>NC_137461.1:165418872-166043247 GCF_964235325.1 Thermobia domestica | reverse complement strand
CGGGATCCCCCACCCCAAGTACAATACAAAACATTTTGCTACTTAATTTCTCCTCTAAATCTCGCAAATTTTTACTAGTTTGGGCTCCACAACCCGGAATTTAATTCTTAAACTTAAACGTTAAATATATTCACTTGCTCAGTTACTAATCTAATTAAGGTAATTTAGCTTAACTTTATTTTTCTACGAGAACAAACATATGAAAGTGTTTGCAACCATTACTTTTTCAGTGAATGTTCCACCGCAGTTCTTGTTTTACAATTCACAACTAATTGTTCCACAGTTAATCTAAGGTTTGCTGTTGACGAGGATTTTGCAATGCATGTATGTTCTACAACCAAGGGCGCCGATTTCTCCGTAAATTTGGGGGGAGGCATTCAGATGCCGAAGGTATATATATGAAGATTTTAAGACAAATTGCATTCAAATTATGCCAAATATTATATATTCATAAATACAATAGGGGCCCACATCAGCTTTGGGGGGACCCGGGCCCCCAGGACCGGCGCCCTTGACTACAACTACATAATAGAATAACAATAATTTACCGCCGTTACAGCAATCGACAAAAGATAAACTCTTTGTTCCTCTTCCTGTTGTTATGATTTGGCAGGAAGCACTTCACACTTCGTCTCCTACCTCCCAGATCGCTATTACAACTGTGGCATATTCCTTCTTTTTGTAAAAACTTGCTTCTGTGTAATTTCATATCGAGATTCGAGAAAACTGATAAACTTTAGTTTAACTCCTTTAAAATATGTTAGTGTTTACAAATAGAGTTAATCGAGATTTCTTGGAAGCCTTCCATGAAAATTTTAGGGGGGACAAGAAAAATTTAGGTGGGGTGCGGCCCACTCTTGACCTCCCCCGTGGATACGGGCCTATTCTGAATTACAGAAAGTACTTGATGAAAGTGCACCTAAAAAGTAAAAGAGTAAATATTTATACCCGCCTTCGTTTACTGTTGATATACCGGTAATTAAAAGCTTAATGAAGAAAGATCATCTTAGATCTGCATTTAACAAATCTAAACACTATTCTCATTATATACGTTTTATTGATATTAGGAAACAAATTAAGTCTAGTATTGAACTTGCTTATAGAAAATATAATCAGAAAATAGAAGAGAACATCATTAAAGAACCTAAGGTAATCTGGAAATATGTAAATAGTAGATGTTCAAATTTAACTAAGAAACATTCTGTTCTTGAGTACAACAACGATAAAATTATCGATAATAAATTAAAATGTGAAGCCTTTCCATGCATTTTCAATCCCTTTATAGCAGAGAACGACCTAATATAGATTTATCTTAAATATAATAAATTAATATATCTTTATCTGCAGATATAATGATTTTAGATAAGATATATGAATATGAACTTGAAGTTGAAGAAGCAATAAATCAAATAAAAAGGAAAAGATCATTTGGTCATGATAGTATACCATTTTTAAGGGTTGTAAAAAATTCTTCATGAAACGATTGACTTATTTGTTCAATTTGTCTTTGCATTAAGTAGAGATGCAAAAAAGCCGGCTTGTTTGAGTCGATGTTTTTTTTACACAAAAAGCCGGCTTTTTTTTGGGAAAAAAACGAGAATTTTGGAAATTTTGGCTTTTATCATTTTCTTGATTTTCCTATCTAAATAGCTTTCTTATAGTATATTCTATAGTTAGATAAGAATTCCATGACCTAAATGCCATATTTCGCTCTGAAATTCACCATCAAGATGGATGGAGCACATGTTTTACGAATTAAAGCTAACATGAAGAATGTAGTATTTGAGGGCAATTTTAGAGGCTATTTAACTTTATTTTAACTTTTGAGTTATCGATATTTTTTTTTTCTAGATCATTTCATTTTTAGTCATCCGTGTTTCGTTTCTAAGAGCTTAGTACTCTAGCTTCTAGCGCAAAAGTTAAACTGACGTTTTTCTATATATCCGTTAAAGCGTACATTTTTCAATATATCCATCAAACCGTACTTCCACATTTCTGTTATACTGTAGCTGTGCAACGATTTAGCAATAATTTTCCGGATACAACCTTGAATACTAATTTATACAAATAATCAGTAGCGGATTCAGAAAAGTACTTTGGGAGGGGTGGGTTTCTCTGATTGTTTCGTTTTCTAAAATGTCCTAATTTTATATGGGAGGAGCTTGAAGTTTGAGTACAGGCATAACTAATATTTCGATTCGTTTATAAATTTAGCGATAATCTGCCGGATACAACCTTGAAGACCATTCTCTCTCTCTCTCTCTTATACTGACAATCAGTGGCGGATTTAGAAAAGTATTTTGGGAGGGGTTTTTCTTATTAATGTTTAGTTTTTCTAAACTTTCGTAATTTTTATTTGACGGGAGCTTAAAGTTTATGAGTAAAGGCATAACTAATAGATATTTCGTTTGTTTTAGACACTCCGTAATTTTGGGGAACAGGCTTCAGTCCGAAAGACCGCCCCCTAACCTTCGCAAAACCGTCACTGCTGGTAATTAGTAATAATGATTTAAAAACAATAAGAAAGTCGGCCAACTCACACTATTTCTACTTCACAGATGGAATGAAGAAAAGCTTTGTCAGAATGGTCGAATGCTGGGTTGAATCCCGGACTTTCCGATAGGAGCACAAAAGCTCCACTCAGTCATGTTTGTTGTGCAGTTGTATTTATCTTAACTTAAATATATTCCGTAGTTCTTTCTTTTTTGGGTGATGGGGGGGGGGGAGTTCCGTAATGATATGAAGGGTGTGAGCCAAGAACATGATAACCAACAAATCTTCAGTTGCTGAGTTATGCAGCACCAGATAGACAACAAGGCATACCGCTTCGTTTAATCCTTCATTAGTGGTCGAACTGAGACGGTATACGGTGGTATGCCATACCGCCTCTGGTTTTTCAGTAATGAGAACATACCGTCTCTGGTTTTTCAGTGATCAAGACAATATTTAAATAGCCGGTATGTTGAGTCAAAATCATAGTAAAACATACCGCCTCTGCTTTTTTCCCACTTCGAACACTGTCCTTCATGCATAGTCTTATGTGAAAAATCAGCTTTCCGACTTTCAAAATGGATTGTGCAGCAGAAAATCTCTAATTTCTTAAAATTGTAAAATTGTGGGTTACCATGTTCTTGCCTCACACCCTTCATATGTTGAATCCCTCTTGTGAAAAATTCAGTAAACTTGAGGACTGAGTAAACCGTGATGGTGGTTATATAAAACTGTAGAATTTCAAGAATATACAGAACCAAAAGCTCTAGATGTGCAGCCTTTAAGTGTATCATATAAATCTAAGTATTTCTCTTATGTTTTATTTTAATTTTATTTTGCTCCAAAAAGAGGGTATGGAATATTTTGATGTAAAATTACTACATAGAATTTTGCTAGTTATTTATGTATTTTTTAAAGAAGTATTTACTTTTAGGGTTGGCTGGTTTACACCAACTGTTTTTTTTTCTTTTTTTAAAAATAAACAACTGGTTTAAACCAAGAAATGAATAAATAAATAAAAAGAACGAAAAATGCAAATCGTGTGAACTTCATGGTGACGTTTCCACACATCAAACCATCTGCATTAGTTTTATTTCCTTTTCATCTTTTAATCAAGGTGTCCCACATTCAATTCTCGGTCGAACCACAACCCTTCTTTCATACGTAAACAAAGTGGTGGTTCGGATGTAACTTTAAGCGAAAGTCTTCTCCTTGATAACTTCGGTATTGCGTAAGGATATTAAGCCTGAACATACGAAACGAAACCAACTTGTATATTTCTGCATGCCTGAATGCCTGTTGTTTTATAAAGAAGCCAAGGGTGCTTAAATATATTGATAGAAATTGGCAAAATTTATCGATTGCCTACGTAGCTTCCAACATTAGCTTGGATTGGACTTTCAATGATATGTACGTACTAAATTTGTAATTTAATACCTCGGTTTTAGCGTACTGATTATGATACGTTGACCTTTAAATTTCACATGCAAAGCAATAAAAGGATTTTTCCGTTATTGTTTTACATTTAGCAGGGTTGATATGTTTAAAACAAAATGTTTAAAACAAGTGTTTAAAACATGTTTAAAACGAGGGCTGTTGTTTTATTCAGTTTGTTTTAAACGTTTTAAACAAATTGTTTTAAACGTGTTTTTTTTTCGATGGTGGTTGAACATGTTTAAAACAACTAAAATATCAGATTGAGTAAGTTAATTTAATTTTCTAACAAACAACCCATCCTCCGTAGGATTTGTGCATGGAATAAACAGTAAATTACAAGCAGAGTTATATTTTTATTATAACAGCAATTATTGAACGATAATCATGCCTGTTGTTCTGTATGGTTGTGAAACATGGTCGCTTACTCTGAGGGAAGAACATAGACTGAAAGTATTTGAGAACAGGATCCTGAGAAGAATATTCGGACCCAAGAGGAACGAGAATGGGGAATGGCGGAAGCTTCATAACGAGGAACTACATAGTTTATACGGTTTACCCAACATTGTTAGGGTCGTCAAGTCTAGGAGGCTTAGGTGGGCAGGTCATGTAGCTAGAATGGAAGAAAGTAGAAACTTTCAAAGTCTTGACTGGTAGACCCATAGGAAAACGACCATTAGGAAGACCTAGGCGCAGATGGGAGGACAATATTAAGATGGATCTCGCAGAGATAGGAATACAAAGTAGAAACTGGATGCAATTAGCTAAGGATAGAAGTCAGTGGAGAGCTTTTGTGAACGCGGCACTGAACCTCCGGGTTCCATAGGCCATAGAGTTAGTTAGTTAGTTATTGAACGAAATTCTGCACATCAATGTGCGTATAACTAAACCAACAGAAATTCAAATGAAGTATTTCAACATTTCTTAATTTCCAAGAATAACGGAGGTTAAACACACTATACATTATTCTAAGATCCAAATTCACAAATTCAAAACTTGGGTATTTTTTGATCACTATCATTTCCATAATAATGAAGAGTTTTCACATCATAAGCTAGAAGAAATGCTCTGACAAATACAACACAACTCATAGAAAAGAGCAGTGACTAGCCTACAAGGAGCAAATGACATATTTTAACTAAACAGTTTTCAAGATACATCTCTATCTGCAACATGGGTAGCTAATAATGATTAATGTCTACGGCATAACAACACAATTAACTCTAGACGCCCGCAAGGGATTTTAACAAAATGGTAGACTCTCATGTTCGGGGTTCTGGTGACCCCCCCCCCCCCATTATCACAGAGTCATGAGTTATACACCATTGGAAAGCTTATAGACCACAAATTCCAATGATGTAATATTCGTGAAATTCCCGCCGTATTCGTAGAAAAAGTACAGACATAAAAAATCATTAAAAATATAAAAATATTGACTTTGCGGGGCCCTGGCAACCCTTACAGCCACCCTACGCTGACAAAATGATGAATGTGTAGGCCACATACTTGTGATAATAATGTAAGAAACAGTAGCCATTGCGTAATGAATTCGTTTTATGTAGGAAATGTTTTCTTAATATATATATATATATATATATATATATATATATATATATATATATATATATATATATATATGCGCAGAAAACATTAATTGAATTAGACATTCTCTCGCCTCCCCCACTAGTACCACGTTCATATGCGAATCATTTTTGCTGCACACATCATGTATACGAATAAGAATTATGCTTCTAGACCACTTCAGTGAAATATATCTTGTGTTATATGGGGCCGTCCCGAAAATAAATGTAAATTAACCAAATTTGACTCCCTCTTCCTCTATAAACAACAAGTACACATAAAGGTTACTATCATGAAGGGGACTACCTCATTGCTTCACATACCAATTTTTATGGATGTACCACAAAGGGGGGAGGAATACCCGCCAAAACCTGATGAAAAAAATTTGATGAAAAATTTAAAAAAACGAACTTCATCCTCTGTTTCTCGGCCGTACATACGTACCCCCTATATACATAAAATGCAACTGACGGAAAGCTTCATCCCTCAAAAATACTTTGGTACCAAATCATCTTTCTAGCTTAATTAGAGGCTGAGCTATTGATGTTTGTTGTAAAAAATAAATGTAATTTACGTCAAAAAACAAACTCCAAAAATTGGCTAACTTTTCCCCCTCCCTTCTCCCCCATATAAGCAAGAAGTACAAATACACAATATTACCATGTAGTGGCCTACTTCATTGCTTCACATAATTTTTATGAATCTATCCCCCAAAAGGGGTAATGGCCCCCCAAAAAACTGTTGAAAATATCAAATCTAAGTAATATTCAGTGGTACGTCAACTATTAAATTTTTACGGAAGAGAGTGCAATTGGGAAGGGAGTTCGACAAGGATGCTACCTCTTGGTAATACTCTTTAGTGTCCATCTAGAAGAGATAGTGAAAAAGAGCCTATATGATGAAGACGGCATTTCGGTAGGAGATAGAATGATTAGATGTATAAGATTTGCAGACGATATGGCGCTTGTTCCAGAATCTCAAAAGAAAATCAATAAAATGTTAGAAAAAATGAGGAAGGGCTTTGAAGAATATGGGATGAAAATAAATGTTAGAAAGACAGAAGCCATTGTGATTGGAACGAAGGGTCTGTGTCAGATATACTAGTGGGAGGGGAGAAAATAGAACTAGTGAATAGTTTTCGATATCTGGGTAGTATTGTTAGTTATGACATGAAGTGCGAGCGTGAAATAAAAGCAAGGATAGGAAAGACGAAAGAAGCCTTTAGGAGGAAGAAAAGTGTTTTGTGGGACCTTGAATAAAGAGTTGAGAAAAAGACTCATAAAATGCTTGGTGTGGAGTGTTGTACTCTATGGAGCACAAACGTGGACATTACGTAAAAGTGATGAAAATCGACTAGAAGCCTTTGAAATGTGGGAGTGAAGAAGAATGGACAGAATTAGTTGGGTCGAGCGGAAAAGGAATAAGAGGGTGTTATAAATGGTGGTTGAGAAAAGAACACTTTTAGATATTATTAAGAAGAGGAAGAGAAACTGGTTGGGACATTGTCTAAGAAAAAATTGTATCATGAGGGACGTCCTAGAGGGTAAGGTGGCGGGAGGGGCGAAAGAGACTACAATTAATGGATGATATAAAAACAAAAAGATCATATGCGAAGACGAAGAGGTTAGTGGAGGACCGTGAAGTCTAGAAGCTTGTCAGCTGCGGCAAGTGACCTGCCAATGAGGACAGAATACCTATGATGATGATGGTGACTTTTTCTATTAATGGTTAATGATCTACCAGAAGAGTAGTATGTTACCGAAATGTCCAAATGAAAAGAAGTCATACAATCTATTGTAAAGACAATCCGAGGTCATAAAACCTTTTGTTAATGTATGTGTTGAAGAATGGGGTATAATAGATCTGTTGTTAGTTGTATAGTAAAACCCAGATGTTTTTCTTTGGCGGTATGTAAACAAAGGAAATGGTGGAAGGGGTGAAAGAAGTTTGTGCGTTGTCCTTTCACGGTATGTAAATAAAGGAATAGTGGATGGGAGTAAGAGATGAAACTCATATTTTGTTATTGTGTAAACAAAGGAATATTGCAATGGTTTATGGGGGAATGGTATTTTGTTAGAACGACTTGTTTACTTCAGGTGTTTTTACATGGAAGGAAGTGGCTTTCCTTCGTACATTATCTTGAAAAGAAAATGGTTAATGTAAAAAAAAAAATCAGCTGTATCCAAGTGATCTAATAAAGAGGTAATTAAATTAATTATTATTATAGGAAAGTATTCCTTTGATGTGTATGATAAGACCGCACATGGAATTGCCGATGCATAAATTGAATTCACAGAAAACGCTATAAGAAACATAGGATGTTAACATTAGCGGAAGGCGGGAAAAACTTATTAAAACATGCACCCTGGCGATCGGTTCCGGAAACGCGCCGCGGGATGCGCGGCCGCAGAAACGTAAAACACCCGTGTGCGTGGGCGCGAACGGGTGACATCATTTGAAATTTTTCTTTAAATATGAATGTTAAAATTTATGTGTATAGTTTTCTTAGCCATGGAGAACCGTCAGATTTCTGAAGACGTTGCTGACAAGGGAACCTTCCGAAAATGATAGTTGCAGTGAAAGATGTGACCTATGCCAATTGAAAGAGCTGTAACAGAGATGTTCATTCCCAAAAAGTTAGCTGCCCATAGCAATAGGTTCAAGAAATATAAGGGGTGGAAGTTCGGGAAACAGCAAGGTTGGACAAGGGGGGAAAAGTGCAAATTCCGCAAAAAAAGGGGGGTCACGGCAAAATGAAATGTTGACAAGTGATGTATAGAAAGAGACTTGCCACAATAGGGGACAAATGAAGGCCACCAGTGGGGTTAACAGTGTTGCCAACTCCAATGAAAAGTACATGTTTTGCAAAAAAACACTATATGAAGTCAGTGCAATATTCAGTGTCAATCTGTCATGTAGAACATAAGATATGACGTGTATAATCAGTGGTACAATCTAACAAAAGAGAATAGATAAAACAGAAGTACGAAAAATACGGAAAAGACGAAGTTGGCCATAATGCGCCCCATTTGATAACGAGCTGTGCATATTAGAATGAACAAAACAAGACAGCACCAACTATGCAGGAAATCGACGTACCTAGAATCGAAAAGAAAAACGAGTTCCAAAGTTGGCAGCACTGGCCATGAAAATCCAGACAAGTCTAATATAGTTAGGCCACTCGCTTCACAAAAAGAAAATTCCGGCAACAGGTATTAGCCTTCGCATCATTTGTACATACTCGTCCACATTGTACGTGCAATTGTTCGATGAGACAATGGTCCAAACAGAAGATACATTTGCAGTGAGCACAGCGGAATACTGCCAATCCGTCACATATGGTACAATGATCGCCTGTGAATGTCTCGAAACAGTACTCTAGAGGTGTCGGAACCTTTGTCGGATCACATATCCACACCTGTAGAAAGCAAACATAATCAAATGCTTGATCTGCTGTGTGTTGCTGTCTGCAGTATGATATATCCACCGCCTATATGATATATCCAGAGTATCCCACCTAATTCTGCGACTGAAATAGTTTCAAAGCGAAAAAAATGTGACACATCCAGTTTTGCAGGAATGTACCCATGTCAGCGGGCGACAAACTTCTGTGAGACGCAAGTGCCCCCAAGTCCTCCATCATAGAGTCCCAGGGGCCAACTTGAAAATTTCAAATAGCACCATCGGTCGAGTTATATTTCTTTCGATAAATCTTGGAATATACAACAACGCATATCAGAAATATTTACTGTATGGGATTTCAAAATGGCAGCCAAAAATATCTGCTCGGTGACAAGAACAACGTGCATTTTTGGCGGCCAGTTTGAAACCCATGCTTTATATAGCAAATTTTTTTATAGGCGGTGTTGTATCTATCCAGAGAAATATCATCCGCCCCCTATTCCCATTTGAAATGTTGCGGTTGACCCCTCGAGCCTTATGATGGGGGCCCTGGGGGACTTGCTTCTTACAAAGTTCTCTTGGCCCCCGACATGAGTAAATTCCTGTGCAATTGGATTTGCAACATCTCTTTTCGCTTCGCAGCAATTTGAGATCACAATGTTTGATGCCATGTTAAGACACAACATATATTTGTGGCGGCCATTTTGGAAAACATGCTGCCTATAGCAAATGTTTCCTATAGATGTTGTTGCACATTCTATGATCTATCGAGAGAGGTACCACTCGGTCCCTGTTGCAATTTGAAAATTTGAAGTTGGCTCCTGGGACCCTATGATGGGGATCCTGGGGGCACTTGCTTCTCACAGACTTTTATCACCCCCTGACATTGGTACATTCCTGCACAACTGGATCTGTCACATTTTTGTTCTTTTCACAAATCTTTCAGGTCACAAAGTTTGGTGGGACACCCTGCATATTCTCACATACGACCCAACCATGACATAATGTTCACTACTTCTATTATCAGTTGTTGGCTCAACCAAACCATTTCATGTTCCCCGACTTGACATTGCCTCAATCACTCTAACATTGATGCATTCCGAGTGATGCCTGTTGCCGGAATTTTCGTTTTGTGAAGCGAGTGGCCTAACTATATTAGACTTGTCTGGATGTTCATTTCCAGTGTTGCCAACTTTGGAACTCGTTTTTCTTTTCGACTCTAGGTACGTCGGTCTCCTGCATATTCGGTGCTTCTTGCTTTGTTCATTCTAATATGTACAGCCCGTGATCAAATGTGGCGCATTATGGCCCACTCCGTCTTTTCCGTATTTTTCGTACTTCTGTTTTTCTATTTTCTTTTGTTAGATTGTACCACTGATTATACACGCCATATCTTATGTTCTACATGGCAGGTTGACACTGAATATTGCACTCATTTCATATAGTGCTCTTTGCAAAACATGTACTTTTCATTGGAGTTGGCAACACTGTTAACCCCACTAGTGGCCTTCATTTGTTCCCTATTGTGGCAAGTCTCTTTCTATACATCACTTGTCAGCATTTTATTTTGCCGTCCCCCCTTTTTTTGCGGAATTTGCACTTTTCCCCCTTGTCCAACCTTGCTGTTTCCCGAACTTCCACCTCTTATATTTCTTGAGCCTATTGCTATGGGCAGCTAATTTTTTGGGAATGAACATCTCTGTTACAGCTCTTTCAATTGGCATAGGCCACATCTTTCACTGCAACTATCATTTTCGGAAGGTTCCCTTGTGAGAAGCAAGAGTAGACCAGATTAATAAACCAGATACAAAGAAAATTAAGTTAAATTATTATGCAGATTTATCTGATACTTCTTGTGAAAAAGCAAAACTAGAAAATTATCCAAATTCTCCAGATTCATCATTTAATGAAAGAATGTTAGAAAGATATGAAAATAATGTAGAAGTTTATCCATGCTTATCATCAGATAGTGAAGAAAGTCACGATTTACCTGATGACGAAGTGTACGAGTTTTCGGAGGATCAGTTGGATTCTGATGGTGGAATCAAACGAAGTCGTGGTATCAAATGTGGCTACGCCGGCACCATTACCTACTCCAGCGGAATTAGCTTGGAACTGTGAATGTTGTCAATTATGATGATGTGAACTGTATTAGAGATCGTATTGTGAAATGAATTCCCGATGATTAAGTAAAATGTTTTGCATGTTATCGGAATGAAATTTCAGTGCGCTCATGAATGTTTTTACTGCGATGACGATATTCTAGGCATACGTGCATGGTCTGTATTTGTGAGTTCTCGTGTACAGGACGAATTGTTTTATATGTATCGTTTAACCCATGCTATTGGACCGTTAACAAGAGACTATTTTAATATCACATATGGTGAACAAACAATTGAAATGAATGCAAGAGATCTCGTGCGCATATTGCTTGAAAAAGTCAAATTTAATTCGTGCACTGAATGTGAGTAAACTGTGTTTTAAAAACGTAGTGTGTAAAATGTTTTGCAATAATACTTTTTGAGTTTTGTGTAGTGAAGATCATATTAGTGAACTATGTGTACTAAAAACAATAAATGTATACTTACTCTTTAATCCAATACTAGTGAATCCTGAGAACATTGGTTTTCATGCAGTGCAGTATTTATCCAATAAAGAAACTGTTCTTGAATTATATCAATTGCTTGAAAAACAACATAGTGAAATCTCAAATATAAAGTTCATACGAGAAACGCGTTGTTTCTTACAACGTAAACATGAAATTTCACCGTGTATAAATCAGTATATCATTGACATACAAGGTTTTAAGTTTCCAGATAAAGATTTTATCATTCATGACTTTTGTTTAAATGTGTGTAATGATACAGTAAATTTGCATTGTTTAATAAAATCACCAGTAGAATATAACTTACTATCATTAGCTCTTCAAAAACAAACTGATTAGTTAACATTAAACTTACACGGATTAACTTGAAATGCGGTTATACTGTATCACACATACGTAACCTTATATATCAACTTTGTAAAGAAGATGAAACCTTTTATTGTAAAGCTGCAGAAAAATCAGTTTGGATTAAAAAGATTTTTGCATTAGGTAATGTTATTGATTTGGAAAGTAAAACATGTCCATCATTAAACACATTGCATGTGAACGTATTTACCGATTTGTGTTCGTTTTATACTATTACAAGTATTGATCATAATGTTTTGAAAAATCAGGATGCATATTTTGGAATGCACATCAATTATGTTTTTGGTGGAAACATGAAAGATCACAGGCATTAACTAATGCATTTGCAAACTTCTAACAGTTTATGGCTTTTGTCTTTTTGTAAATAAAAACAAGATTTAAAATTCAAAATATTTTTATTAATCTACTTCTTTTTTCTTTTTTAATATTTTGCTTACATGGTTAAATAAAATTTCATCATTTTCTTTAAGATTATTTTTATTTAATAAATTTAAGCATGCTTCAAAACTTTCCTTGCGTACAATATGATGAAGAAAGTATAAAACAAAATATCCACACAAGATTTAATTTTGATCTTGATATGCGGAAGTATTTGTAAAATATATTTTGCAATTTTTATTTAAAATACTTCTTATTTCTTTTGCAATTGGTAATGCGAGGCTATCAAAGTATTAACCTCTTTGATTTTCATCGATGAATAGACACACCCAGTGCGATCCTGTAGAATTCGAATTGTCCAAGTGAATTATCAGTTAACCTGGTGATTACACTCTTTTAGGTATTCTATCGATTGCATAAATTTCATGCACATTTGCACCAGTAAGTTTATCACGAAGTAACACTTTTATTATTTCATCGGTGTACATCACTTTTCTTTTTGAAACACATCACGTTTTATATAGGTACACGTATATGTTGGAAGACTTAGTAGCATACATGTAATATTGTGATGAATTGAAATAACATATTGAAAATACTATTGACAGATATTTTTATAACTTTACAAATAATAATAATTGGTGCTAACGCCAGGAAAATACTTTTGAAACACTGCATGGTTTCATACCTTGCAACTCTTTTAATAATAATAATCAGGCAGTAAATTACAATATAGAAAGTCTAACACAGTTTGTATCAGTAGGACACATGTAATTTTTATTGCTTAGAAGTGAACACATAATTCTTTTACTAAAATGATTTTAAAAAGTATTGTCGGTATATATATTTCTAACTTTATGAATTTGAATTGGAAAATCAAACTATGCATACACAATGTACGTTATTGATTTATTTAAATTTTCAGCAAAGGAAACAGATGTACAGGTGCATCACGCACAAGGTCCCAAGTACAATAATCTAATGTTGCTGTAGGTGATAGGATAAATGCGTAAAGAGTATAGCCGTGTGGATAATCTTCAGGAGTAATAGTATGCCATCACCTTTATAATATAAACCAGTACCGGAAAGCAGAGAATGAAAACTAGGTACAAATCATTTTTAAAATTGGGGTAAGGTGAATGGGAGGAAAAGATTTTGACCTGACGTGTAACTACAGTTTGTTAAAGTTAGTATTGAAAATGAAATGGATTTAGTTCCGATTTCCCATTAAATGCCGAATTAGAAGCGAAGCCGATAACGAGACCTTTAGGTACGTTACCCAAGGAAATATTATGAAGATTATATGAATTAACATTTGCATGAATAGTATAAGATCTTGTTTGAACACTTGTAAGAGGATATTTCGTTGCTTCACAAAGCATATCAGTATTGACTTCCATTGCTAAATGGGGTGAAACATCTATACGTCGTATATGTAAAGTAACATCTTCAAGTTTTGCTTTATAAGAAGTATTTGCTGGAGAACTTAAACAAAAACCATTTTACTACGATGTAATTTTATACGATGACCTACTTTATTTACAATTCCTCGGGGCAATCCGGCAATATCTGTATACAGACCACCATACCTTTTAAACCATTACATTCTACTATTTTTAACATAATTAGAACGTTGTTGAAAACCTACATTCTCAGCACCTAATATATTGCAGTATCTTTGTACTACATACGCAATTTCTAACATGTATCACTAGCATCACGGGAATAATTTAATAATATTTCAAGATATGCACGACAAGGATAAAATCGTGATGAAGAAGTATTTAATTTATCATTCAATGAAATGTCAATTTTATTAAATAATGAATGTAAGAAATTATTTGTTGGTACTATTATATCATTTCCACCTAAAGTTGTATCATCAGGTTTGTAACTTTACAACGTACATAAAGATAAAGACATGCAGTATGAATAAATTCACCTGTTTCACCATGAAAAAATCAATAGGATCATCGGAAGTTAATGTTGAAATTGGTCGATATTCAGCAGTGATTGAATATTCTATCGCAGTTTGTGTCATAGGAGTACTAAATAAATCAAAATCATTAGTGCAGCATTCTGCACTGAATTCAGTAATACCATTATGGGAATATATCTCTAACACGACTTATTTTCCTTTTTTACTTTTCTTTTGCTTTAACTATTGTTGTTGGGCTAACGTTTTGTAGGAGGTCCAAATAGAACATTTGCCGGAGCTTTACGTTTGCGTGCCCGTCTCTTACCACTACCAGTTTTGTTAACAGCTTTTGTCTTTAATGTATCACCAGCTTCTTTTACGCGTGCAAGAGATTGTTTAAATGATTTATCTTCTAATACATCATCTACTTCTTGCATTCCCGTTTGGAATGCTTGACACCTAATGTTTTAGCACCTTTTTGAGAAATGGTAATGCAAAACGAAATAATCCTTGAAAGAAACTACCAATACTATGTCACCGTTGATATATAAGTCTAGGCTACTTGCCCTCCACGTTTGGTGTAGAGATATAAAGTATCACATACACATACACACAAATATCTGGAGTGAAGCTATAAGATCCCGTATGCTTACGCCGAGAGCTAAAACTTGGTCAAAGAAGACAGGAAACAATGAGTAAGAATACGTAAAAAAATGTAAAATATGAAAATATCGGGATAGCAGAGGATATCGCATACAATGCGCTACACGTAGTGATTGGAAGATCTATTACAAACATTACTTTCCGGTACTCCTTACTACTGCAGTAACTGTGGTCTCCGGTGCGATTTCCGGTAGAAGAGCACCTACCACATTTTAGTAGCTCGGGTTCTACTTGGAACTCACCTGTAGCCTTGGTGTTAAGGCCGGCATTAACTCCCAAATAATTATTAAACTTTCTATTTTAAATCCTCGGAGAAATAAATTCAGTATTAATATGAAAGTCTTCATGTGTGAAAGGTATATGTGTGTTCATATCTTCCTTAAAAATCCGTACTTTCTTAAGATTCTAGTAACGCAATTCCAACATGCTAAGCAAGTAATAAATACACTTTAAATAGGATTTCTGGTATTTGAAACACTTGTATTCGAGACTTACAGAAAATATAAACTGATTTTATTCACGAAGCCTTGCACTAAAGTGCTCAACATTGTTTTCTTTAGTACTGTATTTCTCATATATATTTGCATGTGACTGAAAATTTATTTGATTTGCCATTTGTGTTATAAATGTATAATTAAGCCTTTTTCTCTCTTCCATAGCCTCTGCTCCTGTTCAGATGTTAACGGATAGACCTACTAAGAATGGCAGATTATCCGATACCCACAAGGACGGAAAGAAGTCTACTACATACATACTGCTTACTACTACATACTGTAGTAGTAAGACTACTACTACTACTACTACAGCATATAAAGGAAAGGAGAATAACAGATGTTTGATTTGTGTCAGTAGATTGTTGCTGTGTAGAGTGGTTTGCCGCAAAAGACAAGCAGTTTTTCTGGCATGGTATTCATAAATTACCTGAAAGATGAGCGAAATGTATAGAAGCCGATGGCCAATATTTGGAATAAAAACAAATTACGTTTCCCTTTAAAATCAGGTGTTTTCTTTACCAAAAAACTTGGGCATACACCTGGAATGTAGGACACAAGAACTGATGATATTGGGTATAAGCTTTTGATACTAAATTATTAATACGCTAGTGTAAATTTAAAATAGTATGTATATTTCCTTTTTATGTTTCAGGACTCAGGATGGAATTATCGGGTCTATTGTTGTACACTCTTTCGACAAAATTAATGTGGATAAAAAGCGAGGCGTGTAGGCTTAGGTTATACCTGAACAGGATCAATTTATAAATATTTTGACGTAGTGTACGCAACTATTTAAAATAACAACGTAAAAATTTACCTCTAAACTTAATATGATGTATGTTGTCATTTCAAAATGATTTTTGATTTACTATTGATGTGAGACGTGTAGCTTTGTGTATCTTCATTCATATGAGTTTATTCATATGACTATTCTGTTACCTTATACTTTGTATAATGTAACATGGTCCAGGAGTTTTGAACGCCCAGTGTATATAGATAAAAATTTTATCTTCAGTGGAACATTCAAAATATGCTTATTTTATCGTGTTATGGTAAGCGTAGGTCGCAAATTTTGCGTAAATTTTATTAAAACGATAGTTTTAAATATGTATTCCATGAAAATACATGATTACTAATTATATTTCATAAATTTTAGATATTTAACCGAAAATATTGCATTATTTTAGAAAATAAGAGTATATTTTATCGTTTTATATGGTTTTTAGTTTATTTCTATGGATATTTTGTTATAGGGAATCTTCAAAAGAAAACAGAATATTTTATTTCGTAATTTTCTTCAAAATTCTAAATTTGGAAAGTCAGCCATAATTTGTTCTTTATGCATCTCTTTGTTTCGTGGTAAATTATCTGTGATTGGTCATCTGCAATCACAGCTGTGGTTGAGATTTTTCGGCTTCTTTGATGTCAGGAGAAAAATCTATCATCCTATAGTTACGTCATCAAAAACATCCAATTAGGGATCTTCTTCCCGTTGTCTTTGTCTTTCAACAGAAGCAGCAGTAAGAGATAGACGTGAAGTCTTTAGCGTCTGTACAAAACTTAAGAAAAGTGCAATTTTAAATAGTGACAATCTTTTGAAATGGTGTTTTCCGAGATCGCATAATTTGTGACAGTCTATGCAGTGAGAAAATTGTTTGCAGCAGGATGTTTAAGACAGTGGTCATAAAAATTTTGAGAACGGTGACTGGCGTCAGAGAAGAAGAGGTGAGCTGCCACGCCATGACATCGTGGTGTTGTTCCTGAACGCAAGTAGGTTTATTTTGAGTCCACTATTGGAATCTCTTGATGGGATTTGGTGGAATAATCTTTTCATTTTAAACTCCTCTGATTTCTACAGTCTATCAACCGTCGTGGGATGTATTTCAAGTAAGTGAGAAACGAGTGAAACAAGAAAATCCAGTTTTGGTAAACTAACCTCCAAATTCCCTGTTTGTAGCATGAGAGTAAAGAAATGTGGTTTTCTGTTCAAGTAGTGGATGTTAAAATGATGTGCTAATTTAAAAAGTTTCCCCCCAAAATTACCTACATATAGATTCGAAATGTGATTGTCCGAGCACACTCAATGGGGGGGAGTTATATTCAACATTAAGAAGACGATTGTCATAGTAACAAGAAATGTGTGTACCCCAGGCACATACATTTCCCCAAAGATATAAAAGAAGTTTTGGATTTTATGACCTCTAAATTATTTATTTTGAAAATTGAAGTACTGTTCGAAGTTTTAAATTTTGCATTGTGCTTTTCTTTGCTTAATTTTCCAAAGGTTTTAATTTTTGAAACAGATGTTGACAAGATCACGGCTAGCGTTTACTATAAGAGTACATGGTTTTGGTACCGGTAACAGGAAAGTGTCGCCAACAGTTCAGATCTCACTAACTATATTCTGATACCCATCGAAATATGTTAAAATACATTTTAAATATATATCTGCGTGAAATTTCAGTATTTAATTAGAAAGAGTGAAATTTTGAAGCGACACATTAACTGGTAACAAATACGTCCTTGCAAATCTGTGGTAGCTAATGAAAGAGTATTTTGTGTCTGATAAAAGTGCTTTATATATGTCTTTTCTTTAGATTAAGGTAGTCTGGTTAGTTAGGTTAGGATAGGTTAGGGATGTTAGGTTTAGGTATTGTATATTTTCTTGTGGGTGTTTTCCTGTGCAAGTTGTTATGGGGAATTATGAGGTCCGAGCTTCAAAGGTGAGGTAGCAAATGAATGCGTAAACCCTCTATGCCAGCCACAACCATAATGCACAGATTTTAGCACCGAATATAGAGAATGAAACGAAATAGCGAACCACAGAGGTAAACCTGTAAAAATAGATCCCTTAAATTTGTTTGGCGTATATTTAATTTGCGGTGTTTATTGATTTTCATTGTTTTGTCTTGGTCGTCATTGTGTCAATGTCCGCAATATTGAGAATGTTGATGAATACGCAGAGTTAAGAAATTCTTGAAAGCTGAACGAGATGTAAACAATATATGTTGGATAGAATGTTCTACTTTGAAAATTAGTAAAATGTAATGTTTTTTATTTATTCTGATTCAGATGGGTATATCAGTTCAAGAAATTGTAAAAGATTTTTTTTTATGGAACTTCCTGTCGATATATTTCAGTGAATGATGTAAATAAAAGGTTTTATTAGCGAAAGAAATATCTTTCCTTTCGAGCTCAAGAATGTATCATTTAGTTTTAAAGTACTAAAAATGAGTACAGTTATATTTTAATAGTATGTGAAATATGGACAAGGTTCAGAGCAGTACATGCACAATTCTTTTACTGGTAAAATGAAAGTCAATTGCTGTGAATCGAAGAAAAGAGATTTTTCCTTAGTGTGACCGGGGATTGAGACAGCCGAACCTACAGAAATTCATTTTTACCAGTAGATCTAAATCTCAGTTTGATTTTTTTATTTATCTATTTCCGTTGCGCTACTAAATTCTGTTTGGAATTCTTATTGAAGATTATTTTTTTGTAGGGCCATTTCAGACAAAATTAAGATCTCCATGGTGCTCACTGCCAGCTCCACTCGTAGGTCGATATCCTGTGTCGGTAGTTTGTGGTTCGCAACCTATTTCACGATGGGATGCGGATGATGAGCTGCAGGCCTGGATGCTGGACTGTGAGTGGAGATGGGAGAGGCTCTGGAATCTTCTTATTTGGGCAAGTTTGAGTTCTATTTTCCGGGGATGATTGGCTTGGTGAATGGGTCAGTGACTGTTGGTGGCAAGCCCACACGGGCCCAGTAGGTTCGTTACCACCAGTCGGTGATTCATTTGTACAGTCCGTAATCTTAAGGAAAATGAACATCATTCAACACCAACAAACAAAGACAGTTATCTTACGTTTACCTTATTTTTTATTTTAATAGTAAATAATAATTTTTTAGTAAAAATTCCGTCACTTTGAATCCTCTTTCTGTCTGTGAACAATAACTCGCGGCAGAGTCGAAAATGCTGACAAAAATTGCCAAGCTTTGGGAATTTTCGAGGTTCTCTTTTACACTGTAATTTTCTAAGCTCAAGTTATGCTTTTAATTATTTCAACTTCAGATGCAATTGCATATTTTTTTTAAAACAATATCATAACAGTAACACAGTGGTTCCCAACTTTTATTGAGAAAACGCACACAGCATCGCGAAGTAGGTATGTGGCTTAACGTCACGAACAGTGGTGCAAACTCCCTATGGTAAAAATGATCTGTTTTTAGGGATTCTATCCTATATTTCTCCCTATGATAAAAATGATGATTTCAGGGATTTTATCCTATATTTCATAGACTTTTACGCTATTTGTGAGCGCATTTTATACCCTTTTATGAAGATTTTATATTATTTTATGCTACTTTATATTGTTTTTCGAGCATTTTATGCTAATTTGTAGTATCTTTCCTACATTTATAGTGATTTTTATTATTACTAACTAAAGGAAATTGTTAGGAAACATTTTTTGTTGATATATTTGATATTAACACGTTAATGATTTTAATTGAACGAAATATTATATCTTATGATATTATATGTGAAATATTAAAGAGTTGGATTCACTTTTTTCCTTTTGTTAAAAGATTCAAAGCATCGGGGAGACCTATATTTGGAGGGGAGACCTATGGTAAAAATGATCTGTTTTTAGGGATTCTATCCTATATTTCTCCCTATGATAAAAATGATGATTTCAGGGATTTTATCCTATATTTCATAGACTTTTACGCTATTTGTGAGCGCATTTTATACCCTTTTATGAAGATTTTATATTATTTTATGCTACTTTATATTGTTTTTCGAGCATTTTATGCTAATTTGTAGTATCTTTCCTACATTTATAGTGATTTTTAGTATTACTAACTAAAGGAAATTGTTAGGAAACATTTTTGTTGATATATTTTATATTAACACGTTAATGATTTTAATTGAACGAAATATTATATCTTATGATATTATATGTGAAATATTAAAGAGTTGGATTCACTTTTTTCCTTTTGTTAAAAGATTCAAAGCATCGGGGAGACCTATATTTGGAGGGGAGACCTTTTTTGGGGGGAGCGGTGTTCTTAAAAGTTAATTTATGACCTTAAAGTTACGTATCAGCAGGCAGACTTGACCACTGAAGAATAGAAAGATTATTTCCGCTTGTTCTTGACAGTTCCGTGACAGAGAGTGAACAGATGAAATTCCAAGTATTGGAACATACGTCACACACACCTGATGAAAAATATTTTGTTGTTATGATTTGGAACCGCGTAGTTGAGAAAGAATTTTGAAGAATGTGTTTGTTTGGCAACAAGGTGTGATAGGAAGACACTTACATTTTTTAGACCAGCTAGAGTTTTGATTGGAACTGTGCGAGAATGGAAAGCACTTGTATTGTTGAGAAACATTTTAGAAATTCGAAGGATTTCTTTTTCCATTTTTAGCGAGTCCTTGAAGAAATAATTGAGAGTACCGTCTGGCGTATATGTCGTAACGTGTTAATTTTTTTAGTTTGAAAGGACACAGCAATTTGAAGTTATTTTGCTCAAAGATAGGTTTGAAGAAAATGGGTAACATCTTAGTTATTATTGGTAGCTGAGTAGAAATAATGAAACTTCTGACCATCAAAGAGATTGCCGCGCTTTGATAAGATATAACAGATATCTACTGTTTAACTGTGGATAAAGGAAGATAGGCAGTATGCAGGAAGTTGATGCAAGAGTCTGATGAAATTGAGTGAGGGTTTTTTCCTGGTGGTAGTTGAATGACCTTTGTGGTCCTTCAGGACCACAGTGGATGGACCCCAGGACCCACACGAACAATATGTGAGAAGTGAAAAATATAGCAAGCTATACTCATACACTATGTGTGTGAGCAGATAAAAGAAAATGGCCCCCAACCCATGGCCCCCAGGGACCAGCTAAATAAAATGACCCACCCCTCCTGAATAAAATTATATTGTAACATATTACACTAAATATGTGAGAAATTTAAAATAGCCCCTGATTCCTTGCCCCTGGTTCCCAGGGCCAGCCATAGAAAATGACCCACCCCTCCTCCTGAATGAAATTATATTGTAACATATTTATGCACTATATATGTGAGAAATTTAAAATAGCCCATGATTTCCTGCCCATAGTTCCCAGGGGCCAGCTATAGAAAATGACCCACCCCCTCCTCCGGAATGAAATTATATTAATGTGAAATATTATAGAGAAACTGGTAGGGACCCTTCCCATGGTTTGTGATCCCCAATGGCCCGTACGAACAATATGTGAGCATATTTTTAATTCTTGCGCTTCATTAGAAGCTAGTTGTAAAAAATAATTATTCGAACAGTGTGTGAGCATGTGAAAATGGAAAGGATATAATTTTATTCATGAGGGACTTCATCATTTATTGGTTTGTAACTTTTATTTTTCGCTTGCTCAAGAAGCAAGCTTAGAATACCAACGCTGCGAACAGTATGTAAGCATACTAAAGACGGAGTTTTGTTCTCGTACATCCGTTTCCGATGAATTGAAGGAACGAACTGAGGTTTTCGCGCGCTTTTGGAACCCGAATGAAATGACCTTAGTACCATTAGATAAACTTGTTGAACGTTGATACATAACTAAAAATCATGTGATCATGCTACGGTGTGTAATTTTGACCGTTGACACATGAGTAAATATCATATGATCATTAGAGAAATCTGTTGATGTTACATGATGTGAACACGTGATGAGTATGAAAATACTTAAATACAGGTTATAAGAGACAAAAATATATAAAGATACATCATGCAGTCGTATGAGAAGAAGGATCCATGACTTCACAAGTAATGACTTGACTTGTGCAGGAATAGTATAAGATCTTGTTTCTACTCTTGTGAGATATAACTTGGCCGTTTCTGAAACCATTCGTGTATTTAATTGCATAGCTAAATCAGCAGCGACATCAATGCTTCGTACATGAAGAATAACTTCTTCAAGTGCAACTTTATAACTTGTATTTTCAGGAGACATTAAACAAAAGTTATCTTTATTACGATCTAATTTTACACGTAAACTTACTTTATTAGGTAGCATACGATCTAAACTCACAATATCAGTATGAAGACGTCCGTACATTTCAAAAGATTTACTATTTTTTATTTTACTGGCAGGTTTTTGAAAACCAGCATTATTATTATCAAATTTATTTAAATATTTTGTAGTATCTTTATGCCACATGGCACATGCTAAATGCTATTGAGAAACATCATGAGAATAATTTAATAAAGTTTCAATGTATGCACGATAAGGATAAGATCCTGATGAAGAACTAATTAATTTATCATTTAACGAAATATCAATCTGACTAAATAACGAATGTGAGAAATTATTTATCGGTGCAACAACATCATCATTAACTAAATTTGTACCATCACCTTTTGTAATTTTAGAACGTACATAAAGATATAGAGGGGGCGCGGTGGCTCAGTGGTAGAGCGTTCACCTCTGGTGCTTGGGGTCCCGGGTTCGATCCCAGCCCCCGCCAAGTGAACTTTGTGGTGGACAAACACCGTGCTCGTGGGTTTTCTCGGGGTTCTACCGTTTCCTCCCACTTTCTTCATTCCACCATTTCACTCATCTCTCATAATCACCGTCTCCTTTAGCCTAACCGGCATAAACGTGGGACGTAAAACTCAAAGATTTCATTTCATTTCATAAAGATATAGATATGCAGGTTGAATAAATTCTCCTGTTTCTCCAGGAATAAAAAATTCAATTGGTCCTTCTGATGTTAATGTTGAAATAGGTCGATATTCAGCATTTATAGTTGCTTCAATAGCTGTTTGTGTCATTGGCATCGAAAAGAAATCAAATTCATTGGTACAGCATTCAGAACTATCGGAATTTAGGAGCGACATTATGAAAAGATATCGTTTATGTTTACGTTTTGTTGGTGGTCCAAAATTTACAATTGCATGAGCCTTCCTGTTGCGTGACCGTCTCTTACCACTACCAGTTAGCAACTGTTCAACTTTATTAATAGCTTTTGTCTTTAAATTATTACCAGCTTCGGTAATAATTTAATTTACACGTGCACGAACCGCTTCTTTAAATGGTTTATTTTCCAATACATCACCCGCAACTTGTATACCGGTTTGTAATGCTTGACGCCCTACAGTTTTTGCACCTTGTTTAAGAAATGGTAAAGCAAAACGAAATAACCCTTTAAAGAAACTACCTATACTATGTCCCCTTTGATATACAGGTCCTGAATATATGGTATTCCACGTCCACGATGTAAAGTAACACGTTTAGATCTCATTTTTATTATTAGTATTATTTAACAGATGCAGGAGAGCGTTTAAAATGAAGTGTTACGGTCATTGTCCCAGATCGGAATGGCAAATTTCGCCCCGCATTATCTTGTAATGGTATTTCAATTCTGTTAAAACAAAATTTTGCAAGAGGCACATAATGAATATCTTCAAAGGTAATTGTTTGAACTTTTCCATATTTAATATCGGAAATTGTTGCTATACGCAATAATGGTGCTTTTGTATCACCTAAAAACTGATATTGTATAATGTCAGTATAAATAAAAATTTGATGTGGATATCCAATATCTACGTATGGTTGTTTGAATCCACGACCTTCTTTTACAAGATCTGGATTTTCAGAAAAACCTAATTGTAGAGCTAATGTAGGTAACAATGTAACAGATTCTACACGTTCATCGCATTCAACACGTACAATATTTGAAAAGCTAAACCGTATAAATCTTGATAATGTGTTTAATTCATCTATTAAATGATGAATGGATGGATAATATCCAACAACTTTACTTTTCATGGGGTCTGCTTTTTTAAATTTGTACCATACAACATTTTCACCTTCTGTGACGTTATAACATGTTAATGGAATATGTACTTCACTTAACCCTACGTACCAATCGGATTCTGATAATCGTATATTATTTTTTAACTGATTAATAAAATGTGTTGGATTATTTGTAGGATATACATTTGTACTAGCGTTTGAAACTAATGTAATGTAAAAACTATCATCACTACTTTCAGAAATCATTTTCGTTTAAAGTGAAGTGTCAAGTTTTAAGTCCCTAAACGAAATGGTAATTTTAAACCGTGTTCATCTTTTAAGTTTACTTCTATCGTATCCAAATATTTCTTTTCAACTTTAACATAATGTGGTGTATGAAACACAAAGATTTTACATGACTGTGTTGTACATTATATAGACTAAGTTTTCGAACTAACGATCCAATATTTTGTTGTTGTTTTACGATATCAACAGATACATTAATTGTATTGGGAATATTATAATCTAAATTACATGGAAATTTACCCCGTGTTAATATTAAATCAACATTTCTAACTTTTTTGAATACAACAATTTTAATATCATGTGTATTTTCATTAATAAATCTAAAAATATCTTCTAATCCTGGTGTAATACCAATCATACATTGATCTTCTAATTTTATAGAATGTTTAATTACAAATTGATTTTTATTTTGTAAATATTGTAACATACGGACATTTTCAGGAATTAACTCAAGAATAGATTCAATAGAGGAATAATATCCCGGCGTTACACGAACATGATGACGTTCAACTGTATCATTGATAACAGTAGTAATTATTATTTTTTCATTTTCATCAACATTATAAAAACTCCACGAAATATTAATTTGTGTTAATGCAACACCCCATTCCCCATCACTTAAATCAATAGGTTGTGCTAATTTAACGCGAAATGAAGCTGTTGTATTATTATTAAAAAGTTCACTACTGGCATTTGAAGGAAGAGTAACGTAAAAGTCATGTGTAAGGTTTCAATTCATCTTGCAGATTGAATAGAATCTGATCTAATCCACCAATTCATACTTGACGGATATCTCAACCATTTTACATACATCCACCCATTTTTACGTTTTAATACTTTTTCAATGAGATAAGTTTTCTTTGAATTTATAATTGCTTTTTGTAATTCTTGTGCATAAAATATTCCTTTAATTTCTTCTCCATTCCAATCTTTTAATTTATAAGTCACAGGATTAGATTTAATACATTTATCTACAATAAATATTTCTTATGACCATTTAGGTAAATATCCTTTTTCCAATACATGTTTATACTTACTAACACCAACATAATCACCCGGACTAAATTTACAACTTGTATTCTTTTTATTTACTGTATTTCCGTATAATGTTTCCCACACTTGATTTTCATTGGAATAATTTACTTCCGCAGGCGCCATTTTAATACTTGAATGATATTAATGATTACAATTATTGACAATTTGATCTAAGACATTATTATAGCGATAAGTATCCCTTGCAGTAAAGTAACAATACAATTTTTCGTTTAATGTTCTTATAAAACGTTCTGCTAAAGCACATTTAATTTCAGAATGAACACTATAATGATTAATTTCATATTCTTTAAACAATTGTTTTACATGACGACTATAAAATTCTGTACCTAAATCGGTTTGCACATTAAACACGGGTAATTTGAAATTTTTTAAAATTTTTCTTATTGCTTTTGCCATTTCAGGACCTTTCTTTGTTTTTAAGGGGACACAATATACATAACGTGGAAAAATATCAATACAACATAATATATATTTATAATTATTATTATACTTTGCAATGTTTTGCATATCTGTCAAATCCATTTGTAATGTTTCATTTGGTGCACTAACATAATACTTTTTCCGTTGAAAAACTACGAACTGGTGCATGCAATGTATATGCATCTTGAGAAGCTAACCAATTTTTAATTTTCTTTTTAGATAATTTTGTTTTACGATGTAATGTTTGTATACTCCATGAAGAATTAGGATTTGAATAATCATAATATATTTTTGATTATTTTGTCATTTTTACATACTATATTCTTTCCAATGTTTAAATAAATTAGATACTGCTTTAGGATTAGATGATTTTCTTATTTTACGAATACGTTCCTTTTACTAGTACTACTACTACTAATATTCAGTTTTGATGCTGGTGTGCCAATAAATTATTTAGGAACATTAAGATCTTCTAATAAATTTTTAAAATCATGAATACCTATAGGATTTCTTGAATATTTTCTTGTACGAACAACATCATTTACTAAATCTATAATATTTGAACCAGGTATTGTTTTTCCTTCGATACGTACTATACCAGAGTTATCCCATTGAATTTTATCAGAATTTGTCAACTGCTTTAATAATAAATCAATTTTCTTACGTAGTCTTTTTGGTACTGATTGTAAAATGTCTGATACAAATGGTAAAATAGAAGTATTGTTATCCTGTTGCAAAGCAGATGATGATGACGATTTTTCTTCTTGTTCATCCTGAATAACGGGTAATGTAATAGGCTTATGTGAAGAAGATGATGTATATTGTAAATATCGATACAAAGCTTGTTGATATAATTTCCATTTTTGTTGTACACTAAGATCATGACGTTTTAAAATATTATTCATTTCTTCATCTAAACGTGATTGATGTGAATCTATAGATTTAAGATTGGACCGAATTTCATGTATTGCATTTTCAGAAACTAAAATCATTTTACGTAATTCTGACATGATTATCGACTAAAAATACTACTGCCTACTGCTGCTAGAAGTGGTCCCAAAATTAAAGGCAGTAACAACCTCTTTTTTCTTCAATGCAGTACGCTGCTGAGATAAAGCGCGCAAGATCTTTTTATGTCTACGTAATCATTGCTTCTGGCGAGGATTTAAAGGGATGTTTCCTTTTATTGTGTTTTTAGCTACTTGAGAAATTGTTCTTATTAAATCCCCTGAAGCATTTTGTAAAATTTGTTTCCGTTTTGTATTTTTGCATTTGCACAGAGCACGGAGCGTGTTGTGTTGTTTCACCTTCAACATCTTGATATCGACTAAATAAAAATTTCTGTTTGCATGTCTTTTATGTTAGCGTATACATGCATGATTTCATTAGGAAAAATATTTGTACGTATTCGCAATGCATCGTTTGTTTTTTGGGTTAGGTCAAATAATAAATAAGTGTGAGGCTCACATGTTACCTCCTCGAATACATTCACGATTTCGTTACTATATCGAGGCATAATTTGCCTTGCTAAATATTGTATTTGTAAGTTATCACGCGGATTTTTAAATACTATAATATAATGTGCATTTAAACTAATATCACTTGCATGTTTTCCTTTTGGAAATAAATTTTGAATAATAAATATTACAGTCAACTTTTTATGATGTGCATACTTTATAAATAAATTAGCAACATCACCATTAGTTTCTGACATTAAATCATCAAGTATTAATAATGAATTTTCTTTAATTTCAAAATTATTCATGTCAGGTATCCCTTCTACAAAACGTATTTTTGCATGTGCGTCCAAGTTTGGTATTACTGCGCCATAACACCAGACAATATCATTAAATTTTATACTAAACATTTGATCACGTTCATTAAGTAATCGATTTATAAAACATGTTTTTCCTGCCCTTGATGGACCCGCAATTAAAATGGTAGAGTGATGTTGAAGCTTTAACATGTACTCAAATGAATGCATACAATAGAGCTTTTGCTTTATATACACTCACACACATACACATTTAAGAACGAGCTTCTAATGAAGCGAACAAACAAGAAAAAGGATTAAAGCTTTTGAGTTAAAATAAATTATTTACAAGTTCACACTCATAGAGTGCTCCTACCACTTTCCATAGGAAATTTTAGCAAGGAGTTTCCAGGGAAACGAAAGAATACAAAAGCAGAGTTTCTATAAGAAACGAACTGATTAAAAAAAGAAAAAAATCACACAAGTCACATTTACTCGTTCGTGGGCCTATAACCGTAAGGTACACTTGCACGTTTTCGTATAGGAATATCGTCAGTCACGTCATTATCATCAACACGTTTACGTTTTTTATTGACCTCACGGTGTGTCTTAGTCTCTGTACAGCTAAAGATACGGAACCCTGGTTTACGCACTATACTACTTGGATTTTCTATTACTGTGGACTCTAATTGTCCAGACACTAATTTATAGAAACTCTCAAACTTAATTTTTTGACAGGTTCTATCATTTAGTGTTATCCTCCTAATTTTGAGTATGTGCCGAACATCCCCATTGGCATTAATTAGCCTATAAGCATAGTTCTTGGCGCCTAAACCGTAGAAGGTTGTAAACTTCCAACCCTCTGGAATTTCATCTGTTAGATCACCCAAATAGTTTCCAAGTGGTAACAAAGGTTCCTCATGTTTTTTCTGTATATACATAATACTGTCAGTGTCACAGTAAATGGTTCTGTCTGGTCCTACAGTCGTTAGTAGTTTGTAAAGTTCAAGTCTAGCCCGCAAAGTAATGAAGGCGGGTAGTATAACATTGGAAAACTCAAGAGGTGTGTTTTCAGTTTCAATGTCTCTGTAAGTGATAATTAAATGATCATCATTAATTTGGACCACACTTTGAATTTCATACCGTGCCGTTGTTAAATACCTAAGAAACGTGACTTCGTCACTAACGATTACAGAATGTGACGTATCAGTGCGCTGTCCCCATTTGCCATATAATGAATTGCGGTAAAGTTTTGCACATTGCCTCAAACCCGGGTTCGTCTTGATGTTATCATAATTTAGCTGTATGACTTCATGGGCATAATAGTCCTCGATATATTTTTGTTTGTCTTCTTCAGTTTTACATTAAGCAGGAAAACCAGGGGCTGCCTGCTTCATCTGAAGAAATGAATTCACATAAGTTCCGAACAAACCACCTGAATTCCCTTTTTCAGGATCCATGAGTTCAAATTCCCATATTTCATGTATATCGAGTATTTTGTATCCTTTTTGAAGAGCCAGGTGTAACTCTGGAGTACAAAATGTCCCTGTAAGAGCACACTCATCGTCACTATGAGTACAATCGTTAGTGTTTTCCTCTTCCATACATGTACGGCAGAGACCGAAAAGTAATCGACCTCCCGCAACGTACGGAATAATTGGAAAATATGTCCTTCGGGGGCAAAATAGTACATTTTACTACACCATGAATACTTTCCACATCTGGAGAGTCCGGCCCCGTATGTATCTTAGGCGATTTAACCGGCATAGGTTTACGTGACATCACATATGGATATAACGAAGTAATATCGGCGTATGCAATTTGCTCATTACCCGTACAATTGACGTAAGATTTGAACACTTCAGTGCGTCCGCCATTGTAACAGTTCTTGGGAAGAAGGAAATCAGGCAGGTTACTACAACGTTCTTTAATAAACATTTGTACATCCTTATCCGTCTTTACCTTTTCATCCCAAATATTTCCCAGATTTCATATAGGTTTATACCTAAACTTTTCAGGTACCTCCGGCGAAGCATTGTTTGTTCATATCTTTTTTCCATCGTATTGTACGAGTCTTGCGCATCATGCAAATGGCGTCACGGTTCTAAGAGTAACAACGCGGGCATGAATGCCAGTAACAACCCATGAAGTCGAAGGCAGCGTTGAGTCCTTCATGCCATCCATCGACTTGGTACCTACCAATATACTTTTCCCCTCCTCTACCATGCTGGATTTCTATCCCTAATTGTTTTTCCATATACATAGGCTATTGCATAGCTTTTGTACTATACTTTGTCTTATGATGGAAACTCAACGCGGAAATTACGGGGGTAGTATTCTCAGGTAAGTACAAAGTACGATATGTACGCATCGCAAGACTTGCAATGGTAGATGATCTGATGAAACATTGCAAACCATTCGTTTTCTCTTCAATAATGTCACTAAATTTGGTGATCGCTTCTGCTAGAATTCTAACATCATTTTCACAATAAGGAAGCATTTCCTTTTTGAGGTTAAACTCCTCGCCACTTAGCGCACGTTTTTCGTGCCAGGCAATTAATTCTTGTTTTTCTTCGGTGCTTCGTTTTTCAGTCATAGAATTCAATTTGGGGATAGGCACCAACATAATTTTGATTTTCTTCGGTATTAAATAAGTATGGGAAATCTCCCTTTCGTAAATTTCCGCGCAAGCCTAAAGTTTTGGGGAGTCTGCTTAGTCTACATCCAAGGAATAAAAATGAAACATTAAAAAAATAAAAAAATTCCAATGTTAATAGTAAAAATTTTCTGACCATGAATAATCACATTAGGAATAATATGCTGCTCTTCTATTAGATTTCTAAGGCATAAAAGACCGTCAGATCTGCTGCAATTGTGTGCCACACAAACTATACGTTTAAAGTCGGGTCGGTTTACAAGTACGTGATTAATAAAGTCAGTCATTGTCTTAAAAGAAATCGAACGATTTCCATTATTATAACCACATGTCTTACAGGGCTCATCGATGCCTTTACTCATGCAATTATAAGAAATATGTTTACAGCATACCAGCACTACTTCATGTTCTATTTCACCGCGCGCATTTGGTGCCTTTAACATCGTCTCTATATCCTAACCAATGTACATAAACCTATTAGTATGTACAGGATTTTGTCGTTGCACAAAACATGTATGGGTGATATCTACATGCTTATGACATGTTGAACAGAAATGTTCACCACATACATGATCTGATTTTCGACTCCTGTTATCAAAGATGATACCGCAATTATTGCAGACCTTAACATTATCACAAACAGATCTATTCGCTTTATTACGCTTCAGATTTCTCAAAACAAGCACCCTCAGAATCTCTCTATTGCATGCGTCACATTTAATTTTCTTATCCGTATAATCTCGCACGTGTTTGCATTCGCAACGAGAACACTAACTTTCACACTTATGTTTATATGCTAACCCATTATAGCCTTGCAAACAATGATAGCAATACTTTCCCAAGAAAACTTTTAATATTACGAATGGGTTCAAAATGACTAATAGTGTCACCTCTCTTATACTAAATAAAAACCTTATTCTCTGCATACTCTCCTGCGTAACGTACTATATATTCCGGATTATTTTTTCAATTTCCTCATAAACCACAATTTGATATTCACCAATCAAATATGATTGGGTCTTTAAAATCACAACCCCCTTCGCCTTAACGTTAACACCTGCCATCTCACAGAGAACTTCTGCTTTAAGAACCCATGTATCATAATCTCTTGTTCTTAACTTGTACAAACTTTGGCTACTTGCAGTGTGTTTTGTAATCCACCACACAATTGACATGGGAAGACAATACATATTATTGTTTCTATGCGTATTAAACGCTTTTCCAAATAATCTTGCTGTTTAGAATATTTTTCAAGGGCGCTCCTTTTACTAGGTCTTCCTTTTCCATGCATACTCTCTGCCAAGTGGAACCGAAAAAGTAGTTCTTGCCCCAAAAGGAAATCCTCATTTGAATTTAAAACTCGTTCAATTGAGGAAAGGACAGTTCGAGCAGAAAAATCGTGTTTCCTTCTAAATGGGACATACACAGAATTGTTATTTCTATTATTACTACTATCTATGTACAGTCCAATATAATCTGTGGGACGAGCATTAGATAACACATGTTATAACGCAAAATTAAATAAACTTTCAATATAGGCCTCTGGATTATTAATACGTCTTTCATTATCCACAGGTCTAACCACGATTTCATGGCCCGTAAGATGAAACTTACGAAACCTTTTTCTACTTTCTTACAACTTCGAAATTACTATTGCTCTGATTTTCCCCGTCATTATTATTATTACTATTACCACTACTTGTTTTACTACTATTATTATCACTACGTTTAGTACTATTTGTACTATTATCATTATTGCTCCCATATCCAAACATTACTGAATCAGGGGCGTGTGACGGGCCAGGTTGAGAAGTAAATTGGCTCCCATAACCATGATTATCCGGTACACAAAGATTAGGTTGTGGGTTGTATACAGAATTTTGTCCCTGAACGTCTTGCTTGGGTATAACCAAAGCATTGTTCGTATTTTCAGCCAATCTCCTCATTTCTTCTTATTCAACGGTATTTAGATTTACCCCATCTAAAAGTGCCAAAGTCTCCATTACTTAATAAATGTGACTTAGTATCACTCAAGTTATGACTTTCTCGAGGGGTCACGGTTATGGGTGTTTCAGATGGAGTTAAACATTCATTCGAAATGAACCGCGAACCAAAATCAAAAATGTTGGATAGCTCGGCATCTTTTATTCTATCTATCTGTCCTTCTCCGCATGCCATTAAATACATGAATCTGTCCTGAGCATAATCATAAGATTCTTTAGTATGAAATAATCCAAACAGAAATAAATCTAAAATGTCGGCACTGCTTACGCAGTGCTGTAATAATAAAATGTCATTATTTTCAAAGGCACGAAGAGCGCGTAATACAGCGTCACATCTCTCCGACCCCCGATGACCAAGCCTTTGCATTTCCATAATTGCCTTCCACGTGCTAAAGACTCGGGGGTAATCATGAGACCACTCAACACTTCTTGCAGGTAGATCTCATCAACCATATTAAGTTCAGCAGCTGGGCAAAAGAAATCCATCTGAAAGAAATAAAAGGAGAAAAATTATTTTGAGTTATCAAGTTCAGTTTAATATATGAGTTTCACACAATAAAGAAAAAGACAAATCAATAATTTTAAGTCTTCAGTTGAATTATATTCATATGCAAAGAAAGTAATCAAAAAATTTTAAGTTATAGTAAAATTATAAAGATATGAAAAGGAATATTCAGTTTCTATAATTTTAAAATGTCCACAAACAGTCATTCTCTCTGTTCTTTAATAATATTGATTGACTAATGAAGTATTACTAAGTATAAAAATATATATAATACACACCTTTTTGATCCTTAGTTGTTCTTCAAAAATTAAACTCCAAAATTGGGGGAAAATGTTGGGCACACCTCGCTTGTTTTTATTCTGCAACTGCAAGTTTTATATTTCTCGGCCAAAATTAGCACACTTTAAAACTGGAATAATATTCTTCGACTTTTCACTAAATTCTATATTTTCAATTCAGTACTGGCACTGATAATATTTATTTTAAAATAAGTCAAGGGTAAACAACACGTTAGGTCTGACGGCGTACAATAATATATCAAAACTGCGTAATGCGTTTATATATATAACATACATTACGTCATAATTACCAACAAGTTCATACATGTTTTCACGCAACTCTCTAGTAAGTGCTACCCCCTAACGGTCAATTGCAAAAATACTCAGTACACTTTAACACATGTAGAAAACGGTTCATGTCTTGCAAAGTCCTCATTCCATTCTAAAATAGCTTAAGACAATGTCTGTGTTTCTGTACAACAAATAATTTATTCTCAAACTAAAGGTTTATGCGATGCGTTCTCATTCCATACGGGTTTTAATATTATAGTCTGTATGCGTTCCCTACAAGTTTATGTGCTGCGTTGCGTTGCGTTTCATCATTTTCATAAGGGTTTTATAATATTGTAACTTGTATGCACCCCCACAACAAGTAATACATTCTCAGACTAAAGGTTTATATTTTGGGTTTCGTTGTCTTCATTCCATAACGGTATTAAAAGTATAGTCTGTATGCGCCCCTACATCAAATAATAATTTATTATATTCAAAATATATCAAACCATTCCCAAACTTGTCTATGACTAACACACTGTGTCTTGCTACCTTGTCTGTAATTAAGCCATGATTAATAAATCCTGTTTAGTAAAGAACTAGCATGTCGCTAACTTGTCTGTGACTAACACACTGTGTTTTACTAACTTGTCTCTGATAAACACACTGTGCCTTACTAAAGTAAAATGATATATTACTAAGTTGCAAACACCCAACGCAAATTCACAAAGGACCTGTATTGCTCGGATCTATAAAAATGTTTCTTACATATCGCAAAACTTGCATACGCCCATGCTAATTCACAGAAAAACAATCCTTTTTGCAACTTTAAACGCAAATCTGTAAACATGGATTATTCACAAGTTGTTGTTACATCCCCCATAGTAATTGCTTCTCAGTACACTCTTAATTTGTACGTTACGTTGCGTTTCATATCCTAACTACAAATCATGAGCCTCATGTCAAATCTTGTTATTAACACCATACTAGAAAGCTTAACTAATAAATGAACCTAACATTTCATGGAGCAAGTCATCACAATACAAAAATTTACCACAATACAAAAACAGTAACTAAGGAATAATTATCAAAGTTTCACTCAATGCAATGTTCATATATATATATATATATTAATTAAACACACTATTAACAAATTCTCTATGATTCCCGCAAGTTTAATCTTGCAATGTTCGCAAACCTTGCAAAGTTCCTACATCTGGTAATACTGAGCCAATCACTAATAAGTGCTGCACTCTAGCGGTAAATTATGGAATGAAGCCTGACTCATAGAACCGCGATAATACAACGTGTTTTAGGAAGAATTTTTTTAAAATTTTGCTTTCGGTGATGTTCCAATTGTTTAAAAACGAAATATATATATATTCTTTAATTGGTCCCTGGGGGCCATGGGTTGGGGGCCAATTTCTTTTATCTGCTCACACACATAGTGTATGAGTATAGCTTGCTATATATTTCACTTCTCACATATTGTTCGTGTGGGTCCTGGGGGCCATATTGTAAACAATTACATACGGTAGGGGCCATGGACTGGGAACCATCCACTGTGGTCCTGAAGGACCACAAAGGTCATTCAACTACCACCAGGAAAAAACCTCACTCAATTTCATCAGACTCTTGCATCAGCTCCCTGCACACTGCCTATCTTCCTTTATCCACACTTAAACACTAGATATGTGTTATCTCTTATCAAAGCGCGGCAATTTCTTTGGTGGTCATAAGTTTCATTATTTCTACTTAGGTGATATTTTTTAAGTAAAGCTCAGTTGGAATTCCAGCATTTTAGGTTTGAGATACGTCGATTCAACCCATTTCTTTGTGTAGTGTGAGAAAAGGCAATTTAGGAATATAAATTTTGGACGCTGCATTGTCATTGATATGATATATATTGAGACCCTTCCATCGAAGAAATATGACTTCTTTGAAGTATTCGAAAAGATCAAATAAAGTTACATATTGTGTTTTACGATTTATTTTGCTGTAGGTAGGACATATTGCATGTGTGGTTTACTTAAGAAATTTTACTCGTTCCTTTTTTGAGTCATTTTAAAACCCTTCTTTGAAAGAAGAAAGAGAAAAGAGGGGAAAATGCTCGATAATAAGAAAAAACAGAAGGATCCCAATGGAGTCGAGGTTTGCCCGCTCAAGTCACCTTGAAAATGAAATAATGTTTTGCGAAATACTTTTGGAAATAAGACAATTTATTTGAAAAGCTACAGAAAGAAGAAAAATGACTGGCGGGGATTAGGTTAGCTGTAGGAACCCACTATAAATTCTTTTGAATCATTAAGGGATGATAAGAAGAAAAGTTATATTTTTAAGTATTGTTTGTTAACGTGAAAGGAAAGAAATCCCTATTTTCTTCCTCAGCCTGAGAGAGAGGGAGAAATTTTGGTTAGGAAAAGGCATACAAGCAAGGATGTGTATTACAAGAAGGAAAGAAAGTAGGTCATCCGACGTATGTTAACTCATTTATATTAGGAACCATCTAAATATTAGATCTTAGAAAATGTAAATTAATTTATAATTATTGCCGTCAACCAGTTTCGAATGATGACCAATGACTAATAAAGCAGAGATGAAATACAATAAATTAAATTTAGTTTGAATAAGGAAATAAAATCGGGAACAGTAATGGCTAACAGAAAACGAAGACTTATAGGTATCAAATAAGAAATCACATAAGGAAAATATTTATCGGTTCATACCAAGGACAATAAATGTCAGCTATATTGTATGACAAGAAAAGGTAAGCCGATTAGGTTATGTTAAATTAAGAAATTAAGTTACAAATAAGTTAAACCTACAATACTAATTTAAACAAAAGAAAAACAGGTTAGCTAAAAGCATGGTTGGAAGGACAGCAAACACAGACATCGGATCAGGACAACTTATATAAAATTTAGCTAGAAGCGAAAAATAGTAATGCCAAAATTAAAGTAAGAAAAAACAATATGTAATACCAAGATGAAAGATTCAAATTCAAAAGTACAACGCTTGGATATGTCAAACTAAAATTCTTCCGTACCATCCAAAATTTATAGTATCAATAAGCTTATTCTGATATATTCAAATTGGTGTAGGTCACCGTCACCTCTTTATGTTTATCGATATTACAAAATATTTCCTTTGTTATGCTTCTTCGTTTGTCTCTTAATTTCATGTAACGATTAAGTTTTAGCGTGGGGTAAGTTTAAAATAAACAAGTGCTATTGTAATGTAAACAAAAGATTTCTTTTTCCTGATACTATTTTAGCAGACCTCTGCCTATTCGGTTCTATTCGGTTGCTATACTAAAACAAGAATGCAACATTTAGTAACATTTCATATATGTTCCTTATAAGCAAAGTAATCTATTTTCTCCATACTCACATTTCGTAAATGTTGCTTTCTACAACACAAACTGAATCAATGACGCAACTGTTACAGCATTCTGTGTTCTATACGAACATGTTTATCATTTGTTAAACCCTTCCCACAATTTTCTCGTCCTAAAACCACTATTGTTACTTTATATAAGGATAGCTAGAATAATAATTATAAAGTATTAGTAGAGTTTAGGATAGTTACCAAGAGTGTAAAATAGTATAAAGTCAGTATTACAAATCAAAAGCAATCAGAAGAACTATAAAGTGCCTCACGAATATATGCTGTTAACCCTCTATATAGAAGAAACTATGAAAGAATTCTTTAATAAAGATTCATAGTACTGATAGCAAACTATTTTTAATCTTGAACAACTAACCGCAGAAAAAAGCAAGGCAAACGTAACAAGAAAACTCTCGACCGTAAACCATTAAAAATGTATCATTCATAGACAATTTCTTGAGATTTTTAGTATGTAACACAAACAATAAAAGCTTCATGGAATAAATTATAGCGATCGGAAATAAAGTAGTATGCACCACCGGGTTAATAGAGGATAAGGTGGAAGGTAAACCAGGAAGAGGAAGACCAAAAATTCAATATCTAGATGCAGTCAACAAAAGAGCAAAACTCGTGAAAAAATATTTACATTCTTCTCCATACCCTCATTGTGGAACATGTATGCTTGATCAATTAATGCACGTTTCCCATCGTGACGCTAGATCAACAGCTAAATTAAAAAACAGGAATCCCTTCCTTTTGATCTGTACGCCCATTTGTCCCGCACCAAAATTGTCAATCACAGTCTTCCTTTATTCTCCACTAACACATTTGAAAGGTTTGCCTTATATCTAATGATTACCATGCATCTCCCCTAAAAACGCATAAATCTGACAATCACTAGACTAGATCTTACTATCTTTCATTTTTGGATTCTTCTCCGTACCTACATTTTAAAATCGAGTCCTATTTCATGATCGTATCGGAGTACATCTCTTTATCAAAGAAATGAATTACTTTCCAAATATAGACAGCCTTTCTCTGCCCACCAAAATATCATTAACACCGTTTTAAATGCGTGTTTTCCATCTGATATAAGTAAAAAACAATTGATTCCGTGCTCTTAATTTTTACTTAATGATTCAGTTCGGTGCAAAATATCTCGGATCTGTCAGGAATTACCGAACTTCTTACGTATACAACACAACAAATGATAGCTCCCAAATGCAATACTAAATTAATTTCCATTGCCACCAAGTGTCCGTTTTCCTGTCTTGAATTTTCTCCCCTCCTTTCGCCTAAAAAAAGTATATAGGAACATTATTTTTCAATAATGACTTGCACGCAACAATTTATTTGATTTTACTTTATAAAATTGTCTCTCAAAAAAAAGTGTTAATACTTTTCAAGTCAAAGTACTTATAGTTATTGTAATTAGTTCAGCTAGTTATTAAACAGAATGGAAACTTTTATTTAAATACCATTCGTCCTCCTCCTGATCTTCCAAAGAAAAAATGTACAGAAATTCAGTTTTAGTTACCCAAAAGTTTATAATCTAACATCATCTCGAAAGAAATACATTTAAAATGGAAAATAATAGTACGAATATTAGCAATAAGTTTCTCTGTCTGCCCCTTTTCCTCTTGTCTTTTTGGCATTTCTCTTTATTTCTACATCATTCATTGTAACCAGGTAGGCGGATTAAATTTTTTGAGGCCCTGGAGTCGACTATTTCAACGGTCCCTCCCCAATCTTACGAATAATTCCACTGCGTAAATTTTCTTTTCTGTCTCATAGGCTTATCGAAACAACCAAAACTATACTATAATATTTTAATGTGTTCCAAGTTTCCAATAATTACATTCATTATTAACAGTTAAATGCACATATACTATAGTGTAACGTTCAAATGTCAAAAACAAGCCACCCCCACAAACAAAACGTATCGTGAAGACGTTAGTGGAAGAAGACTTAGCTTAGTAATACAGCAAGTGGAAAGATTAGCATTGGTCTGAAACCTGTAATATAATAAGCTGCTTAGCTAGTATTAAAGAAAGGGATTTTGATGGCGGCCCCCTTAGTCTGGGGTCCGAAGCCTGGCTCCGTTCCTCATTTTAGGAACACATTTAAACACTTAAGCATATCATTTTTGATTTTCAAATATTACGCAATATATATGGCCACTATAATTTCCTTCAATCAATTTTCTCATGCAAAGCAGAACACAACCCAGTCTCTCTATTTCACTTAATTATTTTATACTCTGCTTTAATAATTGGCATTTATTGCAGATGTCACGAGTAAAACATAATACAACTATGCGTTATAAAGTGTTCTTACAGTGTGATTCTCCAAAAACAGTAACTGGCATAATACAGAAACAGTTCCAAACATTGTCATACTCTATCTAAGTACATTCTATACCATGTTCCTGCTTTTGAGAATGTAAGTAAGGGCAAAAAAGTGCACAAACATGAAAGATCTCCTCCCCAGATTTTGAAATTTCATTTACAAATATAAGAAACCAAAAAAAAATTCACTTCTGTTTCCTCTCGTAAATCGTATATTGTTGCTTAAAAAAGAGACCATTACTCTAATCTCCAATTATTTTCGAGAGTAAGTAGTAAAAATTTTAGGACTAAAAAAATTACAATAAGTTTTTTGTAAGCAATAAGTTTTTTCCAACAATGGCGGCTCTTGAGGAAACTAGCTACACAATTCTAAAAACCCCGTGTTTCTTTAAGTAAAACAAACATTAGCTAAAACTATGTGCTCCGCAAACTACGGTATGTGGTCCTCATATATAAATATAATACAGGCTTACGTCTCATATAGCTTAGCTGCTGAACGGGAGGGTAAACTGAAATTAAATTAACTATCACTTAAGGTACGCAAAACGTAGCTTCCACCAAAGGACAATACTTTGGTCTCCAATTATTTTCGAGAGTAAGCAGTAAAAATTTTATGCCTAAATAAATTATGTACAATAAGCAAAAAAGGCTTTCCGAAAATGGCGTTTCTTGAGGGAACTCCCTACACAATTCTAAAAGTCCGTCTTTTTAAGTAAACACAAACATTAGCTAAAACTATGTGCTCCGTAAAACTACGGTATGTGGTCCCCCATATATAAATACAATACAACTTTCGTCTCATATAGCTTACCTGCTAAACAGGAGGGTAAACTGAAATTAAAGTAAGTAACACTAAATGTACGCAAAACGTAGCTTCCATTCCCAACAATAGTTCAGATCCCAAGATATATAATATGAGTTTGTAAATATAAGTTCATGTTTCATATAGCTAACGTATTGACCAACAATTAACGTGGTCTATTTGTTGTCAAAAATTGATTCTTACTTATACAAATAACCGCGATGCTAAATATATCTTCCAACATTATCTATATTGTAGTTCTAAGTGTAAGCAGTCATAGGTTCCATTCGCGGAAATGAACCAAAACTAGAAAATTATTTGAGCCCTCTTTGTATTTACACTACACTAATGTCAGGATGGTACCTAACTTATAGGTCCCAGGCCACTTCCATAATCCTTTCTTCCCTCCTCAAATACTATAACCAACAAATCGTCATTTCCTATATATATATATATATATATATGAAGACAATATCTGAATTCTAGTATATTCAAGTTTGATGCGTAATCTTAATCCTGCATTACGCTAACAGCACAACTTAGCTAAATTAATAAAAAATAATAACTTACCTTACTGTTTCAAACTTCAGGCGTAGAACACAAGTATTTGCAAATAGCAGAAACACAGCTTCACGCGTGCACATGAACAAAAATAATCTGACTTTCACAATCCGGTCTTATATAAGGGGACGTAAAGAAAAAACATCATATACCGTCCTTCAAAGAAACAAAGGACTATACAACTTGTTCCACTCTCAACTTCAAATAACAATTTAACACAACCCCTACCTTTCTTGACAAAAAAAAGTCAGGTCAAGATGATAATATAATACAAAATATGAAGGTATTATGTTCCCTAAAAAGAAAAAAAGTAACCACGCAGAATGTAAAATCCTGTTCTCCCTTAAGGTGAGTAACAATAAAACCTGCTTGCAACTAAAAAAGCTGAGGGAAAAAATAGGGATTTCTTTCCTTTCACGTTAACAAACAATACTTAAAAATATAACTTTTCTTCTTATCATCCCTTAATGATTCAAAATAATTTATAGTGGGTTCCTACAGCTAACCTAATCCCCGCCAGTCATTTTTCTTCTTTCTGTAGCTTTTCAAATAAATTGTCATATTTCCAAAAGTGTTTCGTAAACATTATTTCATTTCCAAGGTGACTTGAGCGGGCAAACCTCGACTCCATTGGGATCCTTCTGTTTTTTTCTTATTATCGAGCATTTTCCCCTCTTCTCTCTTTCTTCTTTCAAAGAAGGGTTTTAAAATGACTCAAAATAGGAACGAGTAAAACTTCTTAAATAACCCACACATGCAATAAGTCCTACCTACAACAAAATAAATCGTAAAACACAATATGTAACTTTATTTGATCTTTTCGAATACTTCAAAGAAGTCACATTTCTTCGATGGAAGGGTCTCAATATATATCATATCAATGACAATGCAGCGTCCAAAATTTATATTCCTAAATTGCCTTTTCTCACACTACACAAAGTAATGGGTTGGATAGACGTATCTCTCAAACCTAAAATGCTGGAATTCCAACTGAGCTTTACTTTAAAAAAATATCACCTACCAATAATAACTAAGATGTTACCCACTTTCTCCAAACCTAACTTTGAGCAAAATATCTTCAAATTGCTGTGTCCTTTCAAAATAAAAAAAGTAACACGTTACGACATTTACGTCAGACGGTACTTTCAATTATTTCTTCAAGGACACGCTAAAAATGAAAAAAGAAATTCTTCGAATTTCTAAAATGTTTCTCAACAATACAAGTGCTTTCCATTCTCTCATAGTTCCAATCAAATCTCTAGCGGGTCTAAAAAAATGTAAATGTGTTCCTATCACACCTTGTTGTCAAGCGAACAAATTCTTCAAAATTCTTTCTCAACTATGCAGTTGCAAATCACAAGAACAACAAAATATTTTTCATCAGGTGCGTGTTCCAATATGTTCCAATATTTGGAATTTCACCTGTGTACTCTCTCTGTCACGGACCTGTCAAGAACGAGCGGAAATAATATTTCTATTCTTCAGCGGTCAAGTCTACCTGCTGATGCGTAACTTCAAGGCTTCTTTCACATTATCCTTCGATTTGCCGGATCCGTTTCCGGCAGTTTGCCGGATGAGAAGTGTACCCTTTCATATTATCCGGCGTTTTGCTGTGAATGAAAAATATCCGAGCAGGGTTGCTGTGCAACTGAAGAAACAAAACCTTGTGACCGTATTGTGATGGTTGCAATTGACAGATGCAAAAAGTGTCCTCTACTCGCCTTGTTAAGATAGACAGAAAAAGGTCAGAGACACATATTCGTTCAACCTTTTTTAGAGAAGTGGTAACTTGAAGGATATTTTTCTATACTGTCTCAACAATCGATAGATTTGAGCAAAATAGCGGCCAGGTTCTGGATATTTAAAATACGATTCCGGTATTCACCTGTTTTCACTGGGAAAACCAGGATAAATTCCTTTGAGGATAGGCGGTGGTTGAGATCTATCCCAGAATCCAGTGGCCAGAGTTGGCGTGGGTCAATGAAAACTTGACCCACGACCCACTGACCCACCACCCACAGTGACCCACGACCCACCATGACCCACTGTGACCCACCACCCACCATGACCCACTGTGACCCACCATGACCCACTGTGACCCACCATGGCCCACCACCCACTGTGACCCACCACCCACGATGAACCACTCTCATCCACTGTGACCTATTCTGACTCACCAAAATTCATCGTCATCAACTCTGAACACGATCCACGGCCTACTCTGTATTGACTAAAGAGTTTACACTTGTAATAAAACAAGACTGTGAAATTGTCACTAATTGGAGTTTGAATTTCTAGTCAATCGCTCAAGCACCACTCTGTTACAATAACGGTGGATCTGACCTTTATGATATAAAATGGTAAAATGTTTGTCAGTGAGGAAATTGAAACAGTTCGAGATGGGGGGAAATTAGTGTGTGCCTAAAATATACTTCTACTAAGAGAGTATTCTTGCAAGTGTTAATTTCTGAACGCATTCCAAAAGAAACTTCTATTCGCAGGAAAATACCCATATACAATATGGAAAAGGTTATGATTTCTCAGTTCACAGTATTTTTCTCACAAAAAAACTTGAAAAATCAGTTTTTCATAGTTTATAAAGGTGCTCGGGTACCCTATGTGACAGCATCTCCATAAAGTATGCTCATAATTGTAATTTGTGTAATCACTAAAACATCACGTTAAATTTAAGTTACAAATATGCATAATTGCAATTATTATGAATATTTATTCAAAGTAGTTTACCTAAAGCATAGAAGAGACGTACTAAAAAATAGGTACAGTAGCCTTGGTGCTAAATCTAAACAAAACGGGGGGAGGTAAATACAATAGAAACCCTTTGTATTCGTAACAGAGAAGCACCAGCGGGTCGCCCCCAGACAATGGGTAGAGAGTATAGTTGTATAGAAATACACTATTGTTTAAATGACATATGATGACAGGTAATGGTTGGTGTACTATTGTATGTATAGTAGTGACATAAAAGAGAATAATAAAAGATGTCAAAGTTGTAAAGATAAATGATTTTAAAAAAACATTGGAAACTTGTTGAACAATGGAAGCTTGTTATAAAGAATAATAGAAGTATACAACACATTGTAGTTGTATGAAAAGAATAATAAAAGAGAAACTTTGCAACTGTATGCGTTAAAGAATAATAATTTAGGTGATGAACAATAGTAGATTGTTAGAAAAAAAATTAAAGACTTTTTAAACCGGCGGCGGAAACGCGGACGCAGCGCGGGAAGGCGCGGGGGCGCGAACGGAAAATACCCGCGTGCGCGGGCGCGAGCGCGTGACGTCATTTGAAATTTTTATTTAAATATTGGTTTTAAAAAATAGGCATGTATAGTTTTGTTAGCGATGGAGAACCGTCAGTTTGTAGAAGACGTTGATGTGAAGCATAAGTTAAACGCTGAGAATGAACATCCAGATTCTCCAGATTGTACAATTGATGAAAATGAATTAGAAAGATATGAAAACAACAATATAAAAGTTTATGCAAGTGATAGTGAGGCGGGAATAGATAATGAAGTGTATGAATTTTCGGAGGATAACTCAGATTTTGAGGCGGAATCAAACGACGAAGTGATATCAAATGTGGATACACCGCCATGTTCACCTGCTTTATCAGAATTAAGTTGGAACTGTGAATGTGGTGTTAACTATGTGGATGTGAACTGTGTAAGAGATTGTATACTGAAATGGAAACCAAATGATTATTTAATATGTTATGTATGTTATTGGCATGATACATGTGAATGGTCGCATGAATGTTTTTATTGTAATGAAGACGTTTTAGACATTCGTGTTTGGTCTGTGTTAGTGAATCCTTGTGTACAGGAGGAATTGTTTGAGATTTATGCAGAAACACATACAGTTATTATACCATTAACAAGAGATTATTTTAATATTACATTTGGTGAACTATCAGTGGATGTGAATGTACGAAAAGAACTTTTAAGTATTTTTCTTGAAAAAGACAGATCGAACGAGTATAGTGAGGTGTGTTAAGAAAACGTACTGTACATAATGTATTTTGAAAATAATTTATGTGTATCATGTAGTGAAGAACATATTAGCGAAGTTTGTGTTTTAAAAACTATAAGTGCATACTTACGTTTTAATAATAATATTTCTTGTGAACAATGCTTGCTGCATCTTGAACATGATTGTTTATTTTATCATGATATTGGAACTTTTGCTGTAGAATATTTATCCAATGATATAACTCTTATTGATTTATTTGAAGTGTTTGAAGAACACCATAGTGAAATTTCTAGTATAAACTTTATACGCAAGGCGCGTGATTGTTTAAAGAACACTGAATTTGTTGGACAAATTATACCGTTTTTCTTAGAACGTAAACATAAAATTTCACCATGTGTTAATGAATACATTATTGACATACAAGGTTTTAAGATTTCAAATCATGAATTTATTATACGTGAATTTTGTTTAGCTGCGTGTGATGATACAGTAAATTTGCATTGTTTAATAAAATCACCAGTAGAATACAATGTACTTCCGTTAGGTTGTCAAAAACCAATTGAATGGTTAACATTAAACTTACACGGATTAACTTGGAATGATAAATGCGGTTATAGTGTATCACACATACGTAACCTTATATATCAACTTTGTAAACAAGATGCAACCTTTTATTGTAAAGGTGCAGAAAAAACACTTTGGATTAAAAATATTTTTGCACTAGCTAATGCTATTGACTTGGAAAGTAAACAGTGTCCACCATTAAACACATTGCATGCAAACGTATTTAATGACTATTGTGCTTTTCATGAACAAAATATTAAACTTGACAAAAAATCAGGATGTGCATTTCGTAATGCACAACAATTATGTTATTGGTGGAAGTTTCAACGTACTATAACATTAACTAATGCATTTGCAAAGTTGTAAAAAGGAAATGATATGTTCTTGTAAATAAAAATACAAGTTTTTAAATTGTAAATAAAAAATTTATTAAACTAATCTACTTGATTTTGTTTTTCATTATATTGGTTACATGATTGAATACAATTTTATCATTTTGTTTAAGATTATTTTTTTTGAATAAATTTAAACATTCTTGAAAGCTTTTCTTTCGTACAATATGATGTAAAAAGTACAACACAAATTGTCCACACAAGATTGAATTGTCATCTTGATATGCGGAACTATTTGTAAAATATATTTTACAATTTTTATTTAAAAAGTTTTTATTTCTTTTGGAAATGGTAATGCTAGGCTATCGAAATAGTATCCTCTTTGATTTTCATCAATGAATACACACACCCAATGTGTGCCACCTAAAGATGAATTGCTTAAATTTATAATACGTCCAGCCGGTGGTTGCACAGTTTTTGGTATTCTATCAATAGGATAAATGCCATGTACATTTGCACCAGTAAGTTTATCACGAAGTAACATTTTTATTAAATCATCCGTGTACATAACTTTTGTTTTTTTAAATTGACATCACTTCACTTCACTTTACGTCACTTTATACGCGTATATGTTGGAAGACCTAGTGGAGTATATGGAATATTCTCATAAAACGAAATAACATGTTTAAAATATTTATGACAGATTTTTTATAACTTCCAATAACGATAAATGGTGCTAACGCATAAAAAATATCTTTGACAATCTTCATAGTATGATACCTTGCAACTCTTTGAATAATCAAGCAAAAATATTACAATATACAATGTTTAACACACTTTGTACCAGTAGGGCAGATGTAATTGATATGCTTAGAAGTGAACGTTTATACTTCTTTTATTAAAATGATACTTTTAAAAAGTATTATCAATATATATATTTCTATCTTTATCAATTTGAATTAAAGAGTCAAACTGGGCGTACACAATACATGTTATAGGTTAGTTAAATTTTCAGAAAAGGAAACTTTCACATTTACAGGTACATCACGCACAAGGTCCCACGTACAATCATCTAATGTTGCTGTAGGTGATAGAAAAAATGCATAAAGAGTATAGCCGTGTGGATATTCTTCAGGAGTAATAGTATGTGCACCATCTTTATAATATAAACCAGTACCGGAAAACAGAGAATGGTAACTTAGAAGGTACAAATTGTTTTTAAAATCGGGGGTGAGGGGACTGGGAGGAAAAGATTTTGATCCAACTTGTAGCTGCAGTTTGTTAACGTTAAAGTGTTGAAAACGAAATGGATTTAGTTCAGATTTTCCATTAAATGCCGAATTGGAAACAAATCCGATAACAACACCTTTAGGTACGTTACCCAGGAAAATATTATCAAGATTGTATGAACTAACGTTTGCAGGAATAGTATACGATCTTGTTTGTACTCTAGTAAGGGGATATTTTGTTGTTTCATGATTCATATTAGTATTGATTTCCATTGCCAAATGAGGTGCAACATCAATGCGACGTATATGCAAAGTAACATCTTCAAGTTTTATATTATAAGAAGTATTTGCAGGAGACAATAAACAAAAAGCATCTTTACTACGATGTAATTTTATACGAAGACCTACTTTATTTACAAGTGCTCTTGGTAATCCAGCAATATCTGTATACAGACGACCATACATTTCAAACGATTTACTATTTTTAATATAATTAGCACGTTGTTGAAAACCTACATTTGCATTACCAATGGTATCAAATTGTTTAGCAGTATCTTTATACCACATACCTAATTTCAAATGTGTATCAGAAGCATCACGGGAATAATTTGATAATGTTTCAAGGTACGCACGATAACGATAAAATCCTGATGAAGTAATTAATTTATCATTTAATGAAATGTCAATTTGACTAAATAATGAATGTAGGAAATTATTTGTTGGTGCTACAACATCAGTGTCAGCTAATGGTGTGTCATCAGGTTTTGTAATTTTACAACGTACGTAAAGATAAAGATATGCAGTATGAATAAATTCTCCTGTTCCACCGGGAATAAAAAATTCAATAGGTCCATCACAACTTAATGTTGAAATTGGACGGTATTCAGCATTAAAGCATGATTCAATTGCAGTTTGTATCATTGGAGTACTATATAAATCGAAATCATTGGTACAACATTCTACACTGTTTGAATTAAGTAGTGCCATTATGAAAATATATCTGTAACACGACTTATTTTTCTTTTTACTTTTCTTTTGCTTTTGCTTGTACGCTTGCGTTTAGTTGGAGGTCCAAAACGAACAATTGCCGGAGCTTTACGCTTGCGTGGCCGTCTCTTACCACTTCCAATTAATAACTGACCAACTTTGTTAACAGCTTTTGTCTTTAATGTTTCACCAGCTTCTTTTACACGTGCACGAACAGATTCTTTAAATGGTTTATCTTCTAATACATCACCCGCTACTTGTATTCCCGTTTGTAATGCTTGTCGACCTAAAGCTTTTGCAGCCTGTTTAAGAAATGGTAATGCAAAACGAAATAACCCTTTAAAGAAACTACTATACCATGTCCCCGTTGATATACAGGTCCTGAAAAGTATGGAATACCATGTCCGTAATGTCGTCTAAATTTCATTTTTAAAATATAATTAATTAATTTTTATTAGGAGAGCGCTTAAAATGAAGTGTAACACTTAGTGTCCCAGATCGAAATGGCAAATTTCGTCCTGCATGGTCTTTTAATAGTATTTCAATACTGTTAAATGAAAACTTTGCAAGTGGAAGATAATGAATATCTTGAAATGTTAATGTTTGCACTTTACCGTATTTTACATTTGATATTGTTGCAATACGTAATAAAGGTGCTTTTGTATCACCTAAAAACTGATATTGTATGATATCAGTATAAATAAAAATTTGATGAGGATATCCAATATCAACATATGTTTTTTTAAATCCACGTTTATACAAAACAAGATCTTTATGTTGACAAAGTCCTAATTGCATTGCTAATGTTGGTGATAATAAGGCAGATTCAACACGATCACTAAAATCTACTTGTTCAATATTTGATACAGAAAATTTTGTCTTTTGATATTTTATTTAATTCATCAATGATATGATGTGCGGAGTGATAATATCCACTTACAATTTTACCTTTTTGTGCTTCTTCATTTTTTATTTTATACCATATAACATTTTCTCCATCGTTAACATTATAACATGTTAAAGGAATATGTAATTCACTTAATCCTACATGCCAATCGGTTCCTGATAATTGAATATTATTTTTTAGTTGATTAATAAAATGTGTTGGACTATTTGTAGGATATACATCAGTACTTGCGTTTGATACAAGTGTAATGTAAAAACTATTATCAATACTTTCAGAAATCATTTTCGTTTAAAGTGAAGTGTTAAGTTTGAAGTTCCAAATTCAAATGGCAATTTTAAACCGTGCTCATCTTCTAAGTTTACTTCAATCGTGTTAACATAAGATTTTACAACTTTAACATATTGTGGTGTGTTAAATAGAAAACATTTTACATTTCCATGCTCAATATTATATACACTAACTTTACGAAGTAGTGGTCCAATATTTTCTTGTTGTTTTACAATATCAACACAAGCAAAAACGTATGGTATATTATATTCTAAATTGCATGGAAATTTTGCACGTGTTACGTTTGGAACATCTTCATCATCTGGTTTTACAAAAACAGCATCTGTAAACTCTGTTGTATTTTCATTTATAAATCCAAGTAAATGTTGCAATCCGCGTGTCATTGCAAAACACAAAAATCTTTCAATTTTAAACAATGTTTAATTCCAACTTGATTTTTATTTTTATAATATTTTAACATGCGTAATTCTTCAGGAATCATTTCTAAAATGGATGGAATAGAATTATAGTATCCTGGTGCAATATCAACATGTGCAATTTCAAGTTCATCATTAACGATGGTTTCAATTACATTTTTTCATTTTTACCCACATTATAAAAACTAAAAGGAACATTCAGTTGCGTTAAGGCAACATACCATTCTCCTTCACTTAAGTGAATAGGCTGTGCTAACTTTACTATAAATGAAGTTGTATTATTAGTAAAAATTTCACTACTAGCATTTGAAGAAAGAGTAACATAGAAATCATGTTCTATCATTGAACTCATTTTGAAGACTGAAAAGAATTTGTTTTAATCCATGAATTCATAGTTGATGGATATCTCAACCACTTTACATACATCATATCTTTTTTCGTTTTAATACTTTCTCAATTAAAAATGTTTTGTTTGAATTTACATTTACTTTTTGTAATTCTTCTGTGTAAAATATTCCTTTAATTTCCTCATCATTCCAATCTTTTAATTTATATGTAATAGGATTTCTCGGAATACATTTATCAACAATAAAAATTTCTTGTGACCATTTTGGTAAATATAACTTTTCTAATTTATGTTTATATTTACTAACACGCACATAATCACCAGGCTGAAATTTACATGTTAATTCCTTTTTATTTGTTTTATCACCGTACAACGTATTCCAAACTTGGTCAACATTAGAATGATTTACATTTGCCGGTGCCATTTTAATACTACTATGGTACGAACGATTATAATTTTTTACAAATTGATTTAACACATCTATATAACGGTATGTATTTTTAGCAGTAAAATAGCGATACAATTTTTCTTTTAATGTTCCTATAAAGCGTTCAGCTAATGCACATTCAATTTCTGAATGTACACTATAATGATTAATTTCGTATTCCTTAAATAAACGTTTTACATGTTGATTATAAAATTCTGTACCTAAATCCGTTTGTACATTAAACACGGGTAGTTTAAAATTTTTAAATTTTTTTGATTGCTTTTGCCATTTCAGGACCTGTTTTTGTTTTCAAGGGAACACAATACGCATACTGTGAAAAAATATCAATACAACATAATATATACTTATAATTTTTGTTATACTTGGCAATATTTTGCATATCTGCTAAATCCATTTGTAATGTTTCATTTGGTGCACTAACATAATATTGTTTACGTTCAAACACTTTAAGTGCTGGTGCATGTAATGTATATGCATCTTAAGATGCTAACTAATTTTTAATTTTCTTTTTTGATAATTTTGTTTTTGCTTGTAATGTTTTAATACTTGATAAAGAAGCAGAATTCGTATAATCATAATATAATTTTGACAATTTTCCCATTTTTATTTACATTTTATATTCTTTCCAATTTTTAAAAATATTTGTTACTAGTGTTGGACTTTTTGATTTTTTAACTTTGCTATGTGATTTCACTATAGGAGTAGAAATAAATTCACGTGGATCATCCAATAAATTTTTAAATTCATGAATGCCTATAGGATTTCTTGAATATTTTCGTGTACGAACAACATCATTTATTAAATCAATAATATTAGAACCCGGTATTTTTTTTCCTTGAATACGTACTGTTCCTGATTGATCCCAATGAATTTTATCAGAACTTGTTAACTGTTTTAATAATAGATCTGTTTTTCTTCGTTGTGTTTTTGGTACTGATTGTAAAATGTCCGATACAAAGGGTAAAATAGAATTATTTTTTTCTTCTTCTTGGGATGATTGTTTCACGAACATCTTTTTCAATAATAGGTAATGTAATTGGATTTTGTGAAACTGATGAAGTATAATTTAAATAATGTTGTAATGCTTGCTGATACAATGTCCATTTTTCATCAATACTAAGATTACGACGTTGTAAAATACTATTCATTTCTTCATCTAAACGCGATTGATGTGAATCTATTGATTTTATATTTGCATGCATTTGTTGCATTGCATTTTCAGGAACTAATATCATTTTACAAAATTCTGACATACTTATCTTCCAAACAAACTACTTGCTACTGCACCAAGTAATGGTCCTAAAATTAATGGTAAAAATGCGCCACCTTTCTGCAATAAAATTTTCCTTTTCTTATTAAGTGCTGTACGTTGTGCAGATAAAGCACGCAAGATCTTTTATGTCCACGTAAACGTTGCTTCTGACGCGAATTCAACGGAATGTTTCCTTTTATTGTGTTTTAGCAACTTGTGAAATAGTATGTATTAAATCACCAGACGCATGTCGTATAATTAGTTTTCACTTTGCGCTTTTGCATTTGCACAAAGCACGGAGAGTATCAAAGTGTTGTTTTACCTTCAACATCTTGAACTAAACTAAACATAAATGACTGAATTCCTGTCTTTTACATTTGCATATACATGCAGTGTTTCATTAGGAAAAATATTTGTACGTAATCGTAATGCATCATTTCTTTTTGAGTTAAGTCAAATAACAAATAAGTGTGAGGTTCACGTGTTACATCTTCGAACACATTCACAACTTGTTTACTATATCGTGGCATAATTTGTCTTGCTAAATATTGTATTTGTAATTTATCACGAGGATTTTTAAATACTATAATATAATGTGCATTTAAACTTATATCACGAGCATGTTTTCCTTTTGGAAATAAATTTTGAACAATAAATATTACTGTTCATTTTTTATGATGTGCATATTTTGTAAATAAGTTTGCAACATCACCATTGGTTTCAGACATTAAGTCATCTAATATTAATAATGTATTTCAAAATTATTCATATCCGGAATACCTTCTATAAAACGAATTTCTGAACTTGCATCTAAATTTGGTATGACTGCACCATAACACCAAACAATTTCATTAAATTTCATAGTAGACATTTGATCACGTTCATTTAATAATCGATTTACAAAACATGTTTTGCCTGCACGTGAAGGACCAGCAATTAAAATGGTTGATGGATGTTGAAACTTTAACATCTTGTATTAAACTGAATGCATACAATAGATACTTTATATACATTCACACACTCACACAATTAACAAAATAAATTAAGAATAAGTTAAAAAATAAATATTAAAACTTGAAATGACTAGAATCACAGCATAGCTGTTGTTATGAGTATACTTTGGTCTACAATTTATGAGTTTGCACAGCAAACAATGGAATAATTAAATAAATAAAATAGTGATACTCTACTATTGTTCTGTTAAAAAATAAATAAATAAAAAAATAAAACCAATCACTTATAAGCCAAGCTAAAATTATTATTGTACGTATCCATGAGGTAAACTTCTTGTCTTTGGTACTGGTTCGTCACTTTGTATATCGTCAATACGTTTACGTTTTTTGTTTACCTCTTGGTGTGTTTTTGTCTCTTTACGTGAAAAGATAGTGAAGCCCTGTTTCCGCACAATGCTATTTGGATTTTCTATAGTTGTACAATTAATATTTCCTGTCACTAATCCATAGAAACTCACAAAGTTTATTCTTTAAGAGGTCCTATCATTTAGTGTAATTCCCCGAATTTTGAAAATATTCCGAAATTCCCCTGCGGCACTTTTAAGCCGCATACTATAATATTTTGGCCCTAAGCCTATAAACGTTACAAACTCCCACCCTTCTTCACTTTCATCAGTGAGATCACCCAAATAGCTTCCAAGCTTCAACGGAGGTTCCCTATCTTTTTACACGTAAACATAATACTGTCTGTGTCACAATAAATTATGTCATCAGGTCCTACAGTCACAAGTAAATCATATAATTGTAGCCTGGCCCATGAAGCAAGGACAACATTGGAAAATTGCAGAGGTACATTTTCAGTTTCCAAGTCTTTATATGTGAGAATAAGATGTTCCTCACCAACTGGAATAACACTATGAACCTCATATCTTGGTGTAGCAAGGTACCTATGGAACTGCCCCACTATTAATAATTACACACTGTGTCATATCTGTTCGCTGTCCCCATTTTCCGTATAAGGAATTGAGGTATAACTTCGCGCATTGTCTAAGTCCAGGGTTCGACCTAATATTATCTTTATTTAATTTTATGCCTTCGTGAGCATAGTAATCGTCAATATATATATTTTTGTCTTTTTCACTTTTACACCAAGCAGGATAGCCTGAAGCTTCCTGCTTCATCTGAAGAAACTTATTCACATAGTCCCGGAATAAACTAGGTGAATTCCGATCTTCAGAACCCATGAGTTCAAATTCCCATATTTCATAAATTTGGACGATTTTATAACCGTTTTGAAGAGCACGGTGAAGCTCTGGTGTACAAAAAGTTCCAGTTAATGCACGTTCAGTATCACTATGTGTGCAATTATCAATAGTTTCTCCTTCCATACATAGCCTATAAAAGTCCAAATATTAATCGGCTTAGCGCTACATACGGTAAGATGGGAAAAAAGAGTTGTTTAGGAGCCAATACAGTACATTTTACAATCCCATGAATTTTTCCCACATCTGGGAAAACCGGCCCCTTATGCACCTTAGGTGGCCCCACCGGAAGAGGTTTCCTTGCCATTACGTAGGGGTATAACGATGTAATATCATAATAAAGAATGGATTCATCGTCCGCACAATTCACATATGAACGAAACACTTCAGTACGGCCTCCGTTGTAGCAACTCTTAGGAATAAGAAAGTCGGCAGTAGTATCACAATGTTCTTTAAGGAACTTTTGTAAATCTACATCTGTGCGTACTTTATTATCCCAAGAGCACTCCCATATTTCATACAAATTCATTTTTAGAATTTCTGTGAAATATTTTCTACGGATTTCCGTATGTTCGTACCTTTTTTCAAATGTGTTGTACAGACCATGTACATTATCTATTATGGCATTACGGTTATTTGCAAAACACGTTTTACAAGCATGCCAATAGCATCCCATTAATTCGAACATGGCATTAAGCTCTGCATTGTATCCGTCAACGTTATACCTTCCAAAAGATTGTTCTCCGTTTCGTCCAGCATGTTGGATTTCTATACCCAATTGGTGTTCCATTTCATTGCTTTTTCACTGGTTTTCGTTTTATAATGGTACCCCAAACATGGTATAACAGAAACACTTTCTTCTGGAAGATATGATGTACGATATGTTTGCATGGCTAAACTTGCAATCGTAGACGAAATTAGAAAACATTGTAATCCACCCGTTTTCTCTTCTATAATATTACTAAATTTAATAACAGCTTCTGTGAGAGTTCTCACATCATTTTCACAATACTCCAGCATTTCCTTTTGCAAATTAAATTGCTCTCCCAATTGCACCCGTTCTTGGTGCCATCCCTCCAACCGCTTTCTTTCTACAGCAGATCGCGATTCAGGATCATAGTATTCTATTCCCGAATATGGTCCTACATAATTTTGGTTCTCTATTGTATTAAACAAGTATGGGAAATCTCCCTTCTTTAAATTTTCTGAAAGGCCTAACGTCTTAGGTAATTTTGATAATTTTACACCAACAAACAAATAACTATCTCTAAAAATGATTTTATTATGAACAGAAATACTAAAAATGTTTTGACCCTGAATTAAAGTTTTTGGAATAATATGCAGGGACTGAATGAGAGATCTCAAACAGAAAATGTTATCAAATCGGCTACCATTATGACTTATGACACATACTATACTAAGTAGGGGTCTATCTAATAAAATATGTGTAATAAATTCAATGGTTTTAAAAGAAAACGAGCGGTTACCTTTTTCATCACCGCATGTACTGCAGGCTTCATCAATGCCTTTGTTCATACATTTATGGCATACATGTCTAACGCATACCAAGCAAACAACGTGTTCCCGCTCCCCACGCTCATTTTCCGGTTTGAGCATGGTTTCTACGTCAAAGACAATATAAAGAAAACTCTTGATATGAGTAGGTTTTACTTTCTTCACATGAGTGACCTTCCAGTACATGTTCATGACACGTACTGCAAAAGTATTCACCACATGTATGATCGGACTTTCGTGTTCTTAAATCATAGAGTGCATTAGAGTTGATGCAAACGTTAACATATTCACACATTCTTGCCAATTTTATTACCTTTTAAGTGATTGTCGAAACATTCACCCCTAGTAAAATATCTATTGCATGCATTGCATTTCATTTTATACATCGTAACATCTACTTTGTGCATATGTTCGCAAGATGAACACATTAACTCACACTTATTGAAACGATTAATACCTTTAAAACCCTTTAAACAATGTAAGCAGTACTTTTTCTTTCTTAAAAATGATGTTATTGTTCGAATAGGCCGAAAATGTCCAATACTTCCCCTTTGATCGTAATAAATATAGATCGGTTTTGCATCCTGTAACTCTGGTCTTTGTACTTGTGTTTCCGGGTAACGTACTCTAAATTCACGTTTCCTTTGGGGCACTTTTTCATAAATAATAATTTGGTAATTTGGACTTAAATGTTTTTGAAATAATTCCACGTCATTAAAATCGCAACCATCTTTTCCTTTAACGCTAACACCTGCCTGAGTACAAAGCTTAATTGCTCTACCTTTTAATGTATCTCTAGTTGGATTTGTTAAATTACTCAAATTTTGATGTGTTTCGGTATGCCTTGCTATACCCAAGCAATACTTTTAGGCAAACGAAGTTTCTCATTATCGGTTCCCGGGATCACAACCAAATGTTGTACCAAAAATTCATTTAACGGTAAATATTTGTTTAGTGTGGAATTATAATCACGTGTTCTTCCAGCACCAAACATCGAATTTACTATAGGAAATCGAAAGAGGACATGATTACCTAAAAGGAAGTCTTCATTACTATTTAACACTCTAGTAATAGAAGCTAAAACGGTCTTAGCAGAAATATCTTTGCGGCGTCTCCATGGAACATACACTGTTTTCTTATCCTTACTATTGGAGGAATCAATGTACATTCCAACAAAATCATTAGGTCTCGCATTGTTCAGTACATTATCCAATGCGAAGTTCATGAGGTTTTCAATATAGGCCGCAGGATTTCTAATTTCTTCATTTCCCATTGGCCTTACCGCAATTTCATGTCCCACCAAGTTAAACTTAGTGAAACTTTTTCTGCTTTCATGTACTACTTCGAAATTACCTTCCCCTCTATTTTGAACATCTGTATGTCCGCTACGTTCACTTGGAGGAACGTAACCGGAGGTACTAGGTTGTGGAGACCCCATTCCGTTACCACGAGTATCCCGTGAACATTGTACACTTGATAGCTGTTCTTCATTATTTACAACATAACAGGATTTTGTCCGTTTTCACATAACTCGTTTACTAAAGCCTCCACATAATCAGATGTTCCAAACTCATCGGGATTTACTAAAACTGCGGAATTTTCAATTGTTTGTGTACCATATGCTGCTTCCTTTTCTATTTGTTCATTAATAATTTCATGAATTAAATTAAAATCTTCTTCTTGAAGTATGTTTTCCAAGGGTTGACTTTCTTGGTGGACCGAGGTTACGGAATTTTCAACAGATGGCATCACATTATTATGAACCAAAATGAAACGCGTTCCATAATTACAATATTTGGCTACCTCTGCTGCATTTATCCTATCACCTTGTGCACAATTAAAATAATTAAAATGTACGAATTTGTCATGTGCCCACTGGTACATGACTTGTTCACGGAAAAATCCGTGTGCGAACAAGTCAACAATGTCAGCACTAGACATCGTGTATTGCAATATAAGTGCTTGATTATCATGGTAAAAATTAAAAAGAGCTGATAGCAAGGTATCATACCTTTCACTGCCACGCAATCCTTGCCTCTGCTTATCCATAATTCTCCACCAGGTCTCCAACACGCGTTCCTTCGTGTTCAGGCCTTCAATTATTGCACCCAAGTAAATTTCATCGATTTCATTGAAATCTTGAACCATAGATGCACCAAGAAATTCCATCTGTAAAATATAAAAAACAAAAATTAGTATACATTAAAATAAATACCATAATATATAAAAATACAGTGTTATTCAGTTAACAATATTATTTAGTTTGTTTCTACGAAGCTCTACTTATTTTTCTGTTAATAGAACACTCATGGAGTGTGATTATATTTAAATTCTGCAAAAACTTCATTGTTAAAATACAGTGTGATTGTATTTAAATTCTGCAAAAACTTTGTTGTTAAAATAAAGTGTAATTCTATTAAGAAACGCGTTTTGTGCATTGGTAAAACAAATTTTCATTGTTTAAAAATGTGAATATTACTGTAAATATTTATCAGTTTTCAATTTTAAAAATAATACTTTATATAGGTATATTTAATCAAAGTATAAAAACATTATCATTCAAATATGTATAATATGTAAATACACTTACGATGATCTAAGTAAATCTGCGTTGTATTCTAAACTTGGTTAAAATCAGGATTCCTTCCTTCTTTTTTTCTTCTTATGTTGTTTTGAATTTCAACAACTGTAACAATACAGTTAATATTAGTACTCTTCTCTAAATATAATATTTTAGTATTTCTTTTAATATATGTTTGTATAAATTTAAACACTAAGTAAATATCGTGTTGAAGGTACGGTTACCAACAATCATATGATAATATTTCCTCAGCAACGGGAGTATATATACACAATCCCTAACAAAAAACAATAAAACTAGTTTAAACCGGTTTAAACACCTACAGCAAGGCAAACAAAAGAAATTCCTAGCATTACTAAAAAAAATTTTAAACCCAGTAACACAACTAAACAGCATACAAAAACAAGCAACTGTAATTGTTTGAAGTGTTACAAACTTTAATACGAGATTTAAAAATTGTTGGAGTAAATTACATCACATTATGTAATATTACTGTTATTAATTTAAAATGTTAAAACACCTGCGTACGAGACTACAAAACTAAATGCGCTTGGGTACAAGATTACAAAACTAAATGCCTTAGGGTACGAGATTACAAAACTAAACGCGTTTGGGTACGAGATTAAATTTTACGCAAGAAACTGTTACATCCTATACAACTAGTAGTGTTATACTTACTGTTGATATTACAACTAATATTGTTATAAAATTACAATTAATGCAAAGTATACGTATACCTTTACTAATGTTTAAAGCTACATTTACCAAACGTGTACACGAATTGTTGATACATTCTTATCTTTATATTCGGCAATTTTTGTAAAACTTCGGGAAAAGTTCGGATAAGTTCGGCAATTTTCGGAACCGTTCGTGTGGTACATTTACCAACATGTACAAAAATAGTTGATAAACTCTTATGTTTATGTTCGGATAAGTTCGGCAATGTTCGTAAAACTTCGGGAAAGTTCGGTAAAGTTCGTGTTAACTAGTTCAAATTTCCAATTATTGGTGTTTTATAATAAGATAATAAAATATTTTAAAAATAACGTTTACTAGATTAATTGTAAATATTTCAAAGTTATACATTCCAATTAATATTATTATATGTCATATACAAATATTATAAACCTTGTTACGTATACTACATATCATTAATGCAAAGAAAACACATTAAAATCCAATATAGCAACCGCCATATTTGTTTCATGAAACAACACCATTTGTACACACGACATTAACATTAGTGTGTATAAAACTGCGTGTGTGTACATGTACCATAGCAAGTTACCGAGTGTTGTTTGTTTTTATAACCGGCAATACCCCTTGCAGTTTCCGGGCGGCAATATTTTACGCGTCCCGCGTCGCGAAAACCTTTTTCCGGGCGCAAATACCACGCGGCGCGCACCGGTAGCGGTAAAAACGCGCGAAAATAGTGTTTATTTTATTAATATCATTCATTTTATTTATTCATATAAAAACATATCCTCTAATATACATATTTCCAAAGTTTGAAAAAAATCGACGCCATATTGTTTATGCAAATTCATTAAATTTTTATTTTAAAGTTACATTCTTCTAACTTGTATAGTAGTGTTTCGTAGGTCCTAAGCTTCAAGAAAATTTCTTTACTTTCTACGACCAATAGTTTGCCGTAAAAAGCCAAAAATAAAAAAATACTTTTTGAACCCCTCGTATTAATTCGAAAAAAATAAAAATTGTTCAAGTTTATCATGTAGGGTGTCTTTCTATATAGATTTTGACCTGATAAATCGATTTCTGTTGTCCATTTTGTCCTACGATCATTAGTATAAGAGATATGATCATTTAAAGTTATTTTAAAGTTACATTGTTCTAACTTGTATCGTACTGTTCCTTAGGTCCTAAGCTTCAAGAAAATATCTTTGTTTACTTTCTACGACCAATAGTTTGCCGTAAAAAGCCAAAAATTAAAAAATTACTTTTTGAACACCCCTCGTAATAATTCGAAGAAAATAAAAATTGTTCAAGTTTATCATGTAGGGTGTTTTTCTATATAGATTTTGACCTGATAAATCGATTTCTGTTGTCCATTTTGTCCTACGATCAATAGTTTACGATTTATGATCATTTAAATTTATTATATGGAAAAATCTTAGTCTTTTTCCATCAGCGCCATCTATATAGCAACAAATGTCAGTACTAAACAGGCTTTCGTGCACTTAACACCAAAACTTATCGGCCTAGTGTTATTTGTAGAAACGGCAATGCCTCATACGTTTACCGACAAAAATATTTTGTCGCTTGCCGTTTTTTTCCCGCTATATTTTAGTTGTTCGTATACTGTTCCCGTATGTGCTTCAAACATAAAAAGGACATTTTGTCTTAGGTAAGTGTCAACGTTTTAAAATTTATATAATTTGCATGTGCTTTCCAGTAGTCACCATAACAGTATAATGTAGCTTTACATAAGCATATATCATACTCAAAACCTAATTTTTCCCCTTTCAAATGACAAACATATCTTTAAAGTAACGCTAAATAGCTAAAAAAAATAATCACTGAAAAGCATTTACATATTCACTTACAATCTCAATTTATTCTTAATAAGCCGCTCGCATAATCATATTCTGCTTACACCACTGTTCTCAACAAACAAATTATTCCTTTTCGTTAATTCAACTCAATCATTTACTATTCGTTTTTTTTAAAAAATATATATCTTACAAAACTTATGCAGTTTTGCTCTTCAAAAAAACAAGTTGTCTTCAGAACACTTACAAGAATGTTCCTTATTCTTTTTCCTTCCTTTACAATGTCTTAAATTCCATCCCATTCACCTAGCAATAAAAACCGCCTCAAGCGCCGTTGACGTTAAGGTTGTTTACCCCCGCCCTCTCTCACACACACCAACGCATTTATGCGTGCTTCAAACATTCTCTCTCACACACACACACTAATGCGTTTATACATCCTTGCAGGCATTGTCACAACACACCGATACAAAAATACATTCTCTTTCCCCGTCTTTCTCTCGCTCCTTCCTTCAAAGTACAAACACAAATGCCCTTCCCCGCCCCCTTCTACCAGCTCCTACTATAGCCTGCACTCAAACTTTTTTTCTTTTTTTCTTCCTTCTCTCGCTCTGTTATGCGTTCCATACTTGTTTCCAAAGGTACGTTAGCTTGTTTGCCCCCTATTCGTTTCTTGGCGTTTCAAATTGTAGCTAAACCATTTTTTTCAACCCTCATAAAACTATCCAGGAAATACATGGCACGCGTATTTTAATCTTAAAATCGTCACAAACAAATCTCAATGTCTTTTTCGGTCATAACAACGTTTATATCCTAGTTCTTCAATAAATAAAAGCAAACACAAGTCATTTTAATTCATGTAAATACATTTTAAAATCACAGTTCAATATTTATCATATTTATTTATATAAATGGTAAATTTTAACTTACCTTTACTTCCAGTAATTCCAAAATTATTCTCCAAACAACACACTCACACGAAAATACACAAGCCAAGTTTCCACAACGCCAAAAGCACACTATTTAATCTCATCTCATTTCAAACTTCATTATATATAGTGCTTAAGCAGCGTCCTTTCATGGACATACAAACACAAGTGTTTTTCACCCTTCCGTTTTTCACAAAAACATCTACAATAGCTATTCTTTAAAGTTAACAAAAAGGGCTTTTTCTTTCTTTTTTCTTTTTTCCTAAATGGAACATTTTTCTGTCTAACAAGTCAAAAAATCCTTTTTTCTAAAAAGGGTTACATTCAACTCAAAATTACAGGGGGTCTCAACCGTCAACAATAAATGCCATATAGGTTTTCTCAAATAACTTTCACAAGTGACATCTACATGGTAAATGTCACATTTATCTATCTAACAACTCAAAAGATCTTTTTTTCTAAAAAAGGTTACACATACAGGGGGTTCGCAAATAACATGACCTTGTCTCCAGCGTCAACAATAAATGTCACATACGTTTTCTCGTTTTATTCTCTTTCGTATGTAGCTTTCGCTTTCTATTGCAGTAATTTTCCACATCTCCCTTTAGGTGGCAAGGTCCTTAACAAATGCCTAACAATTCACAACCCCAATTTTAAAAAAAGTGGTCCTTTACTCAAAAGGAGAGCAAATTTTAATAATTTTTACAAAGTGACATGCAACATTTAACTATCTGTTTCTTAAAATCTCTGTCCTTCCCATTAATGAGTACTATTTCTCCATAGGGTAGAAGTCACAGCCCCAATTAAACAAGGTCTTTTACTCAAAAAACGACATTAGAGTTCGCCCTGCAATCCTTTTGGACCACCCAAAAATACATCACACCTGCGTCTCTTTCCTTTCTTTACTTCACATCAAAGGATTCTCTTACATTTCTTTAATGTCTACCTCCACCTCCAACCTCCCACCATCCTTAGCTAACATTTAGCTGTGCTTTTAACAATAATGTATTATCGACATTTCCCATGTTTCTAAAAGTTATTTGACATGTCTTTCTGACCTCCTACGGTTAGACTATTCTCATACACCTATATGTCACTTTCAAGTGACAGTTTCTTCTTTTCTTTTAATGACAGGAGGTTCAAATTATGTCAGTGTTACACAAGGAGCATCTGTTACGATTACAAAGGGATTCTATTGTCTCTTCCTCTCCCCGTTTTGTTTAGATTTAGCACCAAGGCTACTAGGTACAAAGTTGAATAACACAAATAAGCCATTACTAATACAAGTATACATTTTCTATAACTCGTAATTTTCCACCTTAAAACAAACCTGAAATCGGGTTTATTTCCTGTTGGTAACTTTTTCGTGGTAAATCATCCGCAGCGGAATGATGTCCATCCTTCAGCCAAGAAATTACTAGGTCGTGTACTTTGAGCGTGTCTAGCGATGGGCCATTAACATTGATGAACAACAAGTTAGACAATGTTTGAGCACTTAGCCTATTTCTAATATCAGTCATCTGTAAATTCATAAGGGGATCCCCGTTCGCACTCTGTCGTGGAAATTGATAATATTCCTACCCAATTTCTGCAACTCCTCATCGACAATCTGCTTGTTAGACTTAAATCTGATAACGATTTTTCTTGGTCAGTTTTGAAATACTCAGCAAGAAGTATAATCTCTCTATCACCATACATCTTTTCCATATCGACCATGTCAGTTTGCAATGTCGACTCATGGAGAACAGAAACTTCATCTACTACGCCTTCGATAGGGAATCTTGTGAATAAATTATCAATTAAAGCCTGATAAATTGATGATTTCTTATTTGTTTATAAATTTAACTTTTGCAATTACAGATGAAGGTTTGATGCCATTACCAAGTTCTCTCCTCCGTCTAGAAAGCGAAAGGGAACGAGGTTCCTGGAGTGTTCAGAGGTGAATGGGAATTTTCCTCCTTCTTCCCCTTCAATTACTACACTGCTGTTTGCCATGTGCCAAATTACGATTAATTTAAATTAAATTATCACAGTATATAATTATTTCCTTGTTGAATTATCAATACTTTTCAGTGGAAAAAAGGATGAAATTTGAGAGTTCGAAATCAAGGTAAGTAGACCAACGTAAAGGAAAAAAAAGTGTAAAATTTTCCATATAATTATGCGTACAATCCAAACTTAAAATTTCCGTGTAATTAAGCTTACAGTACAAATTTTATACCTATTTTAGTCACAAGTTTTTGGGTTGATTGCCCTGTGCTGTAAGCGCTCCATATAAAAAACATAAACTTCAGCAATTATTATAGTGGAAGGCAATGGATATATGAAACCAAGCACTGTATTTCTTGTTTCTGGTTTTTTTTCTTAAATAACATCGATAATTTTTACAAACCAATCCACTACCAATTTTCCATATATAGAAAGTACCCCCCCCCCAATTTTAGAAAGATCTAGGACACATTCTGTTTATTTTCAATAAAGAGTTAATACACTGAATTTCAACTTCGTAAGTTTAACGGCTTGCGAGATACTCATTTTTTTTTCTCAAAAATTCGGATCCTCACTACCTCCTCAGGATATTATGTATTATAATGAAAGCAATATAACATCCCAGTTTGGATTAAGGCCTAACTATATACCAAAAGTAATTTTATTTGACTTTGCAATTTGACCGTGATGATCAGGCACACATAGTTACATTCAATTTTTTATATAATAATTTATATATTACAGTGATTCAAAAACGTATTTTTTTCAGTAGTTAGCTCCTCTAAAAACTCTCAGATTTCGAAAGTCAAGTATTAGTATAATTCCTATTGATATTATTACAATTAAAAATACCAATATCCAAATGTGCCTGAAGTTATTTTTTCACATAGTTAGATATACCCATCTCAGGTAATTAAACGGAAACAAGTGGAAAAGGAAGGGAAATGAAGGTCTTGAAAGTAAAACGAATACAAATTTACCAATCTTCAGAAGATACTGTCTACAATGCAGTGAGCAGTGAGGGTCGGTAGATCATACTGAGTCGGTGGGTCGCAGTGGGTCATGGTGGGTGGTGGGTCGCAGTGGGTCACGGTGGGTGGTGGGTCGCAGTGGGTCATGGTGGTGGTGAGTCACAGTGGGTCACGGTGGGTGGTGGGTCACACGCTGTTGACCCACGACCCACTGACCCACTCAGAAAACTTGACCCACTGACCCACTCCATCTTTGCCAGTGGCGGATCTAGAAGGTAAAAACTGGAAGGCTGCCAGACCCCAGACTATGAGAAGTATATCATGAGTTTAGTATAAAGTTTCAAAATTATATAAATAATAGCTTAAATTATTTTCGTCACCCTGAAAACTGGGGGGCCTAGGCCCCCGACCCCGGGCTAGATCCGCCACTGTCAGAATCCCAAGTCAACACAACCACTGAGTCCAAGGCTAATTTGTAGGCATTATTTATTATTATTATTATTATTATTATTATTATTATTATTATTATTATTATTATTATTATTATTATTATTATTATTATTATTATTATTATTATAGTATTTCGGGTATATTCTTTTATTTTAAGCGTTCCGAAAGGACTATTCAAGTAATTACAACCATAAAAGTGTTAAAGATAAATATAAAATATATAAGGTACGGTATATTTATCAAATATGACATCATTAATTCTCTCTTGCTTTGCGAAAGTACATAAAGGTATTATTACTAAATATATAATATTGCTGAAATATTTGATAGTGTATATTTCAATTTTGGGGCACCACAAATTTATAGAATTACAAGCTCATTTGTCCAGTTATACCCGGACATTTATTTCTCCCAATCTTCTATTACATAGAAAAAAATAAATTATATTGATTTGGACTATTTAATCAACGACCTATGGAGTCGACACTCCGGTAGTATCGGTCTTTCTCGACTATTTTCACATGCTATCTTTTCCCATATATTGTATGTAACAAGTTTGGTAAAAATTATTCCAGGTGTGCTGGGCTAGAACATAACAACATACACAAACACACTCCACACACACGCACACATACACACACACACACACACACATATATATATATATATATATATATATATATATATATATATATATATATACTGTATATACTGTATATACGTAAAACACAAGCATTGCAGCCACTCTCTACTCTTTCCTGGCAACACTTGCTTCCTCCCCCAACACCCATCCGGCAGTTTGCCGCGTACATGTGAAGAGCTTCATTGCTTGTAATGTCCCGCTTGGCTATACACGGGGATCTGCCGCGCCGGATTTTAGCAGTGAGATCCGGTTGTTTTTGCTCGCCGGATAAATGTCCGGCGACTGCCGCATATATGTGAAGAGCTTCATTGCTTGCAATGTCTTTTTACCTTGTCCGGCAATTCGCCGGAAACGGATCCGGTAAATCGTCGGATAATGTGAAAGGGCGGTAAGGTCATAAATTAACTTCTAAGAACACCGCTCCCCCGCCAAAAAACCTCTAAAGGTCTCCCCTCCAAATGAAGGTCTCCCCGATGCTTTGAATCCTTTAAGAAAAAAAAAGAAGTGAATCGACCTTGTTAATATTCACATATAATATCATAAGATATAATATTTCGTTTAATTAAAATCATTAACGTGTTAATATCAAAGTATGTCAACAAAAAATGTTTCCTAACAATTTCCTTTAGTTAGCAACACCAAAAATCACTATAAATGTGGGGTAAAAACACTATAAACACTATAAAAAACACTATAAATTAGCATAAAATGCTCGAGAAACAATATAAATTAGCATAAAATAATATAAAATCGTCATAAAAGGGTGCAAAATGCGCTCAGAAATAGCGTAAAAGCCTATGAAATATAGGATAAAATCCCTAAAAACAGATCATTTTTATCATAGGGAGTTTGTACCACTGTTCGTGACGTTAGGCCACATATCTACTTCGCGACACACAATTTTGACTTTTTAAATTAATAATAATATAAATTTTAATAGTGTAAACCTTTAAATTTCTATAAAGTAGTGAATCTATGTAGTACTGAACATTGTTGCTGCCACTAAAGGCGTTGACTAGTATAGCTTGCCTGAAAATTAATTTTAACTAATTAGTAAATTCTTGATTTTTAAATTCTAAAATTTCGCTACATGCAGTTTCGTAATCACTGAAGTAATATGTGCCTCAATATAGCCATTGTGGAATGTTTGTGGTATTTATGTTTCACTGAAAAATTCGTCCTATATTGAAATATTAAACAGTGACGTTTCTGGAGGGTCTACGAGAAAAGTTTAATGGGGTGTGAGTACTAAATAGGTGCACCTGATGAAGTTTTATTTATTAGATTAACTTTATCGTCATTTTGACAAGTGACTACGGTTATGATATTGAAGAAACGTACCCAACAGAATCATTAATTATTTATTTTCTTAAAAGCTTAAACTAATTACACCTTAAATTGAAACAACTAAAATATATAACTTACTTCCTCTACATTATGGAATAACTGTAAAACACCCTTTTCTTATTAAGAATGAATAACTATGGTGTGATTAGAAATATATAGCCTATTTTTTTTTAAATCTAATACTGTAGTTCTTGTTTTTTTTTTTTTTTTTTTTTTTTTTTTTTTTTTAAGGAACATAAGGAAATCAAGTTAATAGATGGAAACCTATTTATTTTCTAACGCCTGGCGTGTTTTCGTGCAACCAGCTTTCGGATATTTGGAGAAACGTTGCTTTCACTGGGATTTTCAAAACAGTTAAGATGAACGGCTGTTAAACAGAATCTCGCTTGGAACTCTTTCTCATTAGTGAGGAAAGTAGTTCACACTGATACTATTGAAATCACATAAGATGCAAATGTGCGGGTCTCTAAGAACAGCGTAGGTAAGTATTTCTAAAATTTTGAGATACTGACATCACTGTATTTATGTTTTACAGTTGAGGCTAACTGGATTTCCATTATCCATCTGAATATGGATTGGTACTTTCTCAATATGGGTACAATTATATAAATAAGTAAACTATATATTTTTTGTTATTTACTTGGGATTAACGGTGGCCCGCAGAACAATAAGTCAAGGTCTACATGCGGCGTGCCGTCACGAGTTTGACATGCTTGGTCTAGATGCTACGAATAACAAGGATATATTTTCAAGTTACCACTAAACAAAACGTTTAGTACAAAATGTTTCGTACAAAATGACTCAAGCTTTCTTGACATCTAATCTTAATTCCGAATTAATGGATTTCACCTTTCAAATTTTTCAAACTTCGGATATTATGGACATAGGCGTCTCTGGCGGGGGGGAACGAGGGGGTTGCGTCCCCCCCAATATTTTGAAGTACAAAATATTTAATATTTCATTCTAATTTAATTTTTTACTAACGACAGAATAACAAATAAATAATAATAATAATAATAATAATAATAATATTTATTTGGAATATATTCTACCCCATATTACCGTATACAGAGGGAAATTTTTAAACATTCCCTGAGACATCCCTAATTACCCTAGGGTCACGTTTCGCCCATCATTCTCTTCAGAATAGAACTGCCTTTCAGGTGGTATGACTAACGTGTCTCCATCATGTATCTAAGGCGGGAAAATGAAGAAAAACGGGATTTTTTGGGTCTAAATATCCTTTTTTCAACTTTTAGCCCCCCTGGACCTCCCTTTTTTAACGCAGAGATCTGAGAAAAATCTGGTAAATACTACTCGGTGGGCTGAATGTTTATGCACAATTCCAATTTTCCAGGTGCAAAAGTAAGCCCGCCAAAAACAATATACCGACAATGTCCCATATTACCGTATACAGAGGGAAATTTTTAAACATTCCCTGAGACATCCCTAATTACCCTAGGGTCATGTTTCGCCTATCATTCTCTTCAGAATGGAACTGCCTTCCAGGCGGTACCATTCACTTGTCCCCATTAGGTATCTAAGGCGGGAAAATCCCGTGAGAGGGATTTTTTGGTAAAAATTTCCCTTTTTCAACGTTTAGCCCCTCTGTACCCCCCTGTTTTAACGCAGAAATCTGAAGAAGGAATCTGATAAGTACTACTCGGTGGACTGAATGTTTGTGCACAATTTCAATCTTCTAGGTGCAAAAATAAGCCAGCACAAAAATAGTACCGAAAATATCCAAAATTCCCCTGTACAGAAGTATATTTTGATAAAAATTCCCTGACACTTCCCTAATTACCCTAGGGCCATGTGTCGCACATCATTCTCTTCAGATTAGAACTGCCTTTCAGGCGGTACCATTCACTTGTCTCCGTCATGTATTTAAGGCGGGAAAATGAGGAAACGCGGGATTTTTGGGTAAAAATATCCCTTTTTTCAACTTTTTGACCCTCTGGATCCCCCCCTGTTTTAACGCAGAAATCTGAAGAAAAAATCTGGTAAATACTACTCGGTGGACTGCATGTTTGTGCAAAGTTTCAATCTTCTACGTGCAAAAATAAGCCCGCCAAAAATACTTTACATAACCTCCCCCCAAAAAAAGTATTACACGAAAATATAAATTTTAGACTTATGACGTCATCACCTCCTATGTCTCGACACAGGAAGGTGTGAAACCATCCGTAGTGTCTTCTGCAATGCCTCTGGACTTGAAAAACAAAAATAAATAAATAAATAAATAAATAAATAAAAACCGGACGAAAAAGCTCAAATAGGAGAGTTATAACGCAATGTACCATGAAACACCCCGTATGGTACAAATTGTACCATAAGATCCCCAAAGGGTTAAATGTTTGTTTGAAGTTATTGAACTTGGATTTTCTGATCATGAAGCCATTTATTGTAGAATACCTACCGAGAAACTGGTGAAGGGAAGTCCGAGACCGATAACGAGAACAACCAGATTATTTTCAACGGATGTTTTCTATTATCTCGTGAATCTAGGAATCCCTTGTACGTCTTACCTAGTGCTAATGACAAATTCAATTATTTTTTTGATGTTTTCTTACATAATTTTAACATAGCATTTCCATTACAGTTACGGAAAGATCTTAATAACATGAAAAAGTGGGTCACGCAAGGAATAAAAATTTCAAAGCAAAAGCTTATATATTATCATAAACTTAAGAAAACCTGTGTTAATTTACCAGCTAAAGTTATTTCCCATATAAAAACCTACAAAAGAATATATCAGAATGTTATTCGAACAGCCAAAAGAATCCACAATGACACTATAATACACGGATATAAAAACAAAATGAAAGGTGCGTGGAACGTAATAAACAATTCATCAAAGACTGTTCCAATGCGCGAAATATCACAAGTTAATTATAGAAATAATTCTTTCGCTGATCCTGCTGCCATTACTGAAGTCTTTAATCAGTATTTTCTTAATACGAATTTACCACCTGGAAAGTCGGATCTCGCTGTACAGCCAAATATTCCATGCAACAAACATAGTATGTATGTAACTCCGGTAACTGAAGAAGAATTGTTGGACTGTATCAACAGGCTTTCTAGTACCCGTTCTGCAGGTATAGATGAAGTCCCATCCCTAATTATAAAAAAGAGGGCGCATTTAATAGTGAAACAACTATGCTTTCTTGTAAATGTATCATTTGAATCAGGCGTTTTCCCCGACAGATTGCAAAAGTTATACCTTTGCACAAAAAAGGAAATACTTATGATGTTCAAAACTATAGGCCTGTTTCTATTTTGTCTGTTTTCTCGAAGACTTTTGAATCACTAATGTTATCGCGGTTGAGAAATGTTATATCCTGCCATAACCTAATCTCGTTTTCTCAACATGGTTTCCAAAAAAACAAATCAATTGATACAGCGTTGTTTAACTTTATTAAAGAGGTTTCTACAGTACTTGATAAGGGAAAATATGCAGTAGGTTTATTTGTTGATTTCTCCAAGGCATTCGACAGTGTTCAACATTCTCTTTTACTGGCAAAACTCCAGAAATATGGTATTAGGGGTGTAGTACATGAATGGTTTCGCTCGTACCTGACAAACAGAAAACAAGTAGTAAAAATACAAAAAATAATTAACAATAAGCAAGTCACATTTTCATCCAAAACTGATACTATCTCTGCTGGTGTTCCTCAAGGCTCAATTCTTGGGCCAATTCTTTTTTTATTTTACATAAATGATCTTGTTCAATATATGTATCCCCAACATATTGTACTATATGCTGACGATGTAAATGTCCTTGTAACAGCGGACAATACAGTTGAACTAGAAAGTAAATTAAAACAAACTGTGGAGCGTTTGATAAAATGGACATCTCAGAATCAACTGCTGATAAATGCAAAGAAAACAAAAGCACTAAATTTTCATTACTCACGTACACCTCGAACAGTACCTCCCATTGTGATAAATTAAACTGATGTAGACTATTCAAAATCCACTAAATTTTTAGGTGTAACAATAAGCAATAGGCTTACATGGGATGCACATATTACTGAGCTAAACAGCAAATTAAGCAGCATCTGTTTTGTCATTTATAGACTACGTGGTTCAGTGTCAAAAGAAACTTTGCTGTTATTGTACGATGGTAAGTTTCAATCCTTGTTAAATTACGGAATAATTTTCTGGGGAGTCTCCTATTCCAGTGTTACTACTTTTCGTCTACAGAAAAAGGCAATAAGATCTATTTTTAATCAATCATCAAAGTCCTCATGCAAAAGGGTCTTTCAGTCAAATAAAATATTAACTGTGCCTTGTCTTTACATATACAAAAGTATCATATATGTAAAGAGAAATGAAAGTAGTTTTCTTCATGTTGACGATGTACATTCATACAACACACGACAAAAGAATAACATATTCACAGCATACCAAAACTATGCGTGCACCAAAAGAAGTGTTCTTCCTATGTCCGCTAAGTTGTTTAATAAGCTCCCAAGTTATTTGAAGGATATCAAAAACATACGAAACTTCAAAAATGAACTATTTAGTTTTTTGTGTAACAAAATGTATTATCATATTAATGAATATTTGGGTGATAGTTTCTAAAATAATGTAATATCAATTATATTGAAATGTCTTCTTATTATTTGACAAGTCCTATATACTGGTCTCAGACCAATAATGTACGACATGGATGAATAAATGAATGAATGAGCACTAATTCCGTGACTTTTAAGGTCACGATTTCCAAATTTTGAGGGCGTACTAGTATATATATATATATATATATATATATATATATATATATATATATATATATATACTATGTGATCAAAAGTATCCGGACACCCCCAAAACATACGTTTCTCATATTAGGTGCATTGTGCTGCCACCTACTGCCAGGTACTCATTATCAGCGACATCAGTAGTCATTACACATCGTGAGAAAGCAGAATGGGGCGCTCCGCGGAATTCACGGACTTTGAACGTGGTTAGGTGACTGGGTATCAGTTGTGTCAGAAATCTATACGCGAGATTTCCACACTCCTAAACATCCCTAGGTCCACCGTGTCTGATGTGAAAGTGAAGTGGAAACGTGAAGGGGCACGTACAGCACAAAACCGTACAGGTCGATCTCGTCTGTTGATGACTGATAGAGACCGCCGACAGTTGAAGAGGGTAATAGGCAGACATCTATCCAGACCATTACACAGGAATTCCAAACTGCATCAGGATCCACTCCAAGTACTATAACAGTTAGGCGTGAAGTGTGAAAACTTGGATTTCATGGTCAAGCGGCTGCTCATAGGCCACACATCACGCAGGTAAATGCCAAACGACGTCTCGCTTGGTGTAAGGAGCACTAAACATTGGTCGATTGAACAGTGGAAAAACGTTGTGTTGAGTGACGAATCACCGTACACAATGTGGCGGCCCTGTAAACGTCATCTGTCAGCGTGTGTAGTACCAACAGTAAATTTCGGAGGTAGTGGTGTTATGGTGTTGTTGTGTTTTTCTTGGAGGGGCTTTCACCCGTTATTGTTTTGAGTGGCACTCTCACAGCGCAGGCCTACATTGATGTTTTAAGCACCTTCTTGCTTCCCACTGTAGAGCAATTCGGGAATGGTGATTGTATCTTTCAAAACGATCTACCACCTGTTTATACTGCACGGCCTATGGTGGAGTGGTTACACGACCATAACATCCCTGTAATGGACTGGCTTGCACAGAATACTGTCTTGAATCCTATAGAACACCTTTGGGATGCCTTGGAACGCCGACTTCGTGCCAGGCCTCACCGACCTACATCGATACCTCTCCTCAGTTCAGCACTCCGTGAAGAATGGGCTGCCATTCCCGAAGAAACCTTCCAGCACGTGTTTAAAAGTAGGCCTGCGAGAGTGGAAGCTGTCATCAAGGCTAAGGGTGGGCCAACACCATATTGAATTCAAGCAGTACCGATGGAGGGCGCCACGAACTTCTAAGTCATTTTCAGCCAGGTGTCCGGGTACTTTTGATCACATAGTATATATATATATGTGAAAATGAAATCTTTTAAGTTTAACGTCCCACGGTTATGCCGGTTAGGCTAAAAAAGACGTTGATAATGAGAAATGAGTGAAATGGTGGAATGAAGAAAGTGGGAGGAAACGGGAGAACCCCGAGAAAACCCACGAGCACGGTGTTTGTCCACCACAAAGTCCACACGGCGCGAGCTGGGATCGAACCAGGGACCCCAAGCACCGGAGGTGAACGCTCTACCACTGAGCTACCGCGCCCCCATATATATATATATATATATATATATATATATATATATATATATATATATATATATATATATATATATATATATATATATATGTGTGTGTGTGTGTGTGTGTGTGTGTGTGTGTGTATGTGCGTGTGTATGTGCGTGCGTAGGTAGAAATGTTTTCAAAAAGATGAATTTTGAGAAATAAAAAAAATTCGTTCTTAAAATTCCCTAGAAAATTCAGATTTTTGACCCTTAACACACCAAGAGAGGTCCTCTAGTTACCCCAGAGGGTGATATTTGGTGATACTGGTGCAACTATAAGAACCAATTTATTCACGATTTTTATACGTGCCCTGCTATCTGCTACATAATTAGATCAATTATACGTTCGTTTAAAAAGCAGGGTTGAAAAAAAACGTTTTTTTAAAAAAACAAAAAGAACGTTTTTATGTTTAAAACATGTTTTTTTGTTTAAAACGTTTTAAACGTTTAAAACAAAGTACTTTGTTTTAAACAAAAAACATGTTTAAAATGTTTATTTTGTTTAAAACAATAATCTAAATACGCATTATATTACATTTTTACACTCTTAGGTATTTCTTGCCATCTATATTCAACCGCTAGATCAAATTTCGGGAACTTCCCTAATCTCGATCCGCCCAAATGTTCAATTCCGGAGAAAGAAATCGGGATTTTCCCGATCTCCGTTCACGGAATATGTAGTTTAGTTTCTTTGTGTTACGTTCTACTGGTTGTCTGCATTCTTAATCTTTAAACGCCCATTGACGCAACTGCTGTGTCAGGGCTTTAAACCTCAATGGCTCAGTCTTAAATCTCAAATTAAGGCTGGAAGATGGTTTTGGTACCAATTTATTCCTGAAAGATGCAGCTTTGCAAGTGTGCATTTTATGTATATGGGTATGTATTTTATGTATATGTAAATATCGTGTTTTTTTTTCAACAGTTTTTTTTTTTGGGGGGGGGCATTCCCTCTCTTGAGAGATAGATGCATAAAAATTGTTACGTGAAGCAATGAAGTAAGCCACTACATGGTAATATCGTGTATTTGTACTTCTTGCTTATATGGGGGAGAAGGGAGGGGCAAAGTTAGCCAATTTTTGGACTTTAAGTTTTTTGACGTAAATTAGATTGATTTTTACAACAAACATCAATAGCTCAGCCTTAAGCTAGAAAGATGATTTGGTACCAAAGTATTTTTGAGGGATGAAGCTTTCCGCCAGTTGCATTTTATGTATATAGGGGGTACGTATGTACGACCGAGAAAGGGAGGATGATGTTCGTTTTTTTAATTTTTCATCAAATTTTTTCATCAGGGTTTGGCGGGTATTCCTCCCCCCTTTGTGGTACATCCATAAAAATTGGTATGTGAAACAATGAGGTAGTCCCCTACATGATAGTAACCTGTATGTGTACTTGTTGTTTATAGAGGAAGAGGGGGTCAAATTTGGGTAATTTAAATTTATTTTCGGGACGGTCCCATATAACACAAGATATATTTCACTCAAGTGGTCTAGAATCATAATTCTTGTTCGTAGGGGAAAGTGGTCGAATTCTGCGCACTTAAGGGAAAATCGTCATTTCTTCGTTGTTTTTGTGATCATAACGACATAAATTTGCACAGCCATTGTTTGCTATGTAGTAGACAAGATAAAGACGAAATTTGAATAAAAACTCACACCAGTACTCGATAATAGACAAAAAACATGAACTATACATTTGCGCAGAATTGCCCAACTAGGTGGGTAATACTGCGCGTAATATAGGATAATTCTGCGCGAAGCGAATATATATGTTTAAAGCAAGAAAACATTTTCATAGCAAATAACATACTTAGATATATAACTACTATCCATTTCATAAAGATAGGCCCCTGACTTCGCGGTGCTGGCGTGACGTCCAGTCAAAACTTATATTTCATTGTCATACCTCGTTGGAATCGTTGGAATTGTTGTTAACAGTGGCGGCTGGTACTATATGTTGCATGGTTGTGCAACCGGATATTTCTTTAATACTAAAGATATTTTTAAGTATTAAAGTAGTGTATCAGTAAAAAAACAAACCTTTGCTCTTGAGCGCAGAACAGTATTGATGCATTTCTTTAAAAAAATAATTTAAAAAAAAAACTGAAAGAAAGAGAGTGATATACAAATCCAGTGGCAGCAAGCGTTGCCACTGGAAGCAGTAACATTGAGCATATGGCAGCGAGCTCCTATCTCTTAACATGAGGAAGTGGATTTATTCTTGCATCGCTGCTATCCTCCCGTATCACACGTTTCCAGTTGCTATTTCGTTGCAACTGGTAGGCTATATAGTCAGCTTCTGTAGTAGTTACGAATTCCTCCGTTTGGCAGCGCTTGACTCAATTGATAGGTTGAGTGAGATATAGACGCTTGGAAGAAAGAAGTTAGTCACCAAACAGAAATTCGCAAAGAGCAAATACGCGTCTGGTGGTAGCAGGGGCGAATCCAAGCTGAATATTTGGGGGAGGGCAGTCGTTCGAAGTCAATAGATTATATTTTACATTTATAATACAAAGGTAAAAATTCTTGGGATAGATTTTATTTTTAAAATAAAAAAATATCCTATTCTGGGGGGTGGGGAAGGGGGCGATCGAGACTCGAAGAAAAGAATGTCTTACCACTGGTCTAATTCCTAGCTGTGTGTCGCTCGTGCACATGATCCCGTGTTCAATTTCCGGCGGAGAGCATAAAAAATTAATCTCAAATTATTCACTTTCAATACTCATCTGTCTTCTTTAGCCTAAATTGCTGGAATCTTAAACTATTATTATTTTTTCATTTTTGAAGGAAAAAATCTTATATTTCATGCTTCTTTATAATAGAACAGCAGACAAAAATAAGTAGTTACTGAAAATGAACTCTTTGTTCCTTATATTCATACAAAGAAATGCTAACAAAATGTATATTGTCGGAGGAGAGAGGTGTTTCTGTACCTTAAAGAGAATAAAGCGGAAAATATTTCCAGTAGTGATGCTTTCTATTCAGAAAAACTTGGCGAGCAACATTTCAGATTTTAATGAAGTCATAGAAGAATTTGAAGCTCGAAAAGAACGAAGAAAAACCTTTCATTCTAAAATAATGCATAGTTTACTTAATTAAATAATTTTGTTTAACTGTGTGCATGAATATATGCAATTTTCTTGATTTTTTTCTTCTTTCTGGGTTAACAATATCATTCATGGCTTACAGCACATGCTATATATTCGATTTATCTCTTGTTCAATAACATGAACGTAGAAGTTTTTGTATATAAATAGTGTATAAACGTACATTGATAGTGGTTGTTTGAAAAAAAGGAAATAACTTATATATTAAATCAATATTAGAGAATACACTTTAATCAATAAATATACAAATGGAGCTGATAAGGACCTTCCTCTTCATATTTTCTGAATATTTTTTGGATAAGACTCAAGAATGCTGGGGAGAGGGGAACACTTGCGCGTAACTACATACCTTTGATATTGCACCATTGCAACCGGTACTTCTACAGACCACGAGCCGCTACTGGTACTTAAGATATAAAAATTTTCTTTGTACTATGTAGTGAAAAAAAAATTAATGAAAAAGTGAGTATTTTTTCGTACTTTTTTGGTAGATCAATGTTTATAGAGCTATATCTCAGAAAAGAGATCACGTGAAATAATTTCCTGTGTACAGTATGTAGATGCATCCATTAACTGTAAGATGTGAAAAGTTCAGTTTTCATCACTTGATATTTTTTGTGTAATTAAAACAAATGTACGACGCTCTGATCTCCTTTACCATGGTAGGTAGAGAAACGTACAAAACACTGTTCGAAAATTTGGAAGTCTAGTGTTCCAAATATTTGGAACTATAAACAAAAAAGGGTTTAGTTGGTAGAGTATTTATTTTTTAAAAAAAAATGTTTACTTCAACATATTCTCTGCGTTAAGCGGTGAGCCATGTTGCAACCCAATCTTTAAATTCCCCGCGCTTATATAAAGAAACAGCATACAGTAAATGGAAGTGTGGCAACGCTGTCGTGCACTGTTGTCGCGTTCAGGAAGCTTGTAGCGTGAAGCCTACTTCATACGAATGTAATAGGAAAAGTATTTATTATAACCTTTCACAACATCATAAAAATATTAATGTATGCACACTTATGTCCAAAATTATTGTCGCATGTCTATAAATATGTTATTGTAGGAATATAATTTGATAACGAATTCGCCTGGTATTTCTTATAATGTTAGTATGTGTATAATCGGCAAAGACATGTATGTGGCAAATTTCATGTCAAAAGAGCAGTAAATAAGAACAATAAAACGAAACTAAAATTTTCTTATCCATTTAGGAACATTTTGTTTTACTCATGCTAATTTTCGTATTCTTTTCCTATGAAATTTATTACAAATATACATTTCCCGACTCTACATATAGTATCAGTATTAAAAGTACCCTGCAAAATCATTATCAAATTATATTCTTACAAGAAGACAGTTATAGATATGCGACAATAATTTTGGACATGAGTGTACACATCTCAATGTAATCGAAATAAAACGTTGAAGAAACACATCCAAAAACTCATCTCTTAATCTACTTACTTCATTCACTTTCGTCATGGCTTTGTTGACTCATCGCTGCTCCTGCTATCTTCCCTAATATTTATAAACAATGGCTCCATTTCTACCTCAAGATTTATCAGCATACACACTCTACAGCTTACGAACATGTTAAAGATTAAAAAGAAATGTTGGCAATCATGTGTTCACCCAAGTTCTGCGATCAATTCCCCTGCCGAATGTAACATAGAATGAGTCCTTTGTTTTCTTTCAACGAAAGTAAACAATGCAATGAGTAGGAGACGAGGGCTGTATTTGCGTCTAATCACGTCGCACTGATTAAATCTTAAACACTTCCCTTCGGTTCGTAGGCGTCAAAAACTTCCACACACACTCACATCATATGGGTTCATTGCAATGAAACGGACGAATGGGCATTTATATTTTTGTGAGTATATCTTGTGCTTTTTGATTGAAAAAAAAATGGATATTCCTTCACGAGCGGCGATGTTATAAAAAGAAGAGGCAAAATGTTTAGCGATAATGAAATTGCAGAACTGATGAATGACTCCGACTCAGACGGTTATGAGTTAGTAATTAATAGTAAGGACATTGATTATTCTGTGCTCAGTGGCGTATCCGGGAGTGAACAAGATAGTAACTCTGTTTCAAGTAAACCTGAAGCTGTGCCGAAAAAAAAAAAAAAAACGCGTCATTCCTATTCAAAGGCAGATTCTAATGTAGCTTGGAGCTCTTAGATCTGAAAACAGATTTTCTGTGAAGTGTAAACTCAATATTACATATCAACTAAGGTTGTATCATATAATAAACTTTGTGCATGTTCTTGTTTCTGTGCAAGTGTATTTTGTACTGCGTGCAATAAGTGAAAAACTGACAAAAAGCAACAAATTTTCGACGACCATCACATGCAAATCTAAACAAGGTAAGAGTTTGCTTTTCTAATTTTGAACACTTGGTACATTTACTGTATATCCTGTTAATTTCTAAGAAATTGGTTTAAAATCTGTGGAGACATTACATTTTAAAAATATCTCTAAAAAGTGCCGGACAGTGTGCGTGACAAGTTTAAATACCCGTCCGGCTGAGAGTCTATACGCGCCAGGAAAATGTGGCAACGTAGCACTCCGTATAAACTGCGATAGCGAAGGGCGCAAAGCAGAAATAATCATAATGTCATATTTGTGATTGTTTATCTTTTAAAACAAGTCAAAACAGTTTGGTTGAAAAAGCTATTTTAAGATCTTTCTAAAAGTTTTTTGAGATTGTTAATACACCGCAGCAATTCAGAGATAATGATGTCTCACTTTTTACTGAATAACAAGAAAATTACTACGTGTTGAGTAATGAAATTTTCAGAACTTACAGGTAATAGATGCACCTACATATCGTGCACAGGAAATTATTTCATGTTATCTCATTTCCGAGATATAGTCCTATAAACATTGATTTACCAAAAAAGTACGAAAAAATACGCACTTTTTCATTAATTTCTATTTTTTTCTCACTACACAGTACAAAGAAAATTTGTATGTCTTAAGTATTGAAAAGACAACATTACAACAATTCCAACGAGGTACGACAATGCAGTATAAGTTTTGACTGGACGTCACGGCAGCACCGCGAAGTCAGGGATCTATCTTTATGAAATGGATAGTAGATTGTGTCAGTGGTTCCTCCAGGCATGTTTTTGGGGGGCATTGCCCTCCCGGGACTCTGAGAGTGCCCCCGGAGGAGATCAATATAACACGTCTATAATGTAATAATAAATAGAATAGTGCAAGCAGTGACCCCCAGAATACTAAGTGTCCCCCCCGGAACGTTGTTTCTGAAAGAAACACTGGAAGGAGTGAATTCAGAAAAAGAACGACAAGGGGGGCTACAAATTTTACTATGTACTTTATTGTCTACTTGTTTTATAACTGAAAAAAATACGTATTTTTGAATGCATTGAAATAATGAGCGTAAAAAGAGAGAGCATTGTTTTCAGTGGTGCGTAGAAAGGAATGTCGAACGGCTGAATCCTATGAGATGTATGGGGAGGTATTGATAATATTATGGTATTATTTTCTCAACAAGAGATGTGAATTAGGAGTGAAATATGGCTAGCATGGTTGTCAAATATTAGAAGTATTGGACTAGTCGTAGATGGGCGCAAAACATTTCTGAAGTTATAAATCCATTGCATCAATAATCTTCATTAATCCATCCATTGTTACTGCAGAAATAGATTGCACTTATTGGACCTCTTTCTTAATTGTTGTGACACGCGACGCCGTGGCAATATGAACATGGGCGGGACGAAGATTCCACATGCACTACAGGCACACACAACAGTGACTGTCTTTCCACGCTCTTACGAAATAGCAGTTCCCACCTGTTTCTGACCTTTAGGTGCTAAAATTCTCACATGCTTTTATACGTTCGAAATACCCTTTTCGTTCACATTGAAAATTCTACTTAGGGGAAAATGGTGCTTTTTTATTACTGTTGCCAAGTTATTGAAGAATAGTGTCATGGCTTCTTCATTGAATCCCTTTATCCTATTCAAACTTCCTCCCTCAGGTTTTATTAGGCTTATTCGTGGATTTCTTTAAAGAAACAGTTTTAACTAATCCATACTAGCAACTTCGGTATTTCCATCAAAATTATGGGCAATTCGATTTGCTTCAGAAATTCGTATGCCAAACGCCAATGGTCTGTAGGTATGATACCAAAAAATAAATTTGCAATGATAATCACATAGTCCACTAATTCGCGTTCTTGTTCTCGCGAGAACAGTGCCGAGACTAGCACCGTATTTCCAGTTTTCATGCCTAGACGAATAGCATGTCCTTCTGTACAATCTTCCAACATCTCGAATCGCACACGATTTTTAACAGCACTGACAACTTCTCTTGATTGTTCCTCTGCATAATTACCTCTCGTAGTTGTTCTTTCTTTTCTTTTCGGTATCTGTAATGAGTGGCGATATTTACGGATCTATTACGTACGCTTGTCATTAACATAAACACTCTTGAGGTGCAATTCTGCGCACTGCGCAGAATATCCCATCGATTTTGCGCAGAATAACCCCACTCCGCTATTTAACAAAAAACACGAAAATAAGACATTAAATATTGATTAGCACTACGAATTGCCATGATTATAATGTCCATTGTACAATATAAATGAAACATAAAAGTAACTACCTAGAAATATATAAAGTATAGAGCATACCTCTTAATTTGTTTCAAGAAAATTTAACATTAACAAGAGAGAAATAATTCAATGGCCACTTATAGCCTAAACATTTGACATAATGGCTTCCCTCTTTTAATATTAGTTACTAGTAATGGTTCCTTCGTGGCAGCAGCAACCAATCTGTCGTAAAGGATCTCTAAGTTCAAGAAACACGTGTGCGCAGAATTATCCGCCGCGCAGAATTCGACTACCTTCCCCTATACATGATGTGTGCAGCAAAAATGATTTGCATATGGACGTGGTACTAGTGGGGGAGGGGAGAGAATGTCTAATTCAATGAGTGTTTTCCGTGCATATTTTTTTTTCGAAAATATTTTCTACATAAAACGAATTCATTACACAATGGCAGCAATGGCTACCATTTCTTACATTATTGTCACAAGTATGTGGCCTACACCTTCATCATTTTATCAGCGTAGGGTGGCTGCAAGGGTTGCCAGGGCCCCGCAAAGTTAATATTTTCATATTTTTAATGATTTTTTTCTACGAATACGGTCACTGATTTTAATGATTTTTTTTCTACGATCACTCTTTTTCTACGAATACGGCGGGAATTTCACGAATGTTACCCAATTGGAATTTGTGTTCTACAAGCTTTCCAATGGTGTATAACTCATGACTCTGATAATTAGGGAGGTTACCAGAGCACCGAACGTGAGAGTCTACCATTCTGTTAAAATCCCTGGCGGGCGTCTAGAGTTAATTGTGTTGTTATGCCGTAGACATTAATCATTATTAGCTACCCATGTTGCAAATAGAGATGTATCTTGAAAACTGTTTAGTTAAAATATGTCATTTGCTCCTTGTAGGCTAGTCACTGCTCTTTTCTATGAGTTGTATTGTATTTGTCAGAGCATTTCTTCTAGCTTATGATGTGAGAACTCTTCATTATTATGGAAATGATAGTGATCAAAAAATACCAAGTTTTGAATGTGTGAATTTGGATCTTACAAGTTAGAATAGTGTATAGTGTGTTTAACCTCCGTTATTCTTGGAAATTAAGAAATGTTGAAATACTTCATTTGAATTTCTGTTGGTTTAGTTATACGCACATTGATGTGCAGAATTTCATTCAGTAATTGCTGTTATAAGAATATAACTCTGCTTGTAATTTACTCCATGCATAAATCCTGCGGAGGATGGGTTGTTTGTTAGAAAATTAAATTAACTTACTCAATCTGATATTTTAGTTGTTTTAAACATGTTCAACCACCATCGAAAAAAAAACACGTTTAAAACATTTTGTTTAAAACGTTTAAAACAAACTGAATAAAACAACAGCCCTCGTTTTAAACATGTTTTAAACATTTTGTTTTAAACATATCAACCCTGTTAAAAAGTGCAAAAAAATAAATTGAGAAATTAAAATAATATTTGGGGTCCCTAGATGACCCCAGCTTGGCAACAACGTTGACGATTTAGGCTTGGTGCGTTAAGGGTTAAAGCGTGTCACGAACTTCCTTGACTTTTCCAGCAATTTTTATGAGAAAGCTGAATTAACTTTCCGGGTTTCCAGGTTGGTGGGAACCCTGTAGAAGACTATTATACTAAATATCTACATAGCGCTTCTCCATTAAGACTGATGATGGCTATCGTTAGATAGGGTTTAAAAGGATAATCATTGTCACCTAAGATAACATAGCCTTCTTGGATTCGACCAGTCTCAAAAAGCATAATCGTTTTACAATTTTAGAAAATTCTACCGTTGTGCTTCTTGATTGCTAAATTCTAAAATTTCGCAACGTACTCTATGGGATTCCACAACATACGACTTGGGATACACTGGATTAGAGTACAGATATTTCCAAAGAAGAGTGGTAACAAGGCTTTTTTTTTTTTTTTTTAACAAGACTGCGCATTGTACAATCGTTTACCTATCATTTCATTTTCCATAGAATTAACACAAGTGATGAACGGAATTGTAATAAAAGTCAAATTCATGTACAATTCGGGTTCTGACTTACTCTCCGGTGAATGTGGAGAATGTGAAAGTATCTTGTGTGATTCTCTGTAAAATCCGTTGTTATAATACAAGTGTATTTGAAAGAAAGGGATCGAAAAATCATATTTCGTCTAGAGAAACTGAGATATTATTAATATTCCAACGTGGAATATTTTGTTGTATCCACAATTCAGGATGCCAATAATTGAAACTATGTATTATGCGAGAACGTAGGAAAGGGATATATACAAAAAAAAAAAAAAAGTTAGAAAGGCTGATGAAAGAGAACTCACAGAAATAAAGCAAGTTACTACAACTTTATTTGATAGAAAATGCAGTTCTGAACATTTTGCTCAATAGTTTAATATATTAATCCGTGTACCCAATATTCTAGTACAATGAATTTCAACATTATTTGGTATCTACCTAGGAATTTTAACTTCACGGGATTTAGGAAACAAGAACAAACAAACAAAAGCGTATGTTACTTCAGAAACAAAAACACTAGTAACCAGTTTTTGAAATTGAAAGTGCTAATTAACAAGCAAGGCAACATACGACATAGATCTATAGCTTATATAAAGTCAGAGGAACAGAATCCAGGAGTTATTCATACTGACCTCTAGAACGCTAACCATTTAAACATGAACGAACACATTGCTTTTATTTGATTCCAAGCATATTCACACAAAACATTGATATAAAGATTAGCATGAAATACTTAATATCGGTACCATATCCGAAGTGTCATGTTCACATGCTAGTGTTATCCAAACAGTTAAAGCTAAGAGTATATACAGTATGTCACATTCATATTCGTACACATGGTGATCGTAAAGAAAATAGAGCGGTACGCATAAACAAATGAAAGAAATGTATTTCTGGTTGAACATAAATACTTCTGAAACACTTGTTTGTTATTACAGATACAAAGAAACAATGTACAAATCAATATAATATAAAATAAGTGCGTAACTAAATTAAGATGTGCAATATTTCGCCACATTGTTATTCGTACAGTTAGATATAAACACTGAATGTAAGAAACAATTTTATGAAAAATCAAAATAACTAATACTTCGTAGCGTAGCCTTTGGCTTTAATAACTGCCATACATCGCCGCTGCATAGAATTGACAAGAGTAGTACATGTAGCAGAAGTGATCTTGGCCCATTCTTCCGTCACCACCCGTTTTAAATCTTCTTTCGATGAAACGTTTTTACTGTGAATTCTAGGTTTGAGATAAGCCCATAAATGTTCAATAGGGTTAAGGTCAGCGGATTGGGGAGGGGTGTGCAATTGTTTGGGTACATTCCAAATTAACCAGTCCCTATTTATACCTGCCGTATGTTTGGGATCGTGATCATGTTGGAACATATAAGTTGGTAACATGACCAATTTTTCTGCACTTTGCCTAACATTGTTCCGAAGAATATCGAGGTACATAACCTTGTCCATTGATCCATCAATAAATTGAATTTTACCAACCCCTTTTGCCGACATGCACCCCCAAAGCATAATAGAACCGCCTCCATGTTTTACGGTGGCTATGGTATTTTCAACATTGTTGTCCGAATTGGGTTTTCGCCACACCCTGTGGACCCCATCAGACCCAAAGAGATTAATTTTAGTCTCATCTGACCATAAGACATTGTTTCAAAATTCTTGGCTCTTGTTAATATGTTCTTTTGCAAACTGAAGTCGTAACTTACGATTCTTACGACTTATGAATGGCCTCTTTCGAGGTATTCGACCATGGTAACCGTGTTTGTGTAGCACTCGACGAATCGTCTCAGTGCTTACCTTCTTACCTGTAGCACATTCTATTATATTTTGGACTTTTGGAGCACTTAGTCGCGGATTTGCTTTCACCTGTCTCACAATCACTCTCTCGTCCTTCTCACTTAACTTCTTCTTCTTCGAATTTCTTGGTTTGTTTTTCACTGAACCACTATACTTAAATTTATTTACTATATATTGAACTGTAGTGTGTCTTTTACCTATTAATTGTCCTATTTTTCTTAACGACCACCCCCTTAATGCTAGCTTTATGATTGTCTCTTTGACTTTCTCTCCGAGCTCTTTACTCTTCCCCATTTTGGAAAGGTTTATCTATGTCTGTACACCACGCTTAGCACCAGCAGTTGATATGTCCTTTTTGTGTACGTCACACTAGCTATGCTTTGTTCTACTGCTGTTTTGTTACCTTTTTAGCCTATGAAATGTAAACCTGTGTACAAGTGTACGAATAACAATGTGGCGTAAATTCGAAACTTCTCACATGTTTTCTTTTCTGCCTTTCTATGGTGTGCTCGTTTTGACCCCTTTCTGCACTGGGTATGTTTATCATGATCCTACCTCACCCCTCCAGCAATCTGCTGTCAATTTTACTATCAGTATGTTTCATATATAGTGGTTTTCTTTTAAATTTAGGTGTGTACGAATATGAATGTGACATACTGTATTAATACAAGAACTTTTCATCCACTAGCCACTTCCAATTTAAAGGTTGAGCATCGTTGTTCTGTATGATAAAAGAGAAGTAATAAGAACAAAAGAAAACTTAAGATTGACTTCAATCCCCGTTATCCATAATTCCCCACTGCATAAATACAAGACAAATTGAACTTCGTAGTTTCGCATTGCAAAAGGGAGTTTTTCTTTCTGCTGGCAATCCTGACTCCATTTCAACTTATAGTATACATACTAACTACAGTATCCTTCTGTTAGTCCGGAATCCCCGATGGCCCGCCACCGGCATCAGAGATATTTTCTTTTCTTGTTTTAGCTATAAATGCTTGTACACAAGTCAAATCAGAGATCACGTCATGAAATGTCATGCATTCGACGTGATTCGAGACTAATTAGGAATGTTCGGTGCGCATTGTTAGAATGCTTGGTTATTTATTGAGTATCAGTACAGTACTTTAACCAATTTTGCAGAATAATCAATAATTATGCAGAATTCATTCATTTATATAAGGAATAACATTTTTAACAAAGGGAATTGATTCTAGGAAGCTAAAGGGCATTAGAGAACCTTTTAAATGAAAATCTTGTTAGTATATAAGTTATAGGCCTCAGTAACTCTCTATCAATCCGGTTTTTTTAAAAATGGATTTTGGTTGTGTTTGATTTAGAATGATTATTCTACCATTCCTGGCAACAATATTTGATATCAGACATCAAGTTGTATTCAGTCTACGACTTAGTTTTTAGCGATCGCAGGAGGCAATGTCCGAAAGTCCTGCATTGACGAATTTCCCAAAATGTCGGATTATCAGAACTCTACAGTACTAAGTGAATAAAAAACAAAACAAAACAAAACAAAAAAAACTAAGTGATGAGCTGTCTCGGAAGATTGTTTTAACGCAAAGTTTCTGGACAAATGCAGAAACTTAGCCAACTTCAATATCAGATTCTCCTATTACTCTACTCATAATTAACAATACAGTTAAAATTCATTCTACCGACACTACATAATTTTCTGAAACATATTGGATTAAATGAAGAAAATATACTTAAAAAGACATCTGTATACCTATCACGTTACGAAATGGCAGTGAAACCACAATTGGCACTTACATCACTTTGTCATAATGAGTGTTGATTTGACTTACATCTACAGACCGTATACATTATGAAATCATAAATCACCACTATTCTTCTAAGCGCTTACACGTTAAAGCATTAGTTTAGAGAGGATTAAGCTATTTCTTGATTTATTCTAATGTCTACAACCATAAATTCGCACACACTACCAGTCAAATAACGGAAAGTAGCCACGTTATACTGTACGTCTTTAAATTGATTCAACTTTCACTGTACTACATTACTTACAATTTCACAACAAATCGAGAAAAATACAAAAAGGATTAACAAGAAATGCACAAAAAAAAGTACATAATCAATTAGTGTTACATTACGAATACACTTCTAGTGTACATGATATGTTCATTAGGAATAAATAAACACTAAACAATTTTACAGTTTCTGGAACAAAATATTTCATGTGCTACGCAAAAGGTGGTTAGCTTTATTTTTGTCATCTCTTGTACGAAATTAAAACTCCTCATAGCTTACAAAGCCAGAAATTCACACGTTAAAAAAATTTTTATGTCTGCGTACTCACAATAAACTGACAAAGATTTTAGAGCTTGAATAAAAGTACGGGTATACATACACATTTTAAGACCTAATCCTTTACATTTCGAACCTATCTTAAAAATAAAAAAGAAAAGTCGCTCAGGAGAAGGTAATAGTAGCGATCACTGAAGATCAGCGCAGTACCATATGATAAGTGAACTAGTACGGTTGAAGGAAAGTCATTTATGTAGACCTTATATTATACTTGCGTTTACTTCGTTCTCATAAGAAACGTTAACCATACCTCTAAAGAATATTTGCTACCTGTACAAGTTTAGTAAGATGTTAAAATAAGGTGTAATATTACTGTATTATTTACTAAATTTACTGGATTTTGTAAAATAATCTTAAGTATCATTTAACTTCTTCATAAATTAAAAGTGAGTACAATAAGTATGATTTAATTTTACGGCCAACGTTACGCTCTGTAGGCTAAAGATGACATACGATCCATGAAAATGGATGATTATGAAAGAACTGGTAGAACGATGATGTGAGAAGAATCTCTAGGAACCCCACAGACAGATGTCTACCACACACATGGCCTGAGATCGAACCAGAGACTCTAGCGTCAGAAGTGAGGGCTCTACCACTAAGTCGCCATATCCTTAATATCCATGCAAAATTACCTTAGATTTCTTATCAGTATGTACGATATACCCACGAAACCTCAATCCTTAAGGAAACTCACAATCAGGATTCTAAAATGTTTATTAATAATTAGTTACAGAGTTCTTCAGTCGAGACTTCTAAATTGGCGCAATTATAGTTAGGTATTGTAGATGTGTGTGGGGAAAGATAAGATTACTGACATTGCATTGCAATCTAATAGCACTAAATCGGAATGCGAAGAGGGCCAGACAAACGACGTGCTTTCATTACCATTTTTTACAAGAATGGTGAGAATTCTGCTCAAACTCAACAGTTCAGATTTCACCTCGACAATCTACTTCCTACTGACCATATGTATGTTAAACACATTGGTTGCGAATATAGAGAAAAGAGAGTCCGCAGTACTGAGAAAAGCCTCCGGATGACTAAGAACATTTTTACACTGGGAAACATTTTATTGCAACGAGAAAAGTCAATGAGCACAATCCGCGATGCACTGTAAGTCATCGTGTTACATACTTTGGAATATCCGCCGCAAGTGAAAGACGCATTCGTGATTACTGAATCTCATTCCTACAAAATGTAGGGATGGGATACAGGTGCATGTATTAACTGAAAATGATGTAAACAGAAGCAAATTCAGCCAATACTACTGCTAATATTGGGGGGAAACTGAGATCCCATTCATAACATGTTAATGACTGATGAGGACCGTTTTCACTTATTATCAGTATATGCGAAGCAGAATATTCGGTACTGGCGCAAGATTAATCCGAGGATCATCATCCAGGGCCCTCATACAATGAAAAAATGAGAGCATGGTGTTCTACATACCTACATCTTACCTCGGGGTTGTTGGTCTGTACTGTTGTGAAGATAACAAGAACTATGTGACTGTAGACTCTGAGCAATACGTGGGAATGTTAAACACATTCTTCAAGTCACAATAGGCAACTTTCTCTAAAATTAACGGAGATATATGGTTTCAACAAGACGAGGTTAAATATTCATGGACGTTGTCAGGAGTATTTCCAATCACATCGTCTTGAAATATGATAACTTGCCTTGCCCTGCGCGATCGGATATTTCCGTTTGTAACTACAATGGAGTCCCGCTAATCCGAAATAATTGGGACCGAAACCTGTTCGGATTACGTGATTGTTCGGATTAGACGGAATAACAGTAAAATTGCTGTTTGAACCGGGTGTATTGTATTGTAATACATAGTGTATAATATTTTAAAACACGTTTCCTGACTACAGTATATGTAGTGTACTGGGAAAATGTTGGAAAAACTTGATGCCCTTATTTTTCCACGTTCAGTACGTACAATAGTTACAATAAAGATCTGGACGGACTCGGGCCGAGCCCGCGGGCCGGAGTCGGGCCTGCAAAGCGTATATCACTTTGGGCTCGGGCCGTAAATTTTTAAATATACAACCATATATATATATATATATATATATATATATATATATATATATATATATATATATATATATATATATATATATATATTTGTATTTTCGGGCTTAACTTTGTAAATGTACTATAGAACGATACATCATCGTTCTGTCTGGATAAACTTTAAAACACAACTGGAAACTTAAATCGCTCAGTGCTGTAAATAAAAATACAAGTTTGCGTTAATCATTAAGTTCCTGCAATTCGGTCTCATTTGATTAACACACGAGCTTGGGGCTAAATGCTAAAATATATTTCGGACTCAGGTCGTCTCTATTATACATTCACGGGTCGGCCGGGCTCGGGCTAAAAATTCCGGCCCGTGCAGAGCTCTAAGTTACAAATCTTTCCGTTAGGTATATTATTATCTTTGCGTAGTTACTTCTGCAGCGGTCGGCAGTTTGTCAGCTGTTGTCATCCTTTTAGTTATTAATTTCCTAAAACTGCGTATTTTCGCCACAAAAAATAAAATTTTCCTCCCGGACCTGTTCAGATTAACCGGGTGTTCGGATTATCGGTATTCCACTGTATTTACTTTACATATGTTTATTAAAAGTATTTAGTCCCCTATCACCAAGGGATGTCCCACTATTGAAACAAACAATCCAGCGAGATGTAGCGAAAATGCCGTTCAAATGTACAGTAATGGATAATTTGCCATCGAGGTTGTAGAAATGTGTAGGGATTGTTGCCAACTTGAGGACTTTATATTCAAAACTTATTGTTCGTCACATGCAACGTGAATACTAATTAATACTCTTACACATTCCATAAGCAAAAGTTTCAAAATAATTATAATTTATGAAATTTTAAACTTTTAAAATTGATTTTTCTTCTGGTGGATCCTGTACATGCGACTCGAATCACACTTTAAGCTGTATGTATACAGTCTCATAATAATTGTAGTAGAAAAGGAACATTAAACTTCAAATACTATTACAGGTATATTTATCTATCAAATAAATAATGGATCTTCTAATTAGGGGATATTCCTATCATTCAGGAATTGCTCCTTTGCATTGAAATCCCGTAAGTGAATAGCACACATTTTCTCTGTACAACAATAGCCACTGAATACCAAATACCGCTCCGTAATTTCCACCATCCCTCATCCAGTGGTGGCTCTAGTTTTACAAGAGAGAAAGCACATCGGTAGTTGCGAAACTGTCTTCAATAATGTCTCGCTTAATGAATTGTAGCAGATATGGAATATCTAAGCAAATCACCATTCGCTCATGTAATGTAAACGACATAAGTTTTTCGTAATATTAAAAGGACAGGCTTGAAGTTTCTAACAAACAAGTACAAGGGAATGACCCAAACACGTTGCACATTTTTAAAAGTAATGAAAATAACGTAAAGTAGTAAATTTAATGAAAGTAATAAACAATAAATATATAATTAAACCAGGGTTGCAAATAAGCAACAAAATTTTACTCGCCCAAGAAAAAAGCTACTAGCCTACATCACACAATAGAAATCATTCACTTACTTCCGAATGATATTAAATATCAGCCCGCACCGATATGCCACTCGCCCCGGGCGAGTGCTTATTTGCATCCCTGAATTAAACTAAGAAAAAGACAGAGCTAGCAGCCTATCACAACATTCTCACCCAATATTAATAATAATAAACAACATATATTTTAGTAAGTCTTCTCGGGCTATTAGCCAGAGGAAGACATACTAAAATTGCGTTGTCACAAAAAATCAAATTCTTTCTTCAAATATATATATATATATATATATATATATATATATATATATATATATATATATATATATATATATATATAATACATACATGTACAAATGTACAAGTTGGAACTACATCAACATAACAAGAGTAACGGAATTATCAAATAAACAAGTGAGTTTCGTTCCACAGAGTGCCACTTCGGTAGAGTACCAAACTACGCGAATTCAATACTCAAACTTGAAGTAGTACATCTATAACTTCTAGTTGCAAAAGAGTAAGAAGATCAAAGATAGATTCTGTTCCTCGGACGCTGAATACATATCAAAAAGTCATTACTCGCTATCCCTTACTCTCTTTGTTCAATGGTGATAATTGTTAAAACCGGAATAAATCTGAACCACTTTCAGTTTGAACAGAGGGTCAACGGAAAAGACAGATCTTGTTCCTGGCAAGCTGAAACAATTCCAAAAAACCGCATATCAATGTTTCTTACCCATTTCTGCTCTGTGAAAATCAGTATTAAAACTGTACGTAATAGTAAATTTTAATCACTTCCGGTTTTGACAGTGTTACGGGTTGTGGTCATACATTCTCTTGAAACTCTGGATCAATTGTAGAACACCGTCTGTAGCTATCTATTATATTTCTTCTGTAGCGATAAATGTTGAAAGCAGAAATGGCTCATTTGAACCACTTCCGGTTTGAATTGAGCTTCAATGGATGAGATGAAACCTATTCTTGGGACGATGAATCAATTGCAGACAAGTGCTTCTTGATATCTCTTACCGTTTTTGCTCTGATAACTGTCGACAGAGGGACGAACGAACAAAGCCGTTCTATAAGAGTTGAGTTGATTTTGAAAATCTTTGGGTTTTACGTCCCACGGTTATGCCGGTTAGGCTAAAGGAGACGGTGATGATAAGTGATTAATGAAATGGTGGAATGAAGAAAGTGGGAGGAAACGGGAGAACCCCGAGAAAACCTACGCACACGGTGTTTGTCCACCACAAAGTTCACTTGGAGGGGGCTGGGATCGAACCCGGGACCCCAAGCACCAGAGGTGAACGCTCAACCACTGAGCCACCGCGGCCCCAGAGTTGATTTTGAGTTTAACGTCCCGTTCAGCAGTGAGGATTATGAGACATGGACCTACTGATTAACATGGAATCCGAACATGAGCTCCCGCCGGGAATCGAACCCGGGTCTCGCATGCCAAAGGTGCGTACGCTAACCGCTTCTTTCGACACTTACACAGCATAGTTTGGAAGCCTAATAATATGTTAATACGGCAACAAATGTTACATAACAAAATATTTAACAAAAGCATATCTACTGAAAGTACAATAATGTAATACAGTTATGGATACTATAGCAACAAATATAAATGTCAAATACATTTTTAAAAAATACCAAGTCGTACATTAATCAATGTCTTACATCACCTCTGATCGCTGTACTATTGAACTACAGTGCCCTTATTAGCATAATAAAATAATCTATAAGCTATATATTAATATGGTATCAGTAAAAAAACACTGTAAAATAGACATTAACTGAAGTTTCTTGAAGCCTGCTGTCTCTGTCTGTCAGTTCAGAAATTCTTGCCTCAACAGCGATGACAATAACAAAGTACAGCAAAAAATCCTAGAAGATGGTGCATTTTCTATTAAGAGCATCATCTAAGAGGACTTCCAACTGATTTTGTTTCTTAGAGAAGCAGTGGTGACAATCTACTGAATTTTTGTAAACCAGCACTAATCCTAACTTGCACAAAGGCCGGATCCGCAATTTGTTATCCGTCACCATTATCTCCCAAAGAACTGCAGCGGGTTTTGCATGATGCAGTTGAACGCGATGTAGAATCTGTATGCTTCAATTTCTAGGTGGTTCTAGACTGTTTTGGATACCAAACGTGATCCTACATATTCGGTAAGACATCCTTCTTTTACTAGATGTCCATGTAACATACATGAGTTGAACAGGTGTTCACTGATATTCCTGCTGCACTCTGCGAGCCCAACAGCTGTGATACATTCCATTTGGTCGTCGAAAGGATTGAGCATCTATCTACAAAATAAAATATGTCGGGCTGACTAAAAAGCAGACTGGGTAGTGTAGTAGTTAACGCACCGGCACAGTAAACTGGACACCAGGGTTTGATTCTCAGTCCAGTCGTAGATCATCCACTCTTTAAAGTTCAGTGGCAGATACATAAACAAATCACCATTTGCCATGGAACGTAAACGACAGAACTTACATATTAAATTAAAAGAAAAGTATTTTAAGTTTCTAGCAATCAAGTTCTAAAAAATGATCCAAACGCTGTATATTTTTAAAAGCAATGAAAAATAATTCTATATAAATGGGTGACAATAAATACAGTAGAGCATCGGTTATCCAAATATCGATCAACCGAAACATAGGTTAACTGAAAGGATTCCAGCCTAGTGCCTTCAAATTTATTCGAATAATTGATTTTCTTGTCATTCGAATTTTAACAATCCTTTTCCAGTTGCCAAATTCACTGTCTTGAGATGGCTATGAAGTGGTTAGAAACTAGAAGAATGTAATGCTGTCCAATTGCTGTCTTTAAAACGTGTGTGAAATTTGGCGTGGAAAAAATAAATAAACAAATCTCACCTCTAAAACAAAATATAAGATTAGACTCCTTTTCCTAAACAGTAGGAATACTTTAATGAACCACTTTCTATAAAGTTGCGTTTGATATCACTGTTTCTTTGTTTCATATTTCTCCTATGACACTGAAATATGTTTTTTCTTAAATGATCGGTTATTCGAAAATCTGCATCCCTAACTGTTTTTGATATTTGATGCTTTACTGTGTTAAAAAAAAAATCAACGTTCCATCACATCATTCTCACCCAGTATTAATAATAACAAACATATAATTTAGAAATATATCAAACATAGCGATAGTGACGAAATTAACTATTAAATAATATGGCAGCAAATATTACCTAACGAAAAATAGATATCAGAAGTAAAATAAAATATGGTTATAAATACTACAGCAGCAAATATAAATGAACCTACACATTTAACAAAAATAAAGTCACTGCACATTTGAGGCGTTGCATGGGAAAGTGACGTAACTCACTTTTTTTTTAAAAAAAAAAATGAGATTAAGTCATTTTCGTGAACTTGGTACCATAATCTGTTGGATGGCAAAGTTGCGTATCCCAGAGTTAAAACACCAGACCATAGACCAAAAGAACCGATTTAGTCCGCTTCTATATCGATTCTAATAAAAGTCTCAACATCTCACAATGTCTCAAAACTGAGTTACGCTACTTTGCCATCCAACGCCTCATTTATAAATGTCTTAATACCATATCTGAGTGCTCTACCACTGAGCTACAGTGGCACTATCAGAAAGTATTTTGTAATCTCAGGAATGACTAGAGTTCCCACTTTATCATTTCAAAGATTCCCGCCTCCAACAACGTCGAAAACAATGTACAGTAGAAAACCCTAGAAGATGGTGCACTTTCTATTGACAGCAGCATCAAAAGAGATTCCCTACTGACCTTGTTAATTTGAGAAGAAGCGACGGTAATCATTACAGAGCTTATCCAAAGATTAAATAAACACACATTTACGGTCGGATCGCCTGTGTGAAGTTGGCCCCACAAAAGTTTGGGCTACACGAGATATTTATTGGGCCAGAAAGTACTTCATTTGGGCTGTTTGGGCTAGCAACTTCTAGCGTTTGGGCTACTCTGGAAACAAAGTTACAGCCTCGCAAAGTTTGAGGGGCCAACTTCACGTTAGCCCCCCAAGTGTTTGGGCCAGACGAGATTTTTATTGGGCTGGGTAGTACTTCGTTTGGGCCAGGGGCGGATCCAGGCCGGACTTCTGGGGGGGGGCGGTCGGTAGTAATACTGCTACTTTTTATGAATGGGTTTATTTATATATAAAATAAGAAAGTTTCCTCTTCTGGGGGGGCGATCGCCCCCCTCTGGATCCGCCCCTGGTTTGGGCTGATTGGGTCAGCAACTTTTAGCGTTTGGGCTATTATAGTTTCCGAAATATGGGCTATTAAACTTTTTGAAAAGTGATTTTCCTGCTTCTTTGTCGGGGCCAACTTCACTAATATGATATTTCTGACAAACATGTTTATGGGAATTTACAGTACTTTGTGTCGACTAGTAATTTAGGAAGTTTCAAGATTTGGGCTGCTTTCGAAACAGAATTAGAGCTTCACAAAGTTTGGGGGGGCAACTTCACGTTAGCCCCCCAAGTGTTTGGGCCAGACGAGATTTTTATTTGGCTGGGTAGTACTTCGTTTGGGCTGATTGGGTCGGCAACTTTTAGCATTTGGGCTATTATAGTTTCCGAAATATGGGCTATTAAACTTTTTGAAAAGTGATTTTCCTGCTTCTTTTGTCGGGGCCAACTTCACTAATATGATATTTCTGACAAACATGTTTATGGGAATTTACAGTACTTTGTGTCGACTAGTAATTTAGGAAGTTTCAAGATTTGGGCTGCTTTCGAAACAGAATTAGAGCTTCACAAAGTTTGGGGGGCCAACTTCACATTAGCCCCCAAGTGATTGGGCCAGACAAGATTTTTATTGTGCTGGATAGTACTTCGTTTGGGCTGATTGGGTCAGCAACGTTTAGCGTTTGGGCCATTATAGTTTCCGAAATATGGGCTATTAAACTTTTGAATAGTGATTTTCCTGCTTTTTTTGTCGGGACCAACTTCACTAATATGATATTTCTGACAAACATGTTTATGGGAATTTACAGTACTTTGTGTCGACTAGCAGTTTAGGAAGTTTCAAGATTTGGGCTGTTTTCGAAACAGAATTAGAGCTTCCCAAAGTTTGGGGGGCCAACTTCACATTAGCCCCCAAGTGATTGGGCCAGACGAGATTTTTATTTGGCTGGATAGTACTTCGTTTGGGCTGATTGGGTCAGCAACTGTTAGCGTTTGGGCTATTATAGTTTCCGAAATATGGGCTATTAAACTTTTTGAAAAGTGATTTTCCTGCTTTTTTTTTTCGGGGCCAACTTCACTAATATGACATTTCTGACAAATACGTTTACTAGAATTGGCAATACTTTGTGTCGACTAGTAGTGTAGTAAATTTAAAGATTTGGGCTGTAGTTGAAATAGTTGGACCTTCACGAAGTTTGGGGGGGGTGCTACGTTCAAGCCCTTCCAAGTGACTGGACCCTACGAAAATTTTATTGGGCTGGATAGTATTTCGTTTGGGGTGATTGGGTCATCAAGTTTTAGTGTTTTCGGCTATTAATATTTGGTTTGTATTTCAAAGAGGTTAGATCTTCAGATATTTTGCTGCCGGAAATTATAGGTTTCAATGTAATAAGTAGGGATTTTTTTTATCTTATAAACGGTTTGGACTATATATCGGTGGAACACCAAATGGTGAAGAAAGATGCAATGTTCCACACATTATGCAAGAGGTTTTGACGCAGAATTTCGTCATAATTAATATCTACGATAGTACTAAATTTACATTTGGCAGAGGTTGGAAGTGGTCACCCAAAACCATTAAAATGATTCCGTGCGATTTCGCACTGTACAGTTTTACACAGTGCTCATTATCGAGCAATTTCGCACCGTCTTCTTTATCGGATTAATCATTCTGCAGGTGTGGTGCATTCTCACACGGTCCACTTGTCAATCATGTGATTCATCCTGAAACCGCTTTCACTATAGGGGCAGGGAGGACAGAAAAATGTCAACCAAATAAGAACAGAAACTGAGCAAACACAATTTAAAATAAATACGAACAATTGAATTAATACTACCTCAATTGAGCCGATGGCTTGAGCAGGCTGGGTTGAAATGAGTGCATCGGCTCGGTTTGACTAGGCTCAACTGAGCCCATGGCTCGAGCCGGCTCGGTTGGATGAGTTGTAAGCTCGGCCAACTTCTCGGTTCAGCTCGATAGTGAATGAGCTGTGACCTGAGCAGCTCGAGCCGTTGACAGCCCTAAATCCGGGCCGAGCATTTTTGAACATGTTTGCCCGATGCCCTATAACATTTAATGATTTTTGGCTCGAGCTCGAATACTTGCTTCTCCAGAACTCAAACCGAAAAGCTCGTAAACGGTGTCATTGCCTCCTAGACTCGCCTTGGATTTTGGTATTCAGGCTTTCCTCTTTATATGCTGTGTTATTATTATTATTATTATTATTATTATTATTATTATTATTATTATTATTATTATTATTATTATTATTATTATTAACAATAATAATAAGTTCTAGCAGTAGTAATATCATTGATAATAATTATATTGTCTATGTAGGATACTTGAAGAAAGTACTTGAAATTACACACAAGATTTGGCTCGATTTAGCTCAACTCGACTCGAAACTTAACCTCAATTTGTTGGAGGAAATTGTTCGAGCTGAGTTCTCGACTCAAGCTTAAAGATGTCTGTTTCGAGTCAAGTCGAGTTTCAAAAGAACTCGCTCGAACTTGCTCCTACCCATCTTCAAAAGCTGGAATAATGAACTATGATTTGTACAAAATGGATTGACGATGTACAGAAGTATGAATGTTCTACCTCAGCAATGTATTGTTCGCTCGGAAAATATCAAGACGACAAGGTTCGTCTTCAAACTGCCTTGGAGTATACAGCTAATGTTTTGTGTTTCACAAATAACAACGTTTTTCTATGCTTTGGGGCGGGCACATTTTTTTGGCTTTTTAAACTTCCTGACTGAATTCTCTGATGTGCTGCTTATTTTATTATTTATTTATTTTAATTTGTGATTGTTCTATCTCCTATTTCTAATGATTACAATTTTTATGTTCCTTTTCTGTTATTATTTATTTTCATTTGCTATTCTTTTTTGTTTTCATCTATTTCAATTTGCGATAATTTTTGTTATTATTTTTCCTATTTATTTCAATTTCATATTGTTTATGTTATTATTTTCTCTCCTTCCTTACTATAACTTACGCTTGCTTATCTTTTCTTCTGTCCTGTTCATAAGTTATTTTAATTTCCGGTTATTTTGATTATTTTTTGTAAAAGTGAAACATTTCCTAAGCTGTCCTCCTGTAGTATTAGTTGCAATTGTTCATATTTAACTTGTGTTTGCTCTTTTTCTGTTCTTAGTTAGTTGACAGTCGTTCTGTGTCCTCCCTCCTCCTATAGTGAAAGCGTTTTCAAGATTAATCAAATGATTGACAGGTGGACCGTGTGAAAGTGCACGACACCTGCAGAATGATTAACCCATTAAGGCCAAAATTTTGTTTTTAAATAAAACTCATCTGGTAGACGTGTTTGAGTGTTTTTAGTGAGAAAAAAAAGGAATAAGATTTTTTGAAATCTTTTTATTGATTAAAACTTCCAATTTATGTACGATCCCCAAATGGGGATCATGGGACATGCCGTGAATATATTTTGTTAGCATAGATATTTTTGTTGAAAACAATACGGGTAAATTTTTCTGTTACTAAAGATATTTTTGTTGAAAACAATACACATACATTTTTCTCAGTTAGTTCTGCAGTTGTAAACAAACCTGCATGTAAAAATACATATATGTAAACGTACATAAACAATAAAATATGCAGCTACCGGAAAAATACATGATAGGTAAAATGATGACATATAGTTTTATTGGTGGACATATAGGTGGAATAGCAGCGAGATCTTCGTTGTCATTAAAATGAATGTACTTTTTAATATCCATAAACTGGTTCCTGCTCATGCACTTTCTAACAATACGTACATTCATATGATCATCTTCGCACCAATATAACCGTTGTTGGGGGAGAACGTGATATCCACTAAAAATAAGAATACCAAAAAATTTACAGTCTGATGACAAGAAAAAACGGGGTAATTACTCTGAAATGCGTACTTTACACTTTCTTGAACAATATACTCCAAGACTTCATCACTAAAAAATAGTTCAAACACTTCCTCGGGAGTTTTCCCTTGCACACAAGATGTGAGCTTCTCACGATTAGTATTCCAAGTATGGGTCTGTTTAGGCAAAGAAGAATATTCACCATCCTTCTACAACCAGCGACTTTTATACGAAATTGTTTTTTGCTTCTTGCGAGGAACATCTGGACCGTTTGAAACACTTTCAGTTTAGTCACTACTAAACTGAGTGCCGACCGAGGTATGAATCTCAACTAAACCAGGTACATCGCGCGGAGCTGCATCAACTAATTTTTCATCGTTACCCTCCTCAATATCAGAAAGTTAGTCTACATTATCAGGAGGTAATTTGCAAATGTCAATTGGAGAATCGTTCCTCTAAATCTTCATTTTCGAAGGAGCCAAGATTAAGAAGCAAGTCTTCTACTTCTTTGAATGTCAAATACTTTCGACGACTCATTTTCTAAAAATGTTCACAAGGAAATTGATCAAAACTAAAACACACTAGTCGATTCTGATAACTGATTTGGCGTACATTAGACGAAAACAAAAAAACAAAAGCGCGAAAATAACGTCCATACTTCAAGCATTAGCTAACAATCACTGTCGGAGCCGCGGTGGCTCAGTGGTAGAGCGTTCACCTCTGGTGCTTGGGGTCTCGGGTTCAAACCCTGCTCCCACCATGTGGACTTTGTGGTGGACAAACACCGTGTGAGTGGGTTTTCTCGGGGTTCTCCCGTTTCCTCCCACTTCCTTCATTCCACCATTTCATTCATCTCTCATCATCACCGTCTCCTTTAGCCTAACGGGCATAGCCGTGGGACGTAAAACTCAAAAATTTCATTTCATTTTCAACCACTGTCTATCCCTCTAAATGAAACAAATCTGGGAAGTGCTGCCACCTACAACACAACTTATTATCTAGTGCTGCCATCTGTAATGCAATTGTCTGTCAATCTACCGTATCTTCAAAACAGTGGTGGAAAATCACAGTAACATTCAAGGAAATACTACTCTTTCCTAAACTTTACAAATAGAATAAAAAACAACACGCTATGGCCCATGATCCCCAAATGGGGATCAATGTAATTGCATATATATTTCAGATTGTAAGTATTGTCGAGCAATTATTTTCAGTTCATTGCAATGTAGAAGCACTGTATGTACAGTAGTGTGAAACTAAAACCCAAATCTATATTCATTGTAAACTTATTGATAAAATAAATTTATTGTGTATTTCCAAAAACAAAAATTTGAACTTGTTTTAATTTATTAGAACGTAAGTTATTATTTTGTGTATAATAATGCCAAATACTGGTTGCATACGTTAACTGTAATATTTAACTACAGGCCGAAACAAACAAAACACGATATAAAGTTAAGAGGATTACAGAAAAAAAATTTTAATCACCGATCCCCAAATGGGGATCATGGGCCTTAATGGGTTAATCCGATAAACAGGACTGTGTGAAATTGCACCGTGACAAACTGAACGTCGCCATTAAAATATAGGTATTTTAATTACGACTCCCATTTATTTACGACTGTACCTGCGAGCACCGTGATCGCCTTTGGACGGGGGCATCGCCCCGGTTGCCCCAGCCTTGTTACGCTCCTGGACCGAGGATGCATATGCAAGACCAAAACCAAGACTAAATGTGTAAGAATACCAAGACTGCCAAGACTCCAGCAAAAACTTGACCCACCTGCGTTGATACTTTTATAAATAGGCGAAAAATATAGAAAAGCTTTATACTTCAAATTCATAATTTTGTATTTCGTTTCCAGCACTGGTGGAGCAGAAGGATTCAAGTAATTCCCTAGAAACATAAAGTGCTCATCGTAATCTTTTAAAATAAACGAAGCGAGAAAAAAAGACTGCTTTCTTATTGCTTTCCTTATAGCCTATACAATATAATGTGGATGAATATTCGGCTTAAAAATTATAAAGAATTGTTAATAATAATAATAATAATAATAATAATAATATAAAGGAGACTAGTTACGATACTGTATGCCTCTTGAGACTCCATTGGGAATCAAACCTGGAGCTTTTGCATCAAACACAGGTATATATACTATTATTCACGTATTCACGAAAGGCTTACGAATGAATGGATACAAAAATTATTTGGACATAATTCTTCAAGGTTTGACGTAATTCAATTATGTATGTAGTATATATAATTTTCACCAGTGTCTTATTCATAGGTCAGATTACCGTATATAACCAAACAATTGTAAAGTTATTGCTTTTACACTTTATTAAGACAGTAATTGATTTCCAGTCTAAATTTAGCAGATTAAAGCCGATAACAACTTACACAAAATTAGCGCTGTCAAAAATTCAGATTCACAAAATCCGGATTTAGAATTTCAACTGAAACCGAAATCCGAATGTCCCATAATAAAATGTCAGAAACCGAAATTAGAATTTCGGATAATGAAATGTCAAGAACCGAAAACGGACTTCGGGTAATGAAATGACGAAAGCCGAAATCCGGATTTCGTATAATGAAATACTAAAATCTGGATATATGCAGGTTGGGCAGCATTAGGCAATATCTTATGAAAAACAATTCCAAATTGTATTACATAAAGACAAAGAAAACATCGTATATTTGAGTATATAGTAACTGGTATCTTAATCTATCTCAAATTAGTTGGCACAAGTATAATCTCCATTATAAATAACATTTAAAGAACTAAAAAAAAAAAAAAAAGAGAGAGAGAGAGAGAGAGAGAGAGAGAGAGAGAGAGAGAAATTGCACTAATTAGTAAAAGTATTTGTCACAAATATCACATTAGTGAAGATAACCCTGACAAAAGAAGCAGGAAAATCACTTTTCAAAAAGTTTAATAGCCCATATTTCGGAAACTATAATAGCCCAAACGCTAACAGTTGCTGACCCAATCAGCCCAAACGAAGTACTATCCAGCCAAATAAAAATCTCGTCTGGCCCAATCACTTGGAGGCTAATGTGAAGTTGGCCGCCCAAAATTTGTGAAGCTCTAATTCTGCTTCGAAAACAGCCCAAATCTTGAAACTTCCTAAATTGCTAGTCGACACAAAGTGCTGTAAATTTCAATAAACATGTTTGTCAGAAATATCATATTAGTGAAGTTGGCCCCGACAAAAGAAGCAGGAAAATCACTTTTTAAAAAGTTTAATAGCCCATATTTCGGAAACTATAATAGCCCAAACGCTAAAAGTTGCTGACCCAATCAGCCGAAACGAAGTACTATCCAGCCCAATTAAAATCTCGTCTGGCCCGATCACTTGGGAGCTAATGTAAAGTTGGCCCCCCAAACTTTGTGAAGCTCTAATTCTGTTTCGATAACAGCCCAAATCTTGAAACTTCCTAAACTGCTAGTGGACACAAAGTACTGTAAAATCCCATAAACATGTTTGTCAGAAATATCATATTAGTGAAGTTGGCCCCGACAAAATCAGGAAAGTCATTTTTCAAAAAGTTTAATAGCCCATATTTCGGAAACTATATTAGCCCAAACGCTAAAAGTTGCTGACCCAATCAGCCCAAACGAAGTACTACCCAGCCCAATAAAAATCTCGTCTGGCCCAAACACTTGGGGGGCTAACGTGAAGTTGGCCCCTCAAACTTTGTGAGGCTGTAACTTTGTTTCCAGAGTAGCCCAAACGCTAAAAGTTGCTAGCCCAAACAGCCGAAATGAAGTACTTTCTGGCCCAATAAATATCTCGTGTAGCGCAAACTTTTGGGGGGCCAACTTCACACAGGCGGTCGGATCTTCACTCTGTTTTCCGTCAGTATAATCTCCCAGTGAACTTGGAACAAAAACAGGTTTTCCTCCTTAACAATGGTAATGATAATAAATAACACAACAATCGCTAAAAGATCAATAAAATAAGTAGAAAATTACAAGAAATTTATTCATGACAATAACACTAAACGTGAATTGAAATGATATGCCGATCTATATCAAAGTAATCCACCATACTTGTCAGAGTTTAATTCATAATGAGACGAATATCCTTACGTTACAAACGGCAGCAGGTTTTGCATGCAAGATCATAGAACATTCCATTTAACAGGATCTGGACGCCAAATGTGCTCCTGGATGATAGTACGAATGACGACATTCTCTCTTTTATTAGTTGTTCATAAAAGACACACATTCTCTATTTACATCTAAGGCTACACAATTGCAAATTAAATTTAATTAAGCTAGTTTATTACATCCCATAACATGTATCATCGTTTAACAGTTCTAATTTCTTCAAAAATGTCTTCTGCTGCATGCTAGCACAAGTATAATAAAATGTAAACAATTACATAGTACCCAACCGTACAATTTTAATACCCAGGATTTAATATATTTAAACAGAATCAGAGGCGATCCCCCCCCCAGAAGAGGAAGCTTTCTTATTTTATATATGTAAATAAAACCCATCCCAAAGTTTGGAGCCCTTAAAAGTGACAGTATGACAACCCACCGCCCCCCCTCCAAAGGCCGGTCTTGGATCCGCCCCTGAATAGAATTAATATTTACAGATTAACTACCGTCTTCGTTATCGGGTAGCTAGATAATCAGTCTTAATTAAAATAAAAGGAAAAGTGTACTTCTACCTGTCGTGTGAAGTGTCGCTCACACATAGGCCTACTAGTTTAATAAATTATTATCGAATCGAACCCTAACCGTAATAAATATGAAAAGGTTTTCTCATTTTCCGCGAAAGAAGTAGTTTTACAACCAATTTGCTTATTGCCTTTCACTCGCTACAACCGAAACAAGAAATGAATAATATGCAAAAGTGCATACACAATCTGTCTTACGCTACGCTCCTGCACAAGTAAACTGTCTGATGTATAGCCAGTATTCAGAGTGAGAAAAACTAAGGTGCTAGTATAGTATCAGACAAAATACAAAGGCAATAAAGTTTACCACTGTACGTTACTAATTATGGAGGAAAAAGAAATTTCATCTTGCACTATATGATGGTACTTACTGAGGTCATAATAAGGAAGCAGACAATAGAGTAGTCTATTGTGTCAGTGTTTCTAACTCACTGACTATAGTAACTACCCTAGGAAGTGTGCGATGAAATATGGAGAAAGCATGCCGATTGAGCATCCTGGCAACCCTTGATGGTGCCCACAACTTATCGCCTCTTCGGGGCTCAGTACTATCCTACTTTAGTGGGCATATACATATAAAATGTAGGCCGACGGAAGAAATTTGTGATTGACTTAACTATAAGATTGTATAGGTAATCAATATGTACCGGAATCTTACCTTTCATATGAATAATAAACTGGAAAATTGAAATGCAAAGTATGCTTCTTACACGTAGTACCAGCACCCCATAATGAAAACATAACGAAGTGAAGTGCTGTGTAAATTGTAAATTGAGTACAAAGTGGTCACAGAAGTGCTTAAACTCAACTAAGGGATATGATTTTTATGCCACATAAAGTACTTCCCCAATATCTTTGTTTGTGTATAGTCCCATCGCTTACGCGCCTACTCCCAACGGACATGCTACCGACCGGACCCTCCTGCTGTGCTCCTGCACAGACTCGTTAGAAGTATTCGTATTTTTGAATGGCCATCCAGCACAAACTAGTTTGTATTTTCAACTGGTTTGTGTTTTATGCATTTATTTTTATAGCTATATTCTCCCTTACACTGGCAAAGTAACGAAAAAGCTATATTGAAACATTGGTTTACTTATATGATAGAGTTTGCAACAATGAATATTGAAATGCCCTACTTTCGCACAGTAATACAATATGGATACATACGTAGTTAGTAAAGGATAGAGAAAGGAAGAAATTAGCAATCATTTGCGAAATACGATTACAACTTAAAACAAAAGAATCTTTAGTAAGATATATTAATATAACCATAAATAATATATTTTACTGTAATGACGTTTAAAACAGCTTTATATAGCAAGTGTTTCCCTGATATAGCAGGCATTACGGGTGGGTACCTGCGGAACCTAAGGTTAAACTTTTTAATTCTCAACTTTATATGGTCAATGTTCCGTTAAGGGGGTCCAGTGTCTTTGACACCACTTCTTTCTATTGATTTTCATTTGATTAAATAATATACGTTATATTAGGTTCTATTAGGTTAGGTTAGCTTAAGGAGGTCCAGTGTAGTTTTGGACCCCCTTACTTGAACATGGACCTTTATATTTGTGTGTGCTTAACATGTGTCATTGTCGGCATGCAATTCACAAGTTACTGACATTCTATGGACACCTTTATTAGATACTGGAGTACAATATTGAACTTCGGTTGCTTTACAATTCTCCCTCCAGCTGGTATACTGACTCAGAAACCAGAAATCACACTCTATTAATTGTATGAAAAAGAATCCAAACTTATCTAACCTTAAGCTAACCCGTTCCTACCTTTTCCTTTTATATCTTATTAAAGCGGCGCTACTTACAGATGCGAAGCTACAGTGTGTATTGTAAAGTTTACCCTTGAACTGTTATTACTATGATTACCAAATACTAACTACCACTTGGGGCAGATTAAGAATAGTCCGAATTATTATTATTTCATTTTTCTTGCTTTAAATGATTCCTAAGAAGTTCTGGACTGCTTTTATCCTGGTGTATGCCCAAATAACAGCGTACTGAGTGATAATATGCGTGGAAACTGAAAATAATTACATATGTCGTATCGTACAAGGTCCATTCTTAAAGTAGTAGGACTGTTTTTTTTTTTTTTTTAATTTTCATTTTACAGACTGACGGCGGTTACTCCACCTGTTGTTGGTTGAGGTGGGTCTAAGGAAAGACAGGAAGAAGCGCCAGTCGGCTGCCAGCCATAGCAGGGTAAAGATCGCTCGTCATCGTAACCTCTGCGAGTGACCCTCGTCACGCTGCGTCATGGCCAATCTTTTGGAACAGCGTTACGCCATCAAATTTTGCGTGAAGCTCGGTAAAACTGGGAAAGAGACTCATGAAATGATTAAGATGGCGTACGGTGATAACGCCATTGGAAGATCGAGTGTGTTTGATTGGCACAAGCTGTTTAGGGAGGGGAGAGAAGAAGTTGAAGACGCTGCACGGCCAGGACGACCTTCGAGCTCCAAAACGGAGGAAAATGTTGCAAGAGTGAAGAATTTGCTGAACAGTGACCGAAGATTAACTGTTTGCATGATTGCCGATGAACCTGGCATTGCTAAAACCCAAGTTCACGAACTTGTGCACGAACAATTGCAAATGAGGAAAATTTGTGCAAAGTTGGTGCCGCGAGTGCTGACAGGCGGGCAAAAGGACGTTCGCAAAAGGACTTCCGAGTGGTGGCGTATCTGGCCCAACATAACATTGCAACCTTGCCTCAGCCACCCTACAGTCCCGACCTTGCCCCACCAGACTTTTTCCTCTTCCCCCGCCTCAAAACCACCCTGAAAGGGCATCATCACGGCTCGGTGGAAGCATTACAACAGGCCGTGACGAGGCAGCTGAACAGCATTCCAGTTTCCGCCTTCCAGGAAGTGTATGAAAACTGGAAATCCCGCTGGCAGCGGTGTGTGGATGAAGGAGGATCATATTTCGAAGAATATTAACCGTATGTGTTATTTCTGTCAATATCTTATTTTTAATTGACTCAGTCCTACTACTTTAAGGATGGACCCTGTATTACCTGATATCCTATTATATGGTTATGACGAAATTCACTCGTAGTGCCTTAGAAATTGTTTCTTAGAATAGGAGTTGCAGATTGACTTTACGAGAACTTCCCGTTACGGGTTTTGATATGCATCAAGACGTATGCCATTAAAACGTGATAAAATATATGAGAAAGGGCTGGAGCATAGCAGGGGCGGGTCAGTGACGGAGAGTAAATGCACAAACGAGGATAGTGCGGAAAATCACTTGATATTGCATAAGATGACGAAGGTAAAAGCGATATAATCATTTCACACTAGTAACTCTATATTTGTATACATGAAATACATGTTTCGAACGTATTGCAGAAATACTCCGCCAGAAGAAATTAGTAAGTGATACGATAGTCCATTATATGCAATCAGTCATATTAACCCTAGAATAGCCATAAAGAAAATTGTTTCACATATGCAAGCAAGAAATATTGGATTCTCACATATTAAAAAATTACTTCCACATCGAAATTTAATATCCTACACAATTCTCTTTCATATGCACTCACTCATTTTAACCATAAACTGACAGTATTGATGACGGACTATTCTTAATCAATGTGTGTTCTATCAGTAACATCAATTACTGACAAAAAAAAAAAAAAAAAAAAAAAAAAAAAAAAATGAACTCATTCATCGTTTGTACTCTGGCGATATAAGCTTTCCTATTGAAAAAGAATTGTTGGACTGTATCAGAAGGCTTTCTAGTACTCGTTCTGCAGGTATAGATGAAGTCCCATCCCTAATTATAAAAAAGAGTGCGCATTTAATAGTGAAACAACTATGCTTTCTTGTAAATGTATCATTTGAATCAGGCGTTTTCCCCGACAGATTACAAAAGTTATACCTTTGCACAAAAAAGGAAATACTTATGATGTTTAAAACTACAGGCCTGTTTCTCAAGGTATATAAAATAACAGGTAGCCCCAGTTCGCGATCAGCGTTCTGATTGGCTCCCTGTCCGTGACGTCATGTGGAGGTATCGGTGAAGATTTTTTTCGCTTGCCTGCTTGTTATACTTCGCGCTTTATTCGTAAAACTGGATTCAATAGATAGTTATGATATTCCTTGTCTTTCCAAATACAAATAATGAGTTATTTCTACTCACAGATGAGACAATAAAAAATGAAATCTTTGAGTTTTACGTCCCACGGTTATGCCGGTTAGGCTAAAGGAGACGGTGATGGTGAGTAATGAATGAAATGGTGGAATGAAGAAAGTGGGAGGAAACGGGAGAACCCCGAGAAAACCCACGCACACAGTGTTTGTCCACCACAAAGTTAGATGAGACAATATAATGTAGTAAGTATATAGATACCGCCAATAATGATTAATTATCTATACAAATAAAAATGAATATAGTGTTCACTTGCTAATTCATTCTAGACCTTTGGACCGATTTTTATAATATTTAGTACCTTACATGAGTTGACCTGGCCTAACTAAGATTTTTATCACATTACTTTGATTAAAGGGCGAATCCTAAGGGGTAGAAGGGGTTCAAAATTTGTACCTAAAATACAGTATCTCACGAACCTATCAAGTTAGAAAGATGAAACTCGGTATATAAACTCCTCATTAAGCTTAAAGAAAAACATGTCCCATTGTTTTTGAAAATTTCCGTTTTAAGGGGGAGTGGGGACATTTTCTTTTCATTGTAACAATGTTTGATTGCTAACTTCTCCTCGACCGACTTTAACGATTTTTGGTACTTTAATGCAGCCAGGCCTAACTTAGGATCTTATCATTTTTTGGCTCGGGATGAGAGGAGATAGGACGGGGATGACAAATAATCAAAAACAGCCGAAATTGGTGTCCAGTCCATAATTTTGAGGGTCACTGAAATGAATAGTGACAAGCCCGATACAGGGGCGTCATTTCAGACTTCGCTTGGGGGGGGATAGCACCACCGACATAAGACTTTAACGTTTTGTACTAGTATATTAGTAGGCAATCTATTAAAGTATATGTATTCCTCAAACTCTTGGGGGGGGCAATTGCCCCCTCCTAAATGACGTCCCTGGCCTGATACCGTTTAAAACCAAACTCATCCTCTTTGGGCGTGGGGAAGGGGTGGCATTATGGATTTTTTTTGTTGCACTTTCATTGAAACGTGAATTATAGGGGTGGAAGGAGTTCAAATAATTTCCATAAACCAATCCTCTCAATAAGAACATTTCAGGTAGTAAAATACATAAAGCAAACATTATTCAAAATTTCAGAGATTCCGGGTATGTAATAACAAATTAGGTTGTGTTAGGATATGTTAGGTTACGCTAGAATCTACCCTAACATCTTATAACCGAATCAGGTTAGAAACCTAACCTAATCCGTTGTATTTAGTGTGGTTTAACCAAATTGTCAGAAGTCGTGACTGCAAAATATTTCCTTTACATTACTAATATTTGTTTATTACTCAATATATATCACAATTTACATTATGTATTACAGGTTATAAGTTGCACATATATCTATAGAGTGGTATACATACATAAAAGAACCACCTTCACAGGGGAAAATTTGCAGTTATTTGTCCTACACTTTGCCCTACACTTTATCGGAATTTAGTTTTTGTGGCTTAGCTCCCTCTCTCAGCCAGCCCTTCAATTATAAGAATATGGTAAGAGTGCACTTTGATCAGAAAAAATGATTTTGTCACACGATGTGGCATTCGAGAAGGAATAAAATCAATGTGATTTGTACGTAACAGGTACGGTTCGGTTATACAAGATTAGATTAAGTTAGATTAGGTAAAGTTAGGTTAGGTTCGGTTCGTAATAGGTTCCTATGAATGTTCTGCTCAAAGTGCACTTTGCCCGAATAATGTTTCAGATACTTAACAAAACTTACGAATATAATTTCAACTAAAGAATATATAAGAGTATACATTTATATTCTTGTTGATACCCCCTTCCACTTCGCTTTGCGTACATAAACTCCTTAAGTTTCAGGCTCTCAGAAACAAATGTCATAAAAGTAAAATTAATTATTGTTGTTACACACCTGTTTTTCAACTTGACTAGTGTCAAGTTTATTTTTCCCCATGCCAGTTTGGTATCAATAATGAAGGAACAGTGTCAGATCTTATACACTACTTTTGCAGGAAACTTAGAAGCTCGTTTTTCAAACTTTTTGATAATTCTCTGGTGAAAAGTGAGCACAACATGTTCGTGTGTTATCCACATTGGCTTGTGTATAGCCCGCTCCCCCCAGTTCTATGTCACCTGAACTGGAAGAGTCACTATTACTACTACTTATATCGAGAACAGAACCCAACCAACCCCTGCGGGGCTTCCAACCCGTTACTACTAATACTACTATTGCTACTAACTACTACTACTACTATTGCTACTTACTACTACTGCTGCTACTACCGATACTACTACTACTACTTATACTAAAAGAGTTTCCTTACCGCAAGATTTACATCTTAAATCTTTATAACATGCGATTCCGATTCATTATGAACTAGTATGAATCGTTAGAATCACTATGATTCGTTAAAAATCACTGGGGGGAGCGGGCTATACTCAATCCTCCACATTAAAAGTGTTCTTTCGCTTACAGCGGAAAATCAATGTTCTTTGAAGTTCAGTTTTAGGGAATCGATGGAACATTATTTCATTTGTATTGCTTCCTGTGTTATTAGAATGAGCTACTGCACAAGTAAGATAACTTTAGCCCATCTTGAAACAGTAGTGTAATGCAGTATTTCACTTATTTTGAAAAAAATACCGCGATACCTCCACGTGACGTCACAGACCGCGAAGTATCCTGGGAAAAATGAGAGCAGAAAAGCTATCCCGAGAGTCCCCTGCCGGTTTCTATTTTCTCTGTTTTCTCGAAGATTTTTGAATCACTAATGTTATCGCGGTTGAGAAATTTTATATCCTGCCATAACCTAATCTCGTCTTCTCAACATGGTTTCCAAAAAAAAAAAAAAAAAAAAAACAAATCAATTGATACAGCGTTGTTTAACTTTATTAAAGAGGTTTCTACAGTACTTGATAAGGAAAAATATGCAGTAGATCTATTTGTTGATTTCTCCAAGGCATTCGACAGTGTTCAACATTCTCTTCTACTGGCAAAACTCCAGAAATATGGTATTAGGGGTGTAGTACATGAATAGTTTCGCTCGTACCTGACAAACAGAAAACAAGTAGTAAAAATACAAAAAATAATTAACAATAAGCAAGTCACATTTTCATCCAAAACTGATACTATCTCTGCTGGTGTTCCTCAAGGCTCAATTCTTGGGCCAATTCTTTTTTTTTATTTTACATAAATGATCTTGTTCAATATATGTATCCCCAACATATTGTACTATATGCTGACGATGTAAATGTCCTTGTAACAGCGGACAATACAGTTGAACTAGAAAGTAAATTAAAACAAACTGTGGAGCGTTTGATAAAATGGACATCTCAGAATCAACTGCTGATAAATGCAAAGAAAACAAAAGCACTAAATTTTCATTACTCATGTACACCTCGAACAGTACCTCCCATTGTGATAAATTAAACTGATGTAGACTATTCAAAATCCACTAAATTTTTAGGTGTAACAATAAGCAATAGGCTTACATGGGATGCACATATTACTGAGCTAAACAGCAAATTAAGCCGTATCTGTTTGGTCATTTATAGACTACGTGGTTCAGTGTCAAAAGAAACTTTGATGTTATTGTACGATGGTAAGTTTCAATCCTTGTTAAATTACGGAATAATTTTCTGGGGAGCCTCCTATTCCAGTGTTAATACTTTTCGTCTACAGAAAAAGGCAAACAATAAAATCTATTTTTAATCTATCATCAAGGTCCTCATGCAAAAGGGTCTTTCAGTCAAATAAAATTTTAACTGTGCCTTGTCTGTACATATACAAAAGTATCATACATGTAAAGAGAAATGAAAGTAGTTTTCTTCATGTTGACGATGTACATTCATACAACACACGACAAAAGAATAACATATTCACAGCATACCAAAACTATGCGTGCACCAAAAGAAGTGTTCTTCCTATGTCCGCTAAGTTGTTTAATCAGCTCCCAAGTTATTTGAAGAATGTCAAAAACATACGAAATTTCAAAAATGAACTATTTAATTATTTGTGTAACAAAATGTATTATCATATTAATGAATACTTGGGTGATAGTTTGTAAAATAATGTAATATCAATTATATTGAAATGTTTTCTAATTAGCTGACAAGTCCTATATACTGGTCTCTGACCAATAATGTACGACATGGATGAATAAACAATGAATGAATGAATATCTTCGTGCTTTCTTCTTCTGCGGTTGCAACTTGCCTTAGCAAAGATGGCTCTCCCGGCAATTATAGACGGTGTTATCAAAGGAAACAGATGATGAATTGAGATGAATCCTTAGAGATGCTAAATTGAATTGAATTGAAAAAGGCTTTATTCAAGCGGGCGAGGTTCAGCATATTGCTGCTCTACCATCTAACCCTTATCAAAGAAGTACATTGAGTTATACAAAAAAACATACAATCAATTGAGTCAAAAGATACGGTTATATACAACAAAAATACAGGTATACATTAAGATGATAAAAAAAAAGAGAAAAGAAAAAAGTAGTACTTTTAACAAAACACACACACACGCACAAGTACTAAAGTGAAGAAAGAAAAAAAAGCATACAAATACAAACATGAAAACAAACACATACCGATCAATAACATAGAGACAAAATAAGCTATGCTTCTGATTCACAATGCAGGGAGGAGGGTGATGAAGTATTTTTTACAACACATGGTTATTTAATAAAGAATATGTACCAAGTCAAGTCTAATTTCATTTACGTGGTTCAAGTGATAGAATACAAATCATGGGTACCTGAACTTAAATTCTGTTGGCTGAATAAATTTTTCACATTTTCTTGAAGGAATTAAATATTTTAGCTTCTTTTACTACATTTCGTAGAGCATTCCATGTCCTTGGTGCTAATACTGAAAATGCCGCAGTGGTTTGCTTGAGTCTATGGTGTGGGATATCAAACGTATTTCTTTTGCGTGTTAAGTATGATTAGTTAACCTAGAAGTGAGTTTCTTGTATAAATACGCGGGACGTGTTGTTTTAAGAATTTACAAATGAGAGAGCAATAATGCAAATGTCGTCTTCCGGACATTGTCAGCATGCTATTGCTGTTCAGAATAGGCAAAATATGATCGAATTTTCGTATGCTGTAACAGAAGCGGATGCATGAATTTTGTACCTTTTGGATCAGGATGCCATTGCTTTTTGTTAGAAGCGGGCCATACACAACATCACAATAATCAAACAGAGACAGTATCAGCATTTGTGTCAGGAGTAGCTTGGTATCTTTGGACAGACAGTCTTGTATTTTGTACAAGTTTCTTAGTATTCCTAGAGCTTTTGAACACCGAGTAGATACGTGATTGTTCATAGAAAGTTTATCATCAATTTGTACTCCAAGACTTTTTACACAAGGTGAATAGCTAATGTTTGAGTCCATTATTTGTAATTCTAATTTGCCAGGAATAATTTTATTAAGTTGATTAGCGGAACCTAGAACAGTATAAGTACATTTTAAGGGATTAATAACAAGACCGTTATCAATACACAAGTTACCTTAAGATCTTGGTTAAGGAGTCGAACAACTTGTGGTAAGTTCTGAGGCAAGGTCTTTATAAACAATTGAGTGTCGTCTGCGTAACAGTAAATCTTCGAATGCTGTACGGTAAACAAAACTGGCTCTAAAATTGAGCCTTGTGGAACACCTCTATCAAGAACAGCAGCTTCAGAAATGTTATAATGAGAGGAACTACGTAAAGTAACTTGCTGTTTTCTCTTATGTAGATAGGATTCGAACCATTTTATGGTATTTACTGAAAAGTTATAGTATTCCATTTTTGCTAAGAGAACACCATGCTGTACAAGGTCAAATGCCTTTGAGACGTCTAATAAGACTAGTTTGACCACATATTTGTCATTTAGTGCATGAAGCACATTGTCTTTAATACCTAACAAAGCAGTAGAAGTGCTGTGAAATTTACGAAACCCAGATTGTTCGCATGGAAGTATGCCAGAGCTACCAATATATGAAATCAATTGCTGAAGCACTAACTTTTCAATTACCTTTGAAAGAACTGGCAATATACTTATTGGCCTAAGGTCACTAGTTGATTTAATTCAAGGCTACTTTGGTAATGGCAGAATTTTAGCTAGTTTCTAGGGATCAGGGAATTTACCATTCGATAAATAGTAGTTCACAATATTGGTTAAGGGAGATGTGATAACAGGTAAAGCTATTTTAAGCATTTGTGGGGTTATTTCATCAAAGCCTGCTGCATTAGATTTAATGTTAACAACTGCTATTCTAACTTCATGTTTATGAACAGGTCTTAACATGAAAGGAATTCCATAGGCAGTGTTTCAGTGAACTGTGCCGATTTGTTTGTTTATCAAATGTATCGTCACTTGTTATTGAGATTTCGGAAACCTTAGCAAAATGACGATTTATGACATCAGGACAATTTAGTTCTTCAGGGAGGTTTAACGATGAACCTTTTCCACCTATTCCCAAATTATGTAACGTCCGCCAAGTGTCTTTATTGTTTCTAGCGTTATTTATACGAAAGGAAAAATACGCAATCTTTTCTTGTCGAATAACTGCCGTAGTAAAATTACAAAGCTCTTTGTACTCATCCCAGTGTTGCTGCAACTTAGTGCATTTGAACCTGCGGAGCGCGCGATCGCGTATTTTCATTAGCAGCTTCGTATTACTAGACACATAAGGCAATTTATTATTCGAAACTTTAGCTGTTTTCATTGGCGCGTGCTGATCAAACAAAGGTTTTAAAGAAGTCTGAAGAAAATTAACTTTAGCATTTATAGATTCCTGAGATTCAATTTGTTTCCAGTTCAAAGCTTCAGCATTTTGTAGAAATGCGTCGTGAATATATTAAAGTTGTGATAACGAATAATATCAAATGGCTTTCTTGGCGGTTGTTTAATGTTCAGGATAGCATGTGTCACCCAGTGATCGGATGATCCAATAGGTAAACTAACGCCACTTGATGCTATCATGTCAATTTTAACGATAATAATGAGATCGAGTAATGATTCACCGAAATCTGTTATTCTGGTTGGTTCTTTAATGAGTTGGACAAGCCCAAACATATCCAGGATACGGTTCAAATATTTTGTTTCGGCTTTGTCAAGACAGAGCTGATCACAATTAAGGTCACCTAGTATATAAAGACAACTTGTGGATATACATGTCTAATCAGATCCTCAAGAATAGACAATTTGGTGGTCTACACATTGATACGATACTTATGTGTATCGAATTTATTTTCATCATTACCGTAACGAATTCTACTTGATCTGAGTTATTTCAACCAGTTTTACATCCACATTTTCAAGATAATATATTAAAATTCCACGAGCATGATGTTCTCTGTCTTGCCGAAGAACGGAGTAGCCAGGTATATTAATGAGCCTTGTATCAGTTGCATTGTCAAGCCACGTTTCACTAACTATAAAAATAGCACACTGTGATTCTAACATTAGTAAACGTATTTCATCTATTTTAGGTAAAATGGAACGAACATTAGCATGCATAATTAAAAATTGAGACTGTTGTCCTGAAAAGTTTTGTTGATACTAGTATTTAAATTTTCCCTTGTACCATGCTAGTGGTCATGAATGCTCCCTTGTACTATGTCTACGTTACTCATCACTATTGTTAAACAATTTTCTCACAATACAAATACAATATAGCGATAATGCATTAACTAGTAAACCCTTTACAGCTAGAGTGGTACCCACCTTTGTCTCAGGCTTTGAAAAACAGTAATATAAATCTGATCCATCACCTCCATACAAAATATGGAGGTGATACATACGACTCCAAGACGATCTTCAAACAGAGACGAAGCAATTGCATCCGTATCTTCTCCTTCACATTCCGGTAAACCAAAAATTCGAATGCTATTCCTCCGTTGGTACTGCTCTAGTTCTACAACTTTGTCACTTAGATCGGCAATTGTTTTGTCATGTTTTTTAAGTTCACTCTTCATGTTGTGCATATTTGTTTTCAGATCGCTAACGTCATCACAATTAAATTTCATAGTTTCCTCCAAACGTTCAATCATCACATTTATTACAGTTTCAATAATAGAATCTTTCACAAGATCATCTTTTACACTTTGGGGTGACCGTGCATTTGGATTGATTGATTGAAATTGTTTGGGTGGGCGCGTCGACAACGGGGTCTTTTGCACCCTTCTTTGACAGGAACAAAATAAAAGCAATCAAGAAGAAAAAAAATAGTAGTGCACAAATAATAAAATAAAATAAAAGAGGTATCTGGAGCATGCTGAAGTGGCAGGACTTTGATGAAGTAAAATGTCATAGCATTTGGAAAATGTGCAAACTCAATACACAAAGACTAGGACTGGTTAATACACAATGACAGGTTAATCTTCTCTGCCGGGGCAGCTCGGCAATAGGTGAACACACGTAGGGCAGCCCATAATTAGTATGGAATATAACAGTGCAGTAATAGAATAAAAGCAAGGAAATGCTATGACAAGCATAAAATCATGAAAGCTAAGTAATAGTAGATAAAATCAGAAATAAATTAATTAAAAGGAAACGTGAGAAATGCACTCACAGAGCATTCAGAATATGCAGATTCTGCAAATAATTGAACATTTTCTGGATCATGGATTCATCATCGCCAAGCAAGATTGCCATATCGGCTGGTAATCCAAGTCGAGCTCGCTCAGGAGCAAGAGGCACACATCCCACTAAGAGGTGACGAATACTCAGGGGCTGACCACAATGACGACACACAGTCGGAGGTGTACGTCGCAGAAGATGTGCATGGGTGAGATGACTATGTCCAATACGAAGGCGTGCCAAAGTCCGCTCTTCCAGGCGAGATGATCGGGAGCTCGTCGACCAGACTCCAAGGTGGGGCTTCACTGCATGCAACTTATTGTGAATCTGCTCATCCCAGTGTGTCTGCCAGCGGTGAAGAAGAAGACGATCGATCACAGGACGAAGATCAGAGCTGGGGAGCGGTGCTGAATAGGCAGGTCCTGTAAGGGCAGCTTCTCTGGCAACACGGTCAGCATGCTCATTACCTGGAATACCAGCATGGCCTGGCACCCAACAAAACTGGACGTCACAACCTGCAAGATGTAAGGAATGGCAGGAGAGGAGAATTTGCTGAACGATAGGGTGCGCAGTTGACACGTCGGTAAGACTGCATTAAGCGCTGCTGGAATCAGAGCAGACAAGAACCTGCCGAAGATTGCGGCGACGAATATAATGCAGGGTCTCCAGGATAGCAACCAATTCAGCAGTGAACACACTGGTAGTAGGATGGAGCTTCAAGCCAGCGCCATGGTCAGCCGTGACGAAGGCACAGCCAACAAAATCTTCAGACTTGGAACCATCTGTGTAGAAGATATCGTAGGTACGGTACGCCTCCAGAAAAGAGAAGAATTCCTGACAGAACTGTTGATTGCTGGTGAGAGACTTCTTAAATTGCAGTAAATGAAAACTGACAACTGGTGGAAGAACAGTCCACGGAGGAATAGGAAGGAAGCCCAATGGACAGATAGCAGGAACTTCCAGTCCTAATGAAGCCACAAGGTCTAGAGCACGAATGCCAAAAGGCCGAGTAGCAGTGGGTCGTGCTTGATATCTGGCGTAGCGAGCACCAGCCTCAAGTGCAAAGGCCGAAGGATGGTCAGGTAAGGCTTGAATATGGATGTAATAGCGCAGAAGCAGGCAGTCTCGACGGTGGGAAAGAGATGGCTCATGAGCCTCAACATAGAGACTAGGAATAGGGCTGGTTCGAAAAGCTCCAAGCGCCAAACGAAGGCCAAGATGATGAACTGCATCCAGATGACGGAGGATGGAAGGTCGAGCAGAACCATAGGCAACACAGCCATAGTCCAATTGGGAGCGGATGAGGCTACGATATAAACGCAGCATCCACACGGTCAGCACCCCACGAAAGATGATTGATTGATTGAAATTGTTTGGGTGGGCGCGTCGACAACGGGGTCTTTTGCACCCTTCTTTGACAGGAACAAAATAAAAGCAATCAAGAAGAAAAAAAATAGTAGTGCAGAAAAAATAAAATAAAAGAGGTATCTGGAGCATGCTAAATTGGCAGGACTTTGATGAAGTAAAATGTCATAGCATTTAGAAAATGTGCAAACTCAATACACAAAGACTAGGACTGGTTAGTACACAATGACAGGTTAATCTTCTCTGCCGGGGCAGCTCGGCAATAGGTGAACACACGTAGGGCAGCCCATAATTAGTATGGAATATAACAGTGCAGTAATAGAATAAAAGCAAGGAAATGCTATGACAAGCATAAAATCATGAAAGCTAAGAAATAGTAGATAAAATCAGAAATAAATTAATTAAAAAGAAACGCGAGAAACGCACTCACAGAGCATTCAGAACATGCAGATTCTTCAAATAATTGAACATTTTCTGGATCATGGATTCATCATCTCCAAGCAAGATTGCCATATCGGCTGGTAATCCAAGTCGAGCTCGCTCAGGAGCAAGAGGCACACATTCCACTAAGAGGTGACGAATACTCAGGGGCTGACCACAGTGACGACACACAGTCGGAGGCATACGTCGCAGATGATGTGCATGGGTGAGATGAATATGTCCAATACGAAGGCGTGCCAAAGTCCGCTCTTCCAGGCGAGATGATCGGGAGCTCGTCGACCAGACTCCAAGGTGGGGCTTCACTGCATGCAGCTTATTGTGAATCTGCTCATCCCAGTGTGTCTGCCAGCGGTGAAGAAGAAGACGATCGATCACAGGACGAAGATCAGAGCTGGGGAGCGGTGCTGAATAGGCAGGTCCTGTAAGGGCAGCGTCTCTGGCAACACGGTCAGCATGCTCATTACCTGGAATACCAGCATGGCCAGGCACCCAACAAAACTGGACCTCACAACCTGCAAGATGTAAGGAATGGCAGGAGAGGAGAATTTGCTGAACGATAGGGTGCGCAGTTGACACGTCGGTAAGACTACATAAAGCGCTGCTGGAGTCAGAGCAGACAAGAACCTGCCGAAGATGGCGGCGACGAATATAATGCAGAGTCTCCAGGATAGCAACCAATTCAGCAGTGAACACACTGGTAGTAGGATGGAGCTTCAAGCCAGCGCTATGATCATCCGTGACGAAGGCACAGCCAACAAAATCTTTAGACTTGGAACCATCTGTGTAGAAGATATCGTAGGTACGGTACGCCTCCAGAAAAGAGAAGAATTCCTGACAGAACTGTTGATTGCTGGTGAGAGACTTCTGAAATTGCAGTAAATGAAAACTGACAACTGGTGGAAGAACAGTCCACGGAGGAATAGGAAGGAAGCCCAATGGACAGATAGCAGGAACTTCCAGTCCTAATGAAGCCACAAGGTCTAGAGCACGAATGCCAAAAGGCCGAGTAGCAGTGGGTCGTGCGTGATATCTGGCGTAGCGAGCACCAGCCTCAAGTGCAAAGGCCGAAGGATGGTCAGGTAAGGCTTGAATATGGATGTAATAGCGCAGAAGCAGGCAGTCTCGACGGTGGGAAAGAGATGGCTCATGAGCCTCAACATAGAGACTAGGAATAGGGCTGGTTCGAAAAGCTCCAAGCGCCAAACGAAGGCCAAGATGATGAACTGCATCCAGATGACGGAGGATGGAAGGTCGAGCAGAACCATAGGCAACACAGCCATAGTCCAATTGGGAGCGGATGAGGCTACGATATAAACGCAGCATCACCACACGGTCAGCACCCCACGAAAGATGAGACACCATACGTAGTAAGTTCAAGGAGCGAAGACAGCGATACTTCAGTTCCCGAACATGAGCAGCCCATGTAAGTCTGCGGTCAAACTCCAAGCCCAGAAAACGAACATGATCGACATAGGACAATCGAGAACCGCCAAGGAACAGGTCAGGATCGTAAGCACATTGACGTAGGCGACAAAAATGTACACAGTGTGTTTTGGTGAGAGAAAAGCAGAAGCCAGTAGTGGAAGACCAGCGGTGAAGACGGTTAAGCACTAACTGTAACTGGCGAGTAACAGTACGGAGGTCACGTGAGCGACAGTAGATAGTAAAGTCATCCACATAAAGCAACCCATTAACTGTAGGGGAGAGTTGCGACATCACACTGTTCACAGCTACAGCAAATAATGTGACACTTAACACACTACCCTGGGGAACGCCATTCTCTTGTGGAAACGGAGCAGAGAGAGTAGCTCCAAGCTTGACTCTAAAAGAACGTTGTTGGAGAAAATTCTGGATGAAGAGAGCCAAGTGGCCACGTAAGCCCCAGAGATGGAGTTGCCTCAAAATGCCATATCGCCAAGCGGTGTCATAGGCCTTTTCAAGATCGAAGAAGATGGCTATCAGATGTTCTTGATGACGAAAGGCATCCTGAATAGCACTTTCGAGATGCGCCAGATGATCAGTAGTAGAGCGGAAGCGCCGAAAGCCGCACTGAAGATTAGTAATGAGGCCATGGTGTTCAAGAAACCAGACTAATCGGGCGTTGATCATCTTCTCCAACAGTTTACACAGACAGCTTGTCAAGGCGATTGGGCGGTAGCTTCCACTAGAAGTAGCAGGTTTGGCAGGCTTCAATATAGGAAGAATAAAGGCTTCACGCCAGGCAGCAGGGAAGGAGTCTTCAAGCCAGATACGGTTGTACAGTTCAAGTAGATGTTTGCCATCATCAGGGAGGTGCCTGAGCATAGCATAACAGATGCCGTCAGGACCAGATGCCGTATCCTTCGTAGAAGCCAAGACCGCAGCAAGTTCAGCAGGAGTAAAAGGGAGATTGTAAGGTTCCACCTTCCGGGATCTGAACTGAAGTGGCGTAGATTCGATGCGTTGTTTATGAGTGAGGAATTCAGCTGAGTAGTGAGTAGAACTGGATACATCAGCAAAATGACGTCCCAATTCAGCAGCGATTCTATCCTTATCAGTAACCATAACACCATCAATGACAAGAGATGGGACCGCAATAGTGGAAACATGGCCCTGGAGACGACGAATCTGCGACCAAACCGCTGTCATGGAGCTGCCAGCAGTAAGTGAAGAAACATAAGTGCGCCAGCTTTGACGTTTTGCTTGCTTAATGAGATAGCGGGCGCGAGCACGAAGACGACGAAATTGAGCCAAATTATCGGCTGTAGGAGCACGATTAAATGTACGGAGTGCTCGACGCCGGGCCAGAATAGCATCACGAATCGCATCAGACCACCAGGGAACAGTGCGTTTGCACCGGGAACCACCATAAGTAGGAATAGAGTCAACTGCAGCTGCCAGTATACTCTGCTGAAAGGCGTTACAATGCTCATCAACAGTAAAACTAGGTTCTAAAGAGAAATGAAAAGTTGCAGAAAAATGACCCCAGTCTGCTTTACGTAGATTATAGCCAATGAACGGAGTGGAAGGGTTGAGCGGAAGACCATGTACAAGAATAGGGAAGTGGTCACTGCCACACAGGTCATCATGCACACGCCAAGTAAGATGACCACCAAGTTGAGGACTACAGATGGAGAGGTCCAAATGGGAGTAAGTACCAGTAGCACTAGTAAAATGTGTGGGACTGCCATCATTAAGGAGCAAGGAGTTAGTGCTATCCAGGAAACTGGCAATCTCGTGACCTCGAGGCTCAGTACGAGGAGAGCCCCATAATGCATGGTAGGAGTTAAAGTCACCCACAAACAAAAAAGGAGGTGGAAGCTGGCGTACAATCAATTCAAGATCAACAGCACTAAATGCATCATGACGCGTAAGATAGACACAGCAAACCGTAACAGGTTGTCTTAAGAAGACACGAACAGCTAGAAGCTGGAAAGCACTGTTTACATGTAGGAGAGTAGAGTGGTAGGCATCAGACACACCAATTGCCACACCACCCGCTGCACGACCGCTAGTAAGCTGATCATGACGATATATCGTGTAACCAGAAAGGACAGAGTTACTAGTAGATGTAAAATGCGTTTCCTGAAGACAGAAGATTATAGGATGAAACGTTGTCAATAACTGCTTGAATTCTTCGTAGTGAGTGGAGTATCCATTTAGATTCCATTGAAGAAGAGCCATGGTCAACAAGAGTCAAGCACAAGAAGTGAAGTACTGCGCCGGCCTTTTTCACAGCCTTCCACAAGGGTGAAGCTATCAAGCTTGTCTTCCACCGTAGCATCCATAAGAGACTCATTATCACTGGAGAGGCTATGTGATTTATGTCTCTGTTTCTTCGCCCCAGGCGGACTAGCAGACTGGGTGCGTGAAGCTTTTTTCGTTGGTTGGTCAGAAAAAGCTGCAGAAGAGGTGGAGGCAGCCTTGGAAGCCTGGGCTTGGAGTTGTTTCTTCCGTTCCTTTTTACTGAGGGGTTTCGGCGGAGGCTGATTATTGGACTGCTTCAAGAAATGGGCGATCGATGGAGTAGAGGCAGATGATGTAGTACTAGTAGACTGAGCAGCAGACGTCTGAGACTTAGGAGTGGGCTTAACACTTCTGGAAGGCGAAGGGTCCGTTGATGGAGGCTTACGTTGCGAAGCAGTAGATGACTTTTGCTTCGTGCGTGAGAGATCTGAGTTTGTAGACGGAGCAGTGGCACGGGACGCCTTGGGAGAGGCGGGCACACTGCGAACCTCAACATCTGTGTGGCAGAGTCAACCGTCTGAGTTCCTTGGGATCGACTGTTTTTCAAAAGAGAAGAAAAACTAGTGCCGAAGGTGACCTTTGGTTGGATACGTCTTTTAGCCTCAGCTGCAGAGATCTTTTCGATGACCATCAGTTCGCGGATTTTCTTTTCTGCCACAAATTGAGGGCAGTCACGTGACCAGGCTGGGTGGTCACCTTTACAGTTGGCGCACTTCGGTGGGGCCGCACATGGGGCCTGACCATGGGCTGCAGAACTGCAATTTCCACAGAGACCAGCTGCATTGCAGGAAGGTGCGGAATGTCCAAAATGCTGGCAGTTGAAGCATCGCATCGGCAGTGGAATGTATGGCCGGACTTTTAATCTATGATACGCAACGTTCAAATGCGTCGGCAGGTCAGGTAGGGCAAACGTAAGGATGTAAGAATCCGTAGGTTGCACCGTACCTGCTTTCTTGGTGGTAATACGATGTACTTCCGTGACGTGACAATCCTGAAGTTCTTCGCAGATTTCAGCCTCTGGTAAGTCTCGTAAATCAAAACAGGTAATAACGCCCTTACTGGTGTTGAGTTGCCGGTGAGGCTCAACCACAATAGGAACAGGTCCTAATTGGGTACAAGCTAAAAGGAGTTTTGATTGCTTGTCCGATGTCGTGTGCACAAGTAAGGTACCATTTCTTAACCTCCTAATGTGGCCAGGAGGAAACGTGCCAGTAGCAATATGATGAAGCTGGCGATTTACAATAAACGGTGATAATTTGCTTAAAGCTCCAGCTGTATCAGACGATCTATCTTTGATTATTAGATATCTTGGTACAGGACCAAGCTTTTCCTCATTCTTCTCTAATCCAGTAGCCTGGGAGGGTGTTTGATGCATAGCCATATTTCAAGTAAGCCCAAAATCCTCTCGGCTTCCCCGTAATGGTTCAAGCGGCCAACGAGGCTGGCAGGTCCTACCCGCATGACCCTTGTCAGCAAGCTAGACTCTGACCCGAAGTCAAAATGACAAGGGGGCAGAGCCACTTGCACCGCCGACTGATGGGTACTTCTTGAGAGGACCCACGTCCCACCGTGTTAGGGGAGGAACCAATGGTCCATTGGGGATCCCCGCACCGCAGAATCCCAGCATTTCCTTTCAGGGCATCACTCCTTCCGGTCCTGCTGGGGGCGCATGCGCTTCGCCCCGCCGTTCCATGGCTCCGGGTCCGGCGTCATCCAATCGAATCCAAAAACATATCAAGTCCATAGCAAGGTTGTCATCCAAAAAGGCAGTCCATATCCGAGGCTTATTTTGAACAGTGCTCGATCGCAAGTTTTAGATGCCGGGGGATCGGCCCGGCACAACCCCCAACCTGGAGGACCAGTGGCTGATTGCAGTTCCGAAGAACTGGGCGATGGGGGCGCCACATCCCGACGCCGGGACCGTGCATTTGGAGTGCCGATGTTCTCGCTTCGTGTATTCTTCGTCATATTTCACTATTAACACACAGAAAAACAATATATATTTTACTTTAAAAGTAAGCTTAATGGTTTATGAACAACAAATACATACACTCAGCACTATCTTCACAAAAATCGCTTCATAAACAGCACAAAAGTGGGAGAATTGGTACGCACTCTTACACGCTGGCGGCCATCTTGAATATAAATAACGTAGATCTTTGTAAATAAAGATAATAGGCAGTAAGAACAGGTGGGGATAAGGTGAAAATTTATGAAGAATAGAGAGAAATGGCGGGCGATATTGTTGATAGAGAGGGCAAGAGAAAATTAGATGATCGATGGAGCCTTCTTCATGCTTTCCAGTTCTTCTTCTTGTTGCTTTCTTGCCCCAGCTTTCACCCTTGGACAGTTTATAAACTGATGATTTTGACGGTATTGGTGCACTTTATACGGTCCACTAAGATAAACTGATCGTGTTAAATATGTTCACTGAATTGTAAAAAGTATTATTAGAGCGAAATGTTATTCACTATTATGTATTGGAGAAGATGATAAACTACGGTGCGTATATTATGCGCTAAGATAAACGACACATTCACTGGTGTTGTGTTGTGGTACCGGTACAGAACCATGTATAGGACATCACGATAAGCAGGTGTTAACTTACACTGAAAGATGAGATGTGGTAGACTTCTCTCTGATTCTCCACAGTAACATGAAGGGGTATTGCGGTATCCTTGCTGATATAAACGATACGGCGTTTGGGCTAAGCGTAGATATAACCTAAAAAGTAAGCAGACGTGTCTCCTCGTCCAACCTTCGGGTGAAATCCACTTTTGATCGTAGGACTTGGAAATATATTCCAGAAGTGTTTACCTTTGTCATGTCTTGTTTGCTCTTGGTAGCGTCTCCAGTTTCCTTGTCTTTGATGCTGAAGGATAGCGTGTAGACTCTGTGTTGGAAGAGAGATGTTGATGATATGATCTTCCCGTGTTCCGGCCTTTGCCAAGGTATCTGAGACAGTGTTGCCAGGTATGTCGATCTGTGCTGGACTGTAGAAAAATGAGACAGATTGACCTCTTTACCTAAGAATCGAGAGTTGTTGTTTAATATTACTATGAATCCATGATACTCGATTCGATAAAGCCGTTGTATGTAAACTTTGTAAGGCACTAAGGTTATCACTACAGATGCCGAAGCAACGATATTTATTCTGTATGGCGTGTCTTAATCCTGTGCGAATAGCCCATAGTTCTGCGTGAAATATAGACATTTGATTTGGTAATCGTTGACTTACAAACTGAGCTGTGTGGGGTACGTATATGCCCACTCCTGTATATTCCAACCTCCTTGCTTTCGTTTGGCAGCATCTGTATATATGAGAGTGCGGTAAGGATGATGTTGCTCCATATAATTTTCCCATCTCGGCGCCACGCTTCTCGGACATAAGAGATTCGTTCGTTTGGTAGTGGTGATTGGAAATTTCAGTTCCACTGATTGAAGAGTGGTAGTATATTGAATAGTATAACATGGCAGGCGAGGATTGCGATATACAACATGTGTCCAACGGCGGAGGTTAACATAAGCCTGATACAGCCAGGGAAGTCTTTGGCGATACGGTAAAGAACCGGTTCGATTTTGTGTATGTAGCAGTTCCAGTTTCGGAATAACTGTAGATGAAGAAGTTCCTAATCTGCTCATGATGTAGCGGGCAGCCGTGTACTGTGTTTGTATCTGAAACGGTATTGTACCTGCTGCTTCTAAGAGAGCATTTGTCGGTGCAGATTGAGGTAATGAGAATATTGTGCGGTGAGTAAGAGCTTGAAGACGGAGAGGTATAGTGCTGAGTCTCGCTGGAATCGGAGATAACCGCCATAATTCAATATGGATTCTATACATTGATGATATATTCGAAGGAGTGGTCCTATGTCCGTCCCCGCCTTTTTGTTGCTGACACTTATGATATTGATGTATGGTTGTATCTTGACCTGAAGGGATGCTAATTGAGGCTTCCAAGATAGACGGGAATCAAAATGAATTCCTAAGTAAGGAAGCTGTGGTTGACGTGTCAGTATGTAGTTGTCTATTTGTAGTCGAAAGTTTCCCACTTGTCGTTTCCTTGTAAAAATGGTGTAGGTAGTTTTCTCCCAGTTGACGTGCATACCGTTGTTTAGGTTCCAATGTTGGATGTATAGTAGAGCGGCTTGAAGTTTGGCTTCAATTAGAGATGTGCTGCGTACATATAATAGGTGATCATCGAAATAACTCAGGATTCTGACATGTCTCAGTGCTATGTGAAATTCTAGCATGTAAATATTGAATGGAAGTGGACTGAGACATGATCCTTGAGGTAGACCTCGAGAGGTGATGCGTGGGTCAGATATTTTCCCTTGATATTTTATACTAATATGTCTATTAACTAGCCAATTGCGTACATACCTGATAAATTGAGATGGCATTTTTGTATTTGAGAGATGCTGCGCCAGTCTATCTAGGTTGATCTGATCATATGCTCTGTCAAAGTCCAGTTTGAGAGCCACTACATATTGTCGATGTTGAAAGGCTTGCCAGATGTCTATGAGAAAGGTGGATAGCGCATCGTGCGTAGCCTTACCTTTACGAGCTCCTATAATTGTAGATGGAAGAATGTTATGGTATTCAATGTACCATTCCATTTTTCGTAAGATAAGTTTTCAAGCACTTTGCTGAGGCAGGGAAGTAGCGTAATAGGTCTGTAACTGTTGGCGTGACCCACTGGTTTTTGCGGTTTAAGAATCGGTATTACTAAATGATATTTCCAATTGGGCGGTACATGTCCCGTAGACCAGACATATTGATAGCACTGCTTGAATAGTTGTTGACTAGAAGCTGGGAGATCTGTAAGGAGCTGATAGGAGATCTCGTCTGCACCCGGGCTCGTGTGTCTTCCAGCAGATAAGGCTTCTGCAAATTCTTCAGAGTAGATGGTTGCGAGGGCAGGAGAAAGTGGTGTAGTAGAAAGGTTTGACATCAATGCTGTGCGTGAAGACAAGGCTGTTGGGGCCGTTAAAGTGCAGTGAAATTCCTCTAACCAGGAGGGATTGAGCTGTGGCGCTGCCTGTAGAGGGCGTGGTGACAAATTGTTCCTTATGAATTTCCAGATGGAGTTGGCGCAGGTTCCTGCTTAAAGAGTGTTGCAAAATTGTTGCCAATGTGTTTACGACATCTTTGTATATATTGTTTGAGTTTTGCCTGTGTCTGTTTTGAAAGAAAGTATGTTTCGGGAGTTCTATCATGAAAATATTGTTTCTGAGCCTTTTTACTAGTGTTCAGTAATTTTTGACAATGTATATCCCACCAGGGATATTTATAGCGTCGAAATCTTTCTCTTCGAGGTTCCCTGCCTCGTTCCGCCCGATGAGCGCCGGCGACGATGTAATCCGTCAAGTGTTGTAGTGAATTGATTCCGTCCGTAGGCTGTGAAGAAGTGATTGCATGGTCTATATATACCTGATATTGTTCCTTGTCATAAATGCTGTTGACATGGGGAATCGGTGTAGAAGCGTAGCCGGGTTGAGATGGTGATCGGGCTCCTTGCAGATGTGCCAAGTTGGTGATTATATGAAAGTGATCGCTGCCTCTTGTGTAGCCGTAAACTTGCCAGGTGTGTTGAAGGAAGATGTCCACACTAAGCAATGTTAGGTCAGGTGCAGAAGGAGGTGAATTCAAATTGAGTAGGCGAGTAGCCGTTCCATCGTTTGCTATTAATAATGTTTGTCCTTCCAGAGCCACAATTAGGTGGTCCGCCGTCCTATTGTTTCTCAATGATCCCCATAGTACACTTTTGGTATTCGGGTCGCCTGCGATGATACATGGTGACCGACATTGCGTAAAGAAGTATGTCCAGAGATTCTTCGGAATTTCCTGGTTAGGAGAATATACGTTTAGAATATGTAGCTGTTTGTATCGGAAACCTTGTGCTTGTATTGGCCGTTTTCAACAGAGGATGTTGAAGAGCTATCAGTTGGATTTCCTCATTAGGAATCTGTTTATGGAAACCAACTGCCACTCCTCCATAACCGTCTATTCTATGCTGCTTGTACAATCGATAATCAGGAATCCTTGGAGCATAGTCTACTGAAGTCCATGTTTCTTGTAAAAGTAGTATAGAGGGTGTGAAGATACGGCATAGATGCCATAGAAATGGTTCCTTTCCTCTGAGTTGTCTGCAGTTCCATTGTAATATCTTGAAGGCGGAATTAATGACCATTCTCGAGGGTTCTGAAGTATTCGTGTAAAAGTTTATAGAGCGGAGATTCTTCTGTGGGTTGCGTTGAGGATTGAATACCATAATTGATAGCAGCATATTTTTCGATACTAGCTAATAAGTTGTGTAAAAAAGTGTTTAATGAGTCTTTAAATGGATCAGTTTCAGCGTGGAAGGTCCTCGGATGGCACGGCGTCCTGCGGCGATGTATGGGTATGCGCTCTCCTGGTTGTTCACTTAAGTCTTCCTGAGTCCTACGTTGTTTACTGTTTAAAGATCCTATAAAACACGAGTGTATTGTCTCTTCTGACGACCCCTTCTCTTCGTCTTGCCGAGGCGCTCTGCGTTTTTTGCTTTGGTCCTGCGTTCTTCCCACAGGCCAAGTAAGAATTTGATGTGTTGAGAGAGTGGGTAGATTGAAGCGGGAGGGTGGGGGTTGGAAGGAAGTGGCTGACGTGGATGAACCCTTGAAAATATAGGGTAGATCCGGTGTGTGTGAGAGGAAGAAAATGAACTGTTGACCGGGTTGGAAGATTTAGGAGAGGATGGTTTGGTCGGGGGAATAAGTTTTTGGGTTCGTTGTATGTGATTTTCTCTGTCGCCATAAGTTGGTTGATGCGTTGGTGTCGTTTTCGTTCTGGGCACTGTGGATCAGTGGCCATATGTCCCCTCCCACAATTAATACATTTGGGATCTTGTGGAGCTCCGCAACGGTAACAAAGTTTTTGCTTAGATCGGCACGCCCTCTGTAGGTGGCCAAGACGGTAACATCCCTCTCTGCATTGTTTGACTGCCGGTACTTGTGTGTGGATGGTATGGCCTGAATGATACAGTGAACAAAAATCCGGGAGACGTTGGGAGTCAAAAGTTATTACTACGGAGTGAGTAGCTCGGATGTCCGAATCCACACGCTTTTTGATGCGTCTTACGTGTATCACTTGTACTCGACACACTAGATTGTCTTGTATTTCTTCTTCTGAAAACTCCGGGTATACACCGTGGATAATGCCAACAGAGCAGGTTGTGTAGTATGGAACGAAGGCCGACCATCCAGGAGGTCATGCTGAAGGAACTCATTCGCCTGTTGACCGGTATGAAATTCTATCTTAATAAGGTTTCTTCCCGTGGGGTGAAACGATGTAACTCCCGTCACTTTCGATTGGAAGAGAATTTTACCGAGAACTTGCGGGTGTTTTCGCACCGTAGTTGCATTATTGTCTGAAGTAGAGGCTGGGACAACATGTACCACATATGGTGGTGCATGATGAGGTAAGTATAAATTAATCGCCGGGGTGGAATTAACTGTAACTTCGGTAGCTATCGGAATAGTCTCGTCCATGTGCACCTCGTTTCCGCCATGAGTAATTGGTACAGTCGCTATCGAGGGAGGAGGGGAAGAACCTCCTGATACCTCCGCCATGAGGGGGTAATTGTTCACTAATATCACGAGATTAGTTGGAGTCAAACACCTCACCACAAATATTACACACACTAAACTTCAGTTTGGGGTACACTATGAGAATCGAACGACACTTGTACACTGGTAATGTAGAGCGACACTATCTTCAAAGTTGTCACTTCCGTTGCCTGTACACAAGTCCTTTCCAGTTCTTACCCTATCATTTTGATTACTATTATACAGTGTTGCCAGACCCGTCAGTTGGGAAAGCAAAAGATTCGAAGATAAAAAAAAAAAACAGGAAAAAACAGTAACACATAAATTGGCGGTATTTGCTTTAGGGGAGCAAAAAATTTGGCATTATTAAGGGGATGGTGATCAAAACAAGTAGTCCAGAATCCATTATTATTTTCATTTAAAATAAAGCAGTACATACATGCAAAACATATATCTGAATTTTAATTACTTCAAAATAAGATTCAAAAATATTTTTTTGCCGATAATTAGGTTATGTTTTGGAGGCTGAAAAACCCTCATGTCTCCTTTATATTATAATCTTTCACACACACATGTGTAAAGTAAGACGTAGTGAAAGAGTAACGTGGGGTGAGAAAATATCTTACCATGCACCTAGCGATAGTATAGCTATATGATACAGTAGTCGTAATATAAGACGGTTTATCCCTGACGATCGTGCAGAAGTGATCTATGCAAGCTACTCTTCCAAAAAGGTGTAAAAGTGGTTTTGAAAAGGTAGGGTGATGCATGACGTCACGCCGTCCCGCGTGCCTATCTTTGCCTACTATATTCTTTTCAAAGTGGGGAACGCCATAGATATATTTTGGAAGTAGGGTAACGTCGCCCCCTGCATTTCCCCTCACTTTTACCTCTGCTTCCAACCCAAGTCCCAATCTAAAGAACACGTACTTGTAAATCTTGTAAGTCATAACGATTGCCAACTATCATGCATATAGAAGATAACGTACAGTTGTATCTTTGTATTCATATTATATAGAGGAAAGCTCTATAACTATATGCTCTACAGAGCTTTGTGTATGCATACAGAGAAATTTCCTCTTTTTATGTAAGAAAAAAATGAAAATTAAGTACTATTAATAATAATAAATTTCTTTAACTTCTCGAAGTAAGGAAAAAGCAGGAGATTGTTCACTTTTCATTTTCTTTCGCAGTAGATCAGTAGAACGTACAAAATGCAGATCTCCTGCAAAATCAGTAGCTCTGGCAATAGTGCTACTATGGGCGGTATTCAGACACAATTCGTTAATCGATCGTTAGACATCGTTTGGTTAGAGGAATACTAGAACTTTACTAATTACTCGGAAGTCAATTAGTATTAACGACAATACAAGAATTATTTTGTAATTATAAAGGAAGATAATTTATCGACCAATTGTAGGTGTCCCTCAGAAAACTGGAAAATTTTTACTTATCCCTCACTATCCACTTTAAGAAACAGTTGTGGTAGAGAAACCCGCTTAATAATTACTTGATAGTGAATTTACTCGATGAGGTGATAAGAAGAAAACAAAGAAATAAAGCTAATTAGTCACCGTTGTATTTCGTAATGCAAGTTTCTTTCCCAGTAAATACAGTATTTTCCGACATTCATTTGCAGTAGAAAAGTGACATTCAGAAGCACATAATTTTAAGTACAAGATTGGCGTATGTTTAGTTACACGGTTCCTACTTTATTTTGGAATAAAATTGTGCTTATTTCTGTTAATATGATGTTAGTTTACAAGTTCACTCGAGACGGTTCTAGAAGATAGAAAATGTATTGGTAAAATGCGATGTAAAACTTTTTGGTCAAGGAATGAGAGTGAATATAACATTACTGTCAGTGCACAGCATATTGAAATAAATTTTGAGTGATAGTAAAAGTATTGTATGTGTAAGTGTGCTCTTCCACTATCCTCGTTTATGCGTATACCCCCGCCGCTCAGATCCCAGCTCCTATGGATCGCTACCGCTCGGGTTCCCGCTAATTCGTTACTGCTGTGACTTGGTTAGATAGCATTTGTGGTTTATAGTGGTCACCTAGTACATGTTGGTTCGTGTTTTTATCACTGTTAATCATACTGAGCCCTCCTGAAGTCAATCTGAGAGTTGTAATGAAGCTCCTGATTAAACGCACGCTTTGCTAAAAGAAATACAAAGCTCTATCCTAACATTGTAAGAAATGTGTCAACATTTTGTAAAACCGTCTAATCGAGTAATTTCTAGTTTAGGTTAGGTTAGGGCCATCATTGTGTTCATATTCTTTTATGTTCACTTCCGGTAAATAATTATAGTCTACAGCAGTTTGTATTTCTCATTTCTACAAAATGTAGTACGATTTCATTCTTAAGTGACACAGAAATCAATTACAATTCCCTTACTTTAATCCTAGATGGGTAGACTACGAAAATTTTACGCATTCACCTTGTGTTTATGTATGGCACTGCGCACCCAGCTCGCGCAGGAGGCTTTACCGCCAGGAATGCCTCAACTGTAGCAATCTCTATCTGCAGCCGAGAGAACTTGCCAGTCTTGCTTCAGCTGCTGCCCTCGCTGGGTCTCTTCTGAAAAAGAGTGAGTAAATTTTACACATATCTACCCATACACGAATACATTTATCTACGTATTTTTTTTCGCATGTCTACCTTAACCCGAGAGAAACGGAATGGAACGTGTGCCTAACGAGAATGTGTTGGCGATATTATTTGGTGAAGATGTTTCTGAAGAAGAAGAAAACGTTATTTATGACCTAAGCTACGATGATGTGGATGATCCAGATTACAAAGCACCTGATAGTCGAGCTGAGAACGCTGTCGAACTTAATGAAAAACAAGTAGAAGAAAGGTTGTTAGCCCTTTGGGGATCCTATGGTACAATTTGTACCATGTGCACTTTTCATGGTACATTGCGTTATTTCTCTTCTATTTGAGTTTTTCGTCCGGTTTTTTTTTTTTTTTTTTTTTTGTATTCCAAGTCCAGAGGCCTTGTAGAAGACATTACGTATGGTTTCAGACCGTCCTGCGTCCAGACATAGGAGGTGATGACGTCATAAGTCAAAAATTTATTTTCTCATTTTCTAAGCCTATGTTCAATATTTTTTGGTGGGCTTATTTTTCTACGTAGAAGATTGAAATTTGCACAAACATTCAGTCCACCGAGTAGTATTTACCAGATTTTTTGTTCCGATGTCAGTGCCAAAACAGGGGGGGAACCAGAGGGGAAAAGGGGTAAAAATAGGGATTTTTTACCCCCAAAATCCCGTTTCTCGTCATTTTCCCGCCTCACATACAAGATAGGACCACGTGAGTCATACCGTCTGAAAGGCCGTTCTATTCTGAAGAGAATGACGGTCGAATTATTATTCTAGGGTAATTAGGGACGTCTCAGGGATTTTTTGAAAAATTTACTTCTATATAGGGAAATATGGGGCATTGTCGGTATATATATATATTTTTGGCGGGCTTATTTTTGAACGCAGAAGATTGAAATTTTGCACAAACATTCAGTCCACCGAGTACTATTTACCAGATTTTTTGTTCCGATGTCAGTGCTAAAACAGGGGGGGAACCAGAGGGGCAAAGGGGTAAAAATAGGGATTTTTATCCCCAAAATCCCGTTTTTCTTCATTTTCCCGCCAAAAAAACATGATAGGACCACGCGAGTCATACCGTCTGAAAGGCCGTTCCATTCTGAAGAGAACGACGGTCGAATTATTATTTTAGGGTAATTAGGGCCGTCTCAGTGAATTTTTATCCAAATATACTTCTGTATAGGGTAAAAGTGGGGCAAAGTAGGGAAATTTTCTCTGGGAGGCCTATTTTTTCACGTAGAAGATTGAAATTTTGCACAAACATTCAGTCCACCGAGTAGTATTTACCAGAAGTTTTTTTTCCGATTTCTGCGTAAAAACAGGGGGTCCAGAGGGGCAAAAGTTGAAAAAAGGGAAATTTTGCCCCCAAAAATCCCTTTTGTCTGGAATTTCCCGCCTTAGATACATGATGGAGACATATGAATGGTACCGCCTGAAAGACAGTTCTATTTTGAAGAGAATTATTGGCGGTTTATAGTCCTAGGGTAATTAGGGATGTCTCAGGAATTTTTTCCCTGAGATCATAGTGTTTTATGGTACTTTGGGGCACTGTGGGAATTTTTGATAAAAATTCTCCCGCCCTTACTATTCAAGATAGAAACTTGAAATTTGGCCCACACATTCAGTATACTAAGCACTATTTTTCAGATTTTTTTTTTAGATGGCTACGATCACACAGGGGGGGCCAAAGTTCGAGAAAAAAGTTTTTCCCTCCGAAATTTTCACTTTGACATTTTTTTCCCGATTCTGGTATATGGTATGAGCACGCAAGTGGTATCATTTGAAAGCAGCTCTATTCTGAAGAGAATGAGGTATGAGCCATGATCCTAGGATAAATAGTGACGATACAGTAGCTGCTTGACTGAAAGTCTAAAAAATAGCCCAAAAAGCCAGGATCCCCAAAGGGTTAAAGACTGTCTTCAGTGTAGAAACAAAGGGAATAAGAGGAAAAGATCAAATATAAATCCTATTGCCACAGTAGACGAAGAGTACATACTAAAATTTCCGGGTTCCCAACTTGTAGGAAGAAATGGACATGTATGGAAAACGGAAACAACTCGAGTTGCTGGCAAGGTTCCTCAAAAGAACATAGTCCACCCCCAACCAGGCCCCACGCAGGATGCACAACAAGCTAAGTCGCCTAGTGACTGTTTTAAGTTATTTTTATCAACTGACATCTTAGAGAATATTGTGCGCTGTACAAATCTTGAAGCCGAAAGAAGACGTCAGTCATACTCAAAGATCACCCTTCCATTACCGATATGACTTTGGATAAACTGCTTGCCTTAGTGGGTTTGCTTATATTATCAAGGAATAACAAAATGCATTCACCTCTCAAGTGAACTGCTGTTCAATTCTTCATATTGCGGTTCACGATATAAATCAACCATGTCTGAATGAAGATTCAAATTTTTGATCAACACACTGCGATTTGATGATAAAAGCAGTCGAAACGAGCGGAGAAAACTCACAAAATTCGCTCCTATATCAGAAACCTTCCAAATATTCATTGAAAACTGCAAGAAAATGTATCGACCCAGTTCTTAACTTACCATTGACGAACAGCTCATTGGATTCCATGGCCGGTGCCCCTTCAAAATGTATTTGCCATCTAAGCCAGACAAATACGGACTTAAAAAGTTGTAATGTGTGACAATGCTACAAACTACCTGGTAAACGCCATTCCATATCTGGGCAAAGAGACGGTGCCTGCTAACGAACCTGCTGGAGAATATTTTGTCAAGAACTTGGTGTCTTTAGTGAACGGAACGCATAGAAATATTACAACCGACAATTGGTTCATCACTATACCATTGTCAGAGTCTCTTCTTCGTGACCATAAGCTCACTATAGTGGGTACAATCAAGAAAAACAAAAAAGAATTTCCCGTAGAGTTCAATGATGTGAAGTATTTGGGAAGAAAAGTGAATTCATCTGCTTTCCTCTTCAGTGAAAATGTCACTGCTGTTTCTTACAATACAAAGCCCAACAAACTCGTCAATTTGATTTCAACAACGCACGACAATGGAACAATAAACTAAACATCAAAGAAGCCGGAAATTGTCATGACCTATAACGCCACCAAAGGCTCGGTGGACACTATGGATCAAATGTGCAAAAGCATGTATTGTAATAGGAAGACTCAAAGGTGGCCTATATGCGTATTTTATATGATCAACATTGCGTGCATTAACGGTTTTGTAATTTACGAACATAATTACTACAGAAGAATGGAAACAAGAAACCACTAAGTCGCCAGAATTTCATGTTGCGACTGCACGACGAGTTAATCGAAGAAAAGCAGCGAAGAAGATTGGAAATCCCAACTCTCAGAACGTCATTGAGAACTACCATAAAGGAGTCCCTTGTCATGCCTGGAGCAAACTCCTCAACAGCAGGATCCGAAACTGAAGGCAACGTCTCCCTTAAGAAGAAAAAATATTTGCTTTCTGCAGTTACAAAAAGCGGAGACATACTACGACAGGGTGCAAAGTCTGCAAGACACCTATCTGTGGTGAACATCAGCTGAAAGTGTGCTCTGAGTGCGGCATTAAACTGAAGATGTAAAGAAAAAAGATTAGACTGGAAACCCGTTTGTTGGTCTATGGATTATCTAATTTCTGCTATTGTAAAATTGTGTATACGTTTTTTCGTGCAAGAATGATATATTTGCAATTTTAGAGAAAGTGTGCTGTAAGTGCGGTATAAAGTGAAGATGTAAAAGAGACTGGACTGGAAGCCCCTTTGTTCATGATTATTTACTTTCTGCTATTCTAAAATTGTGTATTTTATGTATTGTACTCTAAATGTAATTTATTTTGCAGTTGTTCATTTCTATAATACATTCACCATATTTGAAAGTATTGTATTATTAAGTTTGACTCAGTGATGTGCCGTAAACTATAATTTTACGTCTACGCGATTGTCTACTGTAATCTATACGTAATCTACATTACACTTTTTCCCGTGTAGACTATGTAGACAACCACTATCAAATGTAAGGAACAATTTCGTTGCTCGTTTGTTCATACTTCCTCATTCAGTTGTTTTGCTTCGGTGCAGCGAAAGATTAGGGAAACGACTAACATATAAAAAGTAGAGGGAATTATCTAATCTGTATCTTTACTCTGCTCTGCACATACCACTTCCTTAGATTTTCCACTTCGAGCACTGCTTTTATAATGAAATTTACAAAACTAATTCTCACCTGTGGGCTTTCAGTCTTGAATCTGCCGTATTTGCCAATATTTTCTTGCAAATTTTACAAAATGCATATTTTTCATTTTCCTTCATCAAGACGAAACTAAGTATTCGAAAATTACTATTCGCTGGTCTAGGCATTCTATTTTGTACGCAATTTCGCAAGGTAACGACAAAAGAAAGCTCCTTTATTGTCCACGACGCCATATTAGATTACGTGTTGTTGACATATTCTACATAGTCTACGTTGTTTACATTGTCTACGCATAGTTGACACGTAAACGTAAACTATCGTTTTTTACGCATAGACGCACATCTCTGGTTTGACTTGCGTAAGCTCAAAACAAAACAACAAACGAAAAATACGTAAATTTTACGCATCTCTACCCTTTACGTGATATTTATGAAGTCTACCCATCTAGGATTAACCCATCTTTCCTGTAAATCTTATTATTATTGGTGCTGATGTAGTTTTGGCACACTGTTTTGAAAGATTACAGGTAAAATTGAATACTTTGAATGAAAAGATATTTATAAGGAACACATTTCTGCAGACGACAGAATTTTATAGGATGTAATACGCCTATATTTTAGGTTTACTTACAAGTGTAGGGTTACTAGGGTAAAATCATTAGAAGTGCTTTACGATGGATAGAATAATGTGTATGTGAAAGATGCCTATTAAATGTTATTTTGCACCGGTCGGCGGTGTATTTCTGCAGTGTAAAGAAGTTGTATTTTATGTTTATAAGTGGAGCGTTACTAGTATGAAATCCTGACTAGTGTTATTGAAACTCGTATCTTTGCCAACACTCATCTTTTCACCATCCTCATTTACGGGTATACCCACCATCGCTGACGTGCTTGCAGCGCAGAGGGTGGCCCCAGATTACACCCGTATAAACATGTTTTCAACGTTGTGTTGCTATTTATTTCTTGTTATTTTAATATGGTTTACGTAGGATTACTGCTCTCATTTACGTTGTTTACTCTTACCTGCTAATTTCAAATATTTCTTATTTTCACGCTTTCTTTGCTCTTCGCTAGATACGTATTCGTCTGTATTTTATTACTCCGCACAAATAGACCTTCGAACGTTTAAGTGTAGCAAACTACATAGTTTTCGGAAATAACGAACCGAATTATTCTCGCTTCCAGCCAGCGCTATAAACATTCTACTACAGTATTACGTAAATAAACTTTTAGAGAAAGGATTGGGAGCGGAGTACCCTACAAACGCATGCCGTGGAGCATCGAAAATTACAAATCGCATAAGTAAATAATTCTTTCGTATACTAAATTGCCACCCAAGGGAATGAATTTCTCTTAGCAGAAAATGGAGTCTTACTGCCTTAGCGAGTATTTCTTTAAAGAAGAGTTGCATTAATAGGTGCAGATTAACTTCAGGAGGACTGAGTATAAGTACAACGTGTGCACATGACATAAAAACTGCAGAGCATAAACCAGAAATTACCTTAAATAGTATAGGAAAATTAGTTCGAAGTGCGGAAAAATAGTATAACAAGCTGAAAATTGGTGGATGTGTTCTTTGGATACCCTTGATTAACATACTCAAAATCCCAAAAAAATCCCACCTGGGCAACATGCCGCCATCTTGGAAAATGGCCACCATTGAATTTTTTTTTTTTACTTAGGTTCCTTTTGAAGGCCATAACATCGGACACAAGAGAGATATTGATGTGCAGTTTGCGCGAGGTTATCGCAGACACTCCAGACTATTCACTGAAAACAACATTTAAACCTTTAATTGGAAATCTATGTAAACAAAGTATATAAAAATTACAACTGCGAAAATTTTTCGATACATATTTTCAATACAACTCGATTTTCGCTCTTTTCCGTCCGTGTTATCAAAAAAAGTAATGAAGCAAATGTTGTAGAGCACACAAGAATATATCCTAGTTTTGTCCAAAAACTCAAGTCTGAATGGTTTAATAGAGCGCGCAGAAAACGCAGTGTCACTTGCTTAGCCTTAGTTAGTTGCTGCACAAGAATGTAACAAAATAACTTCCAGATGGGCAATACTTCCAAATATTTTACTTTGAGCATTTTCTTTTGAAGGAACCTACGGATTTAGAGCATCCACGTCGCTTGCTTGCGGTTGATATCAGGTTCGGCATTTCGTTATCGGTCAGGTCTTCATGTTCTTCTTCATAGATCATTGAATCTGCAGTATCCTCTTGATTTGTACATCCCTCAATTGCACAGTTACTGCAAAATGGTGAGCATCGAAGTCCATCTTTCCGACAACCACAATATTTTTCACAACCTACGTGGCAATTGCAGCTTACAAGGTTCATCAGCATATCTGGAGCTGGAGGTTGAGTGCTAGGGACAGGTATTAACTCACCATTGCTGTTTTTCTTCCAGCCCCATTCGACTGGAGGAAGGGACACACCACGCCATTCCTGAACCTGATGATACACTCTTAAGCAATGTTGCTTCGCTGCTGCTGATGTTGGAGGAAGGGTTGCTAAATCGAATGTTGCACCTATTTTCTGTTTAGCAACAGTCCTGACGTAGCACTTATATCGAGTTTTGTTCAGCCCATCGGAAATTTTTCCACCGTACATAGCGACAGGAAATTTTTCACCAGCCGTCACGATCTCATCAACTGCTGCATTCTCCTTATTAAAAATGTCCACTTTCTTGCGAAGGTTTCAAGATGCTTCCAGTGTCTTAAAGGCGAGTATTTTTCCTCTTTTGAAAGGTGCCCATGTGGTGCCACAGCCAGATATTGCGTGAAGGCAAAGCATATGATTATACATGTCACCCAGGGCCAGCTGCAATTTCGTAAATTCGAACAATTTTGGGGGGTGCGACTTCGAGCCTGGTATAAGCAATCGAATATTATTATTTATTGGTTCAAGTGCCGTAAGAAGTACTAGCAAGTCGGTGTCTCTGCCCACAATGACAGGGTTTTCCTCACTTTTTCCCAGTTTGATAGCAGTAACTACTATGAGACGGCCAGCATCACCCGAAGCGTTGATCACAGTAATTCCATTTTCTTTTAATTGTGATCCTAGAAGCGATATGAAGCTTGCCTTGTTCGCCTCATTTCCTAAAAATTGATGCTGTGAAGCACTTGCTTCAGTTTGCAGCTCTACCAGCACTTCTGAAGACGAAAGTTGTGATCTTCGTCGCATGCGCTCTGTGGCTTTTGTTGCACATTCCGTATAACCATTAAAAACTATCGTAACCTGTCCTTTATAATTTGCTTTGATGAATGAAACATAGCTCTGACATACATCACTGAAAGTCCCTGGTCTTGGCCAGTGAACTCGATGCAGTAAATCTCATCCGTCTAGAACAAAGCTTGAAGTTTCAGGAAAGGTTTCAGATGGGGGCATATTTTCTCCATAACACCTCTTAAAGTTGACTTTGTGCCTTTCCTAAGCATAGTTGCGTCGAAGAGTGCTGGTGGCATCGATGCCAGTTCGTAGTTCATACAACCTCCCAGTTCCTCTTCACTTCGAACAACGCATGCCATTCGATGGAACAGCTGGTTAGGATTCACAGGAATCAATTCACCCCGAACAACCATGGCATTCGTCATTGCTGCAAGAGTGACTACCTTGTCCTTCCGTTGAAGCTTGATGTCCGCAAAAGATTTCCCATCAAGCTTCTTTAAGGTCTTAATTCCCTGCTCGTAAGCTGAATTACTGTTCACTGTTTCGTCTGCTATAACACCACTGTGCAAAGAAACTAGAAGATCGGGAGGTTTCTCAAAAGGAGAATGCGTTCGTAACCACATTGCAAATATTTCTATGTGCCTTAAGTCCCTTTTTTGGCAGGCTTGTCCAAGTTCTACATGCGGGTTGTGATATTGCGATAGCGAAATCTTCCAAAGCATCCAGTACCTTCATTGATGCCGGCATAGAATGTATCCAGCGTGCGAGAACAGAGTCGGATATATCACGACCACGAGTTAAACCTCCGGTAGTCTTTATATTCTTCATCAAAATCTGCTCAATGGTCAAGTCTGACCAAACTCCGCTCCAGAATTCCGATTTCCGTCGTACAGTGAAAAATCCCTTCTTCACAAATTCTTCATAGTCGGAAGATGACAAATATGATTTCAGCTGTCATCTGCTGCAAATACATGTGAGCAGATTTTGCATAATTAATATGGCCACCGGCATGCAAATAGAGAAGCATTTTTTGTACGCTGAATAAGTGCAGTGCCCAATCTCCTGTGCGTTCTGCTCTAACAAAGTTACGCATGATTTCTACCTGCTCAAAGTACTGGACCCATAGTTTGCCTGTCCTGCTTTTCAGACCTTCTACTTCTAAAGCTGTTTTAATCGATGAAATAAGCTTTCTCACTGCATCGGTGCGTAGAACATCATCTACCTTCTTCTTCCCCTGGAATAAAAGATCATAATCTTCTTTAAGTTCTTTCCGTCTTTCTTCACACAGCACTTCATCGTTAATGATTTTGGCCACAAGCAATAAGCAGAAAGCATTTTGAGTTAAGAAGTGTGCTCGTAGTGCTCTAGCGTAAGAATGTCCTGTCAACATATGTACTACAGAGTTTTTCGCAAATAGTTGCTGCCAAAGCTCTTGTAAGCCACTGCCTTCCATAATTTTTCCAACGGCACCCATGAACGAATTAACAAATGGAATCCTCCAAGACGTACAATCACTTTTGAGAGCGGGCTGTCAACATTTGCTGCTAAAATGATGTCCATAGCTTTAACGTAAAGTGGCTGGTCAAATGTTACGATACATGATGACTGATTTTGTTTCTTGCACTGCTCCGATGCAAACTCCAAACAGGAGTATATAGTCGACATGTTACTGGGTTCGAGGTTCACTATTGGAAGTGGTAGTACATCAGATATTTACACACACTCCTCGGATTGCATTATTGTTTCCATGAATCCGCTCCATCCTACAAAATTTGACACTTTACAACTTGGTCCAGACATCCATAACAAGTCGATATTTCTAGCGAATTCAGCATTCTGTGGCTTAATGTTAAGTATGCTAACATCTCCATAGAAAAATGCTTGAGTCCACTTTTGTAGTGCTTGTTATACGTCCTGATCTTTGTGTAACCAAACCTCCCGATATTGTTGGAAGAAGGCACTGACGCTGGACGAAGAACCTCATTTTCAACTTTCACGAAAGAAGCTGGCGTTGCACAGACGATTCCACCCATTACATGAAAATTACCATAACCGTCAACACTGCTAACGTTGTGATCTATGTTATCGAACACATACTGAACGAAAGCGCTGTCGTCTATTAATGTCGGGGCATGTTCCGTTACTGAAGATTCATACTTAATCGCTTCACTGTAAGATGAACACAATCCCATGGCATGGAAAAGGTCGATAATTGAGCGGCACCGAAACCTTCTATGCAAATAAACTGATACACCCAATTGAATTGGTGACACGAATGATCTTGGCCGTACTGCTGATATAATTGTATGGGCTATGGTCAGTGTTGTTTGTGATTTGCAGTAATGTTTCTTCTTTGTTACTGTTTCCAAAAACAGTTTTAAATTTTCTGGAACCATGTCAGCGCCCCCTTTTCGAATGTCTTCAGCTGATGGATATGTATCAGTCGTGTATACAACAGAACAAATATCTTCTTTGACAATCTCTGCTGCCATTTGCACTATTCTCTTCCTTTCATTCGAAAGATTGATTTCCACTCTTTTAAACCATTCGTCCGTTAGTACACGGCTCACTACACTTCTAAATGACACTACGATACCCGATTTGCCTTTGATGTGTGTGAAAATTACTCTTGGGCCAAAATGTTGCTGCAGTCTTTCTTTAAGGCGCCTTTCACTGTACAGTTCTACACCAGGAGACAACTCACTCATTACCCGATGAAGATCGGCTAAACGATATTGGCACTCATCATCATTTTCCATGAATTCACACAGTTTTGCAAACGCTGTATCCTTTTCCAACTCAGGCCCCCTGCTGTGATAACCCACAGATGGATGATTTTTCGCTGCAAACAGAAAAACATTTTCGGTGATACTTAGCTTCAACTGCAACAAGGTCAATCACAGAGCAGACCCGTAGAACAACTTCGCTTCCCCATTCGTCATTTCTTCTTTTTGCCTGTGCAATGATAGTTTCTTTAAATGGCAATGTAGTAACACAACTAATTGCGGGAAAACGTTCGGGATGTTTTCTCGATTCGGCAAACTGGGTTGGTTTTCCACACAGCAAGCAGTGTGCCTTGAAATCAAACGCATCGACACTTTTACGTAGGTTTATGCTAAAATATTGTCCCTTATCTGTAACTTTCTTAATTCGACGTGTGTAGTCTTTCTTACATTTATTATGCACTGTCACTTTCTCTTTGTCCACTAAACTCTTATGCAAGTCATCTCCTCGAATTAAGCTTATGGAGCGAATAGTTTCTAATCCTCTAGTCACGATCACAGCCTCATTTTCGGATATCGGGTCTTTGCATATCACACATACAACACTCTCCATCATATCCATTGTAAACCCTATTCAACACGAAAAATAGCACAGTTTGGTACTCATTTTCAAGTCAAAACCACTGATCCCACCAAACACTGTTCACTAGTCAAGTTTTTTTTTTTTTTAACGCTGTCGAAACTGCTTATAAAGACAGAGATACAAACAAAAACTTCGAACCGTTGTAGATACAACAACGCTAACATGTGTTAACGCTGTTGCCAAATTTGCGCGTTGCCAGGCATGCACTATCAAAGAACCTAGCTTATCAAATTCTTTTCCATATTTGGGAAAATAAATATACTCACATAGCCCTACTTGGTTTTCTCGTACGTAAGAAACTAACGAACTTATAATTTGTGAAGATATAGTTTTGTACTTTCAAGTGCAAATATTTTGATTGCTTTTCATATAAATGAAAAAGGCACATAACAACCGGAGAAAAAAAAATACTGCACTACACATGGTGCCGCGTTTACTGCGCGCTCTATTGAACTATTCAGACTTGAATTTTTGGACAAAACTAGGATATATTCTTGTGTATTTTTGTGCTCTACAACATTTGCTTCATTACTTTTTTTGATAACGGACGGAAAAGAGCGAAAATCGAGTTGTATTGAAAATATGTATCGAAAAATTTTCGCAGTTGTAATTTTTATATACTTTGTTTACATAGATTTCCAATTAAAGGTTTAAATGTTGTTTTCAGTGAATAGTCTGGAGTGTCTGCGACAACCTCGCGCAAACTGCACATCAATATCTCTCTTGTGTCCGATGTTATGGCCTTCAAAAGGAACCTAAGTAAAAAAAATTTCAATGGCGGCCATTTTCCAAGATGGCGGCATGTTGCCCAGGTGGGATTTTGAGTACGCTAATCACGGGTATTCAAAGAACACATCCACCAGTTTTCAGCTTGTTATACTATTTTTCCGCACTTTGTCCAATTTGGGCCTAATTTTCCTATATGAAAAAAAAAAAAAACAAACTTGTGCTATGTGTTTACTAAATAACAAAAATGCTATATAAGTGAGTCAGGGCAGGAGTGCAGTTATTGAGCCCGAACGATAGAGTATACATCCATAAAGAAAAGGCGCGTCAAGAATGATGGGTATACGTATAAACGAGGATAGTGGAAAAACACTTCATATGACATAAGGCACGTGGCCTGCATGCGGCACAGCATTGCGACACTTCTATTAACACTGTGTGCATGAAGTGTTCACATACCGCAAAAATATAAGTTCATGGTGGATTGAAGAAATATTAAAATATTTCATATATATGTATATGCACCACTCACCATTAAAAATACAACGCCCAGGATGAGACATCCTACAAAGTTTAAATTTGCATAATATTTTAATTAATTAGCAAGAGAGCGCCGAGAAATAGCGGAGGCCGGCCAGAGAGCTTCAGCTCAGTGGTAGACGAAGATCGTGTGTGCATGCGCTCAGAAGATATCTCGTCATCGAATGCAGTAGTCGATTTATAGCAGGTTTCGCGGATGAATAGTGTCGTGTCTCGAATCCATTCGCGACATTGCTGCCCTATTGGACGGAATACTGTCACAGTAAAGCGCATATGAACTCGATGGCTTTACAAAGATAATATGCATCGACACCGGGATCCCAACAATCGCCCCCATACAACGGGCAGCGAAAATGCACGACTTGTGTATGTGGCTTTTGCGGAACGGACAGGAGTATTTTACATAATAACTATTGTCATGCTTACGGGATACTATTTGTCCCGGTCCAAAATATTTTCCACAGAACGCATTACAGTCACCTTTCTGTTTTATCGCATCGTAGATTCACACAAGTTGACCCTTGTTAAATGTCTGCTGCTCCCTCTTCTTGTTATGTGACTTTCCAGAAGTCAGATGTCTATTGTACAAGTTTTCCTGAGCCTTGTCCCTTATGTACTGAAGTTGCTGAATCCTGTCTTAATTCTCAGAGAACTGACATTGCGTGGCTAGTATGGCAGAGTGTAATAGCCGTGGGGAATACCCATGAAGGGCTTAGAAAGGACTAAAACCCATACTCAGGTTATAAGTTACATTGTACGAGAACGTAACCTGTGGAAGTAATTTTATCCAATTCGACCGACCGTATTTGTCCAAAGCTAACTTCAATTGCTGTTCTATATGGCGAATTACGACTTCGACTGTTCCGACACTGTAATGCCCTTGAACATTTGCAAAGTGTATCTGTGTTCCTAGGATGTTACAAAGCTCCTTAAATACAGCACTAGTGAAAGCTGCTCCACGGTCACATGCGATCTCTGTTACTAATCCATATTTCAGAATAACGTTTTCGTATAGAAAAGAACGGAAGCCGAAGCATCTGGTAAAGATCCAATGATAACAGAATCGTGTCCCTTCATTCACGACGACGATGAGAAACTTATGTTCGTTCCTTGGCGCAACTTCACGGTGTTGACGGTGAGATTCGTTACAAACAGCACTGGGGACTCACAATCTACTATTACCCTTGGGATAAAAATTTCCAACATTTCCTCTATACGTTGAGATGGTAACAGTAACGCCTTTTTCCCCGTAATGTCCCAACAAAAACGTAACTTCACTAAAGTGTGCGAACGAGGTGGTAAAACAGAATTCTCTAGGACTCTAAAAATAGCTCCAGATTCCCGAGCGATTCTCGATGTTAATACTTCAGATAAATTGACCCCTAATTTCCTAGGTGGTAACTTCCTGGGCGGGGGACGTCCAAAACGATATAAAGTCAAATTCTGCTTATCATAAATTATGATAGGTCTATGTTTTTCTAAGAAATCCGCACCAACCAAAGGACCATAATCAAAATTCGAAATTATTCTAGAAACGTGTGTAAAACATGTGTTCCCAAGGAAAAATTTCAACAAGGCAATTTCGGATACCTGAATGCTTTTTCCCGTAACTCCCTTTAATCTGGTGTTAAGACGAAAACGTCTTGCGTTCTTCGGAACTAGATTGTCCCCGAGACAACTTATTTGACTACAAGAATCTATCATGATCTGAACTTGCGGACCATCTAAAAGAGCCGAAACATGTGGTAAGTCATTAGAAGATACAATGGGGACTATAACGCACCTTCGAGCAGATTCGTCCCTGTGATCTACTCTGTTTTTGAGTTTAAAGGTGCCCTACAGTACCGTGCAATATGGTTACGCATGTTGCATTTATAACAAACAATAGGACCCTTACTAGGAGTAGAACCCTGGGTCTGTGAAGAAGATTGCATGGAAGAACCTGAATTGTTTTTATTATTGTTTTATTACGGTTTTGACGATTATCACTTCTTTCGTTATTACCCTGACCTACATTCCTTTGCTGACTTTTCCTATTTTGTGCTTGATCGCTACTTTGATGTTCATTATTTGAGGTTAACGCCGATATCTGCAGAGTCATTTTTGCTAATTGCTGTTGTAAGTCATTCATTTGATCGCTAATTGCCTTAGTCTGCTCTTTCTGTGCTGTAGCTGACTGCACAAAATTCTCTTGCCAGTAAAGCGGACTTTGAACTGCTGACCCCGCACTTCTGCATAACTGACTATCAACTTGGCTTGACGGAAGCACTGACGAATGCAAGACCGCAAAATTCTTTTTAAAGAATTTTTCCAACTCCTTTCTCTTGAGTAATAGCCGAGTCTTTTCTTCCACTACTAAATCACTCAACAACGCAGCTACCGTATTATATTCTTTGCGAATGACGACCTTGAAGAAGTAGGGCAATAACCCTTCTATGATCAGTTGTATCTGTTTTTTCTGAGGCGCGACAGGATCTGCTCTCAAAACGAGATCCTGTTTTGCATACACATAATCAACAACAGACTCATCATCGCCCTGTTCCCGTCCTCGCATTTGGGCTTCTGTCAACTGAGGAACCAAATTATCCTTAAACGCTGTTATCAATGCCTGTTTAAATTGCTCATAAGACATCTGAGCAAAATCTGGCTTTCTTTCCATAGATGCAAACCATGATTCGGCTGGACCCCTAAGCAGATTCCAAAGTATTAGCTTCCGTCTCATCCCATCCCAACCATTAATGTCAGCAATAGATTCATATTTTCATACAAAACGTTCCACGTCTTCCTCTAACCTAGCGTAGCAAGATTTTGGTCTTACTATGGTATTAAAAATAGGCAACGGTTGGTTATTGCCTCCTGACGCCATGTCGAAAATGGACTTCTCAACAGTAACTTCTAAAGAATCGGGTGTAATATCGGATAAGACCTCAGAAAATTCTAACTTTTTCCGAAGCTGTTCTAAATAGTTTCTGGTAAACTTAGCCGATACAGGGGACAAACAAGCCACGGGATCGAAATAAATCGTGTCACTAAGATTTAAGAAGTCATCACCCGGTACTAAAAATTCGTCAACAAGACGTCGCAACATATACACCAAAAATGAACTAAAATGGGCACTAGTTTAACGAAATACACAGTGTACATATATCACTACTTAAATCTAAATTACACATGCAAAAACTTAGAGGGAGGAAGAGAGATAACAGGATGTCTTAAAGCACAAGAGGTATTTGGGGCTTCTCCAGCACTCTTCAAAGGATTGAAGAGAAAAGAAAACAAGTCTTGCGAATAAGAAAGAAATGAAACTAATAGCTTTTGAGTAGCGTAATACGGAGAGGGTGGCGGAGGGGTAGCGGTGGTGAAAATGATTAGAAAAAAACTTAATTGAAAGGTTGTAAAGAAGAAACCAGTATCTGCACTATCTTACAGAGGGGGAATAGAGGAACAATTACTGAGAAAAGACCAACATATCCGCCATTTTACGGGTGCTTAATTTGAAAAGTATTTTCAAAGAAAGCTGTGTCGTCAAAGCGAGATTCTTGGGATGCTTCTCAAGGGCAGAACGGGTCCTGGGACCGGACGACACCCGTCTGATTTTAAGAGTAATAAAAATAAGGTTTTCAGCTTATTTGAAGAGAGAGAGAGAGTGTGTGTAGGCGAGAGGTGAGGAAAAGAAGGGATGAAATCTGACGTCACAGTACCTGTAGCTCCGTCTTCTCTGCTGGGCTTCCTGCTATCCTCCTGTTGTTCGTCCGACATTCTGTATGTCGATAACCGAATTACAGATTGTTCGGTTCGTTTTCTAATTTACTCTGGGTGTTCCCTCTTGACTGCCGTGTACTCCCCGGACCCACTCCGTTGACAGTCTTTTGACAACTCCGCGACTGAGTCCAAAGATGACTCCGAAGACCGGCTCTCGACAGACTCTGGAGATTAACTTTGAAAACCGACTCCAAAGACTATCTCCAACTTACTCCAGACTCCGAATGACTCCCCGTTTCCGGGTTGGAGAGAGTATTTAAAGACACAGATCTGCTGGTATTCCTGCTGACTCCAGGCACGTGTAGATGTGATGTTTTCGTCTCAGCAGGTACTCATGACGTCAGAGATGGATAGATAGTTGGGAAAGGAGCTCCCTCACCTTTATTACATGAAATACACATTGACATAATACATTATATAACACAAACACTTCCACGATTTAACTACGAAAACACAAACTTACGCAAGAAAAACATTGACTAAATTCTCAGACATAAATGAATTTCATTAACTAAGACTTCCGAATGACTAGCATTCTTTGACACATAAGAAATAGTTTTATGTAATAAGGAAGAAAAAAAGAAATAGTCTCACAACACCGATGAGAAGTCTAAAGAAAATTATGTTTCTTATACAAACAATAAATGATTTTGTGGGAGTTCAACGTAAATCAATAAATAATAGATATTAGTCTCTTCACACTTGTGCATATTTTAAAAGCACATTTTGCCCATAAATACAAGTTATTATATAAAAACTACACAATACCGTTACATCTCCACATCATTATGTTGCAAACAGTGGCAAGTTCGATCATTTGCTGTGTACCATCGGGAATCTACCTGCCAGCTTTGGCGTCGCTGTTAGTTTGTCTTCTTTTTAGTATTACATTTTTAATAGCGAGCAGTGTAATCGATGCGACAGTTTCTGAACGCAAGTATGTAACTTCAAGAGAAAAGGAAAAGTTCCAAGTAGTAAGGTATCAATGTGGATTAAATGAAAGAAAGGGACACATATCTAAGCTCTATGTAATACTTACTGAGCTGAAGTAGTAAAAGTGATATAGCAAACTGTGATAGTTAATGTTCGTGCTTCGAAATTGGTTAATTAGTGCCATGATCTGTTATCTTTTTAATAAGGTAAAATTTCAACCTGTTTTGCGGATGCCAATAATTTCATTTGGGGTCAATACGTTAAAAGTTGCACGTTTTTAAACTTTGTCGTACAGGAAATTTTACACATACTCTCGAACAAAACAAAGTTCCATATTAAAAATCAACAGATATTAGTAAGGTTACTATAAATATCATTTGTAAAGATTTATTTTATTTTATTTATAATGTTTAATATTCGATTATCATGCTCCGGGTTTGGGAAGACGTTGATAATGAAATGGATGATAAGGGCTAAATGAAGAAAGCAGGAAACGGGAACATGTGCTTGTCCACCACAACATTCAGTTGGCGGGAGCTGGGATCTAACATGGGAACTCATGCGCCACAGGTTAGCGTTCTGCTACCGGTGAGCCACTTGTGGCTTCACAGATCCAATGATTACAAGCGGAACACAGTCGGTGAATCGAACTGTTAAGCTCCAGCGTGCAAAGCTGGGGAACATAGCTAATGTTGGCGTGGCTAGCACGATCACCAAATATAGTGAGTGATCTTTATTCCTTAGAGAATGGATTACTTGTTACCAATTTTCATTCAGATTCACCCAAACATGAAACCAAACGTGGTATTTACCATGAAATAGATACCACGTACATCTGAGCCGATCCTGTCACTAACCGTAGTCGGCCACCAAATATAGCAATCTTCATCCTTAGACGATGGGCTACATGCCCACCACATTTGGTGGAGATCCGGCCAGTAGTTACCGAGATATAAAGCCATATTATATATATATATATATATATATATATATATATATATATATATATTGGCACAAAAATAGGTATAAATCCTACAAAGTATGACATTTTAATTTATTAAGATAATTAGTTTATTTGCTTCATTCTCTTCCAAGCTTAAGGTATAAGTAAAGAGAGATTCAGAACAAATAATAAAGATACTAAGTCACTAATTGAATGGATAACAATAAGAAAATTTTATAAAATGTTATGAGCCGGTCAGTACGGGACTATATACCTACTTTTCGGCTACCATATATATATATATATATATTATTACGATATATATTTGTGAGTATGTACACTCTGCCTTTTATACTAAACTGAGGGAGTTGGCAAGAGTCAAGTGGCGACCCTAATTTAGTTACTACGTAAGTATGCAGAACACTAGTTATGTGGTTCCTAGAAGGATCCTGAAAGAGAAACATATGGGTATTAGATTCCCATGATGCCATTATCGATGTTGGTTCCAGATTGTTCCTCTAGGCGAATCTTCCTTAAGCAAGTCTTACATTGTTGTGAATGCACGCAGAGTAGGTGTCGGAAGAGTAAGATTGAAGGAGAGTGTGACTCAAAGAGAAGGTTCGATTCCGACACACCTTTCGTTCACGACGGCATCTCACACTCTAATTCAGTACTTGCTTAAGCAACTCCCCCTGTCATGTCCCTTGGATAAGATAGTGAGTAGTCAACTATCTAAACAGCCTCGAGAAAACCTGTCATCAGCGACAAGTTCACAGGATACTTATAAAGAAGACGGGGGCGTTAGCTACAATACACTAACGGGATCGACTAGCACAATATGTCTATCGACTGATCCTCCAAACCGCTGTTAGTGGTCATTAACTCTTAGAACAGTAATCCATAAGATAATTGAAATAATCCTTTCAAGCTAGCAAATTTATTACAAGACTAGTTAAAATAATTTATACAATAGAATTACAAAATAAGAATTCCAAAGTAACTCAGCATTTCTTTAAGGGTTTACAAGAGTCGACTTCGATATCATATTTTTTCCATTTATGTAGTCTCTTTTTCTTAATATTAATCACCGATTTGAGTACCTTTTGTCTCACGACTGTAAGGTAGTCTTCTGACGTCCAAAAAGACAAATGAAGTAAAGGAATATTTAAAGAATATCATCTACCACGCTAGAGTTAAGGTACTAATTGCCGGAAAGATGTTAAAGTCCAAAGTTTCAGCCTCCCAACCTTCATATCTGCAATTTCTTTGCCGTTTAGTAGAAAATATTAAAGACTTATTTCTTACATACCTGTAATTAGCTCAACGCAAAGGTGGTCTAGCACGACACAGCACAACGACTAGGCTTGCCACACCAAAAACAAAAACCAGAATCACCCCCGCCTTTTCGATTTTCTTTTTATATACGCGTTCTGACGTAAGATTACCCACCCAGGAACTGACTCGGCAGAAGCCGTCATTGTTTTTTGGTTTTCAGATAAAACTACACGATTTTATCAGACACAGACATTCCCTTCCTTTGGAAAATATAACGCAACCCAAGACTTCAAGGATGTGCAAGGACACTGACGAATTTAGTATAATTTCGAGCGTCATACTTCTGGAAAACTCAATTCCGTAATTTTTGTAATTGCGTAGAATAGAGATCTCAGAAACGCTCGGACTTTTATCCGTCAGTTACTTCAGGGAATTGTTTGTTGATAATTTAATAGGAGTTTATCATCAGTTACTTGTTCAGTCAATTCTTTCACCACGGCTTGCTCTGTTACCCTTTCCCAAAGGTGTGGGAAAAAAAAAAAAACTAAAAATATAAAAATAACAAGTAGTTACGTTAGCATGGTGCTTACAAAAACCAAATTTCAATAACGATCCTCTACCAATCCTCCCCAAGATTAGGCTCACCTCACGTCAGTAGTGGCCGAAATATATCAGGGGCGGCTTTATGTAAAATATGAAAGTATCGGGATAACAGGAATCGCATACAATGCGCTGCACGTAGTGTTTCCAAGATCTATTACAAACATTACTTTGCCGTCCTCCTTGCTACTGCAGTAGATGTGGTCTTCGGTATGATTTCAGGTAGAAAAGCACCTAACACATTTTAGTGTTTCTACTTTGAACTGTAGATCCACTTTAGCCTTGGTATCAAAACCAACGTTAACTCCCAAATAATTATTAAGATTTTTGTTTTGAATCCTCGGAGAAATAAATTGAGTGCTAATCCGAAAGTCTTCATGTGTAAAAGGGATTTGTGTGTTTATATCTTCCTAAAATTCCGTAATTTTTTACGATTCTAGTAACGCAAGTCCAACGTGCTAACCAAGTAATAAATATGCTTTAAATAGAATACCGTATTTACTCGCGTAATTTTCGCACTTTTTTAGACGAAAAAAGTTGTTTTGAAACAAGGGTGCGTAAATTATGCGGGGAAAAAAGTGAACATCTAATTTTTTCCCCAGTCAAAATAACACAAAAATATCGGTACACATTTTCTTTGTAGCAAGAATTGACAACAAACAACTAATTCTAAATTTCATAATTCCATTAAAAAATTGATTAAGAAGTCGTGTGGTTTCTTACCTTACAACAATGGCTTTGCTGCGTTGCCAATTGTTCATTAGCTACCGTAATTGATTCCTGGAAAAATGCTGTTTCACAAAAAGTTTCCGCGTGCGCAAATTACGCGAGGAAAATAAAATATACAGAAAATGCCCTTCAAAATTGGGATGCAAAAATTATGCGAGGGCGAAAATTACGCGCGTATTTATGGTACTTGGTATTAGAAACCCTTATATTCCTTGCCTTAAAAATTTAACTTTGCAACATAAGCAATTCGAGAAATTTCGAGACTTACGAAAAATTAAACTAATTTTATTCACGAAGCCTTGGAGATGAGTACTCAGTTTTATTTTCTTTAGTACTGTACTTCGCATATATATTCGCATGTGACAGAAAATTTATTTGACTTGTTATTTGTCATAACTGTGTAATTAAGCATGTTTTCTTTCTTTCATAGCCTCTGCTCTGCTCAGGTGTAAACGCTTACTGACTGTGAGAATGGACACAGGTCATAGAATACCCACAAGCCCGGGAAGTAAGAATATAAAGGACAGACAGTGTTTATAGGACTTGAATACAGAATTAGTTGATTTGTGTCAGAAGATTGTTGGTGTGCGGAAGATCATAATCACACCTCAGGTGCTTGAAAACACGTGAGGTATAATCTCGTGGGACGTTTCTAGAGCAACACGTGGAGACTTGTTGAGCCATTATTCCTTTGACTATCTGTATTTTTTCTAAGTTTCTGAATTGCATATAAAAAGGTCTATTGTTGTAGACCTTTTCGACAAAATTAATGAGGAGAAAGAGCGAGGCGTATAGGTTTTACCTGGACAGGGTCAATTTTTAAATATTTTGACGTGGTGTTCGTAACTAGTTAAAATAATGTAAAAGTGCATCTATACACCTAATGTGATGTATGTTGTCATTTCAAAATAATTTTTTAATTTACTAATCATGTGAGACGTGTAGTTTTGTGTAACTTCATTCATATGACTATTCCGTCATTTTTAATCCTCTTCCTGTCTGTGAACAGCAACTCGCGGAAGAATCGAAAATGACGACAAAAATCGCCGTGCTTTGGAAAGTTTCGAGGTTCGCTTTTACATTGTAATTTTCTAAGCTCAAGTTACTCTTTTAGTTGTTTCAAATTCAGATGCAATTAGGTACTTTTTAAAAACAATATCATAACAGTAACACAGTGGTTCCCAACCTTTATTTAGATATCCTTTATTGAACGCCCACAACATCGCGACACACTGGTTTGACTTCTTAAATTAATAATAATATAAATTTTAATAGTGTAAACCTTTAAAAATGAAATGAAATCTTTGAGTTTTACGTCCCACGGTTATGCCGGTTAGGCTAAAGGAGACGGTGATGATGAGTAATGAATGAAATGGTGGAATGAAGAAAGTGGGAGGAAACGGGAGTACCCAGAGAAAACCCACGCACACGGTGTTTGTCCACCACAAAGTTCACTTGGCGGGGGCTGGGATCGAACCCGGGACCGCAAGCACCAGAGGTGAACGTTCTACCACTGAGCCACCGCGGCCCCATGTGTAAACCTTTAAATTTCTATAAAGTAGTGAATCTATGTAGTACTGAACATTGTTGCTGCTACTGGAGGCGTCGACTGATACAGTCTGTCTCAGAATTAATTTTAAGTAATTAGTAAATTCTTGATTTTTAAATTCTAAAATTTCACGACACATCGCTTCGTAATCACTGAGGTAATATCTACCTCAATATAGCCATTGTGGAAAGTATGTCGTATTTATTTTTCACTGAAAAATTCGTCCTATATTGAAATATTAAACAGTGACGTTTCCAGAGGACCTACGACAAAAGTAGTAGAGTGTGACTACTAAATAGGTGCACCAGATGAGGTTTTATGAATTAGATTAACTTTATCTTGATTTTGACAAGTGACAACGGTTATGATATTGAAGAAATATAACCAACTAAATCTTTAATTATTTATTTTCTTAAAAGCTTAAACTAATTCCACCTGTAGCGCCCCGAGCGGCTTGGGCAGCGTACCTTCGGTTGGCATCGGCAGATGATCACTAGTTCAACTCTCGCTTGGAATACGGCAGTGTCCAGAGAAATGAAACTTAGATTTCAAACTCGATTGATGACAATTTATTGGTTGAAGATGTTTACAGTTCCAATTAGAAAATGAAATGAAATCTTTAAGTTTAACGTCCCACGGTTATGCCGGTTAGGCTAAAGGAGACGGTGATAATGAGAAATGAGTGAAATGGTGGAATGAAGAAAGTGGGAGGAAACGGGAGAACCCCGAGAAAACCCACGAGCACGGTGTTTGTCCACCACAAAGTCCACACGGCGCCAGTTCCAATTAGAGATTCACAAAACAAATGCAAAGAACTTTTAAATGTAGAATTGTTAAACGAAGACTTATTAAACGTAGAATTGTTAAACGAAGACTTATTAAACGTACACTCTCACTAAGAGGATTTACGAAAGTGATATAACGTTTGACAGACTAAGTCCAAATAGACAAGACAAGACGTGTTGCGCGACACAACTGCAGGTGGCAGATCGGACCCCTTCAAGTAAAATTACGAAAACGACGAGCCGAGACTCCGGTGAAGAGAAGGGGTGACTAAAGGGCCCCGTCTGGAGGTTTAATACTTTCCAAAACGGATATCATTGACGTAAACCTCATGTGAGAGTCCAGCGTTTATACATCACATGATTTTGATACAAGTCATTACCTTCGTTTTTGTATTACTTCAACAAAGAAATTAAAAAACATTGTACCTTTATCTTATGTCCTTCACCATGTTTTTGCATGCGACGGTCAATAATCCTAACCATACACACATCTAATGTCATTGCTTTTTCATAGTCCGGTTGTTGCTCTGAGATTTGACCTTTCATTATCTTTTATGAGGTTATTACATTTTCCAATATCTCTATCAATGACATTAGTGGACTCGTTGATATGTAATGTACATACCATTTATCAACAGAAAAAGAAAAGAAAGAAAGAAAACAAAATGAAAGAAGAAAAATGATACACCAAAAAGGTACACCAAAAGGTAGGTAAAGGTGCCAAGGTACGACACCTGAAATAATGGAAACAACTAAAAAACGTATCTTATTCCCTCTATATTATAGAATAAGTAAAACACCCTTTTCCTATTAAGAATGAATAACTATGGTGTGATTAGAAATATATATATATATATATATATATATATATATATATATATATATATATATATATATATATACACAGAAAACCGTTATTTAGATGTTTCTAAGGGACAAAGTAAATAGCCCACATGCAATCTTATCTAATACTGTAGTTTCTTAAAAAAATAAATAAATAAAAGGAACATAAGAAAATCCATGTAGTAGATGGAAACCTATTTCTTTACTGATATCTGGAGAAATGTTGCTTTCACTGGCGATTTTCAGAACAGAAGTAAGATGAATGTCTGTTAAACAGAATCTCGCTTGGAATTCGTTTCCATAAGTGAGAAAAGTAATTCACACAGCTACTTACTACTGAAATCACATAAGATGTAAATATGCGGGTCTCTAGGAACAGCGTAGGCAAGCATTTCTAAAATTCTGAGATCGTCACATCACTGAATTTAAGTTTTACAATTGATGCGCCCTGAATTTCCATTAATTCCATCTGTAAATGGATTGGCACTTTCTCAATGTGGGTACAATTATGTATTTTTTGTATATTTGGGATGAACGGAAGCCCACAGAAAAATGAGTCAAGAGCTGCATGCAGCGTACGAACCAGGAGTGTGACATGCTTGATCTAGATGCTCCGAATAACAAGAATATATTTTCATGTCACCACTAATATGTCATGCAGAATGACTGCAACTACCTTGACATCTAATCTTCGTTCCGAATTAATGGATTTCACCTTTCAAATTTTTCAAACCGGGTATTATGGAATTAACAGCACAGTAACGATAATTTCCTTGTGAATTACGAAACGTAGAGTACGAATTATATGATGATGCACAATTATTTAACATTCATGTAATTGCTTTATCAAGACAATAGGCACAAAATATACGAAGATCGAAGCAAAATGCCTGTTTGAAATATATTTCATGATTACAAATAGGATGGATGCTGCTTAGTAGTTTAGTCTCTGAGAGATATTTTGCAAGATTACACTGTTTTGTGTGCAAGTTTTGGCCCTAAAGATCACCGTAATAAATTCTAGTAGGTTTCCCCCGTTAACTCAAAATTAATAATTCCCAATATTAAATATCTGAATATTTTGTGTCGGATAAGTTGAATTTCAATAAATAAATTTAAAAAATCACTTAGAATAGGGTATTCAGATGCCCCATTTTAAAGTGATTATCTCCTTCTTCGTAACTCGCCCGGTGTCCCGAGAAAAATGTAAACGAAAATGAAAACTGACAAGGGGACGGACGGGGACAGACAGACAGACAGACAGACAGACAGACAGACAGACAGACACACACACACACACACACACACACACACACACACACACACACACACACATACACACGCACGCACACACACACACACACACACACATACACACACACACACACACACACACACACACAGTCAGTCTCAGTTTGCGAAACCTAAATATCTGCAAATATGAAATAACGAATATCTTAACTTATTGTGTGGAATGGTGTATTTGTCTTTTCCTGTGTCTTCTGAAATAATTACAAATCTATGCAATAGCTATTGAATATAATATATACGAAAAGTAAACATAATACGACTGGACCAACAGTCAAAACTGGGTCTTCGGTTTACCGTACCGATGCTTTAACAACTATGCTACCCAATTCGCTCCTTGGAAACTACATTCCGTCAGGCGTAAGGTTTGTGCTCAGCCTGGATTGTACAACAATTTATGTTCTTTGATAACCCTGTTTCCACATTTTGAAGACCTCTGACGGTTGAGTTTATATTATGTGTCATAAATAGACGCAACATTATTTTCTAATACCTATAGGTAGAAATTAAATTAAGTAGAAAGTAAAGCTATGCACGATTTAACAGAATCGAAACACTTTCGGATTTACCATGTTCATGCGTTAACCGCTTCACTACCTGAGTACCTACACATTCCATCACTTGAGGTCAGTGCTCAGAGCACAAGGATACTTTCTTGATCCAGTCACGCATTTTTTATGTAATTACGTTTTCACCTACAGAGGACGTGGTGTTAGGTAAAGTTGGTTGATTCGTCTACATATAGCATATAATCTTTGCATATGCAATCTTGATAAGTAGACTATATTTATAAACAAATTTTAAGCCTACATGATAATTGTTTATATAAAACAAATAAGTCTTTTTTTAATATGTAACTTTTTTAAACGATTTTGCACATTTTGTTTTAGTTTAATTTTCACGATTACGCATCGAGACTAAGGAGAAGGTGAAATGAGATGGATGATAATGGTGGAATGACGAAAGTGGAAGGAAACTGGAGAACTCCGAGAAAACCCTCGCACGTGATGTTTCTCTGCCACGAAATCCACTTGATGGGAGCTGGAATCGAACCAGACCCCTCACGCACCAGAAATGAGCATTCTACGACTGAGGCACCGCGGTTTCTGTATACGATTTACAAACTTCAGTAAGACAGAACGTGCCAAATTGTTTTGCATTCGGTGAATGTAAATGTTTACATCAAATAATACAAGAGGTAATAACGTTAATTTGAAATAATTATACAACCGAGTCATGAATAAAAGTATATCTAATACAAAGGAAGAAAAGAATCACTTTAATGTATACTGTATGTTACATATATCAATTAATTTTGAAAATAAATAATTCGTTCTTAAAATTCCCTGGAAAATCCATTTTTTAAACCCTTAACACACCAAGCGGGTTTCTCTAGGGACCCCAGAGGGTGATATTTGATGATACTGCTGCAACTATAAGAACCAATTTATTTTCGATTTTAATACGTGCCCTGCATCTTATTGAGATATCGGCTACATAATTAGATCAATGATCCGTTCGTTAAAAAAGTGCCAAAAAAAAAAAAAAGTTGAGAAATTAAAATAATATTTGGGGTCCCTAGATGACCCCAGCTTGGCAACAACGTCGACGATTTAGGCTTGGTGCGTTAAGGGTTAAAGCGTGTCACGAAATTCCTTGACTTTTCCAGCAATTTTTATGAGAAAGCTGAATTAACTTTCCGGGTTTCCAGGTTGGTGGGAACCCTGTAGAAGACTATTATACTAAATATCTACATAGCGCTTCTCCATTAAGACTGATGATGGCTATCGTTAGATAGGGTTTAAAAGGATAATCATTGTCACCTAAGATAACATAGCCTTCTTGGATTCGACCAGTCTTAAAAAGCATAATCTCCGGTGAATGTGGAGAATGTGAAAGTATCTTGTGTGATTCCATGTAAAATCCGTTGCTATAATACAAGTGTATTTGAAAGAAAGGGATCGAAAAATCATATTTCGTAGTAGAGAAACTGAGAGATTATTAATATTCCAACGTGGAATATTTTGTTGTATCCACAATTCAGGATGCCAATAATTTAATGGTATATTTAAACTATGTATTATGCGAGAACGTAGGAAAGAGAGATATACAGAAAAAAAAAAAAAGTTAGAAAGGCTGATGAAAGAGAACTCACAGAAATAAAGCAAGTTACTACAATTTTATTTGATAGAAAATGCAGTTCTGAACGTTTTGCTCGATAGTTTAATACATTAATCCGTGTACCCAATATTCTAGTACAATGAATTTCAACATTATTTGGTATCTACCTAGGAATTTTAATACTTCACGGGATTTAGGAAACAAGAACAAACAAACCAAAACGTATGTTACTTCAGAAACAAAATCACTAGTAACCAGTTTCTGAAATTGAAAGGGCTCATTAACAAGCAAGGCAATATACGACATAGATCTATAGCTTATATAAAGTCAGAGGAACAGAATCCAGGAGTTATTCATATTGACCTCTAGAACGCTAACCATTTAAACATGAACGAACACATTGCTTTTATTTGATTCCAAGCATATTCACACAAAACACTGATATAAAGATTAGCATGAAATACTTAATATCGGTACCATATCCGAAGTGTCATGTTCACATGCTAGTGTTATCCAAAAAGTTAAAGCTAAGAGTATATATTGATACAAGAACTTTTCATCCACTAGCCACTTCCAATTTAAAGGTTGAGCATCGTTGTTCTGTATGATAAAAGAGAAGTAATAAGAACAAAAGAAAACTTAAGATTGACTTCAATCCCCGTTATCCATAATTCCCCACTGCATAAATACAAGACAAATTGAACTTCGTAGTTTCGCATTGCAAAACGGAGTTTTTCTTTCTGCTGGCAATCCTGACTCCATTTCAACTTATAGTATACATGGTAACTACAGTAGACTTGCGTTAGTCCGGAATCCCCGATGGTCCACCACAGGCATCATAGAGATTTTTTTCCTTGTTTTAGCTGTAAATGCTTGTACGCAAGCCAAATCAGAGGATCACGTCTTGAAATGTCATGCATTCGACGTGATTGGAAACTAATTAGAAATGTTCGGTGCGCATTGCTAGAATGCTTGGTTATTTATTGAGTATCAGTACAGTACTGTAATCAATTTTGCAGAATAATCAATAATTATGCACAATTCATTCATTTATATATTATAAGGAATAACGTTTTTAACAAAGGGAATTGATTCTAGGAAGCTAAAGGGCATTAGAGAACCTTTTAAATGAAAATCTTGTTAGTGTATAAGTTATAGGCCTCAGTAACTCTCTATCAATCCGTTGTTTTTAAAATGGATTTTGGTTGTGTTTGATTTAGAATGATTATCCTACCATTCCTGGTAACAATATTTGATATCAGACATCAAGCTGTATTCAGTCTACGACTTAGGGTTTAGCGATCGCAGGAGGCAATGTCCGAAAGTCCTGCATTGACGAATTTCCCAAAATGCCGGATTATCGGAAGTCTACAGTACTAAGTGAATTAAAAAAAAAAAAAAAAAAAAAAAAAAAAACTAAGTGATGAACTGTCTTGGAAGATTGTTTTAACGCAAAATTTCTGGACAAATGCAGAAACCTAGCCAACTTCAATATCAGATTATCCTATTACTCTACCCATAATTGACAATACAGTTAATATTCATTCTACCGACACTACATAATTTTCTGAAATATACTGGATTAAATGAAGAAAACATAATTAAAAAGAAATCTGTATACCTATCACGTTACGAAATGCCAGTGAAACCACAATTGGCACTTACATAACTTTGTCATAATGAGCGTTGATTTGATTTACATCTACAGACCATAAATCATAGATCACAACTATTCTTCTAAGCGCTTACACGTTAAAGCATTAGTTTAGAGAAGATTAAGCTATTTCTTGATTTATTCTAACCTCCTGACACCCCGCGTAGAGCCGGCTCTACAAAAGATAATGACATTTGCCCGTTCATTCCTGCGGTTATCTCGAGCTTTGTTGAGTTGAAACCTTTTGTAGGGTAATTTCTAAACATCAAATTTTTTTCTTCAGTAGACCAACAATAGCAGAAGCGCCTTATGTTGAGCAATTGGGCAGCAGTTAAGATTCCTCCTTCTTCATCTAGGCGATTTCATCTGGGCGTCAGGAGGCTAATGTCTACAACCACAAATTCGAACACACTACCAGTCAAATAACGGAAAGTAGCCACGTTATACTGTACGTCTTTAAATTGATTCAAATTTCACTGTACTACATTACTTACAATTTCACAACAAATCGAGAAAAATACAAAAAGGATTAACAAGAAATGCACAAAAAAAAAAGTACATAATCAATTAGTGTTACATTACGAATACACTTCTAGTGTACATGATATGTTCATTAGGAATAAATAAACACTAAACAATTTTACAGTTTCTGGAACAAAATATTTCATGTGCTACGCAAAAGGTGGTTAGCTTTATTTTTGTCATCTCTTCTACGAAATTAAAATTCCTCATAGCTTACAAAGCCAATAATTTAAACGTTAAAAATAGTTTTACGTCTATGTATACTGTATCAATCTTAACTAGTGATTATTTGACACTGGAAAGAGACCCCCCCCTAAAAAAAATACATAACATTTATCAATCTCAATAGGGAAGCGTACTCACAATAAACTGACAAAGATTTTAGAGCTTGAATAACAGTACGGGTATGCATACACATTTTAAGAGCTAATCCTTTACATTTCGAACTTATCTTTAAAAAAAAGAAAGAAAAAAAAAAGAAAAGTCACTCAGAAGAAGGTAATAGTAGCGATCACTGAAGATCAGCGTAGTACCATATGATAAGTGAACTAGTACGGTTGAAGGAAAGTCATTTATGTAGACCTTATATTATACTTGCGTTTACTTCGTTCTCATAAGAAACGTTAACCATACCTCTAAAGAATATTTGCTACCTGTACAAGTTTAGTAAGATGTTAAAATAAGGTGTAATATTACTGTATTATTTACTAAATTTACTGGATTTTGTAAAATAATCTTAAGTATCCTTTAACTTCTTCATAAATTAAAAGTGAGTACAATAAGTATGATTTAATTTTACGGCCAACGTTACGCTCTGTAGGCTAAAGATGACATACGATCCATGAAAATCACTGGTGGAACGATGATGTGAGAAGAAACAGAAGAATGTCTAGGAACCCCACAGACAGATGTCTACCACACACATGGCCTGAGATCGAACCAGAGACTCTAGCGTCAGAAGTGAGGGCTCTACCACTAAGTCGCCATATCCTTAATATCCATGCAAAATTACCTTAGATTTCTTATCAGTATGTACGATATACCCACGAAACCTCAATCCTTAAGGAAACTCACAATCAGGATTCTAATATGTTTATTAATAATTAGTTCCAGAGTTCTTCAGTCGAGACTTCTAAATTGGCGCAATTGTAGTTAGGTATTGTAGACGTGTGTGGGGAAAGATAAGATTACTGACATTGCATTGCAATCTAATAGCACCAAGTCGGAATGCGAAGAGGGCCAGACAAACGACGTGCTTTCATTACCATTTTATATTACAAGAATGGTGAGAATTCTGCTCAAACTCAACAGTTCAGATTTCACCTCGACAATCTACTTCCTATTGATCATATGTATATTAAACACTTTGGTTGCGAATATAGAGAAAAGAGAGTCCGCACTATTGAATAAAACCTCAGAATGACTACGAACATTTTTATATTGGAAACCTTTTGATGCGACGAGAAAAGTCAATGAGCACATTCCGCAATGCTCTGTAACTCATCATGTTACATAACTAACTCACTCACTCCATGGCCTATGGAACCCGGAGGTTCAACGACGCGTTCACAAAAGCTCTCCACTGACTTCTATCCTTAGCTAACTGCATCCAGTTTCTACTTTGTATTCCTATCTCTGCGAGATCCATCTTAATATTGTCCTCCCATCTGCGCCTAAGTCTTCCTAATGGTCGTTTTCCGATTGGTCTTCCATTCAAGACTTTGAAAGCGTTTCTACTTTCTCCCATTCTAGCTACATGACCTGCCCACCTAAGCCTCCTAGACTTGACGACACCAAAACCGTATAAATTATATAGTTCCTTGTTATGAAGTTTCCGCCATTCCCCATTCCCGTTCCTCTTGGGTCCGAATATTCGTCTCAGGATTTTGTTCTCAAATACTTTCAGTCTATGTTCTTCCCTCAGTGTAAGCGACCATGTTTCGTTTCCATATAGAACAACAAACATGATTATCGATTTATATATTTTAAGCTTCGAATTCCTCGACAGAATTCGCGACAACAAGAGATTTTGAACCGAATAGTAACACGAATTCCCTGCTTTTAGTCGACATTTAATTTCTTCGTGGATATGACATTCCTCTGTTAATATTGATCCTAGATATTTGAAACTATCCACTTTATCAAAAGTATTATTTAATATTTTAACGCATCTATAATTTGCAGTATTACGGTCCCGACGCTCTTCCATGTATTTAGTTTTCTCTGCATTTACTTGTAAACCCATGTCCCTGCAAGCGTTTAATAAGATCTCTGCATTTCTTTCTATTGTTCACCTATCATCCCCTATTAAATTTACATCATTAGCATATGCCATAACCTGGTGAATACCGTTCAACTCTAAGCCCTGGTTGCTATCTTTGATTTTCCTTATAGCGTATTCCAGAACAAAGTTAAATAATAATGGCGACAACGCATCTCCTTGTTTCAGGCCATTTTCGACGTGAAAGCTCGTGGACAAAAATTTTCCTACCCGGACTTTACTTTGGGATTCATTTAAACATATCTTAATTAATCTAATTAGCTTTCTCGGTATTCCAAGTTCTGTAAGAACGTTGTATAATGTTTCTCTCCTAACCGAGTCGTACGCCTTTCTAAAATCAATAAATAGTTGATGTACAGGGCTACTGCATTCCCACTTTTTTTTCGAGTATTTGGCAAATGGTAAATATTTGGTCGATAGTTGATCGATTTCGTCTAAATCCGCACTGATAAATCTCCAATAATTTCATCTGCGTATGGGGTCAATCTTGCTAATAGAATATTTGAAAGGATTTTATAAGATGTTGACACAAGAGAAATGCCTCGATAATTGTTACAATCAGTTTTGTTGCCTTTCTTGTGAATTGGAACAATGATTGATTCTTTCCACTGTTGTGGCAATTCTTCCTTGTTCCAGATAAGGAGGATGAGTTTGTGTATCTTGTTCCACAATGTTTCGCCTCCAGCTAAAATTAACTCAGCCAGAATTTTATCTACACCCGGAGATTTGTGTTTCTTTAATTTCTTTATAGCGGTTTCTACTTCTATTCGGTTGGGTTCTGGAATATACGGTTCTGCAGTGTGTATCTCCTTTTCTCCGAGCACATTAGTTTCTGGTTGCTTGTTAAGCAAATCGTCAAAGAAATCTTTCCATCTATTTAAGAGGCTATCCGTATCAGTGAGAACTGTTCCGTCAGATTTCTTTAAAATATAAGCACGAGGTTGATAGCCTTTCTTAAATTCGCTGATCCCCTTATACATGTCCCGGATGTTTTTATTTTTACTATTCTCTTCAAGTTCCTTAATTTTAGCTTTCAAAAAATCGCGTTTCTTTGTTCTAAAAGTTTTGGAAGTTTCCCGCCTGGTATCTGCGAAATTTTGTGTAGTTATTTCATTTGGATTTTGTAGCCAGCGTAATTTTGCCTGTTTTCTCTTCTCTGCTAGTTTAATGCACTCCTGGTCAAAGCAAGGTTTGTTCCTACTTATTTCCGCGTGTCCCAATTTTTCTTTTTCTGAAATTTTAATGCTATCTCTAATTTCAATCCAGGTATCCTCAACACTAGTGCACTCCGAATCTTTTGAAACCGAGAATCTATTCGAAACTTCAATCTGGTATTCCTCTCTTACCTGGCTCTCTTCTAATTTCTTTAAATTGAATCTCTCCGTTTTCGGACAATGAATATTACCTATATTCAACGATAATCTCTCTCGTATTATCGCTGCTACCAGGTAGTGATCAGTGTCACAATCAGCCCCTCTAAACGACCGGACATCAATTATGCTAGATTGCCTTCTTCTATCTACTAAAACGTGATCAATTTGATTATGTGTTTTTCGTCTGGTGATGTCTAAGCGTATTTATGAACGTCACGATGTGGGAATTTTGTACTCTTTACGATTAGATTTTTGGATGTTGCAAAGTTCACGAGTCTAACACCGTTGTCTTTACTTTCCTTATGCAGACTTTCATTCCCTATAATCGGTTTGAAAATATCCTCTCGTCCTATCTTCGCATTGAAATCCCCTAATAGAATTTTCATATAGTATCGCGGGAGTTGGTCAAATATCTGTTCCACTTCTTCGTAAAAACTGTCTTTTATATCGTCATCCTTATCTTCAGTTGGGGCATGTACATTTAAAACAATAATATCACACCACCGTCTCTTAAGAGTATTAAAAGAAAGTCTGTCAGTAACAAATTCAACCCGTTTAATTGCTGGTAATATTCGTTTGTGGACGAAAAACCGTTCCTAACTGGTGATTTTCGTCGTGTTACATACTTTGAAATATCCGCCGCAAGTGAAAGACGCATTCGTAATTACTGAATCTCATTCTTACAAAATGTAGGGATGGGATACAGGTGCATGTATTAACTGAAAATGATGTAAACAGAGGCAAATTCTGCCAAATACTACTGCTAATATTGGAGTGAAACTGAGATCCCATTCATAACATGTTAATGAATGATAAGGCCCGTTTTCACTTATCAGTATACGCGAATAAGCAGAATATTCGGTACTGGCGCAAGATTAATCCGAGGAACTTCATCCAGGGCCCTCATACAGTGAAAAAGTGAGAGCATGGTGCTCTATATACCTATTTCTTACCTCGGAATTATTGGTCTGTACTGTTGTGAAGATGACAAGAACTATGTGACTGTAGATTCTGAGCAATACGTGGCAATGTTAAACACATTCTTGAAGTCACAACAGGCAACTTTCTCTAAAATTAACGGAGATATATGGTTTCAACAAGACGAGGTTGAATATTCATGGACGTTGTCAGGAGTATTTCCAATCACATTGTCTTGAAATATGGTAACTTGCCTTGCCCTGCGCGATCGGATATTTCCGCTTGTAACTACACTCTTACTTTTTCACTATATAAGGGTCCTTAATAAAGTTCCTCAGGTTAATCTTGCACCAGTACCGAATATTTTGCTTATTTATGTATATCGATAAGTGAAAACGGGCCTCTTGTTATGAATAGGATCTGTTTCCCCCCAACATTTGTAGTAATATTTGGCAAAATTTGACTCTGTTTACATAATTCTTGGTTAATGCATGCACCTGCATTCTATCCTTACACTTTATAGGGATGGGATTCCGTAATTACGAATGCGTCTTTTATTTGCGGCGGATATTTCAATGTATGTAGCTTGACGAGTTCAAGAGCATTACAGACTGTGCTGGTTAACTTATCTCATTGCAATAATGTTCTTAGGTATCCTGAGGCTTTTCCAATAGTGCGGACTCTATTTCTTTGATATCCGTTGTATGATCTTCAGGAACTGGATTGTCGTGGTGGAATGCGAATTGTTGAGCTTGAGTTGAATTATCATTCCTGTGATATATATTAATAACGAAAGCACGTCGTTTGCCTACCCCTTTCCGCATTCCGACTTAATGTTTTTGGATTGTAATGCAATGTCAGTGATCTAAGCTTCCCACATACACACTTGTACAATACCTAACTACAATTGCGCCAATTTAGAAATCTCGACTGAACAACTCCTGAAATTAAAATGGATATGTTGGAATCCTGATTGAGAGCTTCCTTACGTTTTTTTTTTTTTTTTTTTAACGATATATATGGTGCATATTGATAACAAATCTAAAGTAACTTTGCATGGATATGGTTAAGTTAGTGGTGACATGGTGACTTAGTGGTAGATCCTCATCTCTGACGCTAGGAGACCCTGGTTCAATCTCAGACCATATGAGTTTGTGGTAGACATCTGTTCGTGGGTTTTCTGGCGACCCTTCTGTTTCCTCCAAATCCTCGTTTCACCAATTCTTTCATAATCATCCATTTTCATGGGTCGTCTGTCTTCCTCAGCCTATAGAGCGTAACGCTGGACGTAAAACTAAAATCATACTTATTGTACTCACTTTTGATTTATGATGTAGTTAAATGATACTTAAAATTTATTTTACAAAATCCATTAATTTAGTAAATAACACGGTAATATTACACCTTATTTTAACATTTTACTAAACTTATACAGATAGCAAATATTCTCTAGAAATATGGTTAGAATTCCTTATGAGAACGAACTAAACGCAAGCATAATATAAGGTGTACATAAATGATTTTACTTCAACTGTAGTAGTTCAGTTACCATACGGTACTGGTGCTGATTTTCAGTAATAGCTACTATCACCTTCTTTTGAGCGAAGTACCTAGAAGTAGTGAAAGTTTTTTTTAGATAGATTAGAAATGTAAAGGATTTTCTGTTCAAATGCGTATATATACTCTTACTTTTATTCAAGCTCTAAAATCTTGATGTCAGTTTATTGTGAATACGCGTCCATGTTGACATTCATGAAATTTAGAAATGTCGGTGTATTTTTCTTTGCTCCTTCCGGTACCAAATAATCACTGGTTAAGCATAATACGGTGTGTGTAAAGACTCACAACTATGTTTAATATGTGAATTACTGGCTCTGTAAATTATGAAGAATTTAATTTCTTAGTTGAGATGATAAAAATAACGCTAATCACTTTTTACGAACTAAACGCAAGCATAATATAAGGTGTACATAAATGATTTTACTTCAACTGTAGTAGTTCAGTTACCATACGGTACTGGTGCTGATTTTCAGTAATAGCTACTATCACCTTCTTTTGAGCGAAGTACCTAGAAGTAGTGAAAGTTTTTTTTAGATAGATTAGAAATGTAAAGGATTTTCTGTTCAAATGCGTATATATACTCTTACTTTTATTCAAGCTCTAAAATCTTGATGTCAGTTTATTGTGAATACGCGTCCATGTTGACATTCATGAAATTTAGAAATGTCGGTGTATTTTTCTTTGCTCCTTCCGGTACCAAATAATCACTGGTTAAGCATAATACGGTGTGTGTAAAGACTCACAACTATGTTTAATATGTGAATTACTGGCTCTGTAAATTATGAAGAATTTAATTTCTTAGTTGAGATGATAAAAATAACGCTAATCACTTTTTACATAGCATATGAAACATTTTGTTCCAAAAACTGTAAAAGTGTTTATTTTTATATATTTATTCCCAATGAATATATCATATACACTAGAAGTGTATTGTTAATTAACATTAAATAATTATTAGTGTAGTCACTCACGAATAAATCTACAAATTTTGTTTTACAAATTTCTTGTTGATTATTTGTGTATTTTGTCTCAATTTGTTGTGGAATTGTAAGTAATATAGTATAGTGCGAATTGAATGAATTTGAAGACGTATAGCATACTTTTACTACTTTCCTTTATTTGACTGGTAGCGTTTGAATTTGTGGTTGTAAACATTAGACTAAATCAGTAAATAGCTTAACGCTCAACCAACTAATGCTTAAATGTGTAAATGCTTAGAAGAACAGCAGTGATTTATGATAATTTCTTGATTTATACGGAGTGTATATGTAAGTCAAATCAACTCTTATGTCGAAGTGACGTAAATGTCAATTGTGGTTTCACTGCGATTCCATAACGCAACAAGTATAAGTATACGTATTTTCTTTTAATTATTGTTATTTTTCATCATTTAATTCAATACATTTCAGTAAATGATGTATTGTTGATAGAATGAATATTAACTATGAGTATTGTCAATTATGGATAGAATAATACGCAAGTCTGATATTAAAGTTCGCTAGGTTTCTGAATTCGTCCAGAAACTTCGCGTTAAAACAAAATTCCGAGATAGCTCCTAACTTAGATTTTTTCTATTCATTCAGTACAGTAGATTTTCGATAATCCGGCGTGTTCGAGTCTTGGTCAACATGCCGCGGTCACTACACACTAAATCCCAGACTGAATACAGCTATCACATGATATTTGGCACCAAATATTGTTACCAGGAACGACAGGATAATAATTTAAACTCAAATAATCAAAACCTAATTTTAATTCTACATTTTAAAAGACAGCGGACTGATACAGAATTACTGTAGGCCAATAGCTTGTATACTAACAAGATTTTCATTTAAAAGATTCTCTAGTACCCTTTTTTTCTACAATCAATTTCCTTTTTTTTTTTTTTTTCGAAAACATATTCCTTATAATATAAAAATAAATGAGTTTGGCATAATTATTGATTATTCTGCAAATTGATTACTGTACCGTACTGATTCATAATAAATAACTAAGCATTCTAACAGTGCGCGCCGAACATTTCTAATTAGTCTTGAATCACGTCGAACGCGACATTTTGAAGACGTGGTCATTTGATGTGGCTCGTGTACATGCATTTACAGCTAAAGGTAAAAACGAAACTCTCAATCATGCCGGTGGCGGACCATCGCGCATTCCGGACTAACGAAAGTCTATTGTAGTTAGTACTTATAGTATAAGTTAAAACGGAGTCAGGATTGCAAGCGGAAAAAAAAAACCTTCATTTTGCAAGGAAACTACCAAGTTTGATTTTTCGTGTGTCTATGCAGTAGGGAATTATGGATAACGGATTGAGGCCAATCTTATGTTTTCTTTTGTTCTTATTACTTCATTATCATGCCAGAACAGCGATTCTCAGTCTTTAAACTACAAGTGACCAGTGGATCAAAAGCTCTTGTATCAATATTGTAATGAAACTATAACACGAGTGAAAAAAAAGTTAACTCAACAGGTTTAAAAAAAATATCAAAAAAAGATTTTTTTAAACATTGTGTTCTAGTGATTAAAAAAATGTGTGTATATTTAAGTTAAAATTACAAAAAAAAAATTTAAATAAATAGTTACACTTATCGTGGACTAATGAGGTTTTCCGGCAGTCACGTAGCGCAAAAAGTAATTAAAAAAACAAACAAAGCTGTTATGGAAAACCTCAGGGTCTGGCTGACGAAATTTATACAATATAAAAAGGTAAGGGAGAGGTCCAAAGATCATCTCTCAGCAACCAACCACAATCTGCGTAACATGGGTGGAATATCAGCATTCATAACGTAAGTTGTATTTTTCATTTGTATAAACTCGCTGTCATTTATATAAGGTTCCAAGCTGGACGAGTGGTCTCCTGCGAGAGAGCAAAATCTAAATTTGTATTTTTAATCTTTAATTCATGTAAAATAAAGTCTTGCTTATTAAAAAAGGAAATTATTAATTTGTTAATTGATATCTGACAGGCAAAAGATCCCTAACTACCTCATTATTTAAACATGGCTCCCAGGAGAGGTCCAAGGATCATTTCAGCAACCAACCACAATCTACATAACATGGGTGGAATATCAGCATTCATAACGTAAGTTGTATTTTTCATTTGTATAAACTCGCTGTCATTTATATAAGGTTCCAAGCTGGACGAGTGGTCTCCTGCGAGAGAGCAAAATCTAAATTTGTATTTTTAATCTTTAATTCATGTAAAATAAAGTCTTGCTTATTAAAAAAGGAAATTATTAATCTGTTAATTGATATCTGACAGGCAAAAGATCCCTAACTACCTCATTATTTAAACAATATATACTCTTAGCTTTAACTGTTTGGATGACACTAGCATGTGAACATGACATTTCAGATATAGCATTAGGTATTTAATGGTAATTTTGTATCCATGTTGTGTGTGAATACGCTTGGCATCAAACAAAAGCAATGTGCTTGTTCAGTGTTAAAATGGATAGCGTTCTAGAGGTCAGTATGGAAAACCCAGAGTCTGCTCCTAGGAGTACAAATTATTCTGACTTTGTATAAGCTATAGGTCCATGTCGTATGTTGCCTTGCTTGTCAATTAACACTCAAATTTTAGAAAGTGGATAATACTGATTTTGTTTCTGAAGTAACATACGCCTTTGTTTGTTTGTTTATTTCTATTTCCTCAATCCGTGAAGTGTTAACATTCCTCGGTACCTTCCAGATAATATTGAAAAACATTGTACTATAATATTGGGTACATGCATTATTGTATTAAACTGTTGAGTAAAATGTTTAGAACTGTATTTTCTGTCAAGTAAAGCTGTAATAATTTGCTCTATTTCTATGGATTCTCTTTAATAAACTATTCTAACATTTTCTTTTTCTTTTGGTTATATGTCCCTTTTCTATCTTCTCGCATAAAACATAGTTTAAATATACCCTTAAATTGTTGAAATTTGAAAAAAATGAAATGAAATCTTTGAGTTTTACGTCCCACGGTTATGCCGGTTAGGCTAAAGGAGACGGTGATTATGAGAAATGAATGAAATGGTGGAATGAAGAAAGTGGGAGGAAACGGGAGAACCCCGAGAAAACCCACGCACACGGTGTTTGTCCACCACAAAGTTCACTTGGCGGGATTGTTGAAATTTGAATAAACATACAAGGGGTCTCAAAAGTCCTCTAACATAGGATAATTCTGTTATTATCAGAGTTAAAACAATATGTAAGAGGGAAAACAGTCTCCAAATATGATGTTTTTAATATAAAGCCAGCTCCCGCCAAGTGAACTTTTTGGTGGACAAACACCGTGTGCGTGGGTTTCCTCGGGGTTCTCCCGTTTCCTCCCTCTTTCTTTATTCCACCATTTCATTCATTTCTCATTATCACCGTCTCCTTTAGCCTAGCCGGCATAATCGTGGGACGTAAAACTGAAAGATTTTTTTTCAATCTAAAGCCAAGGAAGTTTTTAAATCGGACGAGCCGCTTGTGCTGTACACTCTTTATGTGCCCAATGTTAAATGAAAATGCAATGTTGCAACTTACTTGGACTCACAACATATGTGAATGAAGTTACTGTTTGAAATGAGGACTGACCATCGTCATGTTAAAGTAAAAGACAGTAACTGAATTCACTTCTGTTGTGGGTCCAGGTAAATGGCAGCGTTGCAGTTTCATTTAACATTGAGCGCATAAAGAGTACACATCCCAAACAGCTCGTCCGATTTAAGAAAAAATCTTTACTTTAGATTGAAAGCGTCATATTTGGAGACGATTTTCCCTCTTACATTTTGTTGTACCTCTGGTAATAACAGAGTTACCCTATGTCAGGGGACTTTGGGACACCCTGTATATACTTATATGTGAATACAACAAAATATCACAGTTGTTTATTTCTTTGGAATGTTAATAATCTACGAGATTCAGCACTAGCAAATATGATTTTTCATTTTGTCTCTTTCAGCAACAAACTTCACACAGAACAGCACAAAATAATACCACATCATCCATGTTCACCGAAGAGTAAGTCAAAGCCCCAAATGTATATTAATTTGATCTTTATTACAATTCCATTACTTGTCTTACTTATATGGAAAATGAAATGATAGCTAAATAATTGTACACATTACAGAAATGTAGTCTTGTTCAAAGTTCTGTGAATTACCGACTCTTCTTTGGAAAGCTCTGTACTCTAATCCAGGTTAGGATTTAGATTTCTGGGCTTTAGGCGTCTAAGGCCATTTAGCTCTTCACGTTTTGAGGGATGACGTCCCTCGGCGAGCACACAATCCGGGGAAAGGGAAGGAAACGACCTGGGACCTATAAGTTAGGTACCACCCCGGCATCTGCATGGTGTGAATGAGGAAAACCTCATTTAGGGTGGCTGGCCTGAAAAAGCGTTTTACACTTTTTCGACCGAGTGCCCCCACGGGAATAGAACCCGGGACTACTCTGATCCAGTGATTTCCAAGCAGTTGCGCAGTCCCACAAAGTACGTCGCGAAGTTTTAGAATTGAACAATCAAGAAAGCACGAAAGTACCATTTTCTAAAATTGTAAAAAGATATGCTTTTTGATACTGGTCGAATCCGAGAGGTCTATGTTCTTTTAGGTGTCAATGACTAACATTTTAAATCCTATCTGATGGAGAAGCGCTACGTAGAAGTAATGGTGCGCATACAAGATTCTCCCCGACCTGAAAATCCGGAAAGTGAATTAGCTTTCTCGTAAAAAGTCCTGGAAAAGTCAAAGAATTTCATGACAAGCTTGAAAATCTAGAATTTTCAGGGAATTTTTCTTTCTCAGAACTCACTTCTCTTTTTGCCTTACCCGGTTATTTGGTACATTTGTATAGAATATTTTATAAAACAAATTAGTTTGTTTTGAAAAACTTCTTTACCTACACACACGGTAAACTCAACCGTCAGAGGTCTTCAAAATGTGGAAACAGGGTTGTTACAGAGCATCAATTGTACAATTCAGGCTGAGCACAAACTTCAAACATGACGGAATGTGTAGTCGTTCAAGGAGCAAATTAGATAGCATAGTTGTTAAAGTACGGTAAAGTGGAGACCTAGATTTGGCTCTCGGTTTAGTCATGGTACGTAAGCTTGTAATTATTTTGTAAGTCACAAGAAAAGACTACACCATTCCGCACAGTAAGCTCTTTGTTGTTTCATATTTCTACAGATTTAGGATTCTCACGCTGAGACTCTTTCTTTCTTTTTTATGTGTCCTTATCCATTTTTATTCTCGTTTACATTTTTCTCGGTACACCGGACGAGTTTCTGAAAAGGAAATAATCTCGTTAAAAATGGGGCGTTTGCACACCCTTTTTTTTTTTTTTTTTTTTAATTCAACCCTTAGTCTCACCCATGACACAAAGTATAGATATATTTAATATTGTGAATTATCAATTTTGAGTCCACGGATGAAAGCTTACGTGTATGAACAATTCTCCTTTCTGTTTATGGGTCTTCCTACATTTCTTCAAGAATATTACCTAACTTTCAAATAAAGTGTCCCATCCATGATACATTATGCTTGTCTACTCATGCCTGTTTGGCGCAGGAGACTATTACCTATTAGATTAGACGTTCCCTCTCCTCTATTCTTCACTTAATTCCCTTTCTGGATGTTCGATAAACAATAAACAGAAAATAATAAAGCATAACTTATCACATATTCACTACGCAAGTTAAGTTTTTCAGTAACTGCACCAAGTAGTTCCCTCCGCTCGACAAATAATTCTATGCTCATAACCGCTTAGACAAAATATAAGCACAACTTGAACTCTTCTTACATATTATCAAGCACACAAACGAGCAAATTATACATTTTTTCCCGGTAAATTTTTAAAATTTTGCAAGAAACGAACGATTAAGGGGATCTTATACCTTTTACCACTGGTTTTTTAGTCTCCATAACATGTAAATTTTACTTCATGAATATCTAACGAAATATGGTTCGTAACAACTTAAAATTTTGCATATGTATACAGAAAAGCAATAGAAATTAAATGGTTGTTTCAATTTCACGCTTAATGACGTAGATCAAGAATAATGAACTTTTTAAAGTAACATTGTAAGGAACTATATATTGAAGGTTGTGTGTTCCAATTTGATCTTCGCGAACAGATGTCCTGCTGACAGGCAGGGATTTACCTCCCCCTCTTAAGTCCTTTTCCAATGGGTGTGGTAGAACGCCACGGGGTGCCACCCTCATCCCATTTCTTTTCTTCGTTTCGGCAGAGCGGATAGAAGGGTTTCTGTAAACGTCACAAAGGAAGAATATTTGCTTTCAACACAATTTGAAATATTTGCTTCTTGCGATTTCCTGCTGTATGATGAATACTGCGAAAGCAAAGATCAACTAGAGAACGTCAATTTCTTCATTAATAATAACTCTAGTTAGATAATTATTGCTAGCCACTAATTTCATATTAGTAAGTTCTAACTCTGTAATAACACTGCCTCAACAGTAGAAAATATGGGAACAGTATATACTTTGAAGAGTAGGATCAACAATTTGATACAGATCATGGTTGAAAATTAGCTTTCCTTTGCAGCACTAAGTTTATATGAGACGTTTGAACTGGGATTTGAAATTCCTGGCGGATAGTTACTTCTACTTTCTGGCAACATTAGCTATTGAAATGATTTTCTGGAAGTAATAAAAAAAAATCAACTTTACTTCAAGACCTATTCAACAGAAACGATGGATTGAACCCTATGAACCAACTTTCACGTGAATAAACATACGTAAATAACATCCAAAAATTACAACAGCCTTTCCCATTCGTCTGTCTAGTGGCTAGCTCGCGCACGTTTAGATCACGGATCTCGGTTTCGATACCCGGTGGAATAGCCTTAAAATTTCAACACATCACCAAGGATTCGGATTCCACTGAAGTTCTCGTCTCTTATAACATCGGTGCAGAAAAAGACACTAAACTCTAAACCCACCAAACCAACTAAGCTAATAAAGAATGGACGTAGTAATGTCACAATAATTTAGACTACGTGAGCAATTTTCTAAAGTTTTCAGATTATGGAAATAAATGTAAGTGGAACTAGGGCCTCGAACATTTCTAGTTCTGGTTACTCGAAAATAAGCAAGTATAATATATACACATGATATCAGGAAATAATTTCGGGAAGTGAATCCTCGGGAAAAAACATGAAAAAGCCTGTAGACCAATCTTGGTGCACAATTGCGTTATTTCAGATAATGCCCACAGGAAATTGGTCGTAACGGTATAAGAAAGCAATAACTCGAGTAGGGATGGTCACGAGCAAGTTTTCTTTGCAACTCGACTCGACTCGAAAAATTTCCTCCAACTCGACTCGAATTCGGGTGGAGTTTCCAGTCGAGTCGAGCGAAAACAAGCCAATTCGAGCTAAATCCTGTGTGTAGTTCCAAGTACTCTCTTCAAGTGTCCTGCATAGATATATAATTATCAACGATACTATTATTATTATTATTATTATTATTATAACACTATGTATAATCATGAAAGATAGGCGGTTTGTATCTGAATACTAAAAACTGGTTGACTACCCACCTCGGTCTTCAAGAAGTTTTCAGGAGGCAAGGACATCGTTCACGAGGTTTTGGGTTTGATTTCCGAAGGAGCAAGTTTTCGGGCTCGAGCCAAAAATTGTTAAAAGTCATAGGGCGCTAGCCAAACATGTTCAAAACTGCTCGGTCCGGATTTGGGGTTGTCAACGGCTCGAGCGGCTCGGTTCACAGCTCATTCATCATCGAGCCGAACTGAGCAGTGATCCAAGCCAACATCTCACCCAACTGAACCGAACCGAACCGAGCTGATTGCTCACTCCAACCGAGCTGGCTCGAACCATCTGCTTAGTTGATGGTTGAGTTACGAACCTTGAGCTCAAAAATTCGACCGTGCAGGTTTCAGCCTTGATGGGAAGAACTACAATATATACTTATCTTATATTGGTGCTCACGACGTTTGAGGCTGTCTAAAAGTACGAAACGAGATGCACCCCTGTCGTGAGCAACACTAAAAGTATTCCTCATTAGGGCTTACATTTTTCTTAGCTTTCGCTTTCCAGTCTAATCAGGCCACGATTTGAAAACGAGTTAAAACGAGCTGAACGAGCGATTCATTTACCAAACTCGACCTCAAAAACAGTGACTCGGCTCGGAACTCGCCTCGAGAAAATTACCTTTGACTTGACTCGTAACCTGAGTTCAATTCATGTCAAATTTCGAATCGAGTCGAGTTGTAGCTCGACTCGTGTCCATCCCTAAGCTCGAGCAACATTTTGGAGTTTTCCAAAAACGTCTTGTTGTAGCATAATATGATTTAGTACAAGAAATTTGAGCGAGAATCTTTTAGTGTGGTGACCCGTAACTTTAATTTTATGTTCTCGTGTAAGGATTAATTTTCCTAAGTTGTTTGATGTCGTTTCCGAACACCCTGTGAACATACACAATGAGATCTCGGGTCACGAACCTCACACCTATTCCGCTGTGTGAACCAAAATAATTTTCCCATTGAAGTTCAAATAAATACTTATAATTAGAATTTGTATGTGTGTGCTAAACAAACAATTGATTTAAACCAATATAATAATATAAATGGTTCAGAACCAGAGTGAACTCAAATGATTCATATCTTTATTTACTTCTTATATTTATATGCAAATTAAATGAGGTCGCTAAATTTTTGACTCTGTGAACTAACTTGGAAGAATGAAGTATATCTTCTGTACTTTGTACTGATTTCACTTGTGCAGTTTTTTTTTTCTTTCTTTTTTTTTCTGGTAAAGTGACTTAAAATATTCACAAGTACAATAATGCAAGATCAGTACAATATATCTTTATCAGGTGTTCTTCGTGGATGAGTCTGTAGAATCGTCACTTTTGTAATCAGGGGGTCCCAGGTTTGAGCCCAGCTGGAGGACAATTTCTCTCGGATTCAAACCGAGTAGTGGTTTGTAACCCATTTTAAACTGTAGGTTCCATCCTTCATAACCCCACTGTCACATAAGAATGGGCTACGAAACTTATTTCTATCCATATGTAATCTAAATGAAGTTAAAGTATTGTAGCCATGGCCCCTACTTTTTAAAATAAATAATTGCAATTTGAGGATGCTAAATCGACTGAGCTCAGTCTCAATCTGAGGGAGTGATCGCAAATCGATCTAACTCGAGATCAAAGGTCAACTAGTTTTTATCCCTCAGAATCAAGACTTTCATTACAAAGTGTGCAAGCGCTTACGAATTTTATTGGAGATTACGTAACCTAATTGGTTGTCACAAAATAGTATGATTGAAGTTTTATACTTCCCACTTTATCCTAACTTAGGCTCTAACCCAATCTATCTTATTCTCTTATCTATTTCTTAACTGTAACTGTGTGAACTAAATAACCTCTTGTTATTTACTTGGAATGTATGTATGGGGGTGTTGTCGTATACTCTCGCCTTGGGCGCTGATTTTCCACGGTACGGCACTGACTTTATGCAAATAATCTTATATATTAGTTTTTCATAACTCAATCCCTTGTTCAGACGCGCTACTCGGTTTGGCTTGTTCAATCTTGAACAGGGCTATGGGCAGACTAGTCAATAATTTGTGCTCTACTGGTAAATCATTTGTGAAATTAGTTTACGTATGACCTCAAGTTTGACTTATTTTATTGTTTAAAAAAACAGAAGCCATGATTATCCACAAAATAAAGAAAATGGTTCAAAAAAATTAGCAGTGCCACCTGTACACCACGCAAAGAAGTTTGGTTTCTAAGGTACGATATTTTAACAAGTAATATTGAAACTGGATATTGTAGTAAATTCCTACCACTTCCAGTTTTAGTAGAGATTAAACTAAAGACGAAATATATTCTTGGGACGCCTAATTGATTGCAGAAAACAGGCTTGTTGTTATCTATTATAGTTTTTATTCTATAGCCATCAACGTTAAAACCGGAAGTAGTTGATTACCACCTCTTTTGGTTTGAATAGAGGCTTAAGACAGAAGATAGTAATTTTAAAACGCTGAACATAAATTCAGGTTTCAATTGAAGATCAAAAGAGAGACGCTTGAGAGCTGCTTGATTGGAGGAAACCGCTTTAATCTTTTTTTTTTTTTTTTTTTTTTTTTTTTTTTTTTTTTTTTTTTACCGTTTTTGCTCTATGTAGATCAATATTTATTGAAACCAGAAATTAGGGGTATATAGTTGATTTGAATCATTTTCGGTTTTAGTAGAGAGTTAATGATAGAGATTAAATATACTCCTACGAAGCAGAAAACCGGATCTCACTACATATTACCGTTTTCGATCTACGATGATCAAAGATCAAACCAGAAATGGTTTATTTAAACCACTTCCGGTTTGAGTATGTGGTTTTAATAACAAACTCCTAACTCTCGACTATATTTTGACCAAATTTGATGATGATCCATCAAGCAGCTTTTAGTTTTTTCTCTTTCTTTCTTTTTTCCCCACACATGCACACACGGGTATGGTAAATATATAAAAAGGAATAGGTAAAACAAATTCTAGTTATTTAAAAACCAAACAAGGAAAACTTGTTTTTTGATACCCCTGCATACAGTTAATCCGTTCTAACAACAGAAACATCGCACTGTCTGTTTTCTATGATAAATAATATAAAATGAAATGAAACATATCCTTCAAGAAAGAAAAAAAAAAGGTAAATAAGAAACATTTAGACTCTTCTTGGTTGTATAGTTGTGAGTAGCAGAGGTGAAAAATACTGCTTGGAAGAAGAATCCGTCCGTTTCAAGCAACAAAAGATGTAGGAAAGCAATCGGAAACGTATGTTCGACACTGAGGTTTCAAAGATCACTATCTTTGTTCTACGAAGTATTTTGTTGACACGTGAGTCACCCCGCTTCCACCGAGAAGGCAAATTCAGATAATTGCCGTCGTAAAGTTGTAGGAACTTAGTAGGGAAGTGAAGGTGGGGTGGAAAGGGAGACTGCTCAAGGCATAAATGATTATGAAAATGGAGGTGGTGGACATGAGTTTCGCTTTTCAAAATGGCAGAATGCAACCCTTCTCAGCATGTGTTCTTTAAAGAATGTCACCCGTAGTAGTTTATGAGGTATGGAAGTGGTCTTTTGATCCTTTACGTGCAGTAGTGATTGCGTCATAACGAAAGTAATACTATTAATCTAAGTCATTAAGTTTAAAATTGAGATAACTAATTCCTGTGTACTGTTCTTTGGCATTCGTATAGAAAATTGCAAGTTCCTAAGAGCAGTACTTTGTAAGATATTTATGAATTACATTTTACATGTTATCTTATGGAGATTCTGAAGCCTTTGATGATGGGTAGACATCCCCTTAACTTCGGAATTTAACCAACAACAATAATAATCTTCATCATAAATATTTGATATCCTTGTATAAAAGGCAAGATTCTGTACGAGACGAGCAAATTATAGTTTCCTGCCTGGTATATTTCCAAAGGTGGAGTGAGTATTTTAGAGTAATTCCGAGCATTTCATTATCACGTATTTTACTATATGTTAAAGACTAAGCTCATAACTTACAAAAGGCATTTATTTCGCTAAGCACCGCCAGCTACTGATCATGATAATAATTACTGATGAATAGGTTAATTTAGGTTAGGCATCATTTGATTCCTTTCACTTACTTGTTTGGGCTAGCGGGCCTTATTGGAACCCTTATAAAAGATTGCAGTTAAAATTACGAGAGTCTGAATATCATTTTTCAATTGAAATAAATGTCTGACATTACTGTAATTAGTGGAAAACAATTAAGTTACATTATGAAAATAGAGGCAATTAACGATGCTGGTGTAGTTTTGGCGCACCACATTTTGGAAGATTTACAGGTAAAATTAGATATTTTGCATGAAAAGACATGTTTATAAGTAACATATTTCTGCGCGATAGAATTAAATACAAAGGGGTTAAGTTCCAAAGTTGGTCGTCCGTTTCTAGCAAAATTTTGAAAATTTATAGGGATGAAATGCATAATTTGCTCGTTTGTGTCTTTGTTAATATACAAAGAGAGCGAAGGTTGTATTTATATACAAACGTGGTTCTAAACATGGAACTATTTGGGAATCGAAGGGAACTATTTGGCGCAAGGTTACCGCATGGTAGGATTGTGAGCTGAAACAATGCAATGATAATCAGAAAAATCTATTAAGAGTATGCTGAAGTAACCGCTTAATATACCTAAGAATAAATATCAGAAAGTAAGATAACGAAATAACTACAAAGAAACGAGAAGAAAGTTATACTTTTCAATGTAACGGTAAGTAACATAACCAACATGGCTACTAATCCGCCTTCACTCGCTATCGCTCGCTCGGCATTATTATGTTAATTGGTAATTAAGCTTTGGTCAGGTAAATTAAACTAAAAACTGGCGATTTTTAAATTTTCGTAACCTTTATTACCCTTTAGGCCAAAAACTAGAGAGAAGACCAACTTCGAAATAAATGCCATACAAAATAGATGTATTTAAGGTTTACAAGTATAGGGTTCCCGAAGGAGCAGGACGCTCATACATTTAGGGATTATTCATTGAGTAGTACGAACTTACAAAGGAGGTAACAAAGCGATTTTTATTTACTTACCGACTGATACCAAAATAAAAACAGAACGTACCTGTACTTTATATCTGCATGTGTAGTGCCCTTGTACTTTATCTATGACTATATATGTGTGTGTGTGTGTGGGGGGGTTAACGCATATTGCATGTCTTGTAGACATGGATACTTCTTACTATTGCACTACGTAGAAAATTTATGGTATTTCATGTAGAAGTGGTAATATAACACAAAAGAAACGCAGATCAGGGGGTTCTCAAGTATACTATTAGATTGTATCTCCATCGGTGGTATATTTCTGAACATTATCTTTACAAGTGGAGCGTTGGTAATAGTATACATGAGAACCCCTACGTAGTGCAATAGTAAGAAGTATCCATGTGCACAAGACATGCGATATGCGTTAAGTCCCCCCCCCCACATACACACATACTCATAAAGTACAAGGGCACTACACATGCAGATATAAAATACAGGTGCGTTCTCTTTTAATTTCGTATCAGTCGATAAGTAAGTAAAAGTCGCTTTGTTACCCCCTTTGTAAGTTCGTACATACTCAATGAATAATCCCGTAAAGTATGAGCGTCCTGCTCCTTCGGAAACTGATGCAGCTTCATGTATACTATATCCAACTCGTTTATGCGCATACCCATCATCACTAACACGCCTGTTCCCTTCGGACGCACCTCTGCGCGAGTTCACAAGCTTGGCCTGCTCTGCCTCGGTTAGGTAGCAATTGTGCTTTCTACGGGAAACTTAACACAAATTAGTTTGTCTTTCTTTGCACTGTAGTTCTTATGCTACACATCCGGAAGCCAATTTATACGCAAATCTTAAAACAATTCTTCCTACTAGTGCGCCAGAAATAAACCATTAAACAATTAATTACCTATCTTCTCTCTCTCTCTCAATGTTTAGATGCTCCAGGAACTCGTCCGCTGAGCAATATAAACGGTTTGATTGGGATCTATACTTGTAGAGATGATTGGTCCAGAATCAATTTGGGAACAAAATAAGTAAACACAATCGAAACAATCACTTCATGTGGAACACTAACTATGTCGAAGATACTACATATTACAAGCTGCTATGAATAACAAGAGCACTGCACTGTTGATCACTTTGACACCATTACAAGTCGTAGTTGTTCACTATGTAATATTGAAGCAGATGATAAAGAACAAGGTGGGTTTTGTTGGCTAGTAAGAAAGACACTGTTACGGGGCTGGTGAAATAAACAGAATGAATGACTGTGTTGAGTATCGGACGGTAACCAGGCGTTAGAGAGCACTGAAAGGTCAGGTGGTCAATAGAACCTTCATTTCTGCCACAATAACACAAACGTGAGGGGCGCTGCTGCTGTTTATATTGCTGTACGGGAGTCTGAGCAGTATTAAGACGCAGGCGAGAATATAAACAATGATGTTTTCTTGTCCAATTGTGAGGGGTCTCCCATTTTCTCGTGGTGGGAATCGGTTCTAGTTGCCAATAATAAATCCCTGGTCCTGACCGTTGTTGTTGTTGGTAGGTTCGCCATTCGGTTTGTCGTTTCTGGAGCAGCATCTCGGCGAAAGAAGATGCTGGAAGCCGGAGATCAATCGGTGTGCCATGTTGTGTTGCATATCTGCTCAGGATATTGCTAACTTCGTTCCCGGGGATGTCGCAGTGTGAGGGTGTATGAATTAACGTAACCACTTGATGATTGTTATGTAATATTCGAAGCTGTTGGCGAATATTGATTTGTAACCATGTATTGGCAGATGTCCATGGGGTTCTACATATTCCTTGTAACGCACTAAGGCTATCACTACAAATAGCCACGATAGGTAGTTGTCGTTGTAGGGCGACTTTCAATGCCGTGCGAATTGCCCAGCTTTCTGCTAAATAAATGGATGTATTCGGTGGAAGTGTGTGAGTCTCTGCGTAATTAAGCGCTGGTATATAAATTCCTGCTCCAACCACAGATCCTTGTTCGGTATGCTGTTTAGAAGCATCCGTGTAAATTAAAATGGTATTGGAGTGATGAGATTGAATGTGGTGTTCCCAGAGATGGCGCACTATCTGAGGCTGAGTGGAGCGAACACGTTTGAAAGAGACCACCGGTTGCTCAAGTGTGGGAGAATGTAGAAGAGTATAATATTGTACAGTATAACATGGTAGTTTCGGTCGTCGATGCAATTGATTGAGCCAGTTATGAATACTAACGAATGCTCGATAAATCCAAGGTAGCTGCTTATAATATGGAAGTCGGGTACGAAGGTTGCTATTGTATAGGAATTGTAATTTCGGTAATAAGAGGGATGAGGTGCAGCATATGCGTTGAAGGAGGAATTTTTTAGCCTCAAAATATGTTTTCACTGGGAAAGGAATTATTCCAGCTTCTTCTAAAAGTGCTGAGGAAGGTGCCGTCTTTGGTTGTCGGAATATAATTCGCTGTGTTGTGGCTTGAAGACGGATGTGATGTTCGCTGATCCGTTTGGGTAGTGGAGAGAGTAATATTCCGCCATATTGAAGTTTTGCATCCACACATTGGGTACTGACTTGTTGCAGGGAGGATATATCTGTTCTCCACCCCTTGTGGCTGATGCAAAATGGCAACTTAAAATAAGGTTGGGCTTTAAGTGCTATTGTTTTGAGATGATGCTTCCAATTTAGTTTAGAATCGAGATGAAAACCAAGATATTGTAAAGTGGGTGTAACTGGTAAAGGAGTGTTATTTACCGTGAGATGGATGGGAGGTTGAAAACGTTTCCGGGTGAAGAGAGTAGAAGAAGATTTCGCCACGTTGACTGACATGCCGTTTTCAGAGGTCCAGGAGTGAAGTTCTAGGAGAGCGTCGTGCAAAATGCGTATCCCGTCCACTATGTTGGAAGTTTTGACATATAACAAAATGTCATCACAGTATTGTTGAATACGAACCAGTTTTCTAAGTCGTTGATGGAGAGAGAGTGTGTATATATTAAATAAAGTGGGACAGAGACTAGAGCCTTGAGGAATACCCAATGATGTTGAACGATAAGAAGAATATCTGTTATGGTATTTGATGCAGATGCGACGTTGTACCAACCAATTATGAGTATATCGGAGAAAAGGTGTAGGAAGTTGGAGTTGTGCCATGTGAGTGATGAGGCGATCGAGAATGATGGAGTCATATGCATGTTCCAGATCCAGTTTAACAGCAATCAAATACTGTCGATGTTGGAATGTGTTCCAGATATCGAGAAGAAGAGCAGCAACCGAGTCCAAAGATGACATGCCTTTCCGGTAACCAGTTAATGTGGGTGGGAAGACTGAAAAATATTCCAAGTGCCAGTTCAATTTAGAGAGGATGATCTTCTCAAAAACTTTCACGACGCATGAAGTAAGAGTAATCGGACGATAACTCTGAGCCAACCCGATAGGTTTGTGTGGTTTAAGTATAGGGACTACCGCTAAATCTTTCCATGAAGATGGAATGTGTCCTGTCCTCCATATCTGAGAGTAGATTTGAAGAAGTACGGCTCGACCATAAGGAGATAGGTCGTACAAGTGTCGATATCTAATTTGATCTCTCCCAGGAGCTGTGGATCGCCGAGCAGTTAACACCAGATTCAATTCTTGGATGGTGATATTCTTGTAGATTGGTGAATCACACTCCGGATCAAGAAGAGGTTGTATAGTTCGTCTGTCATTCAGTGGTTCTGGAGGCGTGAGAAGGCGATGAAATTCATCAATCCAAGGCGGTAGACTGTCAGTAGGAACTGCGCGTGGAGGAGATCCTGTAATTTGGTTCCGTATAAACGTCCAGATAGAAGACGAAGTAGCCTGTGGGTGGAGCGTGGCACAAAATTGTTGCCAGTGTTGTTTGCGACATTGCTGGATGTATCGTTTATACATCGCTTGGGACTGGCGATAGAGTACATATGTTTGTTGACTCTTTTCTTTAAAAAATGCCTTTTGCTTTTGTTTACTATCATTTAGGAGTTGTTGGCAACGTCTGTTCCACCAAGGAAAATGGGAACGGGATGTTTGGGTTCGAGTCTGGCCAGGAATTTGAGAAGTAGATGTGGAGGCTTCTGATGATGCTGCTTCTATAATATGTATGAGAGAAGCGGTGTTGATAGGAGTGACTTGTACTGAAAAATACCGGAAAAGTTCGTCGGTCGTATTCTGGCATGTTGTACGATTGTATGATTGAGAAATGCGAGAAACGGTTGGAGCATATGGCGAAAGGTGAGCCTTGGGCGTTCTCGGAAAAGTAACTCCTTCAAGTGTAGTTATAATAGGAAAATGATCGCTGCCACCTGTATATCCATATACACTCCAACTATGGTTTGCATACAGAGCAGAACTGAGGATGGTGATGTCAGGCGCACTGGGATAACCATTGAGGTTCGGGAGGCGAGTAGCAGTCCCATCATTTGCAATGAGGTGAGTTGTATGGTCCATTGCAGCGAGAAGGTTCCGAGCAGCTACGTTGGTGTAACGATTGCCCCATTTTACACTTTTACAGTTCGGATCAACCCCAATAACACAGGGACCTTGGATTGAAGTAAATAATTACCTATCTTACCTGTCCTAAATTAACTACTTGTTTGGTCTTGTCGTAGACCATTATCTGTCAAATAGGCAGGTGCACCGGCTCACTAGTCATATGTGCTACTAATGCAAAAATGGTCAAATGTGTATCTCAAAGAGAGGATTTATGATTCAAAAGCAAAATAGAATATAATACAGGGCACAATTGGGAAAAGGACACAAGTCGGGAAAAGAGTCAAAATCAGGAAAAGGTCAGAAGCGGGAAGAGAGTTCACACAGGGAAAGAGGGCGAAAAGCCAAGGTGAACAGGGCAAAAAAGTAGAGGAAAGTGGGAAGTATAAAATGAAAATAGAAAAAAGAGTGTAAAAAGAAGGGAATGTATGTAGGTACGTGTAAATGGAACAGAAAGTGTAAGTGTAGTGTAGATGTATCACAGAGCCCACTTAACCTCCTTCCTCACGGAGCACCACCAGCCACGAGGCAGGGAGGATGGCCAGAGCAGAGAAATTATTTCTTTGTTCAAGAGACATTCGCACATTACTCTGGCTTCGTTACCTCGATCTGTATGCGAATTTACACAACTAACTCGGTCTTCAAATTTTACACGTGATTTCGCTAACAAGTTATTATTAGCTTCAACGCTACTTCCAACGTTGATAAAGCATTAAAGACATAACACAAAGTGTCATCTCACTTCCTAGCAAACGACCCGGGTTCGATTCCCGGCAGGAGCTCATGTGTTTCGGATTCCATGTAAATCAGTAGGACACATCTCATATGTCCTTGCTGCTTAAAGGGACGTTAAACTCAAAATCAACTCAACCTATCTAGAAGAAGGGCGAAACAAAATTCATTAATACTACCAGCTAACACATATTTATACTCCATTTTTTGTTCTCATAAAATAATAATTCTATCTGTCAATCCATAATTGTAATAATATTATTACGTTCATGTGTAAACCTAAAAAGAATCTGACAAACTATATCTCTTCTGTTCCTATCAATGTGTCTTTATCTTTCCTTCTTTTGTCATTCTAATAATAATAATAATAATAATAATAATAATAATAATAATAATAATAATAATAATAATAATAATAATAATAATAATAATAATAATAATAATAATAATAAATGGACAGTTGTTTCCTCAGTGTAGAGCTCTGCCGACCACAACCAACACCACCTAGATTTGAGAAGGCCAGATGGCTGCTACAGTGACGTCACACAAGTGGTCTTACCAGATGAGTAGAGGAGTTCCCGAGTGCTACGAACTTCATAGCTTTCAGAAATGGGAAATTACAATTTAGTATTGCGTAGTACTCGTGCTCTATTTGTGCCCTTTTACGTGTTCTTTCTTAAACTACCTATATGCCAAATAAGAAGGTGCATCAGTAATATTGTGACTTCAAACCCTAAAAAGGAAAGAAATTAGAGGAAGTAAAGAACTTTTCCCAGATTGCGACAAATAAGTTACTATTGTTTTCTAGTCAATATTACTGTACATTGCCCCAAAAAGTTTATCATTCTGTTATAAGCATAAAAGTATCGTTAGTGCAAGCGAAAGTTAGTATCATGACTTCACGTTACTCGAATAACATTCATGACTCAATCAGAATATTCATAATCAAATATAGTAAAAATGGATGATTTACAAAATTAAAGAGAAAGATCAAAACATCTATTGTAATTAAGATACATCACAACAAATACATGCTACTTGAAATTAAGTAAGAAATTAAAGCATTACGACCCCTAACAATGTGAATTAAATTTTGTAACTCAGTTTTATTGAGGAATGGTTTGCAATTTTATACCAAGCAGATGCTTCAAACCATTCTTTTTCTTTTCAATTTTCATGCAAAAGCATAAAATATTTTACTATTCTGTACTAGCACTAGTTCATTTTGTGCACTAATAGTCACGGCAATTTTCAACATTGTTAATTAATATTATGAATACCAATTACGGTAAGAGACGACATACACTTTGGAGAAAACGTTTGTTCTTAACACATTCTACATTTTTAACAAAATTCAATATTGCTCAAATGCATACTTATACAATTTTAAATACATACATTAATACAACACATAGTCAATATTAACGACACTAAAATATCTTCATTTTCTGAGAAGATCATAGGAAAATTTAATAACACTTTTTTATAATGTGGCTAAGCGATTAGCGTACGCGCCTTTGGCGTTGGAGACCCGAGTTCAATTCCCGGCGGGAGCTCATGTGGTTCGGATTCCACGTTAATCAGTAGGTCCATGTCTCATATAGCCTCGCTGCTGAACGGGACGCTAAACTAAAATCACCTCACCTCGCTTCACTTTTTTATAAACCAAAATCAAGACTGTATTCTCTTATTAGAATATTATTTCTTATGTTTTTGATATCTTTGAAACTTTCTTCCGTTCCTAGTTTTAAGTTATTTGAAAAAACCTAAACCAATGAAAAAATGCTATCGAAGAGAATCACTATTACTTATTATAAACAGCAACAAATTTCATTAAAATGGGAATATTCGCATGTGGATCTTTTATTTTTAAAAGAATAATAAAACATAAAACTAAACTAGAATATACATAACGCCAGCTTAATAGTAAAATGAAAATTATCTACTAAGCATCAATTGTTTGCTCCAACCCTAAATCTGTCTAATGAAACTTAGTTGGTGGACTTATATATTCCTGGTAAGAACCCCAGAAATTTCACATGGAAGAGGGCTCAATTATTATTGATCAAAATAGTATTGGATATATTTGATCAGTCTTATGTGATTGGAATTTCTCGCTTACTTTATGGAATGCTATTATTACACCAGGTAAACCTAGATTTGGTATGTTTTCCATAAATTTAAAGCCCTATAATGTTTGAATATTATAACTTGATGTTGAACGTTATGATTGCAGTACATTTCATCCAATTATATTTAGGTATAATGATTTAATTTCCAAATAAGAGCTGCAGGCAGATAAATGGATTCTAATTGAGTAATGTGTTGTTAGTCAATACCACTCAGAGAAGTCAAGGCCAATGGTCTGTGCGATGACACCATGTAATGTTTTACTTTTATTACATATTTTTTGTATGTACACTCATCTCCAAAATTATTGTCGCATGTCTATAAATATGTTGTTGTAGGAATATAATTTGATAACAAATTCGCCCGATATTTCTTATAATGTTAGTATGTGTATAATCGGCAAAGACATGTATGTGGCAAATTTCATGTCAAAAGAGCAGTAAATAAGAACAATAAAACGAAAGTAAAACTTTCTTGACCATTTAGCAATATTATGTTTTATTCATTCTAGTTTTCATATTTATAATTCTTTTCCTTTGAAATTTACCACAAATATACATTTCTCGATTATAAACATAGTATCAATATTAAAAACACCCTGGAAATATCATTATCAAATTATATTCTTACAAGAAGACAGTTATAGATATGCGACAATCATTTTGTACATGAATGACGTAACAGGAAATTACTTGTAACTATTATTATTATTATTATTATTATTATTATTATTATTATTATTATTATTATTATTATTATGACAGAATATAAACCATCAAGTAGATTCGGATGTTTTCCTATTTTAGTGGTAATAATTGTGGAATTATCTCACCTTTTCTGGCACTCAAAGGTATAAAATACGGGGATCAGGGAGCAATTAATGCAAATTATTATATATATTAAATAAATTCAAATAATTTAGATTACTGTATATGCAGGACTATATTCCAACTATCACTTATTTTTGAGTTCGCAATCAAACAATGCCTCTTTCAGCACCTTGGTCCTTACAAATATTCAAAGCAAACTGTTTCTCATAGATTAATGTGAGAAATATAAAATAAATATGCTTTAGGTTAATATTACCATTTAGATCAGGAAAATGAAATATTGTCTAAAATGAGGCTGCAAGTAGTTGTAAAGCGAAGTTCAATTTCTTAAGAGTGATAATTGTAAAAAGGGGAAAAATAAACTTAAAACTATTGTTCCTTCAGAGATGATGGGTTTTAAGAATTATTACAAAACAATAGGGGCGTCGCCAGACACTTTTAAAGGCCACAAGCCGTAACAAATTGACTTCATAGCGATATTTACCAAAGTATTAAAGTATGCACATAAAATGAAAAAGTCTTTCGATTTGTTTTTAGTAATCTGAAAAGTATTAATTTGTATGGGTAAAATATGTCAAAGTAAGTTTATCTATTCTAATTTGATTAACAACTTGTACGATTTTAATTAGTATGGTAAATTTGTAGTTTTTCTTGCAAATTTTAACATTATCCTGAGATCAGCTAAACGTGGAGGGAACTTCAACTAAAATGGACAGAAGAGAAAAGGTTTAATATTTACAATGTTCAGATAATAATAATAATAATAATAATAATAATAATAATAATAATAATAATAATAATAATAATAATAATAATAATAATAATAATAATAATAATAATAATAATAGAAGAAGAAGAAACGGATAAATTAATTGCATATAATTAAAAATGGACAGCGCCTATATTCCTAGACTTTCTACAGTCCCCAATACTCAACTTCTGGCGACGCCACTGCGACATAATCGACTTAATAATATTTAGTACTATAAACGGAGAATATGCTGTTACTTACCCTGGAGTTCTTTGAAGGTATAAAACCTCTTTTAATCGCATTTATCCACTTTGTTTTGAGGCTTTTTTCTTCTTCTGGAAACTTAAAAACGTGAACCTTTGGCCCGTTGTCGTAGTTTTCATTTCAGAGAGGCACATTTAGTTAGCCATCGATGAGGCATATTTAATTACAAAATAACATTTGTCACAACACAACAGTAAACTTTTACATGCACAGAATACTACAACCACCATTAATATATGAATATCTCAACACATAACCACACGCATATACGCACATAAAAACAATGCACGTAACAAATATCACAACACACTCATTAACAGCTAAAGAAACTCTGGCAAGTCCGAGGGAAAAGGAATTTCCTATGGGGAGACGCGCAAGAAATAACTATACCAACACCTTCCACAACAGAGGGATGACAGCAAGGGTGACAGCGAAGTTTGAGATTCTGGACCAGACCACTTGTGCTGACGTCACAGGCTTCTCCGAGTCCAGCACTCTGGCCTTCTCAAATCTAGGTGGTGTTGCCACAACACACTGGACACTGTTTATAAACAGACCGAAAAACATTATTCGCTACTTCGCGATAATGTGAATACAAAAGTGAAATATTGTGTTTCTACATAATTTCCTTTTCTCGAATGACTGGATCGTTTTAAAAAAAACTTCTATTTTTGTTAAAAAAAACTATATATGCCTTCAGGGAGAATCGATCTGAGGACCCCGTGAGTTTGAGCCCACGGTGTTACCGATTACACCATTTTTTATTATTATTATTTGCCATTTGCAGAAGATTTACATGAAGGTAAAACAGCTTAGGACAGATATTCAGTACATAGGATACGTAAATAATTTGAAAAATATTTTTGAGCTACATTTACAGAAAATTGTTTACAACCAGTTTTAAGAAACATCACATATGCATATTCATTTCCATACGGATATGTGTCCATCAGATAAAAAATCGTTTGACCAAGTAACCATGTGACGCTATTGTTTTTCGTGATTGGAAAAAACTTATAGTCTGGGAACAAAGCATAATTATAATCAAACTTATGTGCAGGTTCTCGGCAAATCACACTTAACAGGCGTTGTAATTTAGCCCAGATAGAAGAAGAGTGAAGACACAACGTCAGTCTGTGTTCTAGCGTGTCTTCCTGATTACAGTCCGTAGGGAGTACACTGATACGTTTTAACTTAACATGAGTAGGTACGAGCTCATTCACTATCGTATACCAGACACTCACGACCGGTGATGTCAACGTGGTGTTATGAATATTGTACCAAATTCTGGACCAATTTTTTGTTGGAAATTTAATTTGGATACGCGGAACGATATTATTGCAAAGAGGTGCGTGGAAGTGTGTGGATAGAAAGCGGATATGGGAGTAGTTGGTAGGATCAGATATAGGAACATAGGACCAACCTTGCATGCAGTGTTGAATATACACCGGGGCCTGTTTGAGTGACATCATATTAGGAGGATTAGGTGCAGGGAGGGAAGAGATCCAACAAGAAATCCATTGGTGGGTGATTTGGTCAGTAACTTGAAATTGTTTATAATTATTAGCTAGAAAGAATGCAGTACATTTAGCTCTGACTGATATTAGGTTCAAGCCCCCACGGTCAAGGGGTAGGGTAACAGTGTCACTCTTGACACGAAAATAATGCCCTGCCCACAGAAACCATCCAATCAGGGAATTTATTTTACGAACATACAAATCACTAATGGGATATATATGAGCGGAGTACTATAATTTAGCACATAAATAACTATTGATGTACCAAATACGTTGGATTAAGTTTAAGTTGCGCAATTTGTGATTTAGACTGAGCATTCGTAATTTTTGAATGAGAGGATCCCAAATATGTTAATACTGTAAACTGTCTGAATTAGAAAACGTTATGCCCAGGATTTTCACTTTCGTAACCAGCTCAATGTTGGCAAATGGTGGGGGTATGCCGTCCATAGCCCAAGAATGAAAGGGCAACACTTTCGTTTTTTGTAAATTAAGCAGTTCGCCACTAACAGCACTAAATTGTTGTAATTGGTCAATAATATAGTTAAATTGTTGTAGAGTGGTACAGCTAAGATTAACATCGTCTGCAAAGGCAGTATCTGATATATTTTGCAGGTCATTCAGATCAGGTTGTATACATGCAGCTAACTTATATAATAAAGGTTCTAGTGCGAGACCAAACAAAAACATGGAAATCGGGCAACCCTGACGAACTCCTTTCTGTAATGGAATGGGAGCAGTAGAGAAACCATTTATTTCAAGCGTAGCCGTGGCTGTGCTATAAATGTGAGTGAGAAAGTTAAGGAAAATTATACGCTCGTAACACAGCAAACAGAAAGGCATGAGATAATCGATCAAATGCATTTTGAAAATCAATGGATATCAGGCAAACGTAAAATAACCTACAACATCCCGAATCTTTGTCAGCGCATAATAAACATTCTTATGTGGATTGAGAGCAGCTTAAAATGGACTAATTTTGTCTTGAAATATTGATTTGAGGCGTCGCACTAGAACTTTATTAAACAATTTGAGATCGGTGTTGAGCAAGGTGATTGGCCTATATTGTGTGACAGTGTTGGCATCAGAAGACTTAGGAATAAAGATCACATGACCATCATTTTGAAGGAAGTGCGGAGTAGCATAGAGTTTATTATATAATGTTACCATATTCACGCCCATGATATCCCAATACTGTTGATAGAGTGCATACGGCAAACCGTCACTCCCGGGACATGAGGTAGGATTACATTGCTTAAGCGTGTGAAGGATTTCCGCTTCTGTTAGTGGTGCAGTTAAGGTCTGATTATCAGACGCTGATAATTGTGGGAGCAACATATTTAAATAATCGTGATACCCTTGGGGAGGGTCCGTAGTGGCAGCATATAACGTTGTATAATGGTCAAAGAAAACTTTTTGAATGTCAGGGAGGGCCGTAAGTTTGGTATTGTTATGATTCAGGGTGTCAATCACCTTCCCAACACGACGTTTATGTTGCGCCATATAGTGATAAAATGTAATGTGTTCATCGGGCAGACAGTCTCCGTCTGGCAGGGTTTGAGCATATTTGCGTACATCATTAGTATGAAGTTGTTTTATCCATGCCTTCGTTTTGTGAATTGCAATCATATTTTGCGGGGAGCTGAGCAGGATCCAAAGTTCATGCAACTCTCTGTAAAGATACGCCAGGGTTTCACGCTGTTCTCGTTTCTTTTCAGCTCCTTGCCATTTGAAAAAACTTCTTATTTTAGGCTTCGCATATTTGACCCACCAGTCATTTAGTGTCGGGTAGTAGTGACGTTGGCGGAGCCAGTACGTCCATTTATTTCTAAACAAACACTTCGTTTGGCGTCAGTAAGTAATTGAGTATTCAGTTTCCAAGCTGTTCTTCCACGGGTTGTAGAAACACCTTGCGCAAATTTACATGTCCAGATTACTGCAGCATGATCACTGAACGGAACTAATTTCAAATGAATATCAGTGATGGAGGATACTAGATTAGTGGTTACCAAAACTCGGTCTAACCGACTGCTCATAGTAGAATTTTTAAAAGTGAATTGGAGATCTCGCCGGTGGTGTACCCAGACGTCCTTGAAAGGTATTGACGAAACTAGCTGCTGTAGGGCAGGTGAGGGAATAAACTTTCCAGTGGTATCAACGGCTCTAGAGACAGCATTAAAATCGCCTGCAAGTGTTATGTTATTCGGAACATTCGGAAACAATGGTAAGATTTCAGTAGAGTAAAACTGTTCCCGTGCTATTCGATTGTTAGTGCCAGAATACGAATAAATATTAATGATCGTAATATTGTCACAAGTAATGCTAATACCCCTGCCAGACGGCAAATGAATAACATTTGAGACCTCTATGCCTCTTTTACATAATATAGCTGTACCCCTGTGCGCTGGTCCTACATTGACATATGCAATATATTGGGGTAAAAAGTCAAATTCTGCAAACGCCACTTCTTGTAATAAAGTAAAGTCAGTCGATGTTTGGTTGATAAAGCTTCGTAATAGATTGCGATTAGCATCACTTTGAATTCCATTCAGATTTAATGTAATATACGATCGAACATTTGGCTTACGAACTTCTTGCATTGACCCAGATATAGCGCACAGGAACAGCAGAAACAAAAAGAAAGGAAATGACCTCTCTGGTACGTTTCTTAACAGACGGCACATTGGTAAACAACCTATATAACAGCATATAATAAAAAGACAATGTAAATAAAGCTGTCGTATCGCAGTCACTATTACGTAAATCTTACTTTAGAGGCAAAATTATTACCAGACCGTGAAACTATCAACCTTGGAAAAAAGAGAGAGAAAGAGAGAGAAAGAGAGAGAGAGAAGAGCTGTGCGGTGTGTTGTTGGTCTCGTGTCTGAAACGTGTAAGATCGCAGAACGATATAAACACGTGGAACATGTTGTTTTGACGAATTCACTGGCTAACATTGTTTCCACCATTTGCTGGAGTGAGGGAAGACACTGCACTACAAGACCACACGGATAAAGCACTTGTTACGTCATTCCGTTCATTAGATACTTTTGTTTTCCTTTTCTTTGACACGTTTTCACTTTGCACTGGCTGTAGCGGAGGCTCTAATACAACAGGGGGAGTCACATGTGCTGCGTGGTTAATAGCCACTTCAGGCTGATTACAGTCGGGCGAGAAGTCAGATGACAGGGTCGTTGCAGTAGTGGGAATCATCTTGGAGGTGGCATGAGGGGCACTGCCCTCTTTACTCTGCTTCTCGGATACAGCTGACTGAAGAGATTCACTTTTGAGGGGCAACTGGGGAAAATTCCTCTCATCCTGTAAATTAGGAGCCGAAGGGGAGGGGGTGCTTTCTAGGACAATTGGTTGGGCATTAGAAACCGTTGGCAATTGTAAATCGGTTGAAGAAGGGTAATAACTAGGAGTTGTCGGCATCTTACCACTGAAAAGTTCAGTCATCTTAAATTCAGTGGTAGCTAAAGTAGATATCACCTGGGGTTTAACTTTCCGTGGACATGCACTAGCGACGTGGTTAGGGACCAGACAAATAAAACAGGTAGGCGGCTGACCTGGATACATGACACTAGCACGACACCCACGAACCACAATTTTAGAGGGAATATGTTTCACTAAAATTATTTGAACGGGTCTATTGCCATTATAGACTGGAAATGGTAACGTACTGGACCACATTTCCACCGTGACATGTATCACTTGTCCATAGGGGCGAATCACTGCACTAAGTTCATCATTAGTGATTTCCATGGGGAGATCCAATATGCGTACACGGGTATATTGTATACTTGCACTGGACAACTGTACTTGACTTATTGTGCCATTTTCATGCTCAAAATTCATGGTTTCCGGGTGTTGACGAAGAAAGGTGTCCACGTGATCTTGACATTTAAACTTGATGTACAAACTATAATCCTCATTATGAAGTTGAATCGCTGCAATATCCTCAATATGTAATTGCAATTCGTTAGTTAACCAAGCCTGTATCCTGGCTACACTGGGCCTGATATTACGCGTCATCTTGTCAAATGCAATTCGAACTGTATTTTTACATAAAACATTCATTGTAAGTGGTACAAAACTATTGTAGAGTGACACAACAATTAAGATTCACTAAACAAAACTATGCAGAAATCCGGGTTAGGTACACTGACAGACACACAACTGAAATTGTATCAAACACAAAGGCCGTCAAGGCGAACGTATAATCAAGTTACAGCGGAGCTCACACACGAGGCGCACTACACCGCGTCTCACAACGAACTCACCATCAAGACCTACTTGCGAGGAAAGAACTACATTGAGTGATTTGTCGTAAAAGTCCAAGCACTTTACATCGCATTGTATTTTGTTTCGGGTTTCGTTTTTATTGCTTTCACTGTTTTTTTCGTAGAATGAACGAAAAAGCAAATACATTTCTCGCCACGAAGCGCAGGATTATTGTTTTAACTGATGAGCAAATAGGAAGCTACTGGCAAAATGATATGGGGACAATGTGTAGTATTTTATTTTCATAGCAGCAAGGGGCAAGATACTATCCTGCGAAAAACATGCGTAAACTTTCTTGACAGAGAATACATGTTCCTTTGTAAAGATCCGGTATGCCCCTTGCTAGGCGATAACTAATGATCGATTAACGAATTGTCTCTGAATACCGTCCTACATGTTTCTCTCTGCTGGCAGACGACTGCGATTTCTCAGGAGTTACCAAATCACGCATGTTTACGAAAGCGAGAGGGATTGTGTTCTAAAGATGAACAGCTGCCTTAGTACGTATTTACCTTTGCGAAAATATAGTGAAACTAGTACCATGAAAAAAAAATCAACCGTATACGTATTATTTTAAATAAATTTATAGTGTTATATTAACTTTCTTATTAGTGTTGCAGATAGGGGTAAAAGTGAAGGATAACGCGGTAAGACGCCGTCCCTTCGTTTCCAGAAAATATCCGTGGCGTCGCACCACTTTCTAAAGAGAATACAATGGACAAAGATAGGTACGGGGGACGGCATGACGTTATGCGTCTCCCTAGCTTTTCAGATTCACTTTAACCCTAGTTGAAGGGCAACCGCCGGTAACCTCGGTTGCTTATAAAATACGCCACTGGTTTGCTTTGCGTTACCGTCGGAAAAATTTTGCGAGGATTTTTGCATAATTTCTCCCTTGGGGAGTATTCCATACCTGTCTTCAGAAAAATCTATTAATAGAATGAGATCGGAAACAATGCTAATAGTCACTCTAACTATTTTGCTGTAATAGCAAACTTTGCGTTGCATTTACAAGTTCTATAATGGAATATACCCATTTGTGTTTTTAAACTGTATGATTTGAGCGTTAGTTGCGCATGAGCGGGATGCTTCTCTTTTGGCAATTACCTGTGGAGCTAAATGCCGAAACCCTGTGTTGTTCGTTCTGTATGTGAGTCACTGTTCAGGTTTTGGTGTCAGTGAATATGTGATAAAGATGTTGATGGAGTGCATGTGAAAGGATTTAGTTTAATTAATATTTTTTAAGAAAATCGAATGCATTGTAGATAGTAACGTTAGAGACTTACACGAGGATGTATATAATTATTTTTCGTATTTGTAACTATTAATAATGTAATTATTCGCAATCATGTTATTCCCAATGATGACCTGAATGAAGGATGCAGTTGTCATTTGATGTCACTGCCTTTGGGAAAGAATATTTCGATACTTGCTTATAACATTTTGAATGTGGAGTGCTATTTCAAAGTTTTTCATAAAGACAAACACATCTTTTTCAAGTAAAGAATCACCTAATTCCGATGTTAACATGGAACGAAGCGAAGAACACCGTCGTAAGAATATTGCTCAGGATGTAGAGCCTCAGGATACCTATGATACTCGTCAGGTATGTTTCACGATTTAAATATATACTTCGTATAGTTATTGGTAATGTATTTATCATTTACTGGTGCGACTCTCATTGCTAATTTGCAATGACACATGAAGGCTTTATGTGTAAAATGTTTCGTAGTACAAAAGTAGGCCTGTCGTATGTGGGTTGTGTAAGACAGGCTATGTGGTTTTGTGTACTAACTTAGATTAGGCCTAGTTTAGAGAGTAGGAGATTGCAATTGAATTTTAAATTGATGCATTTAAAGTTGTAATTTGCAATTTAGCTTAGATAACTTGTTTTATTTGAAAAGTTCAGGCTATTCTTTAGTACGCATAAAAGGCTGCAAATCTAGAGGGGCTTCTAACAGATACTCTCTTTTATTAAATGTTATAGTAAATATACACAATAGTTGTAACAGTCAAAATACTTAGCAAAATATTAGTGGAACTTATATTCTTTAAATCAACAGCGTTATTGAGAAGTTTTTCCTGCTGTTTTTATTAGCTCGTTAAGAACTGCGTACGATTGTAATATAAGCGAATCGTGCAGGGATTTTATTCATTTTTGCGAAAATTTTGCATTTTAATGGTTACAGATAGGTTAAATTAGATTTATTTAATTTTTATTTAGGAAGTTTTGTGATATTTTAAGCCTTTTGGATTAACCGAACTACCTTTTGGATTATGTTATTGTTTCCGAGTGCTTAATTATACTTTTATGCATCTCTATACAGTAATTTCATATGTGTTTAAGTAAGTGGTCTGATGTGTCACTTATAAAAGACTGCAACAAAGGGAACATTTTTTTTTCAAGGGCGCTTGATTGCCAGTGGAAGAGGTGTTGTATTTTGTATTAGTATGGCCTTCTTAAACGTGACAACCAAAATTTCCTTCTACACGAACTCAGGTGTTTTTGAAGGATTTCTTGCAGAATTTTTTAAAAGACAGAATAACAAAGGAAACTATTGTACACATTTCCTACTGCAAGTTGCACAAATATTTAATTTATCATATTAAGGTAAGCGCTATGTAAAAGCACTGTACAGACTTACCATAGAAATGTTGCAGAGCTCTACCGTACACGAGACATGTATTTTATGCCATATGAAGTGTTTCTACACTATCCTCGTTTACGCAAATACCCACCGCCGCTAACGCGCGTGCTCACTACGGATGTGCTATCACGCAAGCCCTCCCTGCTTCACTCGTGCTCTGACTCGGTTAGATGGTAGTCGTGCGTGTTTAGTGCCCATGTAACATGAGTTGGTTCGTGTTTTATGCTCAGTAATTCTAAAGCCAATTTGCATCTAGCAATGCGACACTTAACGAATCCCCTTGTATGGTAACCTAGTCCAATCAATACAGATAAACTGATTTCCTAATCGATTTTTAATCTTTTATCAATTATTTCTATTCATTATCTTTCGATGCTTAACTGAATAAATGCCGGGGTTTATATCATCAAAATGGATCACATGCACTCCAATGACATCTCATCCGTTTTATTTGGTTTGACCTTTTGTAACGAATTAGGCTTAATGATATGTTTTCGATTTTGAAAAGTCGTATTTATTATTAAAACCTTTCCTGGCCTAACTTACGTATTTTATCTTGTATCCGGGTATTTGTTATTTTTTAAACATGAAATCTAGCTATAATTAGCAACAGGGACAATTGGTTTAAACCAAAAAAAAAACGAAAAATGTTCGTAAAATCTTGATGAACACACATTTGTGGGTTATCACGTGTCACTCCCGCATATTATTCGTATTATATTCAGACCTAAATTCCTCATTTATTACTCAAAGTGATTATACTACAAAAGCAATTTTTTTATAAGTTTGTGAATGTTTCTTTTGTGATTATTTTATAGTTTGTTATTATTGTTATGCAATTGCAATCAAAGAAACATTCTAAATATTGTTTCGTTTCAATAATAATAACTATTACTAAAATACGTCTAAATACCGTACTTTTTTTGGGGAGGCCATACAAACCCCCCGAAAGGCATTTACTGGAATCGAAGTATCTTTGGTATCTGTTTATGTGTAAATGAGTCACAGCCAAAGTGGACTCAAATACTTCTTATCTTTATTCACTTTTCGTATTGATATGCAAATTAAGTCGTTGTATTTCTTTAACTTGGACTAATAAAAGTCGTAGTGAATTGTAATGAGTCGTAGTCATAATCACCTACTATCAATCCACTGCTGGATGAACGTCTTTCTAAATCTCTTCAACTATCTATCTTGGACACTTCTTGTATGCCGACGTTTCCTAGGCTGTTTTTATCTCGTTGTATTCAGTCTAGGATTGTTTTCATTTTAATTTAGGAGTTTCCCCTCATATTTTTTGACAGACATTAACCCCAAAGAGTGGAATGATTCGTAAGCAGATAAGAAAATACGCGCCATACTGCAACAGAATAGGATCCTTTGTCATTTGTCATAATTAGAAGAATTTACCGAATGTTGTCGTCGCAGAAATTTTTATCATATAATTTAAATCAGGAAGCTTCAAAATTTGAGGGGGGATTAGCCTCTTTTATGCACTTGTAGTCTCAATGACCAATTTTAGCCACAACAGATAGGAATTATACTGACATCCTAAAATACTTAGGCCTACATACAATGGTTTATGAAACTGTAATAATTTTTACTTGAAGATTATTTTGTATATGTGCAACCTTGTAACCTGGCGTGAACTTTACCTTTTTTTTTAAAAAAAAAGAAATTTTACTACTGGAGAATGTAACGCCAAAAATGGAATTATTGTAGAAGGTTGGGAGAAGATACAAACTTTCACTACAATTGGATAAGGTTTACGGGGTTGAGCGGACACACAAATGTTGATTGACTAGAAAGATAGCCTATGCATTACAGGATACTTTCCCATCCTCTTTGTCAAAATCTGAGAACAACATAAGAAGAAATGAAATGAATTCCCACGTCCCACGATTATGCCGGTTAGGTTAAGGGAGACGTTGATAAAAGCAAGTGAATGATGGTGGAAGAATTGGTGGAATGAGAAGTGGGAGGAAATTGGAGTACCCCACAAAAAACACACACGATGTTGCAAACCACAAATTTACTTGGCCGGGGATCAAACCAAGAAATCCATCCACCAGAAGTAAGCGCTCTACCACTGAGCCACCGTGTCCCCCGAAACAACATAAGAAAATTGTAAGGGAAGCAATACCTTTCAAAGCTAAAGTCACTGTCCAGATGATCATCTCTATGAGCAGAATAGACTACTATGTCTCCCTCCTATGTGAGCTACTTAAAACCGTTTCCTTCATCCGTATATTATTCTACGTAATGTGTGCATGGTTCCGGATTCGATTCCAACAAGGATACTTAAAAATATTCGGTGTTGAACCAGTATATTGGGAACAATTACGAAGCTACATGAAATAAAACGAAGCGGAATCAGGTCTAGAAAGCCGGCATTAAAGCTGTACTAAAGCCATTATAAGGTGTAGTGCAAAATCGGATGCCTTACTCTTTCCGACACAAATGCATGAAAATAATTGATATTTTGGCACACTGAATATTGCCGCTATAACATGCTAACTACTTTCCTATTACACACACAAAAAAAGTGCTTGGTTTTATCAAATAAGATATTCCTTACGGATGATTGTAATATCCTTTGATGAAATAATAATAATTTAAAAAAAGTTAAAGCCCAATATCTTGCCTCTCATAAGCGTCTGGCCAGACTGGTCTGGTCTGACGGTTTGTCTGCAGTGCAAAATATAGCGTGATTCAAAATGATGTGAACGATTACAACTCCTTATAACTATTTTATTAATCATCCAAATAGCTTCAAATCTTACAGTTGTAATCCGAGTTTTTGTGATAAAAAAAATGAAAATAGTACATCACAAATGTTCTATGTGAGCCCCCTTTGTTACCCAGCATACATCTATTTGGTATTCCAATTCCGCCCAGACCCGTTTCAACATGTTTGGCATCAACAGTTTGCACTGCAGCAGTGATGCGCTCTTTCAGTTCATTCACATCTTGGGGTAGATGGGGTTTGTAGACAATGTTTTTTAGATGTCCCCACAGAAAAAAATCGCAGGGGGTTAAGTCCGGTGATCTTGGTGGCCAACGTAGAAGCTGATGATCATTTTTACCTGACCGCCCAATCCAGCGGTGTGGCAGTCTGTTGTTGATGAAATTTCTGACATTGTGATGAAAGTAACATGGAGCTCCATCCAATTGATGGATGAAGTTTGCACTGTCATGTTCGAGCTGTGGCATAACCCACGTAGTAAGCATTTGTAGAAATGTTTGTCCGGTTACAGTTCCTTCGTCAAAGAAGTACGGACCATAAACTTTTGAAGATGAAATTGCACAAAACACATTCGTCTTCGGTGAATCACGCACAATTTCACAGATTTGGTGAGGCTTCTCAGTTCCCCAAATGCGAACATTTTGTTTATTCCCTCTTCCTGTTACATGAAACGTAGCCTCATCACTGAAACAAAGTTTGCCCAGAAAACCATCATCAACACTGCACAACTCTTGTAATGACTCACAAAAAGTCTTGCCACACGTGTGATCATTAGGTGTTAAGTGTTGTAACAACTGCACTCGATACGGATACATCTTTAAATGTTTACGCACTACACGCCAAACAGTTGTTTTAGGCTCTTTGCTAACTCTCCTTGTTAACTTTTGTGGGCTGCGTTGAAAACTGGTTCGACATATGCGTCAGAAGTGGATGGCCTATCGGGCGATTTTTCTTTACAAATGCATCCCGTTCGGTTGAATTTGTCATACCACTTAGTATGGAGTTCTTTGATGGTGGATCTTTATGAAGTTTTGTGCGGAACTCGCGTTGAACACTAACAACAGACCGACAAACGTGAAACTGTAAAATGCAAAATGCTCTCTCTTCACCACAGGCAACCATCTTGGAACTAATCACTATGCCACCTAGCGGATAAATTTTAAACTACTACGCTCGTTCCAAACGAAACTTGAGGATAATATTGAAAGCAGGGTTGGCTGGTTTAAACCAAACAGCGAAAAATGTTCGTAAAAGTGTAAGTGTTCGTAAAATCTTGATGGACACACACTAGTCTGTTATCACGTTTCACTCCCGTATATTATTCATATTATATTCAGACCTAAATTCCTCATTCATTACTCAAAGGGATTATACTACAAAAGCAACATTTTTTTGTATAAGTTTATGAATGTTTCTTATGTGATTTTTTTATAGTTTATTATTATTATTATGCAGTTGCAATTAAAGAAAAATTCTAAATATTGTTCCGTTCTAATAATGTTTACTATTGATAAAATACATCGAAATGCCGTACTTTTTTTTTTTGGGGGGGGGGGGCGTTCTACAAACCGCACGAGAGGCATTTTTGAAATCAGAATTATCTCTGGTATCTATTTATGTATAAATGGGTCAAAGTGGACTCAAATAATAGTATTTTTATTTACTTTTCGTACTGATACGCAAATTAAGTCGTTGTATTTAACTTGGAATAATAAAAGTCGTAGTGAATTAACTTGGACATTAGTTCTTTGTACTCTGCAGTATTTTGGAATTGTCCACATGTAAATGTGTATAATAGTTTCACTTTTGCAACTATTTATCCTTTTGTCCTTCTGAAGTGACTCTTGACAATTATATTAACAAGTATGTAAAGATCAGTACAACGTATTTTTATCAGTAGTCCTTCGTGAGTTGTCGGCAGACGTATCGCAGTTGTGGCCAATTAGTCCCGGTTTCGAGTTCAAATGAAGGACATTTTCCCTCAGATGTAAGCCGAGAAGCGGTTGGATTCCGCTTTAAGCGTATGTGACCCCTTCCACATAACCCGGTTGTTGCATAATAACACCAAGACAAAACACTTATTACTGTCCATATGTGATATAAATACATAGAGCAAATTATTTAAACCAAAAATACCGGGTTTAAACCAAAAATGTTTTTTTGGTTTTTCCAATAAAAACCATGGTTTTTCCCCACCCTGATTGAAAGTATTTCCATAGAGATTTCATTGTTGATAGAGTATTATCACTTATAGAACGTTTCCTTTTCGTTCACATCATTTTGAATCACGCTGTAGTATAGTTCAGAGTTTCTGAAAACGAGGCTGGACTTTCTCCTCCCATACATTCCCATACATGTCTTTCAACAGAACCCACCCACCCTTCCCCAACCCTAGCTACTATAGTGGACCTCTTGTTTTTTCCCCTTTGCCGAAAAGAAAAGGGATGAAGGGAAAATTATGTGGTGACATCTACCAATTAAGGTGAACACTACGACCACTTAAAAGAAGAGAAAAAGATATTAATATATCGAATTTAATCAATGCATAATAGTTCGTAAATGATGCTTTTTTTACCTTTAATATATGTATTACGACACGTATGAAACAACTCCTAAATAGAAAAGATAGTGATTTAGGGAGCTATTCCGTTTTCATTTCAAATATCGTGTTTTTTAAACTTTTATTGATTCACAAAGTTACCGCAACTTTAATCACATATGTAATAAAAGTATATTAGGTTTTTGAGAAAGGGACCGCACGGCTACATAGTACCATCCTATGTCTATAACATATCGAAAAATTATGACAATCTTCCACTTTGTTAATTAACAGGAAGAAATGAGAGCATGCATGTTTTTGCGAACAAATTTTATGTGGGTAAGAAAACTCTTAAATAAATACTTTTATCGTAGCTGAAATAATAAAGTCGCACCAGTCAATGAGTAAGCTCATTTCCTTTCCATTTTGAATCAGTCCATGTGAAGCGATCCAGTGAGGTTTGCTTACCTTTTTTAATACTATTACCATATACAATGCCAGCAGTTTATATATATATATATATATATATATATATATATATATATATATATATATATATATATATATATAAATAATATAATCCGTGCGCATTTGTTAGTGACTTTCATTTTTGTGGAGCAGCGCGTACCAATTACTGATTCTACAGACTTCAGCGTAAACTTTAAGTCCGAACTGGATTATTCAAAAACATTGCAATGAACAAGCCGTAGTTGAACTGTAGTAATTAAAAATTATTCCCTGAGTGTAATTTCGAAATGTAATATAACCAGTCACAAATGAAAATGAAGTATTAGAAGTAGTATCAAATAAAGAGAGCATTGTGATCGAATGCTCTCTATTTGATTATTGTGATCGAATTAAGAATATGTACAGCACGTAAAGGACCATGTCTACACACTCATCACAAATCTGTACGAGTTTGTGTGAAAGATGTCCAGATAAGAATCCTTCTTAAAATGTACAAATAATCTGAAGAAGATAGGATAACAGAGTTTAAGCTGAGGGGGCAACAAAGTGGATTGAAATTATTACAATTGTAAAACCGCAAGATGAGTAATTTTGAACTACTAATTGGGAAACTAGAAAATCTGAAATGTCACCACTGTTTCCAAAATTCAAGGTAACTTTTTGAAAGAAAAGAAAAGAATGTCTTTCTTGCACGGAATACATATCTTGACTGATTTTGCTGAGAATTTTACAGTTGTAATCGAAGATGAAATTCAAGGTTATTTCTGTGACCAAGCAACTGTACACCCATTTGTTTGAAATTTTATGAGATCGCAGTAGAAACTAAATTCAAAATCACTCAATTTATATTCTGAGTGACTATTTAGAACATAGTACACAAGTTGTTACTACATTTCAAACTCGTGTGCTACATTATATAAAAGAGAATTACTCTAAAGTTGAAATAATTATTTATTTTTCGGATAAAAGTAGCAGCCAATATAAGAATTACGGATATATGTATATATTTATTTAATTTGCTACCACAAAACATATTTTGAACTAGAATCTGTGTGGCGATGTTTTTGCCTCTTGCCATGGCAAGAATGCGATGGAGTGGGAGACTTAACAAAGTGTGAAGTAAGTTAAAGTTAGGTTGCTAAGAACATCAAATCAAACCCTCAGTGTAGAGAAACTATACGATTTCTGCAAAGAAAACATTAAAAGTATTCCTTTTTTTCTTGGCACACAAAGAAATGGTTACTCATATCGAAGCCAGATTTGAAAATTGTATGCGAATCGAAGAAACGAGAAAATGTGAATTTCATACCGTTCAGGAAGCGCAATTAGGTACTATGCGACATTGAAAACGGACATTTACTAAGATCACTATGTTTTGTCGGTAAAGTTCGAAAATGTTGGTCTGCACATATCGGTGAAGGTGGGTTAATAGCCAGGTTGGCTCCTTTCTTTATCAAAGCTCAGTTCTCAATTTACGTACTAATGCTGAGCGAGTGAAGGCGGATTAGTAGCCAAGTTGATTACTTTCTTCATTACAACTTAATGGATGTGGACCAGTGTTCTAGAACTCTGCCTTTTTTGTCAAATTATCCCGTTGATTTTACAAATAAATGTTGCAGTAGCATGTATCCGTGATGGACAGTAGTGGTTGACATAGGTTGGATAATGAAGTATATGTACGATTTCACCATCTTGCAGGACCTAAAACGCCATTTGAGAAGTTTGGTAGTGATCCCTATACACCTAGTAAAAAAATATTCTAAGAGAAATATAACCTCTTGAACCCATAACAACAGGCAGCTCACATAGCATTCCACAAAAATACCTTTAAGAAATAAACATGCTGCTTAACAGTCATTCATATTAGAGAAGTTTTCTCAATTTTGTAACAGATGAATCGGTTAATATTTCTTCTTCATATTAATTTATTTATTCACTAGTAACGTTAATGGCTTCCTTTCTCTTTCAAGTTTATTCTTTTTATATGTGAAAATAGTAATTGAAATATGACCATTATGTAAGCCTTTTCTTAATTTGGTTAAAGCTCAAATTCTCCAATTTTTGAAAATTCATTACGTTGTTCACGGTCAAATATGAAGTTTGAAATTTTTACTATAGTTTTCTCTTGTGTAGGTATCTATTTTGTAGAAAAATGGCTTTTTATTCCATGTTTCACCAGAGATAGCATCCTTCAATGTTTGCAGAATTACGAAATTTCAAATTTTAAAATAATCAAAACATATAGGAAGCACTTATCAGTGTGATTACTGTAGTAATGGTGAGTAAAGTACCGCTACAATTATAATAACAAAACAACTTTGATATTTGACCCCTTCATTATAAACTTCAGCTCTACTAGTAAAAAAAGCGGAATTGGCTAAAGTTCGATAGTAAACTTACGGAATAATTTGGACATATTAGTGTTCAATCAAATCTTTTCTACTAGAGGAAATTAAAGAAGAGAAAGTCCTGAAGAAAATTGTTTTATTGCAGTGTTTTTAAGTAATCCAGTCCTGGGTTGAAGTTTACACTAACATCCGCGAAGTCACTAATTGGCACGCGCTGCTTAACAAAAAAATACCGCCACAGATTTACGGACGGGCTGAAATTCTTAAAAACCCGTTTTGTACTGGGAATGTATAGAGTGATAGTGCATTGATATTAAAAAGAAAAACAAATATATAAAAGACGACTGTCACTAAAGGTTTTTTTTTTTTTTTTATTTATTAGATTACTTCGCATGAGTTTACTGTTAAGCTGTCATTGGGTGAACAGAGGTGCGAAATAAGTTAAGGTTCAGGATTCTGCGGTTTCGAGCTTATGAAAACTTAAGCATGTACAAAGACAACTGAAAGGATATCAGAATTATTTACGAATGCTTATCATTGGTCAATAGAGATGTCCTCGAGTCACATATTACAGTGGGAAGAAACGTCCAATATTAAATTTGGAAAATGCCGACCTGATAAAAATGGAGATGTTGCTATAAACAGGTTCATTCAAAAATTGAAACCTCAGTGGCTTTCAATTGATAGGCAACAGGTTTTCAGTTTATTACCAAAGACTACGAAATAAAGCAATTTCTCTATGGATATGATATATAGAAGTGGCCCAAAAGTAGGTATATAAATCAGCATCGTTCAAGTGTGAGATTTTAATTTATTAAGACAATGAATTTATTTGCTTTGGTTTGTTCCAAGCTTAAGGTATTAGTAATAATAAATTAAGAACAGATAAAGAAGAAAATAAGACATTACCTATATGGATAACAATAAGTAAATGATATAAAATTTCATGATCTATCAGTACGGGACTGTATACTTACTTTTCGGCCAGCCACTCTGTATATATATGAGTGAAATGAAATATTTAAAATTGTAAATAGCATGTGCACGTAGTTGCGCTCAAGATTGTTTTATGTTCATATATAAAGGGAGTATCCTCAGTCGCTTACTTTTTCTTTTATTCATAGATGATCTTTCCGATCTTCTTCAAGCTAAATCTAGTAACATTCTTCTGTTTGCTGATGATTGTAAACTCTGCAGAGAAATCCAAGGTTGGCTAGTTTAACTCCCTCAAAAAAAAGAAAAAAAAAGCGAAAAATGATTTAAATCGTGTGAACTTCATGATGACACTTCTGTATCAAACCGTCTGTATTTTCACCTTTTAATAATGGAGTTCCATGTTCAATTCTTGGTCGGTGCACAACCTTTCAAGTGTAAACCAAATAGCGGTTCGGATGTCACTTTAAGCGAAAGTCTTCTCTTTGATAACCTCGGTATTACATAAGGATGTTAGGCCTAAAACACCGAACGAAACCAAATTGTATATTTCTGCTTGCTTGAATGTCTGTTTTATGAGGAAGCCAAAATTGGTTAAATATATTGATAGAAATTGGCAAAATTATCGACTGCCTACGTAGCTTTAGCATTAGCTTGGATTGGAATTTCAGTTTTAATTTTATTGAATGATATCTACGTACTAAATTTGTAATTTAATTCTTCAGTTTTAGCGTACTGGTTATGGTACGTTGACCGTAAAATTTTACATGCAAAGCAATAACAGGATTTTACCGTTATTACTTTGCATTTAAAGTAATAACAGATTATTCCCAGTGGCTAAAACAAGAGTTTCCCGATTTGAGGAATTTACTGACCGAACCACCCAACTTTATAATGAAACGGGACAGTTCCAATTCCTGAATATACTATTGGTGTTGCAGTGCAGTGGGTGCAACTTCCATTCTGCTGTTCCACGTTCAAAGGGAGGACAATTTCTCTCGGATGTAAGCCGAAAAGCAGTTTGGATACCGCTCTAAGCTTATGTGATCCTTTCCAGCATAACCTCGTTGTTGCATAATAACACTAAGGCAAAACAAACTTATTTCTGTCCATATGTAATATAAACACATAGAGCAAATTATTTAAAAAAAAAAAAAAAAAAAAAAACCATGGTGTTTGCCAACCCTGGAGAAATCTCTACACTTCAAAATGATATCACACGCTGTTCTTCTCGGTGTGAAGATTCGTATTTGAAGTTGAATTTTAATGAATACACATATCTCACAATTTTTCTTAGGAAAAATGGTATTAAACAAGACTACACTATTGGTATTTATTCAAAATATACAGCCGCATAATGAGCTTGGTGTTAGCCTTTATTCGATGACAAGCCTTCTTTCAGTGAACATATTGCTACATTTACTTAAAAGTTTTTGCGAATGTTAGGAGCAGGGGCGGCGATTATGGGGGCAAGTAGGGTTGCCAACTCTGGAAAATAAAAGAAAAACCGGCACTCCCTCAAAATTCCCTATGACATAGGTCTAACGTAAGTGTGAAGTATCTCTGTACGGACCCAAACATGGGAAGGAAATGTACTATCGTGGACAAAAATGCATTAGCACCTGTATTCTGCATATCCTTAGTGCCATCACTAATAAGCTTAATAGATACATTGTACTATAAATGAGAAACTGAAATCAGCATTGATCATTTTATTGTATTTACCAGAAACTGTCACTTCTTTAAAATCACCAATACAGATGTAGTAAAATATATTAATTTTTACGTGACAATTTTAGATTAGGAAAATGAAATTTATTCTTTAAACTTATACTTATATTCTTATTGCTTTCGGGGGGCGCGGTGGCTCAGTGGTAGAGCGTTCACCTCTGGTGCTTGGGGTCCCGGGTTCGATCCCAGCCCCCGCCAAGTGAACTTTGTGGTGGACAAACACCGTGCTCGTGGGTTTTCTCGGGGGTTCTCCCGTTTCCTCCCACTTTCTTCATTCCACCGTTTCACTCATCTCTCATCATCACCGTCTAACCGGCATAACCGTGGGACGTAAAACTTAAAGATTTCATTTCATTTCTTATTGCTTTAAGAAGTCCTTTTACACTCTCGATGAATGTATGAAATTCCTTACGAGTAAATTTTAAATTTTCCCTGATACAGTCCCTGTCATCTCTTAAAATTAATGAAATACATTAATCGGTGACAGATGGTGAAAGGTGACAGTTTGGGATTTACAGAATGAAAGTTACTTTTTAAATCTATACTTGAAACTAGATGAAATTGCTTCGAACTAGATACAAATTTGAAAAAAAAAAACGGCCATAAAGAGGCTGGTAAGAAGTTTGTACCGGTCACCGGCTTTAATTAAAATAACAGCAATATTTCCGGCCAGGCCGGTGAAAAACCGGCCAGTTGGCAACCCTAGGGGCAAGAGGGGCTGTTTCCCCCCACTTTTTTTTGAAGTGACTCCTTAATGTATGTAATTTGGAAATGTAAAACTGGTTCCTACAAAAAATAGTGCGATATTATATTTGCCGTTGCGTGTGTACATATTGGTTATTTGTCTTCCCGTGGAGTTAAGAAAGCTACAGGAATTGCGTTTTAATTGCAATGCAAAGGAATTAATATTGCAATTGCGTATTTCTTTAAATTCCGTAGTATATGCTTGTAGTATTTACTGTCTTTTATTTCCTAAGAGTAAGTAACATACATTTAGTCTCATGTGTGGAATTAAAAAAATATAAGTTGTTCATTAATCCCCAGTTTGGATATAACTTTTACGAAACGAGCCTCATTATTCATTACTATGATTAATATTACCCTTTCTATTTATTTGTTTTGCAAATTTGTTATTAAATAATCTGATCACACAATTTTCCAGAGAGAATTTTAAGATGTTCATGAGCAAGGAATCAAATCTCTTCTTATACCTTCGTTGTTTAATAGTACAAGGGGTAGTACGTATTTGTGTTGTTCTTGTTAATTTAATTAATAAAATATGAAATACGCTATAGACCTACGGTATTTTAACTGAAAAAGATAGTATCCTATTAGTTATACAACCTTTCATCAAAGTATTAGAAATAACCAGGAAAACTAACATTGACATACAAATATTCAGATCATGTCTTTCCCCTCCACTTTTAAAGTTCAATCGCCGCCACTGATTAAGAGTTATGTACGGATTTACAGAATTTCAAACTTTGACGGCGCTCACTATTTTTTATAAGACCTTGGTTTCTCCTGTAGTGGAATAGTATTCACCTATTTAGTCTATGGCTTGTTCTACAAGTCTTTTCAAGCTGGAGACTGTCCTCATCATCTTTCTACCCATTGTTCGCACAGAGTTCTACTTACGTGAGTCAAGGAACTCTCAATATAGCATCGTATACTACTCGTAGCAAAAGAACTGATATTTTATTTCTACATAAAATAACAAACAAATAAAACGTTCTTTCTCCACTTCCTACAATTAATTTCAGAGTACCTATCCACGAATCTATTCTATATTTCGAAACCTAGACTTGCAATAGTACAAAAGTCGCTCATGCACAGACTTCGTGCTGATCTCAAGACTTCCATCAACAATGGACGTTTTTACCTGTGAAAGAAGTTTCCGATCTTCATTGTATAAATTAAGTTGTAAATATTGTTACGTAAATATTTGTAATTTCCTTGTATTTATCTTTATTTATTCGCAATATTGTTTCATGTTTCAGTGTAGAATGTCTAACGGGATGTGTCTGGAACTATACATAAATAAGACAGCTATGAACTACTGTGTCTGAATGTGATCATTTATAGTTAAAAACATCCACTTGTGAGACCTTGGCATGGCATGCCTGCTGTACTGACACGTCCATGACGAAATTCATTATGTCATCGGAAGACAGTAGTGCGACAAATACTCATTTCCATAAACGTCGTCCATTCGACGGGAAATTTCGGTACCACTAACATCTTCTGCTGACAAATATTGAATTATTGCACGTTGTGCTTATTTGAGCAATCCATTCCACCACCACTAACAATTAGCACACTTTTATCTCGGTGAAACATATTGGCGGTGCAAGCTGTATACCAACTTTCTGATACCACACCCTACCATTTACGGTAAACATTTGAAATTTCTGCCTCTTAAGGTTACTGTTCCCTTCCCCTTCTCCGAGTATTTCGTCTTTCGCCACCAGACGCTCACTTTTTCATTAGGCAATCACTGCTAGCGCCTCTGCTGGGAAGAACTGAAAGATCGTAGCGCTCGGTTTAAATATGTCCAGGATATCTACACTTGAAGTGAGCGAGGAGAGGAATCCAACAGTTTTTTTGTTTTTTTCGTGCATCTGCAGTCAGTCAAGAGTCTATTTTTACAAGCCGTGTTCAGCTGTAGGGCAAAAATTCAAGCATAGACGGGTAGCATAAATCTTTTTTTTTTTTTTTTTTTTTGTTTCTGCAGGCAGGAATAGTTTTTGAAAAAAAAAAAAAAAAAAACGGGAATTAGGTTGCATGGAACGGTCATTCGCATCGCGTTGACAAATTTTCTTTCGTCCGTTTATCACATGAAGCTGTTTTTTTTTCTTTTCGATTATTACTAGAATATGAGATACATAACCTAAATGGTTCTTTGTACACAGAAAACAAACATGCAATACTAATATTTTCTTACAATTAACAGTATTATATGATTTTTTTTTTCTGAAGTGTATTTTGCATAAAAAATGGACAGAATGAATTTTGACTTTTCTGTTTGTCGCTATCCTTCTGACTAGAGAGAATGCTGTGGCTAACTAAAGGGCTTGCAGGACCCGCAACACTGGGAGGCCCAGAACAAGTTAAACTTTATATTGTTAGGATGTTCAAAATTATGTGATGATGCAACTATATCTAATTTTTACCTGTGAAGACTGTAACACCTGAGCGATTGTTTAGTAAATTAAAACCCAACAAAACTTATACTGACCAGCGAAAGCATTATAACCACTCGCTACTTTTTGAACGAAATCATTGGGCTGAGAAAAAGAACTACGAGGCATAACACAACCGCGCGCCAGAGGGTGACAGGAATCTCACTCGATTAGTCAGTGTGGTGTTTGTGCCTTGAATGGGGAAGGACGACGATATATCAGGGTGACTAAATGGCTGGAAGCTTCATTTCGGAAACAGCGCGACTTGTCGAGTTTTCGCGATCTGCCGTGCTTAGTGTATTTCAAATGTGGGAAAAGGACCGTGAAACCAGCATCGAACCAAATAAAACGTGAGGCGACCACACCTCATTAAAAATGTTGGATGTCGTAGACTCTCGACGTTGGTACAGCAGAATAGGCGAAAACTATAGCACAATATAATAATAATAATATGGCGAAGCTTGTCTATGCTGGCCACCGTCGCTTCAATTGAAAAGTGGCCAATTTAGATAGGTGGCCAACATTCAGAAAATAAATGTAATTGGTGTTGTTTAGAATAAGATTTCTCATTGTAAAATTTTAATAAGCAATGGCACGACACCTACTTGTAAATAATGTATTTTCTGGAGATACCTTTCGAAACAGCGAATCAGTTATTAAGAAAAAAAATATTCATGCTGGTTCATTCTAGACGTATTTCTTTTATTCTTTTTGGCACAAATACAGTCTCCCATTTTGTAGTTAACTACCTCTTGTTAGTGAGCTACAAGTGTTCTCAAAGCAAAAGATGTTTTGAGAAAATCTTAAGGGAATTCATATCTCAAAACCTCAGCTATCTTTTGACAAGCCGAGGTGCAAATAGTTGACAATTGAGATGAGTACTTGAGAATTTTTCAGAATTACAAAAGCTCCCCACTGATGAAAGAAGCCAATATAGCTAATGGTTTTACCCAGACAGGGTAAATAAATACGTACAACCATTTTCTCAATGATGCTTTTTCTTATTCACATCTTCTTTCAGCACTCCTTTATCAGGGCAGTGTTGTGGCCATTGAGTTCCCAAGAACAAATTGTGGGAATCCACGTTTCTTTGCTACCAGTCACAGATACTGCCTCTCATATGGGAATACGAAAGAGTTAGGAAAAATAACAAAGCGGTGCTTCAATGCGGCCAACTTCAAAGTTAGACAGGTGGCCAACTTATAGAGTAATAAGTAACGAACCAGGCCAAGATGAGCAGGTAGCCAACTTAGAGAGGTGGCCAAGTTGACAGGTTTTACTGTAATAATAAAAATAAAATAAAAAACATGTACATTTTTTGCATATGAGCAAGTAGCGACTCACTAAATAAACATAAAATGTCAAAACTCTGTTCTGTAAATTTTACGTGCTTCATGAACGTGGAAAGAGGGGATCCGTTTAACATGTAACATACGATAGATAAAAAAAATCAGTCGTAAATGTGTGTGCCAAGTTTAGTCAGTTTGTGGTAGAAAGTGTGACAGATAAAGTTGATTGTTAATTTAGCAATGGTGGCCTTCAACAATGAAAGTAACAATAATATGTGAAACCGACACCCACCATTCCATACATATCTCAATCGTAAATGATTATAGCAAGTTTGGTTAGTTTCTGGTACAAAGTATGGCAGATAAAGGTGATTGTTTATTTAACAGTGGAGAAATCCAACGATTGTTTCTTTAACAATGATCCCAACATTGAAACTAACAATATGTTTAATCGACAGGTATCATCAGGACCGGATCCAGGATTCTCTGAGGGGGGGGGGGGTGCACCAATAACTACCAATACATTTGAATTAAATTTGAGTTTTTTAAAAGCCTTTAGGCATCTGTGATGTGAATGAAGAATTCCTTTGGAAATGCTAAATGTCTGCTTTCGATGAATTCTTTTCCTTTAACCTTCAGAAAATTGACTTAAACTATTGATTTTGCAAAACTCACTGCTAGCTTCTCACTTTAGGTAGTGTATATTTACAACGAAGGGGGAGGGGGGTGCACGTGCACCTTTGCACTCCTCACCTAAATCCGGCCCTGGGTACTATTTCCTAGATATCCCAGTCGTAATCCGATGGGTGTATGTATTTTTGTGTATGTAAATTCTTTGCAGGTGGTCGGCGGCTTGCGGCGACGGTGCAGCGTCCTGTAATTGGTATAGGCCTTGTAATATTTTGTGATCTGTTGGTTAACTTACTCGTTTCCATGGTTACAGGGAACAGGTTATCATTATGGTAACTAATTAAGTTGTTGCGTTCTCACAAGGCAGGTAACACAAGAAGGAAGGCCGATGCAGACCTACAAATCGAGCGTGTTTGTTGCATTTTGGTTATAAGTCAGATTTGCATACGGAAATTAATTGGTTTATTATGTAACCATTAGAAATTGAAATTCAAGAGTCTCAAAGTTTATATATATATATATATATTTTAGTCTACCGAAGTTAGCTCATTATATTATCTTCCTCTTGTAGATCCACGAGATAATGATCCTTTGATTGATAATCAAAGGCCATTATCACAACAATTTTCAGTACTGATCTGTCAGTGCTTACTCAGGCTCCCATGCTTACACAAATAACCTTGCATCAGAAGGAGTCACCCATATATTATTTACAATTTGTATCTGTCCTGACTGGGTCTATCTACAAAAAGTACCACATACCCTCAGAGTAGTTCGCAAAATTGTTACAGGACGCTGCACCTTCGCCGCAAGCCGCCGACCACCTGCAAAGAATTTGCATACACAAAAATACATTAGGTATTTTAGTATACTTACCACCATCCAGTTACAGTATCCTTAAAGTGGGAATTGAACTTGTAGAAAAATTGCAGCACAAACTTTCCATTGATAAACGATTTTATTTAATAATAAGAACTTTCACTTCTGACACACACTACACTAATAGGATGCTGACTACGAGAAAAAAAATAGAATATGTAACTCTTGTTAAGTTTTTCTTTCTTTCAAATGTTTATTGCAATATTTTATTTTACGTTGGCGCGCATTCTCTTCTGGCTGTCTTGAATCTTCCCCACTCTCTTTCTTCATCTTAGAGAGGTCCTGAGTTCTGTATCCGGAGCTCTTCCCTGCTGCTGCTATTCTGTTATAGTTGGTCTCTACTGACGTGCTGCTGGCAGTTTCATGTCACAGTAGTTGTACTAGTAAACTAGTTTGACCATTCAAAAGCGCAACAGCGGACACTTCAGATCACGAAACAGTGGTGCAAATAACATTCATGTTGTGGAAATGCGAGTGCCGGTCAACAGCTAGGCCGTTTACGACCGCAACCCATAGACGTCCAGGCTAGACGACGACAAAGAAGGCTAGATATTTGAGAACAGCAGACACTTTTCTAAGCATGTATCTGCAGGACCCGTGAGACTTCGGAATTGCGGAATTAACACTAAGAATCTCTTCAATCAACATGTCTTACCGTAACGGAAGAGATAAGGCCAACATAAGATGCTGACCATAAAAGGAGCAGAAGGAAGAGGACGACGGAATAAGAAGAAATTTATTTAACGTGCACGAACTTGAACGGTTTACAAATCTAAAATTAAAGGCCTAAAGAAAAATTCGATTAAATCAAAATTATTCAAAATCAATTTTTTTTTTACCTCAGTGTTCAGTGCATCTGTTGTATATGTGTTTTCGTGTGCTGGAAATTAAACGCATTCACTAATGAACCCAGTCGTTTTCTTGGACTTCATCAGGAGAACTCAAGGTATGTGTCAGATATTTATAGGTGTAACGCCTTCTGTTTCAGCTGCTGGGAGTATGCAGAGCCCATAAGGCATGAAAACCAGTAACTTCACGTTGTTGTGTGGGTAATCTCATTTGAACTACAGCTGGAGTTAAAACTGCAGGAAAACCCTGCTAAATTAGAGTCTCATGTTCACCGAAATTGAATCTTTTATTTTGTTTACTTAATCAAGTTATCATTTTTATTATTTTATTTGCTCTACCGATTCATTTGAATATTGAGAAATGAATTAACTTGGGCCTTCAGCCATCTAATTAATATTCATTGGTCATTACCATCTCCCCCTCTCTTCTCATATTCACTTACCCCCACTACAAAACGTGGCGCCCAGCGTGGGGCTAGAGATTGCTCCCATCGTATGTTCGTTGTAGAAAATTTCTTAGTCTGAACTGACAAAGTTGCTCCGTCACAAAAACGCTCATGAATGGCACGATTGTTTTTTTTCTAGTATAGTTTGTAAGTATTCACGAACAAAGCCTGTTGATTTTAACAGTTATGACGAAAACTATTTGAAGATCATAATGATTGCCTTGAGTTTGGAATGTCACTCTCTAAGGCTCTGTAACGGTTACCGAAACAACCAAAACTTAACGTCAACACTTGACTTTCAACGATTAACAACCGACGACGAACTCAAAAAACGAACCGCCAATATCCACAGCTAAAGATCAACTACCCTGTCACTCTCCGCTGTATTGTTTTTATTCCAAGCGATTTCTCACCAAAACCGTAGGCTCGCACTGCACATAGGGTATTTTCTTATGGCGGGGAGTGCGACGTGTGAAGGGGTACAGTCAGGTGTACTCACCTACCCCTTTACCTATTTACGGTTGAAAAACTACACTTTTCCTTCCTTTTACATCACTCACTTTTTACTGTAATGTTTAATTGAGAAACTCCTGCTATCACTGTATAGTACGTATATGCAGCTTTCAAACGATATGCAAAACTTCGTATAAGTTGGTAAACTTAATACTCAAATCGTTAAATAAACATCAAAACAATTTTTCTAAACACTTGGCTCTCTCACCCTGTCTTGTGTCCATCCGGGGGGGGACACCTGTGAGGGAATTTGGAAGGTTTTCACCTGTATGAGAGGGGTGGGGGAGGTTCTCCTAGAGAGGTTTTTACGTGTTTGTGAAGGATTGAAGCAAAAGTTTGCTTGAATCTCACTACCAAATAAATCTACATGTAAAATTATGCATTTGTTTAAAATATTTTGTGCTGACATATTATAGTACACATAAAACAGTTGAAAATGCAAGCTCAGTCGCCTGGCTCTCCTCAGGAAAACTGCTTTTAACATGGCGGCATGGTTGTTCCTTGTACCATGCATTCTGTTCATGGACTGCGAGAGCTGCTACCCTTTTATCGATATAAGCCTTTATTTTAATGATATAAATGCTTAAACTAGCTACGGCCTAATCTGTTTAAATAAAAACTACTACGAACATATCAAGAAAATTTTTAACCATTTTATAAAGAATTACGTGTGGAAACATCTATACAAAAAGGGGGTGAAGACTCATAGACGGAATAGTTCCAACTTGTTCCAACTCGTAGTCACTCGAACAGCGTTTAAAATTATAGGTTTGTCTGGATAGCGAAAGAAGTCCGTTGTTTCGTAGACGCTTGCATATTAAAACATGCGAAAAGTGGGAGGAGCTTCCAGAAATCGCACTTCTTTGAACGCTGGGTTTTGGCATGTATATGCTAGTTTCCAGTGCATACCAGCAACAAGATCTCTGCGACAGTCGGACTCCAAAATCAAATGTTTCTCCCTAACGAAACAATTACTAAAATACAGGGTGCGGCACGTAAAACCGGCCCGTCGTAATATTCTGGTATATTGTGTTTTTGGCAACACTTAAATAATCTACTTTTCTACCAAGAGATGGCGTGTCGAGGTCGGGTCGACTTACGTGACCTGCAGCAGTCACGTGCAGCCGCAGCCAGTGAAACTTGTCGAAACCAGTTGAGAAAAAGGCCTCGTTGTGTTAAGCCGGGTGAGTGTCAGTGTGTGATAATGCCGTATTCGATACCCGAGCGTGTTGCCATTGTTGAAGGGCTCATTCTCACTGGATCTTTTGTGAAAACAAAGAATTTGTTTCGGGAGAAATTTCCAGGACGTTCTGTGCCAGCAAAAAGCACCATTCAGGAATTGATTGAAAAATGGCGGCGTACAGGATCGGTTCAAAATGCTCCCAGGAACAGATGACCATCTGTCTGCACACCTGAATTAAAGATGCAGGTGGAGGACATAATGACAAGAAGTCCTCGAAAGTCAACCAGGAGATTGAGTCAACAGGTTCATGCGAGTGAGAGAAGTTGCAGACGTGTTTTAAGGGGACTGAAGTTAAAACCGTACCGGATAAGTGTTGTGCAAGAACTGAAGGAGCCTGACGTGCAGAAGAGGGTGCATTTCTGTTCATGGCTGTTGTGCAATGTTGCCAGTGGTTTCTTGGATCCACTAATGCTCATCATAAGTGACGAGGCGTGGTTCCACCTGTCTGGGTACGTAAATTCTCAAAACAACCGGTATTGGTCGACAGAAAATCCACACGCAATCCACCAGGTATCCTTGCATGATTAGAAGATTGGTGTTTGGTGTGCCATTTCCGCCACACGCGTTATTGGGTCCATATTCTTTGAGACGACAGTGAACAGTGACGTGTATATGGGAATCCTGGAGGAGTTTTATACACACTTGACCGAAGAGGAGCGTCAGTTATGTTACTTTCAGCAGGACGGTGCAACATGCCACACATCAGCTGCATCATTGTCCCTTGTGCATGAGATGTTTACACCAGAGAGGAGAACCAGCAAAGGCTTGTGGCCTCCTCGGTCACCAGACTTGTCCACGTGTGACTTTTACTTATGGGGACTGTTAAAGGGAAGAGTATACGAAACAAATCCACACAAAATTGAAGAACTCAAGACCAGGATGTCACCAATAGCATTACAACACAAGAACTGACAAGGGTATTTATGAATCTCCTCAATCGTGCTTACATGTGTGTTGAAGTGGGCGGAGGACACTTTCAGCACCTGCTGTGAAGGTGAGTAGTCATATTCAATACATTACATTTCATTTTATGTGTTCACTTTACGTGCCGCACCCTGTATTAGTCCATATCAGGAAATGTCCTTCCTGCGTCAATGCACGTCTATAACATGAAAATGCAGATGGAAACTATGCACTAGTGTTCTTCCTCAGAAAGCATAGCTCCTGTACCAAACAAAGGTTTTGCGTTGAAACTTTTTTTTTTTTTTTTTTTTTTTACTCTGCGTTCACCCAGAGCGAGAGACTGAAGCTACGTCGTTCTATATGCTTACATGATATATAAAATATTATTAGATGAATACTTGATACACACATATTTACATACTTCACCTCTTGATAAATGATAAAAATAAACTTAAGCCTAATTAATGCTTCCACACCTAACCCTTTATTTATTAATAATTATAAATATAATTAAGAATCTAAATATCTAATTATTCATGTATGCAAATAAGGCAAAAAGTTGATATGCAAATTAACTATATGTATGCACTATACAGCCTCCGACAATGAAACTAGCAACAATATGTGAAATCGACACAGTCACCCACATAAGTACCTGGACCCCTGACTTAAAACTCCATTACTTGGAGTCCAGGTACTTATGTGGGTGACTGTACCATACAATAGATTAAAAAAATCAATCGTAAATGGGTGTGCCAAATTTGGTCAGTTTGTGGTAGAAAGTGTGGCAGATAAAGTTGATTGTTTATTTAACAATGGTGGCCTTCAACAATGAAACTAATAACAATATGTAAAATCGACACGCACCATTCCATACATATCTCAGTGGTAATCCGATGGGTGTGCCAAGTTTGGTCAGTTTGTGGTACATAGTAAAGCAAATGAAGTTGATTGTTTATTTAACAATGGTGGCCTCCAACGAAGAAACTAACAACAATATGTGAAATCTACATGTACCATACGATAGATAAAAAATTCAATCGTAAATGTGTGTGCCAAGTTTGGTCAGTTTGTAGTAGAAAGTGTGGCAGGTCAAGTTGATTGTTTATTTAACAACAGTGGCTTCTATGAATGAAACTAACAACAATATGTGAAATCGACCCGTACCATTCCCTAGATATTGCAACGTTCATTAACCAGACTATCCGTTTTTGCTTAGTTTTTGAGTTATTCATTTTATTTTTGATTGTTTTAATTTTATTAGTTGTACATGTTAACATTGGTGACGATGGCGCCGTCTACCGTGTTAGACACAAACTATTTGGACCCTTAAATACTACGCATGTTTTTTGTCACATAACTACTACGCGGAGTCTGACAGACTCCGTACAATATATTGCGGAAAAACTACCGACACGTTGTTAATTTTCGCATATACACTCAATATAACCAAGAAGGTAAAGGAAGCGATAATTTGGAGAGGCGGTAGAACGGGAAGTTATAGCGAACGTGGAGTCTGACAGACTCCGCGTAGTACTTAGGGATTAAAAATAACCTTACAAGGCTCAAGCCTCATTCTCACTTTCTGTTGCGCGAGCTTGATAAAAGCTATGAAAAATGTCATATTTTTCTGTATTGTGATCAAGTTTTCATTATTAATTCTGTAGAGCGTAAAAGGTATCTAACAGGTGCTAAAGTTGTGTCATAGAAAATGGTGACATCGAGATAACGTTTTCTGTTCACTTCTAAGTTTTTTCGTCTCAAAAACTGTATTGAATAAACTTTCATAAGAATTTTTAATACTGTTTCCGAGATAAAATGTAGTCACTCGTTAATATTTTTATTTACCTCACTCAGTTTTGCGAAAATGGAAACCTAGTTTGTTCCTTGTTCTCACCCAAAGACTGATTTCAAGGAAAGTATGAAATGACATTTTTCCGTTTACGTTCCACTGTTATGTCCTGTATGCGAAAAGAGGTGAACGATATAAAATAAATTGATGGGATGTAAATGTGGAAAGAATCAGGAGAACTCGCCGAGAAAACCCTCTACAGAATTCATGAATATTTATGGAAGGTCAGGACAGCTTGATTCATTGTTTCTACCTTCAAATATATCTCTGTTGATATTAACTGTTTGGAAACAGTAAATATGTATTAGTTTGGCGTGGAATTGTTATCAAATATTATTACTGATCATGTCAACTTCTCACTTTATTGTGTGTAACGGATGTGACAATAATTAACTTACGCTATTCAGGCTCTTCCAGAAAATTTAACTGGGGAGGCAAATTTTTTGAAAGAGGGCTGCAGTGAGACACCGTTAGCTAAAGAATGTACTCTGCGCGAATGTAACATGAAATCTCAGTTTATTTTATCTTAGCACTAGGGTGCAGAGCGGTTGGCTGAATCTGGAAATATAGCTGTACGTACCTTATCCAAATGAGTGCAAATTAATTAGAAATTCAAACAAATTACTAATCCTAAAAATCTATTTTCCCTTCTATTGGCATCCTCCGAAAACATTATCTCGTAAATTAGACTTTTCCTTTGTATGAATTTTGGAAACTTGTGACGGTCGGGACGAATAACAAAATCATTAAATTATATCCAGATAAAGTCTGATTTTATTAGTTGTAGGAACTGTTAGTATATTTTTTAAGTTATAATTTTGTTCTTTGGTACTTTTTCATGAGATTTTTTTCTTTTTGTTTTTTCAAATTGTCGACAATGTCCTAGAATTAGTATTAAGCACGCTCACTAGAAGTTTCATTGAATGTTTTCATAATTTGATCAACATATTTGTATGAAAGATGGTTTTTATCGCAGCCTCACGCGGTGTCCTTTTGCATTTATAATCTTAAACAAGATGTAGTGGTAGTAACAATTGCTATCTTTTTCTTTTCTCTATTTTTTTCGTGATCTCTCTTTTTCTCTCTCGATCTACGTTCTCACTCAGCTAAGTTCATATCTTAAAGAACAAAATAATACAAGAAAATACAGTGTGGTAATTTTATTTTATTTTTTATTTATTTATTTTTTTTTTACACCAGTATTCCAATTTAAGTCTCGAGCCTATAATTGATTTCTCATTTCCATCAATCCCCTTAGTTGTTGCCAGTTTGATTACTGGAAGAATTACCACTGTTTCTCAGAACACATTCTTTCATAATATTCTACGTAGAGTGTTCATTGTGAGCGACCTTATGCTAGCATTGCAGTCGAACGTAGCTTGAAAAATCCTCCCCACATAATACAATACATTGTTTACGTAAAGGTGGTGTCTATTGGAGAGGTGACCCTGGTCAGGGATATAAAATACTAGCTGAAATGCTCGTTCTTCACACGGGAACAATAAGTTTATGGAAAATGCTTGAATCACCTTCCTTCATTGAAAATGTAATAGTAAAAATACCGAAGATACTGTGCTTTTGCCGCAAATTTTAAAACACCTTACCCCCACACAGTACACCATTTAATCAAATTGATATGATTTAGAAAAAATAAGCGTGAAGTGGGTACTAACTATGTTCTGAAAGTCATTTCAAACGGACAATTAGTTTTTCCGACCTCGAAAACTATGAATTCAACACTATTCTGTTTTTTTTTTTTTTTTTTACATTGTTTTGCACCCCTCCTCCTACCTCTGTCGATGAGGCTGAACTTCGACTTCAACGATGTTGAGAGCATCACTATTCATTTCAGTGACCACGAAAACTATGTATTGCACACTAATCGGTTATTTTATATTTTCACATGTCACCCTATCCAACCTTTCTCCCTTTGGAGTGTCTTACTTCTACTGTATTTTTTTTTCAGATTGTAAGTATGGCTACTATGTTTGGTTGAAATTGCATGCGGCATTTCAGAATTGCGTTGGAATAAATATTCATACACTTATAATAAATTGTAGATGCCCTAGGGTCCGTGGGGCTCACGAGGGAAGGGCGTGATGCCACTCATATATAATTGCACCAAAGTTGATGTAGGAGTAGGTAATGGAAATACAAAAGACGTGTGGAAGCATTCGTTTCGCAGGCGTTCGGAATCAGAAATAATGAGCCCTACAGTTCTGAAAAAGTATGGCCTGTCAATCAAATACTGATGGGACGGAGCCTTTGCTCATTGTTACTGCCAATGTAGAAAAAGTTAAATAAAGTAGAATAAAAACAGAAAAGATGAACAGAAAATGCGGCAATGTCCGCCTTCAGTTCCACCAGGCGAATGCCGGGATACTAAATCTATCAACTACCCTGCTCTTGCCGTTACCAATTTGGTATGCATCACTAGTTAGCTTAATGAAATTATGTTCAGAAAATAAAGAAAATACACCCTGTTTCAAAAAGAATATACGTATTTCGAATTCGTATATTTATTAAACTTTAAGACATACCAATATGAAATTTTACACACACATTGACGAACCTCTCGTTCAAATTACAGTTCAAAGTTCAAATTACTGATGTTCAATATGTCCTCCATTAGCGACACGAACAATATCACATCCATACTCAAATTACTCTCATACTCGGGCAAGCATGTCCTGCGTCACTGATGTTATGGCAGTACGGATCCGGCTCTTCAACTCTTCCAGATTCTGTGAAAGTGGTGGTACATAAACGTTGTTTTTAACGTAACCCCACAGGAAGAAGTCACAGAGTGACAAATCCGGTAACCATGGAGGCCAGCTGAGACATGCTAAGTCGCCAGCTCCTTGACGACCAATCGAACGGTTCGGTAGAATTTCATTCAGATATTCATGCACTTGGCGACTCCAGTGAGGGGGTGCCTCGTCTTGTTGAAAAATGAAGTTGTCTTCGTGCAACCTCGGAAACAACCAGTTTTGTAGCATAGCGAGATACTGCTGACTGTTACCCGTGTTTCCATTAAAGATGAATGGGGCATAAACAGATGATCGGGATATCGCACAAAACACATTGACTTGGGGCGAATCTCGTACATGTTCAATGACTGCATGTGGGTTCTGTAGGCCCCAAATTCGAACATTTTGTTTGTTTACCTGACCACTAACACGGAAAATCGCTTCATCACTCAATACGATGCGTTGTGCAAAAGTGTTATCATTGTCACTAGCATCCAGAATCTCGTTACAAAATGCCACACGTTTGCGTTTGTCATCTGGACGCAGAGTTTGTAACAGAAATAACTTGTACAGCTTCATAACCAACCGACGTCTCAAAACACGCCAAATTGTTGTTGGCACTTGTAACTCCTAAGTGGCACGACGAGTTGATTTTGAAGGACTACGTTGGAAAGCAGTTTGAATTCATGCAACATTTTTTTCAGGGACACGAGGGCGGCCAGGGCTCTTTCCATTACGTAGACATCCTGTATCTACAAACTGTCAATACCCTCTGCGAATGTTCCACCCATTCGGAGGATCAATTTGGTACCTCAACCTGAAACGTCTTTGCACTGTAATCACGGAATTGCACTTCACAAACTCGAGAACACAAAATGATTTCTGCTGCGGAGTAGCCATTTTAAACATATGACGGTTACCAAGCAAAACAGAAGACAACTGACATTAATATAATTAATATAAACTAGACTATGTATTTGTTTCTCCAATAGCCGAGCCGAGGCGCAGCGATCGATAGTTTGGACAAAATAATTCTTCATAATACGTATATTCTTTTTGAAACAGGGTGTATATACAGAAATTGATCATGACCGTCGCCAGAAGTTCTCCAGGGAAGGGGTCGAAATGAAGTTGCAGTATTGTGTCAGTACGCAGGTATTAAATGTTTGAACCCACCAATATTAACTGATTTCATTTGTACAGGTGTTTGATATCTACACCGTGGCGCCCACCAAAATTAAAGTATTGTGTGTTTGTGATGTGAATTTTTTTTTTAATTAGTGTTTTTTTTATTTTCGATTATTGGTGAACAAATTATTTATATTTAAGCACTATTCCTCAAAGCATAAGAATAAAATATTAAGTTATAATGCACAGTTAAACTTTTAGAGAAACATCAAAATTAACATATTTAAACCAGCAAACAGTAAAAATTAAACATAATTTTGGTACTATATAAACCGACAATTGTAGAAACGAAGGATAACACATGATGATTAATAAGTGTTTCAGTCCTCTATACTCAGAGGGATGTGAATTTAATTATATATTTCGGGATTAGTGATGTTTAAAATGGGAACGACTGTGGACGACCATAACAAAAATAACCATTTGAATGCATACAAGACTGTTCATTAACACAACTATTAGGAAACGATACATGAAATATTTGAATTTGGTGTACTCACCACTAGAAAGCAGGAAAATTGGACAGAAACAGCCTCGTAAGAATTGCGTTCAAAGTTCCAAATATAACTCAAGGATGTTTCACAAACATTGCACTTTAATAGTGTGAACACAGAATGAACATGAGCGTTTCACTTTTGTTGCCTAGAACACACGAGACAGAACGTCTTCACTGTCTACACACTTGCCATGTTCGTAAAGTTAGCTTCCAAATTGGTCTCAACAAGATTACAAAATGCCGTAGTTAACCTTAATATACCGTACAGTCAGGGGCGTAAATAAGGGCCCCGCTGACCCTGCAATGCGGGGGCCCAAGCCATTAGGGGACTTCTGATTGTGAAGTGGGACTCAGAGAAGGGGCCCTATTCCAAGCTGTCTGCGGGACGGCCCCTAAGCCTTTAGTTACGCCACTGCGTACAGTGAGTTTTTTGACATAATGAAATAGTTAACAGAAACATTTAAAATTTAACAGGCACACATAGTACCAGGAACTGTATTCACAAAATAAATATGCTAAAGAAAACCAGTGCACTTTCAGCCTGAAACAGATGAGACTTTTTTTTTTTTTTTTTTTAATATTTCAATTCCTCTTTATAGAAAATGAAATGAAATTTTTGAATTTTACGTCCCACTATCATGCCGGTGAGGCTAAAGGAGACGGTGATTATGAGAAATGAATGAAATGGTGGAATGAAGAAAGTGGAAGGAAACGGGAGAACTCTGAGGAAACCCACGCACACGGTGTTTGCCCACCACAAAGTTCACTTGGCGGCAGCAGGGTGTGAACCCGGGACGCCATGCACCAGAGGTGAGCGCTCTACCACTGAGCCACCGCGGCCCCTCCTCTTTATAGAGATAAGGTGGATAATGGCAATGGTAGTTGATGATTTAGTATCCCGCCATTCGCATGGTGGGACTAAGGGAGCACATTTTCTGTTTTCATTCTACTTTATTTAACTACTGCATTGGTTTCCACACGCTCTTTTGTATTCCCATTACCTATTCCTACACCAAATTTGGTGCACGAGTGTCATAGTGCCTTTCCCTCGTCAGTGGTAGAGAGTCCACCCCTGGTGCGTGAGGTCCCACGTTCGATCATAACTCGCGCCAAGTGGACTTCGTGGTGGACAAACACACTGTACTTGGATTTTCTCGGGGTTCTCCCGTTTCCTCCCACTTTCTTCATTCCACCATTTTCATTGATTTCTCATCACCACCGTCTCCGTTAGTCTAGCCGGCATAATCGTGGGGCGTAAAACTTAAAAGATTTCATTTCATTTTGAAATACTTTGTATCGAAGAAATCTCACTCCGCGAGCAAACTACTTCTGTGATTTTTTTTAATTAAAAAAATGAAAATTGATTTATACCATATTTTGGGTTTGGTAATGGAACATTTATTTATGGAATATCAATGAAATTGCCTGAGTCATTTTAGAGAAGATCGTCCGTGGATCGTCTGACAGATTTTGCAGGTGAAATGCCAGTAAGTTAAAAGCGATGCCAGTGCCTGTGTTATCTGTTTGAAGTGTTACACGCAAACATATACTGTTCATTTGCATCTCCTGCAAAATCTGTTCCAGTGAATTGTCGGTGATTTTCATGCGAAACGACCTGAACTGTTTACAGTGTATATTTTATATGCGCATTTCGCGGCTATATTGGATACACGATGTAGAACTTGTGATCCATTTGTATTATTTTCCTCACCTACTAGTGGTAATAGATCTTTACACCAAATTTCGTGTTTGTGGTACGAGCTGTTTGCTTCAGGATTTTGTTCGGCCAATTGGTTTTCAGATGGCGATATTTTGAACCGTTTAATGCTTTTCGTACAAATCTAGTGCTACTGTACTTCCATAGAACAATTAGTTTTCCAGACACGAGTCGTTGACACATTGACATTTTGATCGGCCATATTGGGTTCAATACGTCAATGTCCGCGAAATTTCAATCCAATAGATGTGTAGTTTCGTACATATATCAATCTGCAAAACAATCTGCCCATGGGAAATGGATGAGAGGTTGCTTGCAAAAGTCGATTGGCATGACCTTCGGACGGCCATATTGGATTTATCCTTTGCTATCGCCCCGGCATATTTCACCAGTATCCCATCGTGGCCCTCCTCTATCTAAATATATGCGCAGTTTCTGGATCCCCATTTCTTGGGAGAGAACCTTTACTTGTCAGCGACCCCGAAAACTATGGACTAGACATTAATATCGGTCATTTTCGAACATTTTTTTATGTCACTCCTCCTCTTCCCGCAAGTTGCGGGGATGAATTTGGATTAAAACGGCATGGGAAGTGTCACTTTATCTCAGCGATCCCGAAAACTATGGATTTGACATTAACATCGGTCATTTTCGATTATTTTTATATATATGTCCCCCTCCCCGAAGTTGCATCTTCAAAGTGAAATGATAAAAAAAACATCCCAGGCCCAAAACATTGAAAATTTGATCGAGATCGGTCGGGTGGTTTACAAACATAGTCACTTTCAATTATATATATATATTTGGTCTAGGAATTAATTCGTGCGGTTGGTACGCACACATTGAAGCTGTAGTACAAACACAAAATACATAAATACCTTAAGAAAAATATTGTCCATCGCTAGCCACCACTTTCGCCCATCTGTCAGGCAATGTACGGATTCCGTGGCGAAAGAAGTCCTCATCCTTGGAAGCGATCCAGTCAGAGACCCATGTTTCGATATCTTCTGAAGAAGTAAACCGCTGTCCAATCAAATCGTTGTTCATGCAATCGAACAAGTAGTAGTCCGAAGGAGCAACGTCTGGTGAATACGGCGGGTGGGGTAAAACTTCCCATCCGACATTTTCTAAATAGGTTTTGACCGGTTTTGCGACATGTGGGCGAGCGTTATCATGTTGAACAATAAGTTTATCATGTCTGTTCTCCCATTCTGGTCGTGTTCTGGCCAGAGCTTGCTTCAAACGCATTAATTGTCGTCGATAACGTTCTCCATTCATAGTTTCACCCGGTTGCAGCAGCTCATAGTACACCACACCTTTCATATCCCACCATATGCACAGCATAACCTTTGCACAGTGAATATCTCGTTTAAGTTGTGATGGACCTGGTTCACCTGGTTTCACCCAGGCCTTTTTTTCGTTTAGGGTTCTCGTAATGGATCCACTTCTCATCACCCGTAATAATTCGATGCAGAAACCCCTTTCTGCTCTGTCGTTGAAGCAGCAATTCGCAAATGGTTTTTCGTCTTTCAACGTCTCTGTCTTTCAATTCATGTGGAACCCAATGTGACATCTTTTGAATCATTCCCATGGCTTTCAAGCGTTTGGAGACTGTTGTTTGATCAACGCCTAATGCTGCTGCAAGTTGTTCCTGCGTTTGACACAAATCCTGCTCGAGCAATGCTGTCAATTCTTCGTCTTGAAATTTTTTTGGCTGTCCAGCTCGCTCTTGGTCTGCCAAGCCGAAATCACCACTTCTAAACCGTGCAAACCACTTCTGACACGTTCGCTCAGCTAGAGCATGGTCACCATACACTTCCACCAAAATATGATGACTTTCAGTCGTACTTTTCTGCATGTTAAAGTAATGCAGCAGGACACCCCGCAAAAACACTTTATCAGGCACAAATTGCGCCATGTTCACTTAACTACAAACTGGTGTTGTTGACGCTTTAATCCACTGCCCTATACTACGAACGATACGCGATGACAGGGGTTTGCAACACATGTGTGGATACACGGAACTGTGGGACGCTCCGTTCGTTGCGCCATCTCTTGTCCACCCGCACGAATTAATTCCTAGACCAAATATATATATATATATTGTTTTGGAAAATTGCGAACTATAGCCCATATAAATTAAATCGTACAGAAGGGATTCGAAGACGCTACTAAACACAAGCATGACTGGTGACGAACCCTGCGTTTATTAAAATACAATAAAATTCCGTTTTGTGGCTATCGCAGCATTGGATTTACGGCACACGCTTTTCTGGGGTTAGTTGATAGTGATCATAACCACCGCTTGAAAATGCCCTCGTGTTCCCACTCGTATTGCTATTTCTGAGAATATTATCTAAACCTTTGATTTCAATCATTATCACTCCTTCTAAGCGGTTTGCAATGTGAAACAGACGTTTTTCCCGTGAAATAATATTTTTCGCGACGGAACGATAAACAATTTGCAGATCAAAATAAGCAATTAGAAACCTAATTCTTAGTATATTCATCTCGTACTAATTTTTTTGATTTTTGGATTTGAATATTTCTGAAGAAATCGAGTTTATTCGCATTCTCGCACTGATTTAGGACAAGAATAATTTGGAAAGGGTAAACTGAAGTCAAAAGAAGATGCTCGAAAGCTTGTCACAAACGAGATGTCCCAGCTCCTTCACATGTTTCAGTTACTTCAAATCTGTGGTCGACGAGGAAGAGAACTTTGCATGGTCGACACTGGCGAACTTCAAATGTACGACGCATCTCGGATCCATGAAAAAGAGGTCGATGTTAGTTCGTTAGAACGTTTCAACTGCAGCTTCGGACAATATTTCCGCCTTGTCATCATTGATAACCTAAAAGGATGGGTGCGATGCCCTTGGGAAAATGATAGTATGCAGTTTTGAAGAATTGGGACTGGTAAAAACCTTATAGGTAGAGACCAGGGTTGGCAAAAACCATGGTTTTTATTTAAAAAACCAAATAAACCGGTTTTTTTGGTTTAAACCAGGTTTTTATGGTTTAAATAATTTGCTCTATATATTCATATCATATATGGACAGAAATAAGTTTGTTTCGCCTTGATGTTATTATGCGACAACCGAGTTATGCTGGAAGGGGTCACATAAGCTTAAAGCGGAATAAAAACCGCTTCTCGAGTTACATCCGAGAGAAATTGTCCTCCATTTGAACTCGGAACCAGGACTAATTGGCCACAAATGCGATACGTCTGCCGACTCACTCACGAAGGAATCCTGATATAAAAAAAAACGTTGTACTGATCTCTGTCAAGAGTCATTTCAGAAGGACAAAAAGATAAACAGTTGCACAACTGAAACCATTACACAGAATTACACATGAACAATTTCAAAGTACTGCGGAATACAGAAGAACTAATTTAGTTCAAGTTAGTTAATAACGACTTTTATTGGTCCAAATTAAAGAAATACACCGACTTAATCTGCATATCAATAAGAAAGGTGAATAAAGATACGAATTATTTGAGTCCACTTGGGCTCAGACTCATTTATACATAAATAGATACCAAAGATACTTATTTCACTAAATGCCTCTCGTGAGGTCTGTATGACCCCCCCCCCACACACACACAAAGTACGGCATTTTCGATGTATTTTATCAATAGTAAACATTGAAACGAAACAATATTTAGAATTTTTCTTCGATTGCAATTACATAACAATAATAACTACAAAAAAATCACAAAATAAACGTTTATAAACTTATTTAAAAAAAAAAAAGTTGCTTTTGTAGTATAATCTTTTTGAGTAATGAATGGGGAATTTAGGTCTGAATATAATACGAATAATATACGGGAGTGAAACGTGATAACCCACAAATGTGTGTTCATCAAGATTTTACAAACACTTACACTTTTACGAACATTTTTTGTTTAAACCATGGTTTAAACCACCTTGGTTTAAACCAGCCAACCCTGGTAGAGACGAAACTTTTTCGCAACAATTTTGATATTTCGTAACATTAAGGCCCGTTACACAGTCAAGCGGAGCTCCGCGCTCCGTCTTCCGCCCTCCGCACTACGCGTGTGTGCTTACACAGTCATCCGTAGCTACGCGCTACGCGTCAAATGATTATATACAGGATTCCTCTCAGTCAGTGTTGCGAGTCAACATGAAAAGTTCGAAATGACAATAGTGTCATCTTAATATTTCTGTAAGAAGAGAAAACGAAAAATACAGAAAAATAAATGTCTCAAGATTCATCCCTTAGTTTCTCAAAGAAGTCTGAAGGAAGCTTTTGTGTCTGTGCGTATAGATTTGCGAGAAGACGAGAAGTACTTCAATAATTTCCGTACGTCAATTCAGTCGTTCGATGACCTAATTGAAAAAATTCCATCGAAATTATAAAAATGCAGTTTAAATAGGATCCATATGCACGCTCTTAAAATACAGCACTTTTCTTTAAAGAAAAGAAACTGTTTAAAAAAAAAACAGTGTTAAAAAACTTAACAGATACTGTTTTTAACAAATGAAAATAACGAATGTTTGTACATTTGGTTAGAACTTCACATCCAATCAATTTTTTAATAATAGAGATAAATTATTTGCCTCAATTTAACTTTTTTCATTGTCCATACCTTCGTTTTTACAAAAAAAAAAAAAAAAAAAAAATCTGTTACATATCTCGTCCCATGCCTGTTCACGAATGTCACGCTTTTTGTGTTCCTCACAAGAGGGATCCCAGTAACATGGTGATAATTTAACCTCCGTGATAATTGAAACTGAAACTGAAATTTGTTGAAAGAAAGTCGAAAAATTACAATAGTCACGTATTGTTAACAGTGGTACATTAGAGGCACCACATGTACAGTTCCAATTAATGAAAGACATTAATTGGAAGTTCCAATTAAATGAAGACAATATAGCTAAATTAAAAATAACACTATGAAAATAGTATTATCGAACAGTATAAAATATTATTCAGCAACTCACTATTAAAAATAAGAAAAGAAATCTGGATGAGTTTTCATTTTGCTTTTGCTACCATGCACGTTTCTTTTTAAATTTTAAAGAGAAGTGGCTGCTCCGCGCGCGGAGTTCCGCTTGACTGTAAGCATCCATTTTCTCAATGGCCCTATCTGCCGCGCGGAGGTCTCCACGTGACTATGTATGCACCCATAAGAATCAATAGAACAATCTTGCCACGCGGGACTCCGCGCGCGGAGCTCCGCGTGACTGTGTAACGGGCCTTAAAGAGAAGTGGCTGCTCCGCGCGCGGAGTTCCGCTTGACTATGTAAGCATCCATTTACTCAATGGCCTTATCTGCCTCGCGGAGCGCGGATAGGGCCACGCGGAGGCCTCCGCGTGACTATGTATGCACCCATAAGAATCAATAGAACAATCTTGCCATGCGGGACTCCGCGCGCGGAGCTCCGCGTGACTGTGTAACGGACCTAACTATGACAATTTTCGCATTTATGTCGCATTTATTTTTTTTTTAATGTAGCAAGTTTTTTTTTAATTATGGTACTTGTAAACAGTATATTTTTGGTAGTAAGGTGTATCTAACACAAAAATGAGGATATACCTTGATTATGATTAGGTGCACATTCTAGCTAATTTATTCACTGAAATTAAAAAATTAGTGCAAAATTTTAAACACTTCCTCTAACCTTATAACAAAGGATAACATACACCAAGACATTACCAATTCTTCTTTTAAGTTTGTTCTCCTGTCAGTAACAATCATATTATACTTGGAAAAGAATCTCTCGGCATCAACATTCGAGACTGGTAACCATATTTAACATAACGAGCTGACAGCAAAAGTCCTGTGGTTAACTTTTAAACTGTTTAACAATGATAGAATTTCAACTTCCTTATCCTCAGTATTGAGAACATCAGTAACTGTACTTTTGAATTCACCGTAAGCAACCAACAGATCATGAACATTTACACCACAAAACACAGTCAGCGATTTAAACAATAGTTCAGTTTTGTTGATCACATCTTTATGAAGTGAACAGTTTCTGAATGAAATAACTCGCAGGGCTTTCGTAAACTCTCCATACAGAATTATCGTCACTTGCTTGCTTGTAATTTTGCAGCTTCATCATTACTTTTGATACGCAGATTTTCAACTTTAGCCTGGGAGAAGCACTACCACTAGCAGACCCAAATATTTCTTTTTGAGCTAACTCTAATTTATTTCGCAAGTTTTTCGTTTCCCCAACAATAAGGTGAGCATAAGGGTCCCGGCTAGCGTTAGTGACACACAAAGAGGCGTGAAAATCCCAGAAAGTGACATCATGTCATGAAAGCTTACAGATTTTATGGAGAACTTAATTTAGCGTTGTGCACGTTATCGATAAAATGCAACGATTTTTAAGTTGAATAATATATTAAAAATGCGCTTCTTAGTTATTATTAGCAAGAATTCCACTTTTTCGTTTTTATTCGCGTTTATCGCAAGTAATGTCGAATTTCGCAAAAATTCGCGATAATATAAACATGATTTCTGGCTCTGAAACGAAAAGTTTGAGGTTTCCTGTAACAAATACGCATTTTTTTTTAACGTTTCGCACATATCGCATTAGCGAAAAGTTTCGTCTCTACTTATGGGGTTAAAATATTATTATGGTTCTACTATTTTCTAATACTTACTTTGATTTATTAACGAAAAACACTGCAAATATATTCAGAATACAAGAATTTTGTAATGAAAAGCTCTATCATTAAAAATAGTTTTTTATTGTAATAACACCCAAAATAAGCAAAATTGGTGAAAAACGATCAAAAAGTGTTACATAACGAAGAGGGGAGGGGTTCGGCCTTGCGTTACGAAGTGACAAGGGGAAGAGAGGGGGTAAAAATAGTCAAAAATAGTTACGTAATATGTGGACGGCCCCTAAACACTACTTTTTTTTTGTTCGGTGCTCGTCTACAGGAGACTTGTATGTGGATTTCTAGCACTCCATCGCCTCCTTCCCCCCGAAATGTATCTATAACTCCTGTATTGAAAATGATGTTCCTTCAAGCATTACATCTTCTAGCTGATGAAGTTAGCTGACTTAGGTATATGTCCCCTTATTCACCCACAAACTGGCAATGAAAGGTCATGGTAGGCCGCCCCCATTTATTTAAACGCTGCTTTTTTTTTTTTTTTGACATTGCAGCAACTTCGACGATGCCGGGCTAAGGAAGGGGACAGGGATCCAGGAAAGGTGCCATCCTGACTTTGTCTAGTATGACTGATAAGAAACACTGCAAAATCCTGGTCAAGGTGGCCGCTGCAAGATATCGAACCCCGGCATACCGACTGGGAATTTTTTTGCTATTGCAATCAGCATACCATCATGTGTAATGTTTGTGATGCCATCACTGCGAATGTGTTTAATTACATGCTCCATGTACGCATGTACTTCTTCCTGGGTATGCAACTTCCCAAATCATGTTTCGTCCGCCATCTTGAATCAACTTACGCTATCAACATCTATCACAGCATGTTGTACTTATTGCAACCAAGCCGTACATTTCCCCTATTTTAGTCCATGTATCCTTTTTGAGCTCCTTCGTGGCTAAGCGGTTAGCGTACGCGCCTTTGGCGTGGGAGACCCGGGTTCGATTCCCGGCGAGAGCTCATGTGGTTCGGATTCCACGTTAATCAGTAGGTCCACGTCTCATATAGCCTCGCTGCTGAAAGGGACGCTAAATTAAAATCAACTCAACTCCATGTATCCTTCAGAAAATTGCTTGGAATCCCTGTCTTCCTTTGGTGAATCCCTTTCGCCTTCAGTGTATACAACCGATTACTGCGCCTTTGAATTCTCTGCGTACTGTTTCTTTGTGAGCCGCCTGTTGCCGCAATTCTATGACTCGTCGTTTTGCCACAAGTTTAAGTGGATATTCATTTCTTCACACTTTCGGATAGCCGTAACTCCAGATAGATGCGTATTCGACTTTGTGTTACATAGACACTTTCCCTTGTTTTCAAGTCTAGAATGGCCTCCCAAGTGTTGTAAACAACGAGCTTGGTACGCTCTGCACACACACACACACACACACACACACACACATATATATATATATATATATATATATATATATATATATATATATATATATATATATATATATTTATTTTATACAGTGTTCGAAGTAAAAAAAAGCAGAGGTGGTATGTTTTATTACGATTTTGACTCGACATACCGGCTAATTAAATGTTGAAATACGATGAGGGTATGTTACCTACAAGATTGCATTTCTATTTCTAACTCAAAACCACGGGAGAACTTTTCGTATTTATGGGTGGGGCATGGAGAGGCTTTGCCTGGCCCCCAACTTTCTGCGAATAATAAAAAATGTCTTTATGTTGTGTTATAGAGAATTATACACGAAAATACCCATTTTTTTTTTTTGTTTTTAATACCTATTTACATTTTTTAAAGCAATTTCCCGAAGGTAAACTCCCAGACTCCACTTGACTGAGGCATCCCAAGCCTCCGGAAAGTTGTCATCCAATTATTAGAACTCAAAAACGCGTTCTAATTAAAGTATAAGCTCCATCAATTTAAATGCTTGACACTACACAACAATTGAACGCTTAGGGTCATTTGTTCAAAGACGGTACCCCTAAAGACTATATTCCTGAATAACAAGAAAATATAAATTTTTAAAGAAACAGCAATTTAAGGATTAACACTATTGTTCTTTAGACTATCAGAAAATAAAGTTTTATCCACTAACCAGATATCCTGTCTGCACAATAAATCAAAATAACAGGTAGTGGAAAGTAGGCCGTGTTTACAAACATGTGTCAAATTTGGTCTACCGATAAAAAGTTGGTTGTGCAACGATGGATCCTCTTACTAGTAAATTGTACTCCGATATATGTAAAATAAATAAATAAATAAACAAATACATAAGTGAAAAATAAAACTCTTAACATATATATTCCATATTCCATATACACACTATAAACCATTACTAATCACCACAAAGAGCACATATTGCAACCTGGACTCGATCTCGCCCAAAACAGTCGTCATGGAACCAACTCTTGCAGTCGTTACACTTGAACTAATCCTTCCCATCAATAGCACTGTAATAATGACCGCCACACTTATAACAATGGTTTATACTATGTTTCCTTGAGATTTCTTTCTCTCGATTTTCACAACTCTTTTGCTCTTGAGTATCTTCCTTTCTTGACTGTTCATTTCAGCAACATACAATACAGCAAAAATACAGTTTTCACAATACAAAAGTACGACTTACACTAATTCGGACAATTTTTATTTCTGGTCACCAATGCTCTCGACTAAACTATCTAATGACAGCTAATTACCTGTTTATGTTATGTGCATTCACGACAACGGAACACGGAGGCAAGCCTTGTAATTTGTATTGCATATCGTTGCAAAACACATTTATTAATCTAAATTCACGACATATTCTACTAGCATAACAATATATGTGGGGACCGTCTTAACCCAAATAGCTTATGTACAGAAGTCATCTTACCCCAACCTCTACCATGCAGGAAAAACAACAAAGAGCACGCTGTACATTGTTGTATTCAAACCAGTCAGCAGCATTATGTGCTCGACACCTCATCTAATACTCCTATACACCTGACTTTTATGTAATTGCAGATTTGCTTGTTTATCTCGAGTTTTTTTTTTTTATTAAGCAAAGAATTATATCAGACATTTTTACTGGTATTTTATCACTTTGTATTTAAGAGTATGTAGCAGGATGCTTCCTTTTACCAGCACGGCGCTTATGTCACTCAAATTCAGAAACAGGGGGGCGCGGTGGCTCAGTGGTAGAGCGTTCACCTCTGGTGCTTGGGGTCCCGGGTTCGATCCCAGCCCCCGCCAAGTGAACTTTGTGGTGGACAAACACCGTGCTCGTGGGTTTTCTCGGGGTTCCCCCGTTTCCTCCCACATTCTTCATTCCACCATTTCACTCATCTTTCATCATCACCGTCTCCTTTAGCCTAACCGGCATAACCGTGGGACGTAAAACTTAAAGATTTCATTTCAAATTCAGAAAGTTTCACTGCGTTTTGGAACAGGAACCGTTAGCTCCTAATTTCGCCACGCGCGGCGCTGCGAGATAAAATGTTGCGGGTAGACCGTTTTTGAACAAATGACCCTAAGCAAAATAACAGATTTTTTTTTATTCCATGAACAATATTTTTTTCCTTGTAAATACCGAACTCAGTTATGTATTTCTTTACCATTGCAGACACAAAAGAGGTCCCGTCGAACTCATAACAGTACTTTCCGATTTCAGTTTAAATGAGTCGCCTCAATACACTGCCTTTTGTTTGGATTAGACCCATGACTGATTTCTTTGTAATGTGACCCTTATCTGCAGTGAACACAACCAACATGAGTTCTTGCGTAGGAGCAAGGGATGAACTTCTCTGTAGACACCTCATTCTAAAAACTAAAGATGGGAAAACTTCAACAAAAATGTTGTTGTTGCCAACAGAAAAAATTTTCACATGCAAAGCAATTCGTCAATTATTGTGTATAAAAATGAACTTACTAAAAGTATATTAGCATCCACTTTCCAGTGACGGTATATCTTGATCACTGAAAACCCAGAGGCGGTATGTCTTCATCACCGAGAAACTAGAGGTGGTGTGGCATACCACCGCATACCGTGTCACTTCGACCACTATATAATATGTACTGGATACATGGTATCTCACTAACCTTCGACATTGGAACCATTGCGTTCCAAGCATGCATTTCAACATGACACCAAATCGTTCGTACCATTTGCAAAGAAATTGTGCTCCAGGTTCCTTAACCATGTAACCGTAGCCTGTTGCCTCTCTTGCAGTTTATCGAATACAAGTTAGTAATGGGCGATTCTGCTCACTTACCATATGAGATTTGCAGTGTCGTGTGATATCCCTCTTCTCTCGTCATGAATCTTCGCATAGACGTCGTATACATTCCTGTCAGTCATGGACGTTGCTGGTCTACCACTTGCGTTGCACTACACATATGTTTCTGCGACATAATACTTTTGCCGTGGACCTCTACCAATTCTCGATAAATATCAGATAGTTTTTGTTCTTTGTAACATAAAAAAAAGAAAAAACTAGACGATTTACTTCATGTTTGAAGTAATGTTCAAGCATACGCCATCTTTAAATTGCTCTAGGTTTCAGATGGGTGGAAAATTATAATTGCCGTTAGACTTCCTTCACCTTGGTATCTGCAACATAAGAAAAAGATACACAAAAACTGTGTTTTAGGGACAAATTTCCATTACTGTGTTTTGGATTCACCTTTGTATATTTCTTTTTGTTATTCCGCAGTGATCGTATTTTATAAGCTTTTTTATATATTTACTTGACGTCAACATGGAGATAGTCTATTGCTTTTGTAAGACTACACATATTACTCTGTCAGAATATTTTCGTGTAAGTACAGATTTGAAAGACGTAAGGACCTAATTTCAGTTTTTTGGACAGACCCTGGAAGTCAGTCTAGCTTTTTATGAACAGAAGTGTACCACTAAGGATGTCCTTATCTCGGATTTTCTAAAGATTAGTGACATGAAATTTGTTATTTGGACATTTCATGGAAGATAATTAAATACAACTGTGTATTTAAATGTTTTTTTTTTTTTATTATTATTTGATCTGGAAAGAAAGAAGAGATGGGAAGAAAATAAAAGGGTTGTGCAATTATTATATGTCCATATCTGAGAATCCCGTAAGGTTCGAGACATGAAATTTGGTATGTACAGTTTTCATTCAAAATGATTAAACACATTTTTTTTTTTCAATGGTTAACCTGGAATGGAATTAAAAAGGTGTAGGTGGGTTACTAAAATGCCGTTACGAGGCGTTCGAATTCTGTGTGAAACGTTGAGTTCAGACGAATTTTATATGAAAAGTGCAGAAGAGAAAACAGGAAGTGTTGGTAGTGGGAGCATTTTGCTAATGCTCATAATATAACATTTTATCAATGTTTAACCTTGAAATCTCATTGAATGAAAGTTCGACATGAGTGGAAGGAATGAGACGTGACTTTTGGGAAGAACAGGTTACGTCGAATCACACCAGCACTTATTGTATATTTGTTGTAGAGGCAACTTGTAATGTTAATGTTGAAATTCTTGGCTCTTGACCTATTTTTTTCTTTTCTTAACAAATCAAACCTAAGTTCTCTGTCATTCAAACAATTTCTGCTAATTTAAATGTTCATTGATTTAGGAATAATGTGGGTAGCAGTATATTATATTATTGAGCTTATTAGTAGGAATCTGTATGTTTTACGTATTATATGTGTGTTTATCGAAGTTGTTTTGCATAAAGTGTGCGCAGATGGTTAAACATTCTTATTCTTAGCGGTAGGATGCAATGTCCTTGTAGAGTTCTAGTAGGTGATTCTTATGGTCAAGTGACGACACACCTTGTTCTTCAGTGTAGCAAGCGTATCGGTACTGAAAATCACAACGATGGTACGGAATTTTCATTTAAAGTACTGAATAAATCTACATAATCAGTATAATTAGTAGTTTTGCAAAAACATAAGAAATCTTCTCAAAATTGCTATTGTTGGTTAGAGGAAAAATTTGATTGTTATTTTGTACGAGTATATACGTATATATATAAAAAAAGAAGTGTACTACTATGTGACTTAACAGATAATCACATGGTGTCCTTAAAGCTTGTTGTTAGATTGTTTAAAGAGTGAGATCGGCTGCCAACATAAAAATCTTGCATCATCAGCAGAGAAACTGATGAAAATAAGAAAACGCATTCGAAGAAAATTGAACGTAGAAACGTCGTTTGACTCAGACGACTTGCAGCAGTGTAATCAGTAGTATTCTGTGATAACAGAAAATTATTTTATATATATATTTTAATTTTTAATAAAACGAAATCTGTGAGTTTTATGTCCCACGGTTATGCTGGCTAGGCTAAAAGAGACATGATGAGAAATGGATGGAATGAATAAAGTGGGAGGAAACGAGAGACCCCAAGAAAACCCACACACATGATGTTTGCCCACCACAAAGTTCACTTGACGCGAGCTGGGATCAACCGAAGGACCCCAAGCACCAGAGGTGAACGCTCTGCCCTGCTTAATTTTTAAAAATTTAACGTAGGTTGTGAAATAAGCTACCTGTCTAAAAGTTATGAATTGATTAAATATCCGTTACGAATATTAGATATATTAAGATAACCTCACCGCGAGAAACGTTAACTTGATCTAAAAGCATTTTTTTTTCTTTTCTTGATAGCTTCTTTACATAGAAATAGTTGTCAACTTTGGTTTCTATGAGATGCAATACCCCTTTTAGCATCTAATCTACAGATACTTATCAATTTAATGGAAGTGTAACTTAACAGATTAATATGACATTGGTCCAACTTTCACCCTCAGAACAACTATGAAGCGACGTTGAATGGAGTCGTAGAGGTCGTGTATGGTAGCAAGTGGAATATTACACCATTCGTGCAATGCGTCACTCTGTTCCGTGGGAGGGCATGGAAACCAAAATCTCCGTCGGATTCGTCTCCAAAGCGAACCATCACCGCAAGCATTTAATTATATTCAGATTCGGGAACCCAGAGTAGTTGTTCAACTTTATTTCTATATTTCTCAAACCACGCAGCGACAGCTCCAGTTGTGTGAATGGGCGCATTAGCACCCTCGAATATGGCGCATTTGCTCGGAAACATTTAGATCATAGGATGTAAACCCTATTCCAAAAAGAATGTGCAGATTGATTATGGCTGGTTTGAGATTTAAAAAAAAAAATCCAAGTCGAACTTTCGGGTGTCTTCGGAAACAGTAAACCAAAGATGCCAGGTTTTAGCCCCCAACCTAACCTTCGCAATCGGAAAGAATTGTGTAGATGTTTTTTTCTCCTTTTAAGTGTAATAAGACATGTTGAAATGTTATTAAGTGCAGAAAAAAGTAACATTCATTGAAATATACTTAATGATACAGTATTTCGAAAATGTATACACATGTGAGCGTATGGTGGTTTTGTCATTTTAAGTTTCCGTACGTAAAAGAACATTTACAAAGAAAATAAAGACATTGAACATAGTTTTCTGATCCATAGTAGAATAAAAAAGGGAAAAAACATAATCATATGGAACGGATATGAATGCCATTGTCTTAGAAATTCACTTACATTTATTCAGAAGGAGCTCGTCAGGAGTGTTAATGATAGCTCAGTGGTAAACTACGGGACTTTTAATCGTAAGGTCGTGAGATTGATTCCCGCTTTTGTCAAACTTCTTGGCTGAAATAAGAAGTACAATGCCGTGTTTAGAGCAAATGCTGGGGTCCGGGACGAAGTTCCCAGCTAGCCGAGGACTAGTAATGTTATAGATGAAAAAGTCAAATCATTCATTGGTAAAATCGGGTACACATGTAAATCTTGTCATGTAATCATTAATGCTTTGTAAATCTTATGTAAAATTGAAAAATAATATTTTTCTGTAATTAACATAAATTTGGATTGTAGTTACACCAGGGCCGCAGTAAGGGATAGCCAGGAGGTTCGTCCTTCCTGCGACTGCTTTCAGCCCCGCAGAAACTTACGTTGTTTGTTGTTATGTATGTATGAATGAATATACGATTAACTCAAATTAGCCCCTCCAATAATGATCTCCCCCCTGTCCTAGTGGCCGAGATACGGGCCTGTAAAATTTGCAAAAGAAATAGTTATATTTCCTTGATGCACCGAATGAGATACCGAAGAACCAGTTAGCGCGTTAGGTGTCCCTCATCATACTAATTATTATCAACTCCAAAAAGTTATAACTTTTTATCAGTGCGTTTTCGAGAAAATCGATGTTCAACTATCTGACAAATGAGGCTAAGTGAACCATTGTGAATATAGATTAGCAATCGACCACCAAAGTTGAGTTTATTTTCAGCAAACTACTGTCGACAAAGTCGCCTTCAAACTTAACTATCTGCAACACCAGCATAAGAAATATGAGTCGATTTTGAGTTTAACGTTCCGTTCAGCAGCAAGGCTATATGAAACGTAGAACTACTGATTAACGCAGTCTGAAGCATATGAGCTCCGGCCGGGAATCGAACAAGGGTCTCCCACGTCAAAGGCACGTACAGTAACCGCTTAGCCACGAAGGAGCTCGTAGGAAATATGAATTGTATAGGGTGGGCCAAAGTTACTCCACTAAATGATAGTCCTAATACAGATAAAACTGTTGGATCTGGGGTCCACATTTTGTATAAAATGATTGGATCTGACAACCTCAGAAACACAAGTCACCAGTACTGCTGCAATGTTGGAGACCACTATCTTAAATATAATTTTAAATACAAAGATCGTCATTCAACGCGTTTTATATGCAGTCCTTCACAGGATCTACTGTATATATTTAAATGTACTATCCCAGAGCTCACAAGAGTGCAGCTGAGGAAAAACAATAAAAGTTGTCAGGTAACTGGTTGCCGAATTCGAATCCGAGACATACATATTGCAAAGCAAGAACGCTTTAGTACTATATTCTGCATTTTATATATGGTGTCTTCCATTTCAATTCAGGCAGAGCATGTACCATCACCATCTCAGATATTGTTGAAATATTTCTTTTTTTTTATAGCAACTAGACATGTTTTAAGAGACCCATATTTTTTGTTTTGTCGAAAAAAAAATCCCGCCAAGTAATGGGCCATCAAAGACGGGGAGTACAATTTTTGAATTGTAGAAGACATGGAAAATGGTCAACTTCGGAGCCCTACCATTCAGCTATGGAGACAGGTAGAGTTATAATTCTTGTTGTGGTATGTAAATAGGGATATAAATAAACTATGTTTTATTATAGTTTGGTTTGCGCATGCGTATCTTTTTGTAAATGAACGTCAGTTTATCTGAAAAGTCGAAGTTTGTGAATTTTTTTCGAGCACTTTCGGTTCGAATTTCAAAATTCTGTTATCAAGGTTGGTCAGACCTAGTTACCCGCTGTCAGAAAAAAAATTGTAACACTTCTGTGTGCAACCGTTTCGTCGCAAAAAATTCGAGAAATTGAAAAATTTTGAATTATCGCCATTTTTGGGCGCCATTTTAAACACCATATTTTAAAATTCTGAAATTTTGTCAGATGGTTCAACTTTACATGAATAAAAAACATACCAAATATCATTCTCGACCAATGCTTCATGAATTAACTACAGCCATTTGAAGTTAGAGAAGTTTCGTTAACTTTGATGTTACAGTTGGAAACAATAAAAGTGCGACCATTTGATGTTGTTTCTGGTTCACATTCATTAAATGAAGGATAAAAGGTTTTCCTGACTGCTTTTTATTATTTTGATCAAAAAAGCTCTCTGAAATACTAAAATGAACTTCCCCTACTCCTCCGTTTTTACGAAACACAAATTTTAAGTTTACTTGAAACGGCCATCCAATAAATTCAGATCTGTAAAAAGCCTGAACTGTTACTTCAGTGATGATCTGGAATGCTCCAGACAAAGTCTCAATTAAGTGCGATGTCATTACAGCGATCGAAAATGGACAAAAAGTTAAAAAATCGAAACGTTTTCTTACACATTGCATCAAAGAAATTTACGGACTTTTAAACAGAACAATCCCAGCATAAGAATGGGTCACTCGAAATTTTATAGTATTCGACCAGCTGTCAGTCTGCAACCTGCGAAGGAAATGTGTGTGTGTGTGTGTGTGTGTGTGTGTGTGTATTTTGCAAATTTTAAGTTAGCTGCTACTGTGTTGCAACAAACCAAAGGTGCAGCCTGTGTTGAAGCTGTCATGAGTGACCTGTTTTCTTTAGTAGTATTATCCGTAGAAAATGACAGCTGTCTTCTTCAAGAATGTGGTAAATGTCCTGGAGTAGAAGGAATAAGTGTGGAGTCTTTAATTATTGATCCTGATAAAAACAGTGTTACGTATGCCATATGGGAAGACAATGATCTCGTTAAAAAAAAACTGTGCCACTTTCTGTTTTCGAATCGTACGTTGCTGCTTTAACTGTAAGAATTGTATGTAATTCATTACTACATCAACTCGACTCGACTCGAAACTCGAAGCAAATTCGAGTCGAGTTTTGAGTCGAGTCAAAGATTATTTTCTCGAGTCGAGTTTCGAGCCAAGTCACTGTTTTGAGGTCGAGTTTCAAGTCAAGTCGAGTTTGATAAACGGCTCGCTCGTTTTAACTCGTTTTGAAATTATGGCCTGATTAGACTGGAAAGCGAAAGTCATAAGAAGTGTAAGCAGTAATATGGGACATCTTCAGTGTCGCTCAGAAGATGGGACACTGCTCGCATCTTGTCTCGTCTCTATTAACAAGACGACTATGGAATTTTATAATGAGACAGCCTCAAATGTGAGCACCCTCCTTGACTTCACCTTTTCCGAGGTCAGCAGTCAACTAGTTTTTAGTATTCAAATACAAAACGCGTATCATTCATGTTTATACACGCTGGTGTTATAATAATAATAATAATAATAATAATAATAATAGTAGTAAGTTGTAGTAATAGTAAGTATCATTGATAATAATTATAATGTCTATGTAGGATACTTGTAAAAAGTACTTGAAACTACACACAGCATTTGGCTCGAAACTCGAGTCGAGTTTCAATGAAAACTCGCTCGAACTCGCTCGTGCACATTCCTACATTTTTATGTACAAAGACTCACTTTAATATTTGGCCACCATATTGTACTGGCATTTTATCTTATATTATGAACTATAGTAAAGTAGAGTGATAATATTGTTTATGCTATGTGAAACCTCTATATTTCCTGCAACTTTTTACAAAAATTAGACTATAAAATTTTAACTCTTACGTACAAAAATCAGAACATTTCTTCTCAAACACAAAAATTATAATCACTTTAATATTCGGCCACCACATAATGTGGAACTTTCTTGTCGCTTTCTTCGATGCAAGAAAAAGGTTTTAATACCTAATTAGATCCTCTTTATTGTGTACCACCTCCTTCAAGTGATTTTGCATATTTCCAGTTATTTTTGCGGTATATTCAGTAACAATATTGGCCCATTCTTCTGTTAACCTTCTCTCAAGTTCCTCCTTTGATGTTACCGCCACTTTCCGAACTCCAGGATCGAGTTCATCCCACAAATTTTCAATGGGATTGAGGTCCGGACTTTGTGGTGGAGTTTCGATAGCTTTGGGGCAGTTGTACAGAAGCCAGTCACGCACAACATGCGCCTTATGTTTTGGGTCGTTATCGTGATAAAATTTAAAAGTCTCGCCGATTCCAAATTTGTCCGCACTCTTGTGTAAATTCTCTTTTAGAATGCTCAGGCTTTGTTCTTTTGTCATTTTAGCATTTATAAACCTGAGTTCATCCATACCAACAGCAGATATGCACCTCCAAACAATTATGTTACCACCACCATATTTGACTGTAAATTCACCACTTGTAAATTCAGTTTCCTTAGTTCTTCATTCGCCTTTGGCCACACCATAACCCTGCTATCTGTCTTTAAAATGTTGAATTTGCTTTCCTCAGTAAAAATAACGTCTTTCCATCATTCTGGTTCCTTTTGCACATAGATTTTAGCGAACTAAAGTTGTTTCTATCTGCACACTTTGTTGACACACGGTTTCTTTGTAGCTACCTTTCCGTGGTATCCTTCGTTTCTCAGTACTTTCCAAACAGTCTCTGGGTGTACATCCTTTCCACACCCTTGCAACAATTCCGCTGCAATCTTCAGTGCACTTAATTTTGGGTTTTTCTTCACCTTTTTCACAATCACACGTTTGTCTTGTTCATTTAGCTTGCTAGGCCGACCCTTCTGCTTCACGGATTCTATCGTGTCTTTGTTCTTATAACGTCGCAAGATATCACCGACTGTACTTCGTGGAATATTCAAGAGACGGGCAATATACCTATTGGAATCCCCCTTTTATGACGAAAAATGACCAGCTGACTCTGCTCAAAGATTGTGTTACAACTTTTTCGCCCCATTGGAAGTGTTATACTGCAAAGCCAATACCCATTCACACTTTCTAACACGAAGACGAGAAAATAGTTATATATACGACGTTCCTTCCCCCAATCATATTGTTCTGTAAACTGGAGATATAGCAGTAAGATCATCAAGTCACTTTAGTGGCCAAATATTAAAGTGGCATAATATGAAGGTAGTTCGTAGAAACATAGCAGTCAGTCAGGCATAGTATGCATTTACAACTTTTATACATTGCGAACTAGTACACGAGACATGATAGTTGTTCCCTGTCATCGCTTAAAAATTCCTATGTACTGTATTTACATGAATGAGTCCTTTGACATAAATGACAATGTGGGGTGGCCGAATATATTAAAGTGAGTCTCTGTATGCAAGGGGTATTTATGTACGGCCGAGAGAGGAAGGATTAAGTTCGTTTTCTAAAATTTTCATCAGATTTTGGAGGCCATTCCTCCTCCTTTGTGGTACATCCACAAAAATTAGTATGTAAAGCAATGAAGTAGTCCCCTACATAATAGTAACCTGTATATGTGCTTATGTTTATAGAGGGTGAGGGGGTCAAATTTGGCTAATTTACATTTAGTTTCAGAACGGTTCCATATAAGGTAAGATATATTTTACTGAAGTAGTGTAAAAGCATAATTCTTGTTCGTATACATGATGTGTGCAGCAAAAATGATTTGCATATGGACGTGGTACTGTCGTGGGGGAGGGGAGAGAATGTCTAATTCAATGAATGTTTTTCTGCACATTTTAAAAATACTTCCTACATGAAACGAATTCATTACACAATGGCAGCAATTTCTTATATTATTGTCACAAGTATGTGGCCTACACAGCATCATTTTGTCAGCGCAGGTGACTGCAAGAGTTGCCAAGGCCCCGCAAAGTCAATATTTTCATATATTTTTAATAATTTTATGTCTGTTCGTTTCTACAAGTACGGCTGGAATTTCACGAATGTTACCTCATTGGAATCTGTGGTCTTCAAGCTTTCCAACTGTGTATAATTCATGACTCTGTGATAATTAGGAGGGTCACCAGAGACCCGAACGTGAGAGTCTACCATTTCGTTAAAATCCCTGGCGGGCGTCTAAAGGTTAATTGTGTTGTTATGCCGTAGACACTAATCATTGTTAGCTATACATGTTGCAGATAGAGATGTATCTTGAAAACTGTTTAGTTAAAATGTCATTTGCTCCTTGTAGGCTAGTCACTGCTCTTTTCTATGAGTTGTATTGCATTTGTCAGAGTATTTCTTCTAGTTTATGATATGAGAACTGTTCATTATTATGGAAATGATAGTGACAAAAAAAAAAAAAAAAAAAAAAAAAATTGAATTTGTGAATTTGGATCTTAGAATAGTGTATAGTGTGTTTAACCTAAGTTACTCTTGGAAATTAAGAAATGTTCAAATACTTCACTTGAATTTCTGTTGGTTGAGTTATACGCACACTGATGTACAGAATTTCGTTCAGTAATTGCTCTTATATACTTCATGCACAAATCCTGCGGAGGATGGGTTGTTTGTTAGAAAATTAAATTAGCTTCTTCAATCTATTTTAGTTGTTTTAAATATGTCCAACCACCATCGAAAAAAATACGTTTAAAACAATTTGTTTAAAACATTTAAAGCAAATTGAGTAGAACAACAGCCCTCGTTTAAAACATATTTTAAACATTTGTTTTAAACATGTATCAACCCTGGTGATTACATTTTGAATTTTCGGATGTTTTATGCATGTAAGTCATGTTTGATGTTTGGCGATTTAAAAAAAAAATATTTAATAAATTAGTGTTGGGTAAGTTACTTCTAAAAATGGAACGCGTTACAAGTTACTTTACTTTCCCTTAAAATGTAACGCGTTATTTGCAACCAAAAAGTAACTGTTAACCCTACTTCAAAAGTAACGCGTTACTAACGTTACTTTTAGATCCGAAACTTTGAATATGTGGAAAAGTTCTTATTACTTCAATTTTCCGTACTACTGCTATTATTATTATTGTTATTATTATTACACGCTCTGATCTGAATCGCTTTATGATGCAAGAACAAATTCTTACTTGACAGCTATATGAACATTTTCATATAATGTAACACTGACTAAAATGTAACACTATACTTTGTTACTCGTAGGGATAGGCACGAGCGAGTTTTCTTTGAAACTCGACTCGACTCGAAATAGAAATCTTTGAGTTCGACTCGAGATATTGGCTCGAAAAATTTCCTCCAACTCGACTCGAATTTGGGTCGAGTTTCGAGTCGAGCTAAATCGAACCAAATCCTGTGTGTAGTTTCAAGTAATTTCTTCAAGTATCCTACATAGAAAATATAATTATCAATGATACTACTACTACTACTACTACTAATTATTATTATTATTATTATTATTATTATTATTTATAACAACACTGTGTATAAACATGAAAGATAGACGGTTTGTATCTGAATACTAGAAAATTAGTTGATTGAAAACCTAGGTAGTCGTGAAGTCTAGGAGTCAAGGATATTTGTTCACGAGCTTTTGAATTTGGTTGAGGGTCTAGGTTGTTGAGTATTCGGGCTCGAGCTAAACATTGTTAATAGTTATAGAGCTCTTGCCAAATATGTTCAAAACTGCTCGTAGCTCATTCACTATCGAGCCGAACCGAGAAGTGAGCCGAGCCAACAGCTCACCCAACCAAGCGTCTAGAGCCCTCGACTCAGTTGAACCCAACCGAACAGATGGCTCATCCCAGCCAAGACTGCTCGAGCCGATGCACAGTGGGGCGAAAACGCAAAAAGCTGGCCAGCAAAAAGCTGGCTATATTCAGATTGAATGAAATTTAGTATTAAGGGGTTATTGAGGTTGCTGATTATGATTCTGCAACTAACGTTGAAAAAAACAAAATGGCGGATCCAAAATGACGGAATAATAAGAATGTCAACATACTTCGTAATTTTCACAATGTATCTTTAACAACATTAACTTTTTTCACATATTTTGATGAACAATTACTTGTTACTTACGTTCTTATTTATTAGAAATGTATTATTACTTAAATGACACAAATTATTGGTATATAATTCGGTTATGATAACTGCAACGGCTTGTCACTGTAACATTAACGAGCAATGATTAACATCAACACGCTTCGTAATTGGCACGTTTTGGCAGCTACATTTTTGTCGACAGCATTAATTAATTTTCAGACTACCATTCTACAAAATATGAATGTGGTGCACGAGGGTGCACATAATGTTTTCAACGCTTTAAGTTAATAAAATATATAAACAATGTGAAAATTTTGCCTGACTTGCGATTCAAATTATAAATTATTACATCATTATTATTAATTTTTCATTTCATACACTTATTCTACTTACCAGTACGATATAGGAAAACTTTACAGATTTAAAAACTATGAACGCGTTCGAATGTTACAACCGTTTCAACGGACGCGTCACAATTCTTCTATTGTTCTCTACGCATTTGACCTGCTGAAGGGTCTACTTAAGAGTGGCTCAGTAGTCGGAATAAAGTAAAAACCCTATTCTATTTATGGATTTGGGCCCTTCTAACATCACTCTAGCCAACTACATAAAAAATTCCTATATTACTAACTTTCGTTTTTTTTTTTTTTTTACTTTTGGCCAGCTTTTTGGGTTTTCGCCCCACTGCGATGGTTCAACCCATGCGAGCCGGCTCGAGTCATCGGCTCAGCTGAGCCGAGCCGAACTGAGCTCGTAATAAAAATATCTTGTGGCCTCGTTATCGAGACAAGACGAGATGCGAGCAGTGTCCCCTCTCATGAGCAACACTAAAAGTATTCCATATTACTGCTTACATTTCTTATGCCTTTCACTTTCCAGTGTAATCAGGCTATGATTTCAAAATGAGTTAAAATGAGCTGAATGGGCGAACTGTTTGTCAAACACGACTCGACTCGAAACTCGACGTCAAAAACAGCGAATCGGCTCAAAACTCCACTGGAAAAAAATAAGTTTGAACGATGTTCCATTGTTCCATTCTGAGAAATTACACTAAAGAAAAATTTGTTTCTGAAAAAAATATACATATATTGTAGTTACTTCTCCGAAATGTAACGCGTTACTGTTACAATTATTTTGAAAAAAAATGTAACGTGTTACTAGGAAACGTTACTTAAAAAGTAACGCGGTACGAGTAACGCGTTACTTGCGTTACGTTACTTCCCAAGACTGTAATAAACTTACATTCCCTTACTAAACTGATGCCGTAAGACGGAGTTACTTTGTGCATCAGGGGTAACTTTGCACAAAATATGAAAATAGTTGCACAGTCCTCTGTTGGTAAAACCATGTACTGTAAAGAGAAAGTTTCAACTGCCACCGTAAGGTAGAACAATCTAACTGTATTTTGGCAGTTAACATAAGTTCTAATTACCCTGAGGGTTTGTTGTTGATGAGGTATGGAAAACAGTCACTGTAAAGGCCGACAAAATTTGAAAGATACCAACTACAAGAATTTTCGTCAAAGCCAAGTCAGTTTCGTAGATTACTACTGTGTACAATGGGACTTTGAAGCAATAGTTGAAATTGAAGTGTGGAACGTTTTAAAGTCATAAAATAATAATAATAATAATAATAATAATAAAACTGGAAAAAGGCGGTTTCAGCCTCTAATCGGGATTACCTTGCACTGGTCCAAAGTAACCCCTTAGATAGGAAATTCTGCTGGTACCTCTTGTCTTCTAATTTTAGATAAATTTCCTATTTCGGTAGATGCCGGATTGGACTTCTTGTTGGACACTAAGAAAACTTAAAAAAGGAAAAAGAAAGAATTCAAAATTCTGGTCCCCCCAAAAGTCCAGTGAATTCTTTCTTCCTAGACTCCGCTCCTAGACCCCCCGCGTTTGCTCGGCCTACAGCCTCGAACGTCTAAGACGTACAATTCTTCCAAATTTTAAGTTTCGTTTCGTATTTCAACTATCTAAAATATAAGATTTTGTATCACAAGAAAACACATTTAAATAACATGTTAATTACTTCATCCTCCCAATGGAGACCTTAAAAACTAACAATATTCACTTTTTGCAATTTTCCTGTGGGTTAGTCCCGGAAGTCTACAATCATGCCAAATTTCATCATTTTAATCCTGCTGGAAATGCATAACATTTTGGGGTGTAGATGTCCCATATAAATAACATTGGGAAGACTTTTCAGTTCCACATAAAAGCTCTCTACGGTTGAACTTTTCTTATTTTTGGTGATTTACTTAAGTAACGCTAACGGAAACGTACAAGCATATCGAATTTCAATTGTTTATTCCAATTCCAAGTACCTAAAATATGATATTATAAGTCCAAAAAGGGCTCATTCAGGTAACGTAGAGAATTTCATCCCCTCTTAGACCCCCTAAGAAATAAAAATATTAACTTTTGGCAATTTTCCTGTGGGTTAGTACTTGAAAGTTACAATCATGCTACATTTAGAGTGAAGCGGAAGTACCCCTTTATTTTAGGTCAGTTCATATAGTTTTTTATATATAGTTAGGATAGATGTAACGCAACATTTTGAACATATAACTTCCGTAACTGGGATTGGATTTCAATGTCAATTTGTTGTTGATGTTGTTTACAGGGTTGATATGTTTAAAACAAAATGTTTAAAACAAGTGTTTAAAACATGTTTAAGAGCCGGCGGGAGTCAAGTGACCTTGACAAATCGAAGATATCGCAGTGCAAAGTGTTTCCTTATTTTGGCAACAGATGGGGTTGTCGCTGAAATGCCGTCAAAGCAAATGCACCCGTCCTTTTCCTTCGTTTTCCCCTGCATGTGGTCAAAGTTGGACAGCGTAGGAGGGGGATGGTTACGGCTGTAAATGGGACAGAAGAGTGAAATTCTTTTCTTTTGGCTAAAAGAGAAACAGAACTGAAGAAACAAATAAATAAGAGGGACCAACATGATATCAGCCGTCAGCTCCCTGTCAGAGAGCCACTCAAATATCTACAACGGTCACAAACATACCATAGAGAACTAAAGCACTTGTCGCCTGTCTCTTTCTCAAAGGATTCTACCTATGGTAAATAACAGAATAGTGCGGGAAGAATCTGATATAAAATGAAGAACCATGCCAATATTTAAAAAAAAAAACACACACACACACACGGGAGAGTCGATATTCTAATTTATTTAGAGCCTTCGTGGTTAAATAAAAAAAAAAAAAAAAAAAAAAAACTTGGAATTGAAAGGCAGAAAACCTAGACAAAGATTTGAAATGTATTGACAATGTGAATCATTTTTTTAGTGGAATCCATTTCCTTATTTTCTTTTCAAAATATGACCACCAGATTTACCCTCTCTCTCGCCTTCACATTCGAATGGTCCTGGGTTCGATACCAGTTGCTGACCATCCTGAGTTTTTCCTATTATAACTGGAAAAAGCCGCAATGTTACATTCAGCCTTGGGGGCCGGCTTAGAAGGACAGGAGGGAGCACATGCCCTGCTTGATGTTGGTTTTTATTGGGGGAAATAGACCACTTCATTAACAATAGAATTAAAAGATGTGTCACTCATGTCCAAAATTATTGTCGCATGTCTATAAATATGTTATTGTAGGAATATAATTTGATAACGAATTCACCCGGTATTTCTTATAATGTTAGTATGCGTACAATCGGCAAAGACATGTATGTGGCAAATTTCATGTCAAAAGAGCAGTAAATAAGAACAATAAAACGAAAACAAAACTTTCGTGTCCATTTAGCAACATTTTATTTTACTCATTCTAATCTTCGTATTTATAATTACTGTATTTTCCTATGAAATTTACCACATATATTTCCCAATTGTACATATAGTATCAGTATTAAAAGTCTCCTGCAAAATCATTATTACATGATATTTTTACAAGAAGACAGTTATAGAAATGCGACAATCATTTTGGACATGAGTGTACAAGGATGTAACAGGTGTTTGTTTCAAACATTAAATAAGTGTTCTTATAAATTGAACTTATTTCCTGACGTCATAGAACTAAGAACTGTTGCAGAGCGATGTAAGTCCGGTGACAATACAATATTTCATTCTTACTTTCATACTTTGCAATATTATTTATTTTAAAAGCAAATTTTAATATGTTTTTATTTTCAACTTCCTTATCCTAAAATAAATACTAGCCTTTAACCAGCCCTGGTATCCCTGGTTGCATATCACTTTAGGATTTGGAAAAGGTGTCCAACGAATTAAAAAAAATGATAAGACATCTTTTAAAGACATTCTTTTGTTAATAAATTCCCACTAAAAAGTTAAAAATAATTTTGTTTATGCAAGACTAAATAAAAAGAATGGAGTGCGTCATTTTAAGAATTTATAAAGTAACTGTAAGCCTATATGAGAACGCATCCATTTTTTTTTAGTCACGCATAAACATTTTTTTTAAACTTTTAAGTGCGACTTGATTAATGAAAGAATATCTTTAAAATGTTTATTATTATCTTTTTTTATTATTGTTAATGTTTGCGTCCTTGGCATAGGGTGTTTATTTTGGTAAGGTACCGTATGGTACGTTTCTATACTACTAGGGTATATTAAAATTTAGTTTCCTCTGCGTTACTACATACATTAAAAAACATTTTTTTAAAAGAATTACTACCGAATATTACTACCGCTCCGCTAATAAGAGGGAGACAGATTGAGGATACCAAACACCCCTACCGTTTATTGAGAAATATTTAGGTGTCGACACTGATGAGCAACATCTACATATGAATTTGAATGTTTTATGGGCTTTAGACAATTGATTCAGACCGGGAAACATGGGGGACAGAATGTTGGAAGCAAGTAGTCCAGTCCCTAGTTTGAATGCCTGGAATGAGTAAGGACTCTTCCCCCCTTGGTAAAACCTGCCGAAATTGGAAGCAATATCAAAGAAGCACTGCTTCGAAAAAAGAGGGAGCAAACATGCATAAATAGTCAGAGTCGGATTTAGGTTTAGTGGGGCCCCAAGCTGTTGAAGGTAATGGGGTCCTTTATGTGTCCAGATGAACATACGCACCCTACATACAGCAATGAAGAAACTAGAGATAATTTAGAAAGCAGACTGGTAGAAGGAGCCCTATTAATTACACGAACGTAGGCTACACAGCAGGAAGCACTGTTGCTACGTATATATAAATTTTACTTTATTTTTTTAAAATTTTCTTATATTTTAGAAATCCAATTTTTCTTTAGATTTTGGGGCCCCAAGAGAGCGGGGCCCTAAGCTATAGCTCGTTTCGCTTACCCGTAACTCCGGCACTGTAAATAGTATACATATACAGGCGCGGATCCAAGGGTGGCTATAGAGGCTATAGCCCCCCCCCTTGACGCTCAGGTATACACTGGATAAAATGGGCTTCAATCCTGTTTACTCTGGATAAAGAGGCAAACTATGATCCCTTAATCATATCCTGGATCCGCCACTATATATATATATATATATATATATATATATATATATATATATGTATGTATGTATGTATGTATGTATATAAATGTGTACGATGGAAGCTGATGAAAGAGTTTTATACCATATTATTCTTGATTTTTTGACAGGTAAACAAAGAATATTTCGGGAATTAATCTATCCTAAAGATTATAATAATGTATCTTATTTTTTCTCTTGCATGTATATTCTTAGCCTGCAGGAAGTTTTCATTTCTTTCTTGGAATAGATAAACGAAGACTTTGGTTCGGCTTCTCCTTCACAAATTTTTGTCGAAAGGTTGACTTTATCGCTACAAACACAAATTACTTCTTCTCACAGAAACCATCTACAAACACACTGTACTGCTGAAACAGAAACCATCAACCAAAGAGGTCATAAATTTTGCCATTCCTCGTGTTTGAAGTACCTGTTCTTCACAATGATTTCCTTCCTCCCGCCCCTGTTAAGAAGTTCAAAGTAGATTTTCAAAAGGACTGGCTCCCGCTGAGAAGGAAAGGGGGATGAGGAATGACTATAGTGCCATCTAGCAGTTATACGGCCAAGTACGTGAACACGAAAAAATCTGATTTCTGATTTCTGTAGATTCAATTATGAAGGATATAATTTCTCATCGATTGTGAAATGGATGTCTTTGGAAACAGCGAAAAAATAGTACAGTAGCGCACAAATACAAAGATTGTACTCCATTCTCAAAAAAGTCCGGAGTTTTTAGCTCTTTTCCTTACTGTAAAAAAACAGAAGACTTTTCCGTCTGATTTTGATCATTTTCTTATGGGAATTTGGATTATAATTATCTGTATTTATAAGAAGAAAATATCACGCACAGCGTTCAAATTGAACCTTTAAAATGAGATGCATCATATTTAGTGCGCTACTGAGACATTTTTGCGAAAGAACGAAATGAAACCGTGATTTGCCTAAAAAATGGTTGAGATCCCATGTTAAATTGAACACCAATATTCCGGCCGCTGTGACGCACTCCTTCTCCCTCTTAAAACGAGGGCTGTTGTTTTATTCAGTTTGTTTTAAACGTTTTAAACAAATTGTTTTAAACGTGTTTTTTTTTCGATGCTGGTTGGACATGTTTAAAACAACTAAAATATCAGATTGAAGAAGCTAATTTAATTTTCTAACAAACAACCCATCGTCCGCAGGGTTTGTGCATGGAGTAAATTACAAGCAGAGTTATATTCTTATCATAACAGCAATTACTGAACGAAATTCTGCACATCAGTGTGCTTATAACTAAACCAACAGAAGTTCAAGTGAAGTATTTGAACATTTCATGAGATATACACCATTGAAAAGCTTATAGACCACAAATTCCAACGAGATAATATGCGTGAAATTCCCGCCGTATTCGTAGAAAAAGAACAGACATAAAAAATCATTAAAAATATGAAAATATTGACTTTGCGGGGCCCTGGCAACCCTTGCAGTTACCTGCGCTGACAAAATGATGCTAATGTGTAGGCCACATACTTGTTACAATAATATAAGAAATGGTAGCCATTGCTGCCATTGCGTAATGAATTCGTTTTATGTAGGAAATATTTTTTAAAAAAATATACGCAGAAAAACATTCATTGAATTAGACATTCTCTCCCCTCCCCCACTATAGTACCACGTCCATATGCAAATCATTTTTGCTGCACACATCATGTATACGAACAAGAATTATGCTTCTAGACCACTTCAGTGAAATATATCTTGTGTTATACGGGACCGTCCCGAAAATAAATGTAAATTAACCAAATTTGACCTCCTCTTCCTCTATAAACAACAAGTACACATACAGGTTACTATCATGTAGGGGACTACTTCATTGCTTCACATACCAATTTTTATGGATGTACCACACAGAGGGGAGGAATACCCGCCAAAACCTGATGAAAAAAAAAATGATGAAAAAAAAAACTTCATCCTCCCTCTCTCGGCGGTACATACGTACCCCGTATATACATAAAATGCAAGTGACGGAAAGCTTTATCTCTCAAAAATACTTTGGTACCAAATCACCTTTCTAGCTTAGACCTAATTAAGGACTGAGCTATTGATGTTTGTTGTAAAAATAAATGTAATTTACGTCAAAAAACTGAAACTCCAAAAATTGGCTAACTTTGTCCCCTCCCTGCTCCCCATAATAAGCAAGAAGTACAAATCAGGGTTGGCAAAAACCATGGTTTTTATTGAAAAAACAAAAAAAAAAACGTTTTTTTGGTTTAAACCAGGTTCTTTTGGTTTAAATAATTTGCTCTATATATTCATATCATATATGGACAGAAATAAGTTTGTTTCGCCTTGATGTTATTATGCAACTACCGGGTTATGCTGGAAGGGATCACATAAGCTTAAAGCGGAATAAAAATCGTTTCTCGAGTTACATCCGAGAGAAATTGTCCTCCATTTGAACTCGGAACCAGGACTAATTGGCCACAAATGCGATACGTCTGCCGACTCACTCACGAAGGAATCCTGATAAAAATACGTTGTACTGATCTTTACATGCTTTTTAATATAACTGTCAAGAGTCATTTCAGAAGGGCAAAAAGATAAACAGTTGCACAAGTGAAACCATTATACAGAATTACATATGGACAATTTCAAAGTACTACGGAGTACAGAAGAACTAATTTAGTTCGAGTTAGTTAACAGCAACTTTTATTGGTCCAAATTAAAGAAATACAACGACTTAATTTGCATATTAGTAAGAAAAGTGAATAAAGATACGAATTATTTGAGTCCACTTTGGCTCAGACTCATTTATACATAAATAAATACCAAAGAGACTTCTCATTTCACTAAATGTCTCTCGTGGGGTCTGACCCCCCTCCCCCACACACAAAAAGTACGGCATTTCGATGTATTTTATCAATAGTAAACATTGAAACGAAACAATATTTAGAATTTTTCTTTGATTGCAATTAAATAAAAACAATAATAACAACTACAAAAAAATCACAAACAAACATTTATAAACTTTATATATATATATATATATATATATATATATATATATATATTTGCTTATGCAGTATAATCTTTTTGAGTAATGAATGGGGAATTTAGGTCTGAATATAATACGAATAATATACGGGAGTGAAACGTGATAACCCACAAACGTGTGTTCATCAAGATTTTACAAACACTTACACTTTTAGGAACATTTTTCGTTTTTTGGTTTAAACCAGCCAACCCTGGTACAAATACACGACATTACCATGTAGTAACCTACTTCATTGCTTCATGTAACAATTTTTATGAATCTATCCCCCAAGAGGGGGAACGGCCCCCAAAAAACTGTTGAAAACAAAACAAAACAAAACAAAAAAAAAAAAACACGATATTTACCCTCCTCCCACATACATAAAATGCACACCAGGAAAGTTGCATCTTTCAGGAATAAATTGGTACCAAAACCATCTTCCAGCCTTAATTTGAGGATTAAGACTGAGCCATTGAGGTTTAAAGCCCTGACACAGCAGTTGCGTCAATGGGAGTTTAAAGATGAAGAATGCAGACGACCAGTAGAACGTAACACAAAGAAACTAAACTACATATTCTGTAAACGGAGATCGGGAAAATCCCGATTTTTTCTCCGGAATTGAACATTTGGGCGGATCGAGATTAGGGAAGTTCCCGAAATTTGATCTAGCGGTTGAATATAGATGGCAAGTAGTACCTAAGAGTGTAAAAATGTAATATATATGCTTATGTAGATTATTGTTTTAAACAAAATAAACGTTTTAAACATGTTTTTTTCTTGTTTAAAACAAAGTACTTTGTTTTAAACGTTAAAAACGTTTTAAACAAAAAAAACATGTTTTAAACATAAAAAACGTTTTTTATGATTTTTTAAAAAAAAACATGTTTTTTTTCAACCCTGGTTGTTTATTATTATTATTATTATTATTATTATTATTATTATTATTATTATTATTATTATTATTATTATTATTATTATTATTGAGACGCAAAAGTTTATATTCTCCGTGTAACTTAGTCTCTCTTGTAAACATTCGTTTTTGTTTGGTGCTCGTCTGATTCGTACGTCCTGAGCAACTGTAATTTTCGTAAACACTTGCAAATACAAAAGTTGGCACTCCACCGACAACAAAGATGACCGCCATTTAGGAACACTTCCACATAGGAAAACGTGAATGATTTTATTGTTCTTATACACACGGTTCGTTACATTTAAATTTTTATAATTTTCGGAGATGGCGAGATGATTTAACTCCCAACTTTGTTTCGTGAGAATATTTTTTAATGTAAAACCATAGTAGTTTTTATTTTCTTTAAATGTATTATTATTACTCATTTACACATTAAACCTAACAAGAATATTTTCTGGAGTTATATTACTTGTTTCCAGTGTGTTTGGAAAATGAAACAAAAAAAGACAAAAAAAACGAAAAAGAGAGACAACGGTAAAATAAAAATAAAGACAATTTAATAAAGTAAAAACAAGATGTGCAGTGCGTGTCAGTTCAATTTGCGAAAACCATTCCATCAGTAGAAAACATGTCATATTTCTAAAATATGACAAATAATCATATTATGTGTGCTCATAACATGAGTTTGTGTAATTTAATTCCCAATTAATAATGCAAGCATGTTTTTATTAGAAGTATATACAAATCAAAAGAATACGAGTTCTCTCTTGTAATACACTGTAATATATCGTTCACTGTCTCTTGTTATATACTAAATAATCGATAACTGTAATTTCGTAATGAAGAATAAATAAAAATGAACTAAAACATAATCAAGTATGAATATCGACGAATGTTTAGGATAAGATTTCAATTGAAGGTATCTCCACTCTCTTTTTCTCTCGGTTAACATGTGCATGATTCTTGCTTCCCATTTCTAGATGGAGAACTTTGAGCAAAAAGAAGTCATCATACACCCTGCAAGAACAAATTAAATTTAAAAGTATTAAGTTGACTTTGAGTAGACTTGAACCCATGACCTCCGGATTTCTAACTTAGTGCCTGTAACACCTCGACTATTCTTTCACTACTGCCGAAGTCTCCCAACTTGAGAGTTATGTCATGAAATAATGGTCGGAGGGAGAAAGAACGGAAACAAAACTTCGATTTACAAAAAATAAATAAATAAATAAAAATAAAAATAAAAATAAAAAAATAAAATAAAAATAAAAAATCGGTTTGTCGGATAAAGGTTTAAGCAGCCAAGTCTTGGTTAGGACAACCCTTTTGAAAAAGTCTTAAGTGTGACAGAATCTTTCTTTTCTACCATAGAAAGCTGTGTATCTTGGTAGGTATTTAGTTAATTACGCTGAAATCCAAAAGAAGCGTCTTATGTGGTGAAATAATACATTACTATATGTCAAAAAGATTTTTGTCACGAGTCTGCATTGTTTAACCCTTTCTGGAATCTGTTATAAACAATCAGTCCACACAATACGCATCCATTTCGTAATTTAATTATGTTTAACAAAGCTATTCAAGTAGCAAATATGAATAAAATAGTTATTTACATTTATTTTAATGTTGCAGCTTAGACAACAAGACGTAAAAAAAAAAAAAAAAAAAAAAAAATCAGAACAAATCTTCATACTTAGCACCTAACGTTAATACAAAAGAAGTATTACAACTAGTCCGAGATATTAAGTTCGTTACGAAAATTTCTGCTGTGTATTATTGGATGAGTGGATAACGTACTTGAATAGTGCGATAGTCATTAAGTGTTGTGGTTTCCAATCTCCACTCCAGCTGTTTTATGATTCTTTTGTAATGGTTGTTAAAAAAGGAACCGTAAATAAATTGAACACTTCAATCATTTCCATTTGGAGCTGACGACATGATCCTTATGCTTCAATACTACATCGAACAAACGTTTGTTCATAATTTCCCTTTCAGCCGGCAACTATATCCCTGTATTCTGGTGTGTAGATCGCTCGGTGTGAGTGTCGTAAGTTCAAATTTCGCTCTAGACATGGATGTTTTTTAAGTTTTTACGTCTATTTGTACTCGCATTTTTGTTTGATCAGTGGTGGCTATTGTTAGTGTTGCAGCATTGCGCAACGACCAAAGTATTTCAAGAAAAAATATTAGCAGCAGCAGTAGCAGCAGTAGTAGTAGTAGTAGTAAAGAACAGAAAGAAATACTTTCTGATACTCCCATATATACTTTAAATAACATTTTTTACTTCCGTAACCGTCCGTTCCGTTAATCCATTTTAAAAAGCGAAAAACAATCCGTCACAGAGTCTATATTGCGTTGCAGCGAGCATACAATGACCAGATTTCTACAGCAGTTGGAGCTTATGGCCCTAGAATAGATCCTTGTGGAATTCCATGTTTTATATATAATTCATCTGATAAATAGCTTTCTACAATGTTATTATTCTTATGCGTTATTTCTACGACATGCCTATGATTTTTTAAGTACGAACTAAACCAGTCCCTTGCTTTACCACGTATTCCACAGTTCTCCGGTTTGTTCAAAAGTAAACTGTGTTGTACTGTATCGAAAGCTTTAGACAAATCAAGAAAGATTCCTATACAGTTTTCTTTCTTATCTACAATATTTCTTACTTTCTCAATGAAATTAAATATTGCCGTGTTTGCAGATCGACCTTTAAGGAAGCCATGTTGTTTTGTTGAGATAACATTTTCTTTCAATAAAAAATAATTACCTTGTTATACATAACTTTTTCCAAAACTTCCAACGACAGATAGGAGAGATATTGGTCTGTAGTTATTTATGTTTTGCTTTTCACCTTTTTTAAACAAGGGCTTAACTTTCGCAATTTTTAACTTTTCTGGATACTCGCCATTTGTAAGTGATATATTTCCTAAATAACAAAGTGGCTTTGTCACCTGATTGAAACATAACTACTTTGTGGCCATTCTGTTTACATTTATTTACTTTATCATCATCCATAATTTTTGCGACAACATTTATAAAAAAAATTAAATATTTCTGCTTTTTCCCTTGGGTCTGATACACTGTTCCCTTCATGTATTATTGTATCCACATATGGTGTCTCTTTGCCACCATTTAGTTCTTTATTTATAATGTTCCACATGGTTTTAGTTTTATTCGATGCATAAGCAAGTTTAAGTTGGTAGTAGTTCCTTTTAGTCGTAATTAGTTCCTTGTACCTTTCTTTATATTGTTTATAGTAGGACTTTGCACAACCTGTTTTAAAAACCTTACTAAGTTTATATAAATTTATGTTTGTAGCACTTGCTTTTAGTACTTCAGGAGTAACCCATTGTCCCTTCTTCTGGGATTTTAACACGAGTTTCATTTTAGGAAAAGCTATATCAAAATAGTAAGCAAAAATTTTTATGAATTCATTATATATATCATTTGCGTTGTTTAATGAAAGTACACCTTCCCATGTTTCGTGACTAAGTAAATAATTGATATTCTGATTACTGGATACCCTTGTAACTTTGAAAGTTCTTACACTATATTTCTTACACTTTTGAGTTATAGAGAAGCGTTTATCACATATTTCAGCAATCTGAGCTTCATGATCAGAAAATCCGGTACTAATCACTTGCGCCCTTGAGCTCAAGTGGTCAGAGTTTAGAATTATCTGATCTAGTGCAGATATACTGGTTGGAGTTATCCTAGTAGGTTTATTTATTAAAAGTTTTAAATTAAACGTACCCAATAATGTTTTTATCTTTACATCAATATCTTTCAAAAAATCCATATTTAGATCTCCTACTACTACTGGGCTGTATTTAGTACAACTATAATGTGAGAGTAATACTTCTAAGTTACGCACAAAAATTTCAACTTTACTATCCGGTGTCCTATATATACAGATTATTACAATTTTTTCCACTGGGAGCTCCAAAATACAACATTCAACATTTTTTTCGTCGTTTATATATTTAAACTTAGTGCATTCTTTAAATTTTAAACTATGTTTTACAAAAATGCTTGAACCACCCCTTGTTTTCTTTTCTCGACAGAAACTACGAGGGCCGTTCAGAAAGTAAAGAACGATTGCGTATCCCGCCCGAAACCGACTTCCCACCATTGTGATCGACTGCGCTGCAGTTAGCTCCTTCCTCCACCTCAGTTTGAGCCGAGTCTGAATGCTGTGCAGTCACGCTACTTGTTTTTGCAGCGATTCAAAATGCCAGAGCCAATCGAAAATCCCGCCAAATATTAAGTACGGAGTTCATGGCAAGAGGAGCAACAATAAACTCAGAAGCCTATTATGAAACTCTCCAACGACTTCGACGCGTCATCCAAAACAAGAGACTTGGAATGCTGTCGACAAAAGTTTTGTTGCTCTATGACAATGCCCAGCTTCATGCATCAGCACGAACACAGCAGGAACTTCGTCTAAAGTGGGACATCTTTGGACATCATGCTTACCGTCCTGACTTGGCACCAAGTGGTTTTCACTTATTCCCGAAACTTAAGGAATTTTTGGGAGAAAAACAGTTACCAAGCGATGATAAACTCAAGCAGGTAGTGACAGTCTGGCTCAAATCTTTGGCGGCAGATGAGTATGACATCAGCATTGAAAAACTGGTCCCACGCTATAACAAATGTTTTGACAACTATAGCGATTACGTAGAAAAGTAGAGTAAAGTACTTGCTAGCTTGAAATTTGGTAAATTTATAGTTTCTATATTGTTTTGTGCACACCAATGTTCGGTTATACAAACAATATCTACATCTTTCAGAATTTCCGTCAACAAAATTTCCATCGTTAATTGTTTCCCAATGGAAAACCCTTGTACATTTTGATGAAAGATACGTAAGCTTACCGTGTTAAATTTACCCTTGAACTAAAAAAGAAGTGTTCTCATCCACATTCTTCTTACTTTGAGTTACTTCCCAAGGTATTGGCAACGCTGCTTGAGACCTAGATTTATTACTCATATCACTGTTAATTATATCACAAATTTCATTGCTTAACAATCCTTTTCCCCTTTTATTTAAATGCAAACCATGCCTTGTGAACATTTCTCTACCAAATTTACTTACATCTACCATTTTCACATTTCTGAAGTTTACACAAAGATTGCAGCTTCATGTTAGTGACCTTAGTAGCTTGATTTACACATGATTCTTCCATAAGGTCATACCTATTTGGAATATTTACCACCACTACTTTACAGTAATTTAGCTCAGTAAGTTTACGTCTTATTTTCTTAACTTCATTTCCTTGGTTACAAGCCACATCATTTGTTCCGGTTAACATTACAACATAGTTTTTTCTCTTTATTTGCAATTTTAAGGTTAATTCCACTTAATACCTCTGCACTTTTTGCTCCAGGCTTAATGGTTCATTTCCTCAGCTAGACCCCTCCCATTGCTATCCGCATATACAAAAACTTGAGGTTCTGTTCCAGGTTTATTCCATGCACTTATTTTCTTGTCTACCGCACTGAAGGCCGGATTCACTGTAAGTTTGGCGTTATTCATTGTCTTTCTTTTACTGTTGGTTCCGTTCTGTTTCAAGCACTTTGAGTTGTTCATAGTTTCACAGTCAACATTCTGTAGAACACTAAATTTATTTTCACACACTAATGGAAACTCTGGCGTCATTCCTGTATGAAATATAGACCCCCTTTGTCTAGTATTTACTTTTGGTAGGCATGGGCGCGAGACGCGAGAACGCGAGAAGTCTCGTCTCGTCTCGTCTCGCAAACGAGACGAGAACGCGAGACGAGACTTATAATATTTTGCGAGACGAGAACGCGAGACGAGACCTGATATCTTTTGCGAGACGAGAACGCGAGACGAGACTTCAGCAAGTCTCGCGCGAGAAGTCTCGCGAGACTTCTCGCGGTCTCGCATAGTTTAAATTTGTGATATTGATATGGTATTCTTTTGCAAGTACCATCATACATATTGAAGAGAAGATAGTTAATAATGTCAGGATCAAGTTTTGTAATAAACGTGGGTGTACCGACAGTAGAGCGCCAGCAAAAAGAGTGATGGCAAAAGAGCGACGACCAGGAGAGAGTTAGCCAAGAGATCGACGGGTCAAGAGGCGACGCACAAAGAAAGCGACGGTCCAAAAGAGCGACGCACAGAGATCGATAAATTAAGGATCAAATGCTTGAAACGCATAATTCAAAATCAGTAAAAATGGACAAAAAGTTGCTATAATGAGGCTTTTGATCTTGTTAATTATCAATTTGACATCAAATAAAAAAAATGGAGGACCTAATTTGGAAAAAGTAAAATTGGCGAACTGGACTTGGTACATTGGTGCATTTGACTTTGTTGATTACAAACTTACTAATTTGACATTAAAATTTAAAAATTCAAAATGGCGGATCCATATAGCGGACTGCGTCTGAAAAAGTTTGAGAGTCGAGAGGGAAAGATACTTTGTCTACTTCAATAGCTAGGACAGAGTCAATCTACCAGTCATTTATTAATTAAAATATAACTTAATGAAGTCATTTTAATTTTTCAGTTAAACTATTGTTCTTCTCCCCCTTATTTTTCGAAAGGTTAGTCCTCAACCATATAGAGTCATTCCACCTGAAAGCGAAAAATCGAGCAAGACGGTCGATTTTGTGAATGATAATAACCAGAAATATATATATAAAGTTCTAAACCGTGTGGAACAAAAAGGCAGAGTGGAATACTAACAATATTTTGATTCCAGTAAGAAATATGCTTCCTCCACAAGTGGTGAAAATTTCAATTTGTATTTCGACTTACTTCTGTCCCGGCATGTGTTTACGTGGCTGCACGTTCCTTGCTGCTTCACGTTCCTTAGCAGCTGTAAAATTCCACAAAAACATTCTTGTGAACAAAGTCCGGTTGTAAAAAGGAATGCAATCACAAACGAGAGTCGTGTTTTTCTGTTTTCACTTCTTTTAGTAGACTCAGTTCACGATTGTTTGTAATTGCTTGCAAAATTTGATTTTGTTTGTAGCGGTTTCAGACCCTGGAATGCAGACAACACAACAATCTTGATGTAGCGTTGGAGCTTCAAAAGGCTGTAATGGTCACATCTGTTTTGGAGATTGATATGTATTTCTTTCTTTTCTTTCCTTCTTTCTCTCCCTCTCTCTCTCTCTCTCTCTTTCTTTCTTTCTTTCTTTCTTTCTTTCTTTCTTTCTTCTTCTTTTTTTGAATTTTGGAGCAACAACAACAATATAAAGTGACAACATGAAAACATACTTTAGTGAGGCTCAGAAACAAATTTGAGCGTTTTAGTCATTTCCGATCAGAAGTTAGAGGGGGCATAGCTCAGCATCCGTTCTCTATGCACTATATACTTTATACCACTAGGACTAATAGGAATTAGAAACACAAAAGATGATTTTTTTCTATAGAAAGTACAGATGATACTTATTACTCTCTCAAAATTACGTTCCCTTTGACACAACAAATTTTTCAATATTTCTTCCGAAAATATAATTTTGGTTTAATTCATCGACTTGGACTAAAAAGATCCAAATATTTCGTAAGCCAAAATGTGTATTTGCGTCACTACTACATGTTAAAAAAAAAAAAAGGACTGTCCACATATCTATTGTGCAATTTTGAATTTATTTATTTATTTATTTTTTCATTTTCGATAGAGCTCCAAGAAAATGAACATAACTTAAGATTCAACTATGGCCGTATCTTCAACATGAATGGCGTGCATTACAAACCATTCCATTTTCCTTCCTATCACATATTGATAAGTGTTCAGACAAACACTCAAATCTCGAATGCGACCGCACGAAGATTTTGGCATAATTTGTCGTTTCCACATGGAATAACTCTATAGGTATTGTCTACATGTTCAGCTGAATCTCCATGGAAGTTATTTCCTTCATCACCTTCGTTTATGTCGTCTAAATTTTTGTCAGCTTCTGTGTTGGAAATAATTAAAAGGTTTACAGCTTCAGATGACAAATTCTTCATTTTCTTATGAAATGACTTGCCCAAAGAAGAAATGAAAGGATCTGTTGTTGCCAAAAGCCTTCGGAACTTATCATTCATGTTTTCAATACGAAAACAGTTTCGAGAGAAATTCTGACATGCTAACAAGAAATCAGACGGTCTAGACGATGAATTCGATAAAGATTCGGCTGAACGCGTAGACACTTATATGGTTGAGGATGAAGCTTTCGCAAAAGAAGGAGAACAATAACAATTGTTTCGCTGAAAATATCTTCAGTAAATTGTCCACTGATTTCGCGTGTTTATTCTTTATATAACTTCTCCTGTACCATTACCAGGCTAAATAAACACCAAAAATGAATTGAATTCAAGCCTGGTCATACCGAAAGTGAAAATGTTTACTATTTGCCTAAACAAACAGCTAAATTTCCGTATTTTGTTTTGTTTAATCTTGTTTTTGAGGCGAGAGATAGAGACTGGGCGAGACAAAATCAAATCTGTCTCACCTCGTGACCAGGACTGGTGATATTCAAGAAAAAGTTCACATTTGTTTCGAGATAATACATCAACGACATCTCAAGATTTTTCCTCTTGTAGCATCTCATGAGCACCACTAGTTAATATAAAAACTACTAATACTATAGAATTAAACTCGTTTGGACCCGACACTACTTGAAACTTGAGCAAATATCGAGTCGAATTGGAGATTTTTTGAACCGTTCTCGAGTGGATATAAAATATTTTTATTTCGAGTGAAGCCAAATTTAAAGAAAATTTATTTGAACTTGCTCGTCCCCAACCCTCGAACAGAATGGGTCCAGAAAAGGTAAATCAATATTGTGCGTTTGTGCTGTACTTTGCAGTAAGGAACAATGCTGTCATAATTATGAACTCCCCAAAGATGTTAATGTTCTACAACATTGATACCTTAGAAGTGCATGGTTCTCATCGAAACATCCCTTCCACACGAAGGCAAGTCAGTAACTAATAGTTTATTTCTAAACTTTTGGGCTAGCATTTATTTGAACATTTACTATAAATTATGTCGACTAGTGGAAATAAAAAAAAAATACAATTTTCCTTTGTATTATGAAATTTGTATTGATTTTTTAATGTTTTACTGTTATTTTGGTAGTTTCAAAGTATCTAGTTAACGGGGTAAGTGTTGTGACTTTTCGGCAATACTGATAGTTGCTTAGTTAGCAGTTCTTGTTTCTTGAAATGGTTTGGTCAGATTGTCACAATTACTGATTTCATGATAGGTTTAAGTTAACAAGGTTAATCAAAATCTAGTTATTTTAGGAGATTTCCTCATGACAAAGATTCAAGAAATAAAGATTGTGATAGTTTTTCTTTATCACTATTTTCCCAAAATGTAATAAAATAGATTCTTCCATTATCTACACTGTTTTCTTTATTTTCTCTTTGGGGTCGTGAGCCAAGATCTTTGGTCATAAAGTTCTTGAGGAGGGGGAGGCAAATAGGGGGAAAAACGACACGTTTTGTCTTGTGTATCCACCCTCCTCCTGACGATGAGACAACATCTTGACAAATCACAAAAGCAGGATAGCAAACACCAGTACAATACATTTTTTTTATTTATTTCTTTATTGAGGACATATTTGGAAGCTGTCTTTTCGGAAAATTTTGTAGACGGAAACAATGAACTTAGGTAAGATTGCATATTCGCGGCTGCGGTTCCCGGTCTTCTGTTATTGCACCCCCAGTAAAAATATCCTAGTTCAAAAATATACGGTTCGCTTTGATTTTTCCTTCAGTGCAGAAATTCGTGGCGCCGGTCAGAGGATACCATATCCTCTCTCTCTCTCTCTCTCTGTTTCTGTCTGTCTCTGACACTCTGACTTTCTTCTTCCTATTTTCAATGCATTATATATATATATATATATATATATATATATATATATGAGGGAAAAAGACACGTGTTTAGTTCCAATGTGATGTAAAGCCTCTGGGTTTAGAACAGATTTGTTCCCCCTGCCCACCAAATTGTTTTCTTACGGTAACTTGTTTTATGAAGGCAGAAAAAGGGCCTATTGGCTTGTTTAAGAAGGAAATTTTTTTAGTCAAAATAAAGCAGTTGTTTCTTTCCGTAAACATAAATTTAGGATAAATGGATTTATGGCTGCAAGACGGATCCTCTCACCAAAACCAGAACTGATATCTGCTTCTTCTTAGGTAATATTCAATTTCTTAGGTAATATTTTGTGATTGTCTTTGTAGAGTAAGATTCAGATTTATGTTAGTTGTTCAAGGTGACTATCGATTCTGCATTATTGCTTTCTGTATCTCCAACGTGTGTTACTTGTAACAGAGTTAGATCTAAAATTGTAACTGTTTAATTCCATGTGACAATAATTCCAAGTATTGGAAATCTTGTATTTAATTCGGTTAGACTAAATAATAATAATAATAATAATAATAATAATAATAATAATAATAATAATAATAATAATAAATTTTTATTTAAGCTCATTGTAGTCTTTCTTGTAGTTATTAAAGATTAATCTCTAACTCTCAATTGTTAAGAAAACGTTTAGATGAAAGTGCATTTAAGTTGTGAAATATATATTACTAACGCTGCATGTTTACTATAAATACGGCTTTTTGAGTTACCGTCTTACCAAGTTATTTGAAAGCTTTTATCTTGCAATTAAGATTACTCAAATATAACATGCCGATTTCATTCATACTTCATATAGACAGAGACTACACAAAACTGGCATTTTTTAATGCCGAGAATGTGGGGTGTAAAATCAAGCATTGTGAATCGGAATGAGTGGATAAGCATTGTGTAACAATGCAACTATGAAACAAAACTATGTAAACTTTGAGTATACATTATTTTAAAAGGGTCGAATGAAGACTACATTATTCCAGTATTGATTTGCGAGACCGCGAGACCAACGCGAGAAGTCTCGCGCGAGACCGTGAGACGAGACTTCCAAAATTTTGCGAGACGCGAGACGAGAACTTAGGTCTGCGAGACGAGACGAGACGCGAGACGAGAACAGCTTTTGATTTTGCGAGACGAGACGAGACTTGTTTCAGTTCTCGTCTCGTTTGGTCTCGCGCCCATGCCTAACTTTTGGCCACTCAAACTTCGATGGATTTTTCTTCTCAAGGTTTAACTCTACTGCTTTAATTCTTTGATGTGGAGTTTCATTTTCTATTTTTAGTAGTTTTAAGTCTTCCTGTAGAACACGTATAATTTGTAGCAAACTATCGGTATCGCAAGTAGAAGTATCAATGTTTACTAATCCACCATGTTCTGTGCGTGTTGGGCAAAACCACTCGAGCTGTTCCTTGATTTTATGATTTCTGTCACTATTATTGATATTTACACACTTGAAATGAAACCATTTGTCACATGATACACACAAAATGCCATTTTTAACATTTCTCTTAGACTTACCGCAGGTTTCATCACACTTTATCTTGTTTTTATCAACGGTTTGAGAGTTTACACCACTACTCTTGGACGCCATCTTGAAATCTGTGTGAAATCTGAATATTGTAAATATAAAAGGAAATGAGTGCAAAAGTAAAGGAGAATGATGGAAGAAAAGTTGAGCCAATGATAAGTGTTCGCTTCGTAAGAAGAATTTCCATGCATCGAAGCTCGTAGCGGTAGCTTTTCCTGAGCAACTTTCAGCCCTTCTGAAAGTGCTTTGATCATATAATTATTAGGAATTAGATTTCCGGGATTTCAGCATTTATGGCCATGTTAGCCCGTTATGTATGAGGGATGACGTCCCACGGCGATCACACTATCCGAGAAAAGGGAAGGAAGCGGCCGAGGACCTGTATGTTAGGTACCATCCCTGCATTCGTCTGGTGTGAAAAATGGAATGAAATCTTTTGAGTTTTACGTCCACGTTTATGCCGGCTAGGCTAAAGAAGACGGTGATGATGAGAAATGAATAAAAGTGTGAAATGAAGAAAGTGGAAGGAAATGGGACAACCCCGAGGAAATCTACGCACACGGTGTTTTTCCACCACAAAGTTTGCCAGATGTGAATCAGGAAAACCTCACTCAGGATGGTTGACCTGAAAAACCTTTTATACTTTTTTCGATAACACATTAAGACTAGGACCGTTTATTTCAGAATACCTTTACAATTAAACAGCCTTGTTAATGGCACTGTCCAAAGCAGTGATTTTCAACTTATGTGTCCCGAAGTATTCGCATGTACTCTGAGTACTGTGGGAGTTTTCATGAAACTTTTAATTATTGGAATCTGGATTATTATTCCTAGAATTGATGGAACTAGAACATTGTTATCTAATATATTTTTATAGATGATGAAATTCTGAAAATAGGGAAACTGAAAATGCAGATTTTATTAAAGAAAAGGTTCTGTTTAACATATAGAAAGAAATATCATCATATGAAACAGCCACAAAAATTTGATGATGCAGATGAGAACAAGAATGTGTTAGTTTAGGTGTTGCTCATAAGCAGAACCGAGTCAAGACATTCTAGTAATGGAATTTTTTTGAACCAACAGCAAGAATCTGTTATAGACCAGAGCAAAAATGTTTCTTTGTTAGATTGAAAAGTTGGTGATGTACAGACTTCATGTCAGAATGTAAGTTCACTCACTGTGGCCGACGTCGTAACATTGGAAGAAAACAAATATTTTACCAAAAACAGACTAAAACACTTATATATTAAAAAAAAAAAAGACTAACTCATCGAAGAGTGTAACTCTTACTTCTGCTACACATCCTAGAGAAACACCAGAGCCGGTGGCTGGATCAACAAGAAGTCTGCTTATTCACTTCATAACTCTTCCAGCAGTTCATTAAAAGAAGATGCCAATGACGAGTTATCCAATGACTTTTCACATATTGATATTAAACAACGTATGTAATTGTTAAATATGAAGGCGAATACTTCCCTGAAATTATCACTGCAAAATCTGGAGACGATGTTGAAGTTAGTACTATGACCAATAGTGATACAAGAGCTGGAAGTGGCCAGAACCAAGTGAAAATCTGGTATAAAATGGACAAGGTAAAAGAAGTCATCACAGCACCTTAGATGCTTTCTGCTGGAAATAAGTACAAAGTCACAGAAATAGAAAAGTGCCGTATTCCTAGGCGATTTTAGTGTGGTGTTCATGCTTATTTTTTTTTTTTTTTTTTTTAAATTAGGGTCTATGTGGTTTAGTGACTTCAGTGTGAAAATCATATTTCTAATGTGATCACAAATAACATTTAGTCCTAGTGCAATAAGAATTTACATCAGACAATGTGAATCTAGCATTGTGAAACTATACACACCTTTTGAACCTGAGTTTCTGCCGCGAGACTCGCTACATCTTCAAGGCCAGGTGATGTAAATTTAAATTGTGCGTACTTTTCTTGAAATGATATAGTTGGTCATTAACTGGTGTGTGTTGTTCATTTACTAGCTTTGCCGGTCATTCACTAGGACTTTGGCATGCTTAATTTTTGTCATTATTATTCACTTTAAATATAGCATTTAGAATAAATATATTTCTTTCTAAAGGAAAGAGTTCAAAGAAAATAATAACATAAGCAAACCTTGATTTACACATGTTCTGGTTTCGCAATTTTTTATATGGAGAAGTTATCTTAAATGGTCATTCACTGGTCAGTTCACCCTATATTGCATAGACGTATTGGACCCCTCCCAGCAAACATTTCTGGGTGTAGAACTGACGAAGCTGTTGTTTTGACGTTCTTTTAGTTTCTGTTGATACTGATCCTACATCTGGCGGGTTTCAAAGTTTGCTTTCCAGAACGTATGGCATTGATAAGCGTTGTTTCGCCTTATGTGGAAGTATATTGTGTTCATCGCGCGTTGCTTAGCCAAGATTGGTGATTTGGAATGTAGATTTTTGCTCACGTGTGTGTGTGTGTGTTGATGTATGTATATGTAACATTTGTAATATTCCGGTACCTCTTTTGGAGCAGCTGTTTTTATAAATCAGCTATTTTGGTTTTTAGTTATTAGATTTAATTCTATTATGTGTATCATGAGGGACGCCCTAGAGGGTATAATGGCGGGAAAGAGAGGGAGGGGGCGAAGGAGACTACAATTAATGGATGATATAAAAACAGAAAGATCATACGCGAAGACGAAGAAGTTAGCGGAGGACCGTGGAGCATGGAAGCTTCTCAGCTGCGGCAAGTGACCTGCCAATAAAGGCAGAATACCTATGATGATGATGATGATGTGTACTCTAATTCTGTAAATAACCTACAAATTCCGAATGAATTCTATACCATGACTTATGTAAATAACTTACAAAAATGCCCAGCTTCCAACTGAGGAAGAACTTCCAATTAAAGCTTAGGCAAAACAAGCAAAGGGCATTCAGGAGAGTTTTCGAAAAAAATCCGGTTTAAATTCACATTACATCTTATGGCAATAATGTTATTTGTACTAGATATATTTCCACAATTTATTGCAAATTTTCCTAGATAAACTGTAAATAATGTGTGTTCAATTTACATACATACATACATACATACATACACACACACACACACACACACACACACACACACACACATATATATATATATATATATATATATATATATATATATATATATATCATAAATCCCTGCCACGAACTGTCTTCAGTCTTCGCTGCAGAGGAATTGGGATCACTGTCAGGGAGTGGGTTTGCTACAATGAATTCTTCGTAATAATCTAGAAAAACTGTTTAGTGAATCTATAAAGCTTCTGAAATTAATATTAACTGTACGTACGACGTCAGCATAAAAAGAAAGGCTTTTTTCCATACCGAAAAGAATTGACTACCACAAGAGAAGTTATCACCATTGGTTACGTTTTCCAACGAAAAAGACCTGACAATAAGAATACCAGAGTTCACCCAGCATGTATTAGGCAGTGTTGCTCGAATCAAAGAGAGAAAAATGAACATATTTAAATAAAGTGACTAATCGGATAAAATGTTCTATATTATTTTTTAATTTTTTAAAACAATTTTATTTAATTTCACAAGTTACATAGAATTTGTATCTAAATTATGCTGATTAGTCAATGCGTCCAGAGGGTCCGTAGGCAGCCCCAAAATGGGGAAGGGGGGCGGTAGAAGTTAGAAACGTCGATCCAACCATATTATAGTTCATCACCATACAATGGTCCATTTGCAAGCCTTGCGTGAAAATTTTAGGGGTCCAGCAAAAATTTAGGAGAGCCCGGCCCCCTAGCTCCTCGTGGATATGGGCCTGGAGCCCACTTGATATCTTGTCTCCGATCATTCGTACTGCAACACCCGAAAACACAATCCACCGGCCGCCACTGTGTTTGATGTCGTTAAGACTTCAGAATACTTCACGGAGAGCACTTAGCTGTTAGAAAAGAGGACGCTATTTGTCGGCACTTTTGTCATATATCAGTGAATATTATAGTTGCCTACTAAGTAGCCATATTGGATTTAAATCTTTGCTAAACTAGTTTTGAAGAAAGCGATAGGTATTCTGTCACATAAGTTTATGCATGTTTTCCGCAGGATACCATCTTTTGCCCTTGAAGCGATGGAAGATATGAGAAAATCAGTTCGCTTAAATGTAATGGACCTTAAAAACTTTTAAAGCTGTGCATCCTGGTAAAACAACAAAACTTTAAGTTTGCAAATGCAAATAGCACGAATAATGTGACAAGCATGGAAAGCAGAGAAACTGTTATATGGTAAGACGACACAAGCAAAAATCACAAGCTGAGTGTTTAAAGTGTATGGCAAGAAACCGTATGCCACGAACTTTATGGCAAAATTTTAAACGAAAGCGTTCCACTAAAATTTCATGTAGAAAGTATTCTACTGTACGTTTTAAGGAAAATAACTAACACTGAAAAGTAAGGTATATAATAAACTAACTTTTAGGATATGCAGAAGTAATTATAAAAGCTTTGTTACAAAAATACGTGCACAGACCATAAATTGATAAGCTCGGAAATACAAAGTAATAAAATAGCGTTTAAGATTCAGTCTACAGAGCAATTGTTACTTAAATAATTGACATACACTACTTCGAGAATCAAGACGAGAAATGTTTACGATACTTTTCGTCTCGTCTCGATTCTCATCTCTAATATCAGGACGATAATTTGAGTTAGCCTTGTCCCATCTCGAAAGTAAAATGTTCTTTCTCGTCTCAATTTGTTTGAGAAACGAGATGAGAAGTTCCTCTTCTCGTGGGCAACACTAGACAAAACCGAAATGTTCTTGCGAAATGTCACGTTTCTGTTTGTAATGGTATGGCCTGAGCGATAAGCTCGTAACTTTTTATCTTCTACGTGATAATAATAACAGTAATAAACCTGTTGGTAGTTCAAGTATTGAAACATCCGAGCATTCAAAATCTGAAAATAATAAAAAATGTGAGATCGCCGATCAATCGCCACCAAAAATTCTAAAGTAAAAAGAAATACTTGCCCTCCGTGGATCCGATTCGACGACCTTTAGATTAATTGACGAGTGCCTTGACCACTGAACCACGATCACTACACAGTAAAACATTCGTCCTTAGTCTGTTCACATTAGGTTTCTTTGCCTCCGATTTCAAACTTCTGTTCTTTTTTTTTGTTGTTGTTTCGAGAGGTCTTTCGTATTTCTTTTAAGATGTAAGTCAATCTTCGGATAGTTTCTATTAATAACTTGAGTTGTTAAACCTTTGCTCCTTAATTTTGTTTCATATCCACACCTAACTACAGATGCGACAAATTGAATTCTCATACTCTGTATTTTGATTTCAAAGCAGTCCCCATTACCTGGGCATCCGCCACGAAACGTTTGTTTGACGTAGTATTCAAGCACAAGGATCAAGTGGTCAGCTCCAAATTCAAACGACCGAATTGTTGCCTTCTATTTGTAGTTCTTTTTTTTAACAAGCATTAGAAAAAAGGAATCAAGATAGCTGCGGCGGCGGTTCGAACCCAAGACACCTAATGATTATCTCACTTTTCAAGTACGTTATCCACTCACCTAACGATACACAGAGAAACTTCTGTAACAAACATAATATTTCGGACTAGTTGTAATGCTTCTTTTGTGTTAACGTTAAGTGCTAAGTACGAAGATTTGTTGATTTTTATTTATACAGCTTGTTGTCTAAACTGCAACATTAAAATAAATATACCTATTTTATTCATATTTGCTACTTGAATAGCTTTGTTAAACAATTAAATTACAGCCTTCGCTGCGAGCGGTCCCGGGTTCGATTTCCGGTGGGGTCACTCGGTCGAAAAGTGTAAAACGCTTTTTCAGTCAGGCACACTGAATGAAAAATGAAATGATATCTTTGTTTTACGTCCCACGCATATGCTGGTGAGGGTAAAGGAGACGGTGATGGGTAATAAATAGTAGAATGAAGAAAGTGGGAGGAAACGGGAGAAACCCGAGGAAACCCACGCACACGGTGTTTCTCCATCACAAAGTTCACTTGGCGGGGGCTGGGATCGAACCCGGGACCCCAAGCACCAGAGGTGAACGCTCTACCACTGAACCACCGTGGCCCCCCACACTGAATTTTTTCTGTTTTTCCCATTCACACCAGGCAAATGTTGGGGTGCTACCTAACTTATAGGTCTCAGGCCGCTTCCTTCCTTCCCCAATCCTTTCTTCCTTCCCTTTCCCCGGATAGTGTGCTCGTCGAGGGACGTCATCCCTCCAAAACGTGACGGGCTAAATGGCCTTAGATGCCGAGAGCTCAGCAATCTAAATCCTAAACCCTATAATTAAATTACAAAATGGATGCGTATTGTATGGACTGATTGTTCATAACATAGATACCAAAAGGGGTAAAACAATGCAGACCCGCGACAAAAATCTTTTTGACAGATAATAATGTATTATTTCACCACAAGACGCTTGTTTCAGATTTCAGGGTAGGACCGATTCCATTTCAAATCGTCCAGGCAAAGAATTGGTCCACATCATAGTCTGATTTCATTTCATTTCTGTGGTGATGTAGGGAAAATTGTGCTTCATGTGATGTTTACAATCATTAATGAATACCAAATATCAAATAAAATCACGTAGTGTCATTTGGAAACAAATAAAGGTTCAACCACGTTGGCAACACTGCCAACCGAATTGCAGCGCACGTAAAAATCTATTGATACAAATCAACTTTCTGAACTTTATCAAAGCTTTAACACAAAGTGTCTGATTTAACGCAAAATATATATTTTCCATTGTCGCGAGCCGTTTTTGGGTCCCGAGTTGGAAACCCTGTAACTCGAAAACGAAGCGGAATTCGACTGATGTCTATAGGAACTTTTCTACTGGATTTGATGTCAGGATTCATCTCAAAATTTTCATACTCCCTTTCAATTCGCCTTGTGTATAGGATCTAAATGTCCATAGGAAATATTTACATTTCAAGTACAAAGACCGAAATTTCAATAATTAATTTGCGAATGTTTGGGGCTGCAGCCGCATGAACGGTTAACGGATATTAAATACTTAGGTAATAGAGACCTGCACAGCCCAAAGTTTTCGGCCCGACCCCAATCCAGCCCGAACGTACCTAGGCCCGGCCCAACCCGGGCCCGAAAAGTTTTGGAGATTTTCGGCCCGAGCCCGGCCCGGCCCGGCCCGATAAGTTTTTCGATATTCTTGGCCCAAGCCCGGCCCGGGCCCGATAAATTTTAAGTTTTTGGCCCGACCCTGGCCCGATAATTTTTTAAAAAGTTAGCTCGAGCCCGAATCTTTCTCAAAATTTAGTACTAAATTTGACCTAACCCTCAGAAACATTTTCTAGACTCTGATTCACAACCTGACGCTTGCCTCTCGAATGGTACCATTGCCTCCTAGAACTTCCCCCGTCATCGAGAGAACAAAAACTCCATTCCCTGCAACAAAAATCTAAGAATTGATATTTAGCATAAAGTGAAGATAGCAATATTGTTTAGCGACAGGCAAAACATTCCCACCCCTTCTTTTTATATTTTGAGTTCAGTGAAGGTCAAGGTCAGAGCTCAATTTACCGCATAATGCCTGCAATCCTCTATAGTGAAAGTGGAGCCGCTAAGCAACACAAACTAACATTTTTCTTTGTAACATTTTTCACGGACACACTTCAACATTTGGCTTTATTCCAATTATCGTTTAACGAAAGTCAATAATTATTAAAGAATTGGAATTGATCGGCCCCAGCCCGGCCCAACCTGAAGAGAAATCAGTTTCGGCCAGTCCAAGCCCGGCCTGGTCCAAAGAAATAACACTGTCGGCCCGCCCAAGCCCGGCCCGGCCCAAAGAAATAACAGTCGGCCCGCCCCGTGCAGGTCTCTACTTCTCCAATACATGTAATAAATTCAGATTTTTAAAAGGTAGGGTTTTTGAGAAAATGGCGTCCAAACATGGGGTCTTGATAAAATTTTCAGCTTTTCATCATGCTATAACGTGGGATATAATGATCAGAAACGTAAGTCCTTTACGTTTTGAAAAGACCTTATGGAGTAGATTTCGATGCTAGAAGCAGATGGTTGATATTGCTCGTGAGGACAAAAAAAAAAAAAAAAAAAAAATGAAGTTAGCAAAAATTTCACCAAAGTTGGCAACATTGCGAGTGAATTGCGCGATTCCTATCGGACCAATACACGAACTTTGGCTCTCCACCAAAACATACAACTTTTTACTCTTCCTGCTGTTGCGATTGTGTTACTAAGTACACTCGTTTCTCTACAACAAAACTTCTAATTTGACATGTTTTTCAGTTTTACAAGCAATCCGAGAGGAGGGCAGCATTTTGGGAGGCTGTATATCGCAGAAAATTTTTTTCAGCAAAAAGAAAAATATGGGTCTAATAATTTTGTATGTAGTTTCTTATTTTAAAAATAAACTAAATCTGAGACAGTCGTGTGGACCACCCTGGACGATTTAAAATGGAAGCACTCGTAGTTAATTCAATACCTACCAAGATACACAGGTTTCTATGGTAGAAAAGAAATATTCTGTGACACTGAAGATTTCTTCAAAAGGTTTGTCCTAACCGAGCCTTCATTCGACAAACCAAAAAATTCTGTTATTTTTTGTAAATCAGTTTTGTTTCCGTTCCTTCTCCCTCGGACCATTATTTCATGACACAACTCTCAAGTTGGGAGACTTCGGCAGTAGTGAAAGAATAGTCGAGGTGTTATAGGCACTAAGTTAGAAATCCGGGGGTCATGGGTTGAAGTCTACTCAAAGTCAATTTAATACTTTTAAATTTAATTTGTTCTTGCAGGGTGTATGACTTCTCTTTGGTCAAAGTTCTGCATCTAGAAATGAGATGCAAGGATCATGCGCATGTTAACCGAGAGAAAAAGAGTGGAGATATCTGTAATTGAAATATCGAAACATTCGTCGATATTCATATTTGATTGTTTTAGTTCATTTAATTTATTTTTCATTATGAAATTACAGTTATCGATTATTTAGAATATAGCAAGAGATAGTGAATGATATATTACGGCGTATTACAAGAGATAACTCCTATTCTTTTGATATCATTATATACTTCTAATAAAAACATGCTTGCATTATTAATTGGGAATTAAATTACACAAACTCATGTTATGAACACACATAATATGATTATTTGTCATATTTAAAATATGACATTTTTTCTACTGATGGAATGGTTTTCGCAAATTGAATTGATACGCTGCACATCTTGCTTTTACTTTCTTAGGTTTTCTTTTTCCTTTGAATTTTTCTTTTTTGTTTCATTTTCCGAACAGTGAAAACAGTAATACAACACCAAAAAATATTCTTGTTAGCTTTAATGTGTAAATGAAAAATAATAATAATACAATTAAAAAAATAAAAGCCAGGATGGCTTTGCTGATAAAAAAATACTCACAAAAGGAAGATGGAAGTCAAAATACCTCGACCTGATATTTTTCATAAAATTTTAGTAGAGATATTAAAACTGATAACTAACAAAACTGAAGGTAACGTTGAAACGAATAATTTAAAACAATCGGAGATTTTACAGAATGCTGTATAATCTGTGAAATGAAATTAATGTTTGACCAACATTGACTTTTCCTTGATATATCTAAAGTTAAATAAAATTTCTCTAACTCTCATGATATTAATCGCACCGTAAATACTAAACTGTGTATTATAAGCAATTTTTTATTCGTCGCAGAGGTATAGATATTTATCTATTTTTTTGAAGTTGGCTACACCGACATGATTCTAACAAACTAGTACACTTGTAGAACGCCTTATGTAATTCTCAACCATCGAACCTTAACAGTATTGTTGGTTGTCTAATGTTGCAGGATATGAAAATTGGAAGTGTGAATGCACTTTTGCTCGTGTGTGTACAGCTCTAACCGAAATGAGTGATTATCTTGTGTTAATTTGCTCACACTGGTAAATTGCTATTAATTTGACTAATCTCAGTCAATATGGTACTAGTAAAGAAAGAAAAGTATTGTATATCAACTTAAAGTAACCATTGGGAATCAATTACTGGAAATCTGTTAGGAAAGCCAAATAAAAAATTGTAAGTAAAAGTACCCTTTAAATAGACTGAGTGGCCTATTGACCAATCGAAAACAAAATTTCGTTTATCACAAAAAGAGGAAAGCATGCCTAATTCTACCACGGGAAGTCCATAGTTATCTTCTCCAGCAACATATTCGCGATTTACTTATTGATGTGTTACTGGATTAGTTCAGTCTCAAACTCTAACTCCGAGAACCCATTAATACAAATAGTAAAATTTTAAAATGAAGTAATGATTAATATTTTTATTAGAAAATATATATTTCATTCACCTGAGGTTATTTTTGTGCCCTTGAGCAGGATCATTTTTTAAGAGAGGAAAAGCCACGAAATTCAACAGAGAATCGCCACCTCTAGTTGGAGTATTGGTACTGCATTTAAACATCGTATGAAGAACATTTAGGGAGTGACTAAGAAATGTTTTTTTTTTTTTTTTTTTTGTCTAAGTCTTCGAACATTGATTTTGTTTTATAGCTTCATGCAATTCAGATTATAAGAGATAATATCTAGTTACAGAATCTGACCTCTGAACCAATCTTGCAGTTGAAATGGGCGCAATCGGCAAATTCACATACTATAAATTCATTCAATATCACCTCGCACAGAACAAGCACTTTCCCACATCATGACTCCCTAAGAGAGCTGCATTATAGAACTAAATCACAACTCCTGCTGTTTCTAGACATGTTTGTATTGATTTAATTTAGTTGTATTATCCATGAATTCATTTGAAATTACATGTGTATTCTATGATATGAGACTTCTTTGTATATACTTTAAGGTTTGATTCAGATTTAATTAAGATGCAGATTTTGCCGAGTGAACGATTTCAAGCCCTGTGAACAGTAATGAATCCGTTGTAAAATTACTCTTACGTAACATTTGTCTTACATGAGAATGTAGGCTGTTTGGCCGTATGAATAAGTAACGACTTTATTTCATAGTTATGCAATTTCTAATGCATTTAGTTAACGATTTTATGAAAATATAAACCGGGTATGAAATAAAAATGGTTTGTTTTGTTGTCAGATTCTCCGTTTTCAATGAAAAGAAGGAGTTAAGGAAATCGATTTTATATTTTTCGTTCATTTTTAATTTTTGAGCGTAAATCATAGATGGAAACTACTGACAAACACCTTCGCATGAAAACTTACATAAAAGTATTTCTTTCTTGTAAGTAGAACATGAGAAGAAGATTGTAGGCCATTCTTTATTTGTGTTTACCAAACAAAGTTAATTACGAAAGATAGGACATACTCTTAATGTGGAATGCATCAAATAATAAGTGCTGTTATTTGAGGCTTTGTACTCCCAGCATCTGCGATCTGGGTTTGAATCTGTGATCAACAGATCAGACTTGAAAATACTTGCACCTAATTAATAAGTAATGTATCTCGTATAGTAATGTTATATATATATATATATATATATATATTAGGGTCGTCCTTAATTTTCGATTTCCGAATTTCTTTGCTCCCAACCCCTAAATTGGTTCCATGTCGGACCAAATTAATCTGTGAAAAAATAGGCTCAATCGAAGAATATTTAACCGACCCCCAAGCGACCTAAACATCTGAATGCATTTACAATGTATAGTATATGGCAAAAGTTTGTAATAAACTCTTGTAACTTAAAAATGGCTGACGGAAAGGAATCATATCTTGGATAGAGATTGTAGAAGTAGATCCATACCTGATACTGAGTAGTGACCGAGATGAGGCATATCTACGTCCACCATCTTGGATTCGGGCACAAAATTTTAAATAGAAATGACCTCGTATGATATATCATTTTGAGGTAGCTTTTAATGACAAACAGACGTCTGCCTTTATTTTCTACTTATCTCTGAACATGTAATAATTATCAACTATGGAAAATAAAAGCTCCAAAGTAATAAAACTTAATATTTTGTGAGTTTATATCTCTGTACGGGCTGCAGATTTATAAGATTGATGAATAGTTTCCCTTTTTGGAATTAAACCATAAAGTAAAGAAAGAAATGCACATTCGTTTCTCTGTAGTGCAAGAAAAAGTAAATATGATTCTTTCCTAATCAATAATTTAAATAATATGTTCCAATTTATCACTGAAAAAAATATTCAGAATGGTTATTTATCTCTTAGAAAGGGGACTAGTAAAATTCATATCTAACAACACTGAAACGATAACAGCAATGCTCAGCTCAGTCAGTTTATTTGAAGGCTTCGAGAAAGTACGATTGTTTTCCTATGCGATTGTTTGTTTTAGTTTCTTCGCACACAGTGCTGTTGAATTTGTAGTTTTTTATGAAGTGTAAACAATTTATTCAATGCAATGGCATTATCCCCGAAGTCAGGTTCGCGCTGTTTACACAAAGACTACGAATGCGCCATCATTTCCATTTAAAATTATGGGTCCGAATACAAAATTGCTTACTTCAAAATGGCCGCCATCATGCTATTTCTTCGGGTCAGATGTGGATTACTTCCAATCCCTGTATCCAAGATTTGGTCCCTTTCCCTTCAGTCGCTTTAAAGTAAGAAGGGTTTATTCCAGACTTTTCCTACATATTAACATATTGGATATGCATTCAAACTTTAGGTCGCTTGGGGTTCGGTTAAATATTCTTCCATTGAGCCCATTTTTTTCACGGATAAATTGGGTCTGACATGGAATCAATCTAGGGGTTGGGAGCAAAGAAATTCGGGAAAAAAAAATTCGCCAAGTAATTAAGGACCACCCTTATATATATATATATATATATATATATATATATATATATATATATATATATATATATATATATCGTTTATAGACTTCACCTTTTCGACCCTGACCAGTTATTTTACTTATTATATCAACTAACCTTTTAAATTGTAAACAAGTAAGATGTGCCATAGGCTTTAGTTCTTCGATTTGCATCCCTCCCAAGTTTACATATGTAGTGGCACCGATGTACAGTTGTTGGATGCTGCTGTGAAAATCGTTTACTAATTAAGTTTTTCGTCACAGGTTGTTGAATTTCAAAAAGAAAGTCGAAACGTTGATCCCTGTTTAGGTGCGATCTTCATTTGGGGAATAAAATATAGTCTTTCGGTAACCAACTCTGGCGAATAAGATTGGGGGATTAGCAAGGCCACTTATTTTTGTATCTCACATTGTTGAACAGCTACTTTGTAGCTTGCAAGGGAAGAGAGGGAGATTATATATCGAAGTGGAAGATTGTTTATACACAAATCGAAAGCACTAATGACGCCTATAATGAAACTGTAATAAAAATTTTCCGAATACATATACTGTGCGAGTTATATGAGTATACAGGGTGTCCAGAGAGTCCGTTGTCACCCCTAGAAATCGCAAATGGTAAGACAGATGCCAAAATAGGAAAACACGTGTTTGATCATTTTAAAAGTACAACGTATCAAAGCAAACATTTTTGTCCCAGGGCCACCCGCAGGGTCGTCCCAGGCGGGGTCCAACTCAAAAAAATTCGAATAGTGATGGGATCAAGTAGCATATTGTAGGAAAGCTGTTGGAAAATGAACGAAGACAAAACATTTCTCGACGCTCTAAAATTACCATGTGCAAAATGGCGCACGGTGAAAATGTCAGCAAAAACGTCATTGTAAAGTCTATATCCACCCTCATAAATCTGAATTGGTGCGACAAATGTCAAAACAGGAAAACACGTTACCCATCATGTCGAAAGTAGAATGATTGAAAGTAAAATATTTGTCCTAGGGTCCTCCGCAGGGTCCCAGACGGGGTCCTACTTAAAATTTTCAAATTTCAAGGGGGTCAATTAGAATATTATTTGACAGCTGTTGTTAAATTAAACAACTACGTGTGTATGGAAGTAGTCATTCACTGTGCATGTAAAACGAACTACGATTTAGCACTTTTGTCAAACACAAATCTCTAGGAAATTAGTTTTAGACTATATTCAAACCATTTCCGATGCGATCTGATACAATATTCAGTACAATTAAACATGCATATGACTCATACCGTACATGTATTCGGACCAATAATATTACAGTTTCTTAATGAGCATAGTTAGTGCTTTCGATTAGTGTATAAACCATCCTCCACTTCGATATATAATCTACGTCCCTTTTCGTTTTTCTGTTCTTGTTTCTTACATATTAATTGGCCCCGAAGAGCATAAACTCACAGTAGGCGTATTTCCTTTCTTTACGTTGCGTACACGAATTAAAGTGAAAACAAACGAACACCCGACTACAGAAAAAAAGACTAAATCGCAAAGTGTTTGCTCAGTGTTATCGTAGAGCGTCTAGACTTGTTCCACCTGCTTTCATTTATAACAGCTTTTAAACAATATACTACTTGACCCCCCTGAAATATGAAAATTTTGAGTAGGGCCCCATCTAGGACCCTGCGGAGTTCCCAGGAACAAATATTTTTACTTTCAATCAATCTACTTTTGAAATGATGACTCATGTGTTTTGATATCTGTCGCGCCATTTCAGATTTATGAGAGTGGCCATAGACTTTACAATAACGTTTTTGCTGACATTTTCACCGGCCACCATTTTGCACGTGGTAATCTTAGAGAATCGAGACTTGCTTCGTCTTTGTTCATTTTCCAACAGCTTTCCAACGATATGCTACTTGATCCCGTCACTATTTGACATTTTTGAGTGGGGCCCCGCCTTGTACCCTGCCCTGGGTCAAAAAATTTTGCTTTGATACGTTGTACTTTTAAAATGATCAAACACGTGTTTTCCTGTTTTGGCATCTATCTTACCGTTTGCGATTTCTAGGGGTGACAACGGACTCCCTGGACACGCTGTGTATTCATATAACTCGCATAGTGTATGCATTCGAAAAATTTTTATTACAATTTTTAATAGGCGTCATTAATGCTTTCGATTGATGTATAAACCGTCTTCCACTTCGATATATAATCTCCCTCTCTTCCCTTGTTAGCTCAATATCATACCACATTACCATTTATCTGATCCAACTATCCGTGGTCACTTTCATCGTAATGTCAGTACTAAGCGTTCCAGAATGGTTTTATACACAGCTACAGTCATAGTTTCGCCTTCAGAAATATATTCCTTTTATGCAGCCTTCTTTCAGGTGAAGAAAACAAACATTGTCTTCACACGATGGAGTTTTGGATATGAAGGTTTTTCCGGGGTTCTTACAGATAAGGGAAATCCTGGAAGTCAGAGATAATGAAATGATATGAGAAAGTCATGGAAAACGGTACTTGAACTGGAATCAGGGAAAATTGAGGATTTTTGTTTAGGAAATAAGTTTTTTTTTTCGGTTTGCTTAATTGCAGAGATAAGTCCATAATTCAAACGCAGGGGTCTGTGAAATAAACTGACAAGTAAACCTTACGTTTGGGTGAATCGAGTTGCTGACTGAGACACATATGAGAAAGTAGTACTAAATGTGGTCAGTATTTCAGTGAAGTTGTAGGTGCGAAGCTCCAGGGGTTTAGGAGATACAGCTACCAGAACATCACATGGAAGTACAGAATAGTCTTCATACAGTTGCTGGTAAAAGCTCTGTAAGACCTCTTGTAACGACAAAAGGTGAATAACAAATATATGGGTACATATTAGGACTAGGGGGAAGTCATATAGTAAGGGTATACCTGACGGCGGCCATCTTGAAATCCGCCATTTTGAATTAAGGTTAAGTTTTTAAAATAGGAATAGGGTCATGTGATGCATGATTTAAGGCGCAAATTTAATCAGAAGAACAATGGTGACATTAATTTTGATTTATGCGCAATTGGTAAAAAGTTACAGGGAAATTAAATATTGTTGCAGCATATGTATTAGTCCTTTACCCCACCTTGTAAATTTTGTGTTAATGATAATAATTAAATAAAAAGCAGGTGGATAAATATTAGGTCTATGGTAAGAGTTGCCTTGATGGCGGCCATGTTCAAATCCGCTATTTTCAATCAGACAAAAGTTTTAAACAAAACGCATAACAGTGATACCTTATTAATAGCAAATTTTACCATAGCTTTAACAGTACAACCATTTTTGCTTTATCATTAACCAGCACAAAATTAAATGGATCGCTCCTTACGACTACTGCTTTGACGGAATTGTTAACGACAAATGTGTCAAATGTAACTCGATTGCCTTTGTCAGGTGTGCTCACTGTGAGCAGAGCATTTGTGCAAGTCATGCACTCTTTTCTGAACTACATATTGATTGTACTAATTGAGGACTTTTCTGGAAGAAAGACCCAAGTTCAATTATGACTCAATTCCACTTTGGTCATTTTTCCTTAAATTAGCAACTTGTTTATGCGATAACAAATGCTGGTTAATGATAAAGCAAAAATGTTTATACCTTTGGATTTATTGTAAAATTTGCTATTAATAAGGTGTCAATGTTATGCGTTTTGTTTAAAACTTTTGTCTGATTGAAAATAGCGGATTTGAACATGGCCGCCATCAAGGCAACTCTTACCATAGACCTAATATTTATCCACCTGCTTTTTATTTAATTATTATCATTAACACAAAATTTACAAGGTGGGGTAAAGGACTAATACATATACTGCAACAATATTTAATTTCCTTGTAACTTTTTACCAATTGCGCGTAAATCAAAATTAATGTCACCATTGTTCTTCTGATTAAATTTGCGCCTTAAATCATGTATCACATGACCCTATTCCTATTTTAAAAACTTAACCTTAATTCAAAATGGCGGATTTCAAGATGGCCGCCGTCAGGTATACCCTTACTATATGACTTCCCCCTAGTCCTAATATGTACCCATATATTTGTTATTCACCTTTTGTCGTTACAAGAGGTCTTACAGAGCTTTTACCAGCAACTGTATGAAGACTATTCTGTACTTCCATGTGATGTTCTGGTAGCTGTATCTCCTAAACCCCTGGAGCTTCGTACCTACAACTTCACTGAAATACTGACCACATTTAGTACTACTTTCTCATATGTGTCTCAGTCAGCAACTCGATTCACCCAAACGTAAGGTTTACTTGTGAGAGCAAATGCTGTAACACTTGTTAATATTTTTTTCTCAGAAATCCTTTTTTTGGAATCGAAGTTTCAGTACATTTATCATGAAATTGAGGTGTCAGCTATTTATTTTTATTTATTTATTTATTTTTTTTTTTTAGGTAACATGTTTATTTCCAATTTGATAGCATCCTGCCACAAATTCAGAGAAGCTAGATGAAAAGTTTTAAAATTAACTTTTTATGTTGCATATCAGGTATAATCACATGAAAATATTGCGAAGCCAAGACCTTTTCTCCAGTGTAGTAACTTATTAAATGAATACAGTATTAACTTAAATTCATCTAAAATGTGTAAGGAAGCTGCCTTTAACCCTGCATAATCCCACGCGGAATCTTTATTGTTTTAAATCTTCAAATGCTTACATATGCAAAAAATAAAATATTCTTTCAATATCATGTCTCATTAACCTTTACGAAAGCGAGCTTGAAAACGGCACATACGGAGTTGCCACTTACTTAATCGTCTGCTGTATGAACACTAATTAAGATATAGGGAAGATTTTTCTTTATGCCAAATATGGTTGGACCAAAGTTTATCCTGATATTGATTTTCTTCCTGAGTGTCCAATTTTCCTCTCAAATTTGAACCCAAAGTGAGAAAATCGAAAATTTTCGATTTTCAGTTTTTTAAAGAAGTTTTTCGAGTATACCTTTCTTGGTTTTAGAGAGATCTACTTAGAACTTGTCAGGTATATATCTCATATGGATACCTAATTTTTTTAGGCCAATTTGAAAAATTCGAATCAGTGTTTTCAACTAGGTAAACATTTTCCAATTTTTCGGCCAAAAAATGTAAAACTTTAGAAATTTATGTTTATAAATCCGTACCTATACATACGAACGCAAGTCAACTTACACCAGTCCTTACTGAACAAAATCAAGTACAAATACGTTACAATTGGGTAATTAGGGGGCGCACCAAAAATTGGAATTTAGGTTCTAATTCGTGATTTTGTTTACTTCTCTGTTTATCATAATCCATAATATTTATCACAAGCTTTTTTTTTTCTTAGATATCGTCGTACTTCTAGGATATATTAGTAGTGTATCAAAGTTTATTTTAAGATGGTTTGCGTTTATATAGTAGCAGTGCTTCCAGCCACAGAAAATTTTAATTCCCAATTTTAGATGAAAAATTCGTAAAAATTGCACTTTTCCCTCGGTAATGTCCCTCTTGTTGGCTACATTCAAACAAACGTACCAGCAACTGAAAGCCTCATCCATGACCTACAGGACGCATCAGTTAAAATTTCAATTGCATAGTTAAGAGAGTTACAGCTGAGGTTTACATTATACCTTGTTCTCTAAGTGACTAAGAAAATTGTGACTTAAAAAAAAAAAAAACTCCCATTTTGCACTAAAACACAATAACACACTGAGCAAGGCTATGTTATGATATGTAAAAAAAAATCACAACAGTTTCAATACAATAACTGTGTCTTCATCAGACTTCCACTCCTTCTGGCTGTTTGGGAGTTGGTCATCACTTATATACTCTCCGGAGATCAACTTTTAATTAGACTCCGTCCCTTCATTAAAAAGTAACACTTGTGTGGCTTTCACTTTTTAGCTGCACACGTGTACAATTAAAAGTTTACTACTTTTTTCGCTGGATACTTCTTTCCTCTATCTTTTTTTTTTTTTTTTTTGTTAGAGTAAGATATTTTTAAAACCACATGCCTCGTTTGTTGGATATCGGCACGATACTTCTAAGATATATTAGAGAGTTACTAGGGTGCAGCGTTTTACCACTTTTTTCTCGGAACGAAATGTAATACCTGGCAAAAGTGACCAATCCACATGGACATTTCAGGCATAGATTTTTTTTTTCAAATCAGATAATATCTTCTGTGACAACTATTGCTTCAAAGTTTCAAAATTTACCTGAAAATTACAAAAAATACCGAAGTTGTTCATTAATTTTAGTTATGTTAAAGTAAACATATTTTTGGTTAAATACATGTCAGTTGCTATGAAAACTGACATTCAAGTATAAAAATGCCAGTTATATGCCCTTGGGGGGAATAGGGGTGTCTCCTCTGAGGCCAGAAAAGGGGGAAAATTCAGTACAGTTAAGCGGTTGTGCAGCTCCTCGCTCACCTGGCAATATAGCCTGGCCAAGTGACCCAGAGCCCACCATGTAGAGGTGGCTGCACCTAGGGCTCCTCTGCTAGGCCTATCCAATCAACCAACCATATGTTGGGCCGGATGAACTGATCCGATTAGTCACTGTCAGGAAAAATTGTCACAAATTGGGACTTCGATTGAAATGTAGACGCAGCCTGCGTAGAAAGTAAGGTTGACCTGATTATTCCGCCTCTAGCATCACTGTCACATACTCGGGAGGCTTCTTCAGTGACAAATTCACTATCCGTTCTACTGCCACCGTGTGGCACGGATGGACGGTGAAGGACCATTCTGGCACAATGTTGTCAGGAAGTGAAAGTTTGACCATGAGCTGTTTGTTTGGTACCGTCCATAGAACTTACTGGTAGTACAGTTATTGAAACATCAGTGCTTTCCCAAAAGATCATTCCAGTGTAATCGTTTGTCTCAAAATTCAGTCTGGGAATGATATATCTAATGGAGTTATGGAGATTCCCTGCTTCGTATTCTCGAGCACTAAGAATCTTATGTAATGCATCTTGTCGCACAGCAAGTCGACCATCAGTCATCATGGCGAGAAGAAATTTTCTGGGAGTGCAAAGAACGCATTCGTCTGAATGGATGAACGGATTACAGCCTGGTATTCCCTTGGTAAGTATCTAGACCTTGAATGGCCTCAAAGACGTGCGAGAACCATCAGCAATGGAAGACTGTTCTGATACGGCATTGCATAACCACACAGACTCTAAGTATGAATGTCGCAATTTCTATTAATTTCTTGGTATGTTTTTCGTTGCAATATACAATGTTAAAATTCTTTTTGCACTAGTCAACCAGCTAGCTTTGTTTAGTTTGCCAGGGAACATAGAAACAAGCTCTTCCGTTCATCCTCTGGAGTCAATGGCTTGAGATATCTGGAACAAGCATCTCAGGTCCTTACTGAGTTTTCTGTGCTCTTTGGGACTATGATGAGGTAAGTCACATTTTATTGGTTTGAATAGCAACACTGAAAGCTTTTTCACAGTTAGTTTTGAACTATGGGACGAGTGTAAGAATAGGGCTTGAATAAACGCTGTGAATATGCGTGAAGAGAGCTCGGAACAGCAGTTCATTAAAATGCAAGAGACAAATAGCCCATTGCATAGGTTTTCCTGTTAATTCCTATAATTTTCGAAGAACAACTCCATTCCAACCAGTGTTAGTGTATGTTCCATCACACCCAAGAACCTCAACTTTATCAAAGCCAACTCTGAGCTGGTTCATGATGTATTCGAAAATAGCTGTGTTCTCGTCATGTACAGAGCCAGAGGATGGTGTCACGTGACCAACGTATTGAGAGTTAGGTTCAGCCACAAGTGATAAGTGCTCTTCTCTAAGGATGCCTGTATGTATTTTAGTGTCATCCCTTCGATCATCAAAGTATAGGCTTTTAATGGGATCATCATTTCTAGAACTCTTTTAAATTCCGAGCAAGTTTAAGTTTCGCACGCCTTATTTTGTTCCTGTCTACAGTTAAAGCAGATGTTATGTCGCTAATTTTTGAGAAGTTATAATTCCAGCCTTTGAAGCTGCCTGAAGCACAGTTGTTATCTGTACCGCAGCCCCCTCGCTTACATTGTATCTCTGAGCAATCATAACAGTTTCAGTCAAATCTACAAAAGTCGTTCCCAAAGTAATGCACCTTTTTTTTTTTAATGGAAACTAATGGAGATACATAACTAACAACAGCACAGCTAAACAGAGCAATATTTCAGCTACAGAGTGTTATTTTTCCACATAGTTCTCACCATTTGTTATGCACTTTTGCCAACGATGAACCAGAGACTGCATGTCACGCTTGTAAAAATCGGAATTCCATGGACTGTCCTCTGGATTCCGTCTCGTAGTGATAACACCACGTATCATCTCCAGTGACGATGCTATCCAAAAAATTGTCACGTTCATCTTCATATTGGTCCAGCAGGTCCCGAAGGAAAAGGCAAGGACGAAAAAAGTTGTAGAAACGCTTAATTGTACTGAATTTACCCTCTTTTCCGGCCCCAGAGGAGGCACCCCTATACCCCCCAAGGGCATATAACTGGCATTTTGAGACTGGAATGTCAGTTTTCATAGCATCTGGCATGTATAAACCCAAAAATATGTTTACTTTAATATAACAAAAAATGAACAATTTTGGTATTTTTTGCAATTTTCAGTGAAATTTTAAAACTTTGATGCAATAGTTCTCACAGAAGATATTATCTGATTTGAAAAAAAAAATCTATACCTTAAATGTACATGTGGATTGGCCACTTTTGCCAGGTATTACATTTCGTTCCGAAGAGAAAGTGGCAAAACGACCCACCCTAGTGTTACCAAAGTGTTACCAGAAAATTTCACTTGGATAATTAGGGGAAGTATAGTTGAGTTTCAGAGTAGACATTGTTCTCTAAGTGGAAAGATAATTGATTTTTTTTTTTTTAGATAGAATGAGATATTTGCCAAAGTTTATTTTAAGATAGTTTGCTTCATTCTGGTAGCAGTGTTTCCAGCCACAGAAAATTTTAATTCCGATTTTAGATGAATTCGGAAAAATCGCACTTTTCCCTTTAATTTCCCTCATGTTGACTATTGAAACAAACTTGCCAGTGTCTGAAAGCCTCGTCTTTGGTCTACTCAACGCGCCATAGAAAATGTCAGTTGGATAATTAGGGGAAGTATAGTTGAGTTTTAGAGTAGACATTATTCTCTAAGTGGAAAGATAATTGATTTTTTAAAGATAGAATGAGATAATTTCCAAAGTTTATTTTAAGATAGTTTGCTTCTGTCTGGTAGCAGTGTTTCTAGCCACAGAAAGTTTAATTTCCGATTTTAGATAAATTCGGAAAATTTCCCACTTTTCTCTCTTGTTGGCTACATTGGAACAACCTTACCCACATCTAAAAGCCTCTCTTTGGCCAACACAATGCACCATAGAATGTTTCAATAGGATAATTAGGGAAGCTTCAGCGCCTGCAAAGTTGTTGATTTTTCTTTTGAGGCTGAAAAAGTGTCAATATTTCGTATGTACGATGAGAAAGAATTTTCCCTTTTTGTCCTTGTATGACAGCCAAGGACTTCACGTTTTCACTGTGCGTTGTCGACACATCAGAGAATTTTATGAGGTGACTTCGACCCATGTGGCAACAGTGTGCCAGCTCCAAAAAATCTTAAAATTCGGTTAGGAATTTTTTTGCGAATTTCCCTCCATGATTTCCCTCCCGTTGGCAACACCGTAATCAAATTTACGCCATAAAATTGCCAGATCCTTAAAGGAATCAATCGAATAATTAGTCTTTTGAGTTATAATTCATTAACTGACAGTCTACGTAAACGCCAAAAATAACGCTGTCTCGAAAAGGTTAATGCAGGTAATTGTTTTTCTTTATTTACATCTTTACGGAACCCGTCTCATTTTCTTTGAAGTTGATGGAAGGAATATTTTGAAATTTTTCTAGAAATCCTAATGTTACAGCTGCTCATTGGGAAGAAGGGTAGTCATTTTTTTCTTTCGTTCGTTCCCGATATATAATATTTTGTAAAAACTCTGTTTTTGGTTATGGAGAATTTTGATCAATCATGCGAAGATTGTTGTTTCATGAATGGATTCGTCACTACCTTCTTGAAAAAGTCTGGATCCCTATTGACATAGGCGTGCGCAACGTGGGTGCATTGGCACCCCCATTAAACATTTATGTAGAATTATTACAAACTGAGAAGAGATTACGTGTAAATTATTTCCTGTCTGTATGTGTGTCGTACGTCGCCGACGCAGTGTCGGGTGCAATGACGCTATCTTTTCTTAGGGGAAAGGGGGGAGGATGACATTCCATATGGTGGTACTTTAGATCTGGCACCAACATTCCCAATGTCCTGCTCAGGCTAGTGCCTATTGACCATTTCTGTCCTTGATGTCCCTTAAAGAAGGTACATAATACTGCATAATTTTAATAGTAGTGTCGTTACGCGTTTAAAGATCAACCGAGGCATACATGAAAACAAAAGAAAACTTGCTGGAATACGAAACACTAGTTGCACAAAATGTCCCAGAGAAGCCAGTGGCAACTTTGGCAAATATGACGTCAGCAATGCAGTCGCTATCAGAATTTGGTAGAAAGGTCATTCATGTCCCAAATTCAAGTGAATTTATTGCATAATATCGAAAATGGGCTGGTCAGACATTTAAGAAAATGGATAAAATAGTTTTTTTTTTAAAAAAAATACAATTTAATCTTCTATCATAAATATCACAGTAATTATGATCTACTATTACACACTTTATGATTATAAATGATTGTATTTGGAGTGGGCGCTCTCTATTGTTTTCGATTCTGCGGACTTTCGTTTAGCACAGTCGAATTAGAATTCGATTATATGATCATGGATATAATTAACACTGATTTTTTCCTTCATAAGATTGTTGTAATTGTCTTTCTCATACTAGAAGTCTCCACTAATCAGACTTATGCTAAGGCTGCCATCTTAGAAAAATGGTGGACGAAGAGACTTTTATTCAAAAATTAGGTAATTTCTCAAAAACGGCTAACTTTAGAAAGAACTGGATCAATTTGAAAGAGCAGAACATTTCCTACCAAATATAGCTATTAAAGTTAACCCAAAACTGACCTTTCTCCAGAAAGGATGGTCACTTTCCGGAAAATCGTATGGGAGATACTTAAGTTACCGGGAATACGGGGCTTGAATTAATACTTTTAGGATTAACCTTTTCAGGACGGGCAGGGATTTCAAAATCGTAGACCTTTACTTTGGCGGCCCTAGCCCCCCTCCTAATTCTTCCATGGGTATGAATTATACCTTGTTGGAAAGCTTATGAAACAAAGATTCTAGTAAGATAACCTTTGAGGCTACCGTACCTAACCCGTAGAAGAAGAAGAAAGAAAGAGAAAAAGTGAAAAAAAATATTTTTTTCGAAATTTGTGAGTCTGGCAACACTGTTTCTAGTCGTACGCTAGAAAAAATATTCTGACCTGTAGGCCAGACATTGATAATAATTATACCAAAAAATGAAGGGCAATGGTACAATAGCTAGGTAAAAAAAATCGGAAGATAGAATCTAGATGAATCATCCTGTTAATATTTTCCCGAAAAATTTTCGTCTACCCTTACGTTGGCAGGCTTGGCGACGCCCCTAAACGTCACACATAAACAAACCATACCTCGTTGGAAACCTTATAGAACAGACATTTCAGCAAAGTAACTTTCGTGTCTCTCGGACCAAATTAGTAAAAGAAGAAGAAGACGAAAATCATTTTTTTCTTCAAAAATACAATTCTTCAGATTTTGTCAGACTGTGGCAACGCTGATATATACCGTACGCAAGCAAAAAAAATCTCAGATTTACGCCAGACACTGGAAACAATGATATCAAAAAATGAAGGGTTTAGATTCAATAGGAATGGAGGGAAAAATTCTGAACACCGAGCCTACGTGAATCATCCTGTATTTTTTCGATAGATTGTGGTATACGCTAACATTGGAAAGTCTGGTGATGCCCCTAATTGTCACAAGCATATCATCTATACCTCGTTGGAAACCTTATGAGACACCCATTTCAACAGGGTAACTTTCGTGTCTCTCGGACCAAACTAGTAAAAGAAGAAGACGACGAAAGTCAAAATTTTTGCGAAAAAATCTATTTTTTCCAAATTTGTCCGACTATGGCAACACTGGTATCTGTCGTACGCAAGGAAAAAAAATTCTTACATTTACGCCAGACATTGGGAACAATTATATTAAAAAATGAAGGGTTTAGGTACAATAGGAATGGAGGAAAAAATTCGGAACCCCGAACCTACGTGAATCATCCTGTATTTTTGTTCGAGAAATTGTGGTATACGCTAACATTGGCAGGCTTGGCCACGCTCCTAATTATTACAAACATATCAGCTATACCTCGTTGGAATCCGCATAACACACACATTCCAACAAGGCAAGTTTCGTGTCTCTTGGGCTAAATTAGTAAAAGAAGAAGACGAAAATCAAAATTTTGGTTGGAAAATCCATTTTTTTAAAATTTGTCGTACTATGGCAACGCTGTTATTTCTCGTACGCAAGAAAAAAAAAATCTCACATTTACGCCAGACATTGGGGACAATGATATAAAGAAATAAATGGTGTAGGTGTAATAGAAATGGAGGAAAAAATTCGGAGCACCGAATCTGCGTGGATCATCCTATATTTTTTTCGATAGATTGTGGTATACGCTAATATCGGCAGGCTTGGCCACGCTCCTAATTGTCACAAACATATCAGCTGTACCTCGTTGGAAAGCTTATGGAACAAATATTCCAACAAGATAACTTTCGTGTCTGTCGGGCCAAACTAGTAAAGGAAAAAGAAGACAAAAATGAAAATTTTGGGTGGAAAATCAAGTTTTTCGAAATTTGTCGGACTATGGCAACACTGTTGTTTGTCGTATGCAAGAAAAATAATTCTCACATTTGCTCCCGTTATTGTGAACAATTGTGCAAAAAATAAACCGTGTAAGTGCAGTAGGAATGCACTATTACTAACGGCAGAGAATAAACTCGCATTGGTTCACCTAATATTCTTCGTCGCAAGATCATTGCTTTTCTTTCCTTTTGCTCAAAGGAGGGAGTTGAAAGAAATGCATATTTACGACCCTTAGATTCAACTGATAGCTACAGCTGATTCTGACCATGCTAAAAATAGAACGGTGCGTTCTGAGGTGATAACTGTTTTCCTTTCGCTCTCTCTCTCTGTGTGTGTGTGTATGTCTGTTCAATAAGTTATCTTGTTGGAATGTCTGTTCTATAAGCTTTCCAACGAGGTATAGCTGATATGTTTTTGACAATTAGGAGCGTGGCCAAGTCTGCCAATGTTAGCTTATACCAGTCTCTCTCGAAAACATACGGGATGATTCACGTAGGGTCGGCGTTCCGAATTTTTTTCTTCACTCCTATTCCACCTAAACCCTTCATTTTTCTACATCGATGTTTCTAATGTCTGGCGCAAATGTGACAATTATTTTCCTTGCGTACGACAAGTAACAGTGTTGCCATAGTCCGACAAATTTCGAAAAATTTTAATTTCCCCCCAAAATTTTGACTTTCGTCTTCTTCTTTTACTGGTTTGGCCCGAGACACAAAAGTTACCTTGTTGGAATGTTTGTTCCATAAGCTTTCTAACGAGGTATAGCTGATATGCTTGTGACAATTAGGAGCGTGGCCAAGCCTGCCGATATTAGCGTATACTACAATCTATCGAAAAAAATACAGGATGATTCACGTATGTTCGAGCTTCCGAATTTTTTTCTTCACTCCTATTGCACCTACACCATTCATTTTTTATATCATTGTTCCCAATGTCTGGCGTAAATGTGAGATTTTTTTCCTTGCGTACGACAAGTAACAGCGTTGCCAAAGTGACAAATTTCGAAAAATGTGATTTTCCACCCAAAATTTTGACTTTCGTCGTCTTCTTTTACTGGTTTGGCCCGAGACACACAAAAGTTACATTGTTGGAATGGCTAATCTATAAGGCTTTCAACGAGGTATGGTTTGTGTGTCTGTGATAATTACGAATGTCGCTAGGGCTGTCAACGTTAGAGTACATTACAGTGGATATTGAATAATATACAGGATGTGTGACGTAGGTATGGGGTTCTGAATTTCTTTTTCCATTTGTATTGAACCGATGGGTTTGACTTTTGTGTATCATTGTCCCAAATATCTGTCGTAAATGTGAGATTTTTTTCTTGCGTACGATGAATAACAATGTTGCCAGTTCCTCAAATTTGAAATATATTTTTTTGTCTTTATAAGAAAATATACAATAAGAAAAAGGGTAAATTCAATACCCCTTTTATTCACCCCTCTCAAGCCCAAAAGTTGTGTACTGGGTATGGCTAGTTAGTATGTTCATTTGTCTCTATGGATGCCATTTTTTATCGTTGTAGCTCCATCAGGGAAGGTACCTCCCCTAAATTCTGAAGGAAGAGAGGGAACACTATAAACATCCAACTTTGCCCCCTCCCCCTTCACGGAGGGACCCATTACATGAATGATATACACAGGATTAGAAAGTTCCATTCTTTCTGAAGAGATACATACCAAAATCATATCTCTAGGTTAATTAGGAGCTGAGCTAGAGAGGTTTGAATTGCTGGCTCAAGGGTTGAGCCGTTCGTCCTGAGAAGGTTAATGATCGTCAATTACCTCCAAATGAGGTTTTTATCGAAAGGTGGATTTTAAGATATTTCTTGTTTTTTGTTTGATGGTTGGGGAAATGTTCTCTTCTCAACTGCCTCTAGTACTAAAGCTGAATTATGTTTTCCTCATTTAAAAAATACTGAAAACGTCAGTGTTATTTGTTTTTCTTCAAGATACTCGTAATATCCTGTCGTTAATATCAGGCTTGTTCCCAAAAGGATCCAAGGAGCGATGTTCCCTACTCAATGATTTCTTTTAAGGAAACTAATTATTACCGAGTGTTTACGTCCCTAGCGTATTTACGTAACCTCACGTCGTTAGTTGATTCGCGTAATGCGACCAACAATCGTAAATGAATTTACGTCCGTAAACCAAGAAAAGCAGTTAATTTCCATTCGTCCTATTGTTAAGCCAGAAGGGTCGATCGAAGATCATGGAATGCAGATGCTATGAACTTTGTTGAACAAACGAAGGGAAGGACTCAAAAGAAACAAATCTGTTTGGACAATATGAATTTCAGTGAGACACTGAAGAATAAGTATGATCAAATTCAATAACAATAGTAAATTCATAGAAAATAGTACTCACATGTATGAAGAATATTTTAAGATTACACAACGCCCAAAATATAATCAGGTTGTCCATTAACGAACCCAAAGGCTCACCATTACAGAAACAAAAGCTTCCATTAAATGTAACCAATCTTTCCTTTTGACTAGTAAAAATATGATAATGTCCATATCTTGAAATACAATTCAAATGAATCCCTATAAACAAAGTACTTCTTCGGTGAATCAAGTTGTTTCCTATCTAACAATAGAACTTTTTTGTAGTTTCTCAGAGAGCAATGAATAAATCATTACAAGAATGTACATGCAGTAAGGTCAATAATAAAACATTGAACACAGGTATTTAAAATTTAATACAAGCCTTTAATTCCCCCTTTTTTTACATGTAAAGATTTGTAACAGCGCGTTGACAGTATTTCATTCTTTCTCGTAGCTGGTTACGGTAAGTAACTTAGACGAGCATAGAGCTTTGTTCAATGCTGAGGGACGGATTTTTTTAACATTTTCAAGTACTAGTTCCTATATATAAACACTAAAGTTGTGGCTTTATTCGATTAAAAAGTACCAATAAAGCTTTTTACTTCGATTTGTTGTAGTAAAAGTAAAATTTAATGTAATATTTTTTATTTTTCTCTAATAGTACGTCTATGGTTATGCATCACATGTTAGCTCGTGCCATGATCTAAAGCAACATCAAGTAATTTTTTTCTTTCTTGCGATTATTATTATTATTGGTAGTGGTTTATTATTAGTATTATTATTATATCACAAGTTAGTTCCATGACCAAAGGTAAACTGTATATTGTTAAGATAGACTTGTTTAAACGATGAGTATTTTTGAGTATTTGATGATTATCAGCCGACTGGTATAAGTTAGCTAAAATGTGTTGACAGACAAAACCTTGAACTCTGTGTACGTGACCAGAGGCAAACTATGTCCTTGTTATTGGAAATTGTGGAAACAATATTGACATTAGCAAATGGTGAGATAATACTTACTTTCAACAACTTTCCCGACTAAGATAGAATATTGTAAACATGCTGTTTTGCTCTAAGCCAGTTTCTTCTCTCTTAATAGGCTTATTCTTTTGTATATAAAAACCCAGCTGATAACAGATAATTATTCAGTAACATAACGGAAGAAAACGACTAAACTTCACTAGTAATCCAAGAGGTTCTTTTCTATTAACATCCAGAGAACACCTTGTTCTATGGAAGTTAGAACATTTCATCAGCTCTCGCAGCATATAACGATAAGTATTAGTTTCATTATTCTGCTCTGAAAAATACTTTAAACATATTTCTTTTAACAAGTCCGTACGAGATACGAACTAAGTTCTTCACGTCCACAATTTCCAAGAACAATCTTTTAAAACTAATAATACAAAATTGAAACCTGAATTTGATATTGCTTGATTGTAACATCTTTGTATATTTATTTTATATTCCTATTAGTGGACAATATATTTTTCAATATTAAAACTGGTGGAATTATTTTGATCCGGCTTTCTCTATCTGGGATTTGCCGTGAAAACGAACCCAAGAATTTCAGAAAGGAAATTCCCATTCATTTATCTGTGATTCTACTAAAGATAAATCTTTTCTGGTGGCAGCGGTGGGATTTCACGGAGCCGGGTTCGACTCCTGTAGAAGTAAACCTATTAATTTTCCAAGGAAAACTAAAAACAAACTTCAAAATTTTCACGGAACTAGGAACAGCACAACCTAGTCTCTGTGTCCACCAGTAGTTCTATTATCGAAAAGTTTCTTACAAATACTGTAATACCAGGCTCCTCTGGATAGTTTTAAACTGTCAGAGCAAATACGATTCAGAGATATGCAAAAGTTTTGAAGCAGATTACCGTCAAATACAAAAAAGGTGTGTGAGACTAGTCCAAATGTGACGATCGAGAACGATCATCTTAGAGCCAAGCAGTACCAACATTTTTCAAGAAAATAACTAGGAAGGATCCACAAAGAGGACAGCAGGGCCCAATTCTCAAGAAAACGCCAGAACATCGGCGTAGTTCACTGAAGAGATCTACAAGCCCAGCAGCCAACGCATCATAAAGTGAGTACAGTAGTCAAACTTTTATACACGTTATTTCTTGTGCTTTTGGAGTGAATATTCGGGGAAGAAACCAAAACATTAGCTTGTGGACAAAGTTAGAAATTTTGTTGATCAGGACAAAAGAACAATACGGCGTTCCTTACAAGGTGGTACGTCCACTTGAGTGCACACACATTGCACGCTTTCTACGAAAGAAGTGTCCTTTAGGATATAAGGCGTAACTAGCAGTTCTTTTTTTCTTGTCAAGAAAGTTTGTATTTTGACGCGTAATTCTAAATTTTCCGTGTAACATGTCGCAAAACCAACCACCGCCAGACCAAGACCAAGACAAAGTCTTCAACCAATTTTTGTTCTATATCAGAAGCGTTAAAGTTAATACACGCACCGTTTACAGGAGATAAAAGAACTCCCAAAGTTTTTAGACAATTGTGACGCCGCTTTCTCTTTAGTTAATCCACATGAACATGATAAATTGTTAAAATTTGTAAAGGCTAGAATAATTGGAGACGCTAAAAGTAAATTGTTAGTGAGGAGTAACACTGGAACATGGGACGAGGTAAAAGATATACTAAAAGAAAATTATTCTGTTCGCAGAACCATAGATTTTTATGCATGTACGCTATTCAGCGCTAGGCAAGCGAAAACAAAACATCGCAAATTGGGGTTCTCGTATCGACTCTTCAGAGTCAACTAAAAGTAGCAGCAATTAGAATTCTGCATGTCTCTCATGTAACCGGAGCTGTTCAGCATTTAGCAAAAGCTTCTTTTGTGCAGGGCTTAGCGGATGAAAAGATACAAATGATAGGACGCAGATCGTCTCACATTAGGCGACGCTGTTGAGGTTTGCCTTGAACAAGAATCGAACCAACTGTCTGCTAGAGACAAATCTGACAAACCCTCATTCAAGCAAAATTCAAAACCTCATAACGAGAATATAATCTGTCACTTCTGTAACAAGCCAGGTCACATAGCGGCCAAATGTAGATCGAAACCCATAGTGAAAAAGAGCTTTCCCACCAAAAATGTTAGGTTTTGTTGTGATGCAGGCTCAATAGAGAGCTATCTATCAAATTGTTACGATGCGGGCTCGTTAGAGAGCGGTCCATCAAATTGTTATTGTGATGTAGACTGAAATTTGAGTGGTCCATCCTGTAGAGGACAAAATTCCCAAGGTATCCATGCAATGGCCATGCATAAAATATCTAACTATAGACAAGGGTGTCCTAGTAAGATTAGTAATGAACAAATAAATGTTAGTTGTAAAAGCAAATGTAACCGTGGAAATTTTAAGTCTGCGGGAAACGAGCACAGGAGTTAAGCAAGCAGTCGGTTTACCTCCCTAGTTCGAATGACTGCAATTCGAACTCAGTTCCCCCTGAAAGTTACGAAATTTACATTAAAGAAATTAGTCTTAACTTCATTTTTGTAGACACAGGATCAGATATCACCTGCATCCAGGAATGTGTAATTCCACACGAAATGCGAATAAAGATAATGAAGAAAGAATGAAAATGAAAGGTATCACTGAAAATGTCACAATGACTTTGGGAGCATTAGTAGTTACTGTTCATATAAATGATCTTAATCTTCAAATGAAGTGTCATGTAATTAGTAATATTTTACCTATAGGCTATTAAGGTATATTAGGACGTGATTTTCTATCAAAACATAAGTGTGTAATTTCGTTTGACACAAGTAATCAAAATACCTAGTAGGACACAAATAATTGTTAAAATTCTCACAACTAACAATGGAACTGGAATAGTTGCCAAGCAGAAATTATCAGAATTAATTTATTTAGCGAAATCTTTAACTTCAGCTATAAAGAGTGGATCGTTGGGGTGAACATCACAGAAAATAACAGATATAGAAATTCCTCTAGTAACTTTAGAACCATTCGAATCAGTAGAATTAGCTTTTGTAGGAAAAATTAATGCAAATTTTCCTGAAAATAAGCAACAAAACAAAAAAGACTAAACGTTTTAGAATCGTTAATTAGAACATCTTAATTCAGAAGAAAAAGAAGTAATTTGGAAACTGCATTGAGTACGATTTGTTTTTATTTACCTGGTGACAAACTAACAGCTACGTCAGCTGTAAAACATTCAATACCGTTTAAACCAGAATATCAAGGTACTATTATGAATCAGAAAAACTATAGGTTACCTGAGGTGTATCGTGAAGTAAATAGGCAAGTAGAACAAATGCTAGAAAACGAAATTATTACCCATTCGACAAGTTCTTTCAACTCGCCACTTTTAGTAATTCCTAAAAAGATGGACGCATCTGGTAAAAAGAAATTTCGTGTCGTAGTAGATTTCAGATCTGTTAATAATCTTACAATTGGTAATGCTTTTCCGTTACCTAATATTACTGACATATTAGACAGGTTAGGAAAAGCTAAATACTTTACATTATATTTAGCCAGTGGGTATCACCAAATGCTCATAACAAAAGAGACAAAACAGCCTTCTCCACAGACAAGGGTCATTTTGAATTTTTGCGTATGCCTTTTGGCCTTCGAAACGCTCCATCTTCGTTTCAGCATTTAATGAATACTGTTATCTGGATTACAAGGTACTGCCGCTTTTGTTTACTTAGATGACTGCGTAAATTTCTCTCAAGATATTGAACATGTAAGGCAATTTAGAGAAATATTTGATAGATTTAGGTACAACCTGCTTCAATTACAACCTGACAAATGTGAATTTCTCAGACAAGTAGTAGTCTATTTAGGACATATTACATCGGAACGGGTTAAACCTGATCCTAGATTAGTAGAAAAGGTAACTGAATTTCCCATACCAAAAGATAAGCAAGTCAAGGGATATTTAGGATTAACAGGGAACTACAGAAGATTGATACCAAATTATGCAAAAATTGCTCTCCCTCTCACTTCCTTGCTTAAACAAGAAGGGTCGTTTGAATGGAACTCAAAACATCAACTTGCTTTCGAAACCTTAAGAGAGAAATTAACAAATGCACCTATTTTAGAATATCCAGATTTTTCAAAACCTTTCGTAGTCACCTATGATGCAAGTTTGTCCGCCATTGGTTCGATATTAAGTCAGAGTGAAATTTTCAAACACAAACCCATTGCTTTTGCAAGTAAAAAGTTAAACGCTGCAGAAACTAGGTATAGTGCAACACAGAAAGAATTGCTTGCTGTTATTTGGGCTTCTAAAGTTTTCAAACCATACATATTAGGCAGAAAAGTTACGTTCGTTACAGATTGTAACATGAGTGTTTTCCGTTAAACATCCCACTTCGAGATTAATACGTTGGAGAATACAACTCGAAGAATTTGACTTTGAGATAGTGTACAAACAAGGAAAAAAGAACACGAATGCAGACGCGTTGAGTAGAATGTATTCTATAAAAGTAAAGCAGATTTTGAATCAGAAGTCACTCTTTTAGATGAGGATAAGAAACGACAAATATTGAAAGAATTTCATGGAATTCATATTGGAGAACACTAAAGTGTATGTAGAACATATGAGAAGATTAAGGACTAGAGTTAAATAACAAATTTATCAAGTTGGCCAAAAATGTGGGAAGACATAGAACAATATATTAGGGTTTGCGATAAATGTCAGAAAAACGATTTGCTCAAAGACAAAAATGCCATTAGAAATTACAACACCTAATACAACTTTTGAAAAAGTAAGTTTAGAGATAGTAGGGCCTGTGACTGAAACAAAGGAGACAAATATCTGTTAACCATTCAGGAAGAATTGTCTAAATTTACAATAGCAGTACCAATTCCTCAGCAGGATGCAGACACTGTGGCCAGAGCTTTCGTAGAACACGCAATATTGCTGTACGGAAAACCTCAAATCATTCTTACTGACCAAGGTAGTAATTTTATGTCGAACGTAATGAAAAGAGTGTAAATTGTTACAAATTGAAAAAACGAATACTTCTGGTTACCACCCTCAAAGTAACGGATCTTTAGAACGTTTTCACCGTTCTCTCAAAGAATACCTCAGACACTATGTACCTAAAAATCAGATAGACTGGGATACTTATATTCACTATGCCCTTTTTGTGTATAATACTATACCTCATACGAGCACAGGATTTCAACCACATGAGTTGCTGTTTGGAAAGATGGTAAATATTCCAGGTATCCTACAAAAGAAACCAACCGAACCTAGGTATAACTACGATGATTATGTAAAAGAACTGAAGCTAAAGCTTCAAGAAATTCATCAGTTAGCTAAATTAAAATTACAAGTATCGAAAGAACGTAATAAAGAATATTACAATGAAACAGTGAAAGAAATTGTATTTCAACCTGGAGATCAAGTTCTGCTATATGATGAATCAGTACGCAGAGGTACTACAGGTACCAGGTATCCTACAAAAGAAACCAACCGAACATAGGTATAACGACGATGATTATGTAAAAGAACTGAAGCTAAAGCTTCAAGAAATTCATCAGGTAGCTAAATTAAATTACAAGTATCGAAAGAACGTAATAAAGAATATTACGATGAAACTGAAAGATATTGTATTTCAACCTGGAGATCAAGTTCTGCTATATGATGAATCAATACGTGGAGGTAGATCAAAGAAACTTTCTTCTTTTTGGGAGGGTCCTTATACGGTTATAAGTACTAAAGGTGTAAATTGCAAAATTAAAAAGGGAGGAAAGCCGACAACTGTGCATGCAAATAGATTAAAATTATATTATTAACCCTTAACTAAAAGTAAACACTTTTACAGGTATGTTAGCAATTTTGCTGTGTATGATATTGGGAAGCTCACTAGGGAATGATATCGGGTTAAGAATCGAGAAATTTGAAGATTTTCCTGGACTATATTATAATCACGTTGGAATTACTCAACTTTATAACAGAATGGCGCTTGGTGGTTTTTGTGAACATGAGTAACTTAGAATACAATTATAATGTATTAAATAAATATTTAGTGTTAACAGAACAATTATGTCAACAACATGGTACAAGCTAACAAAACAAATTGTGATGGTTTGATAGGAAATAGTATTCCTAATAAGATAAAAGGTATTAGAGAAACGAGAAATATAATTCAACAAATCTCAAAGGTATCTAAAGAACATAAGAAAAAGAAACGAGCAGTACTAGGGTTTGTAGGTGAAATTTCCAAAATACTCTTTGGAACTTTAGATAGTGCAGGTGCAGATTATTATACTTCTCAAATTAATAAATTAGAAAACGAACAAAGGGACTTCCTTAAGTTAAGAGCAGATGATTGTTGTAAAATCTACCTTACAATCTGTTAATAACACGTATTCTGTTGAGAACGAACAGCTTAGTAAAAATTTAGCTCACATAACAGAATCTCTAAATCAAAGGTCAAACAAAATTAACAAAGAATTCTTAAATCTAAAAACGAAATTAAGCTTAAATGAACATATTCAGAAACTAGATCAAATGTGCAGTGATTTAAGAGCTCAATATGAAATTGTATTAAGGGCTATTCTAAATGATCAAATTGGTATATTACAACCACATAATAACACCCAATGAAATCTTCAAACATTTCAAGGAAAGTCAAAGTGAATTAACTAATGGAGTGTCTCTACCAATTCCAGTAAGTGTATCCTATGGATACTTATTATTGAAATTACTGTCATTAGATGTGTTTGTAAATAATGGCGTTTTGGCTTATATAATTACAATTCCTCTTACCGAAAACATTAAGTACTACAGTTACAAGGTATTACCCTTTCCTATTAAAATTAAAAACACTACTGATAAATGTTTTCATTCAACCAAAAAAGGAAATGTTAATCGATGACACTAAACATTATGTGAAAATGTCAGAATATGAGTTTAAAGAATGCAAGTCTAATCAATTCTAATTTCGTAAACAAAATTTTCCGATACTATCTACACATTTACACGAAGAGTGTGAAGCAAAATTGTTACAGTATATCGGGAATATTCCAAAAGATTGTAATCAGAGTTGTTTCATTGAATCAATTGATGTTAATTTCTCTAGTTAATAGTGAATGGTTGTTTATAACAAACAAGAAAGAAAAACTCACTATAGTGTGTAAAAATTATGATCCCTATGATGTAATGATAGAAGGATCTGGAAAATTCCATTTAAATACTAACTGTAAAGCTTATGGTATTAGAAATCTCATTTAAGCTCAAAATGTTTTCAATACTAATGTAACAGAGATATACTGCCAAAATTCAATATATCTCTAGACTGTTGTGAAGTTTTAGATAATGAAGTTAAGTTGCAAGACATAATGATAGACTTACCTTTAAAACGTGTAATTAACGGCGTTAATGACTTTAAATATGCTAGTCATAAGGTAGATGAAATACAACAAAAAATAGAACAAAAATGGAAACTTAATCACCAAAAAGTATACCCAAATTATCAATATTTTCTTATGTTTGTGCTGTAATTATCATATTAATTATTTTCTGTTGCTGTAAGAAATGTAAGTTTTATAAGGATGAAAATGATTCATCATGTTGTAAACAAATTTGTTTCAGACCCACTATAGTAAAAAGATTCAGCAACGAGATGTAGCTGAAAAGGCAGTAATCATGAGCCACTTAACTACTAATATAGAAGCGAATGAACTAGAGGCTATATACCTTTAAAAGCGACAAGAAGTTCCGCAGTGAAAAATAAAATGTTAGTAAACAAAATTTTAACTTTGAACTGAAATTAAAATTTTGTTTCTTTTAAGGGGGGAAGTGTAGTAAAAGAGTAAAATTTGATGTAATATTTTTTTCTCTAATTAATAGTACATCTATGGTTATGCATCACATATTAGCTCGTGCCATGATCTAAGGTAACATTAAATAATTTGTTTTTTCTTTCTTGTGATTATTATTATTGGTAGTGGTTTATTATTAGTATTATTATATCACAAGTTAGTTCCATGACCAAAGGTAAACTGTATATTGTTAAGATAGACTTGTTTAAACGATGAGTGTATTTTTGAGTATTTGATTATCAGCCGACTGGTGTAAGTTAGCTGAAATGTGTTGACAGACAAAACCTTGAACTCTGTGTACGTGGTCAGAGGCAAACTATGTCCTTGTTATTGGAAATTGTGCAAACAATATTGACATTAGCAAATGGTGAGATAATACTTTCAACAACTTCCCCGACTAAGATAGAATATTGTAAACATGCTGTTTAGCTCTAAGCCAGTTTCTTCTCTCTTAATAGGCTTATTCTTTTGTATATAAAAACCCAGCTGATAACAGATAATTATTCAGTAACACAACGGAAGAAAACGACTAAACTTCTAGTAATCCAAGAGGCTCTTTTCTATTAACATCCAGAGGACGCCTTGTTCTTTGGAAGTTAGAACATTTCATCAGCTCTGACAGCATATAACGATAAGTATGTTTCATTATTCTGCTCTGAAAAATACTTTAAACATATTTCTTTTAACAAGTCCTTACGAGATACGAACTAAGTTCTTTACGTCCACAATTTCCAAGAACAATCTTTTAAAACTTTGATAATACAAAGTTGAAACCTGAATTTGATATTGCTTGATTGTAACATCTTTGTATATTATTTTATATTCCTATTAATGGACTATATATATCCGGCTTCATTTAATCCGGCTTTCTCTATCTGGGATTTGCCGTGAAAACGAACCCAAGAATTTCAGAAAGGAAATTCCCCTTAATTTATCTGTGATTCTACTACATTGTTTTCAAGTCTAGAGGCATTGCAGAACACGTTACGTATTGTTTCACGCCTTTCTCCGTCGAGACACAGGGGTTGATGACGTGATAACTTTAAAAAATATATTTTGTTAATGTCTATTTTTATTACTTTGGCGAGCTTACTTTTGCACCTAGAAGATTAAAATTTTGTACACACATTCAGTGCACCCCGTAGAATTTTTCAGATTTCTGCGGTAAAACAGGGAGGTCCAGAGAGGCAAGAAGTTTTAAAAAATATATTTTTTAACAAAAATTCTTTTTTTTCCGCGATTTTCCCGCCTGAGATACATGATGAAGACATGTGAATGGTACCGTTACAATGCACTGTATGTAATATTCTGAAGACAGTGATGTACGAATCATGGCCCTAGGATAATTTGGGATGTCTCGGAAAATTTTTGTATTACGTCCGGGTCTTTTGGAGTAATCTGAGGAGTTGTAAGGCTCATTGGTAAATATTTTTCCCGTTCTTACTATTGAAGATAGAAGTTTGAAATTTTGTACACACATTTAGTATACCCCTGGCTATTTTTCAGTTGACTTTGAAATGTGTGCGTTCACACAGGGGTGTCCGAAGGTGCTCAAAATTAAAAAAAAAAACAGAAAAAATGCAATTTCTTTGAATTTACCGCCTCAGGGACATGATAGGAAAATCCTACCGTTTGAAAGGCTGTTCTATTCTGAAGAGAATGAGGTAAGAACCCTGATACTAGGGTAAATAGGGATGATGGTGTAGCTGTTTGACAGAGTCTATAATTTACCTGTAAAAAAGCCAGAACTTATAAAGGTTAAACAATAATTAGTTTTGGCGGTATTCCAAAATTCTGTAAGAATGTTAAACAATGTTTCTCTCCTAACCGAATCGTAAGCCTTTCTATAATTAAATAGTTGATGTGCCGGAGTATTGTTCCCACTTCATTTCGAGTATTTGTCGAGTGGTAAAAAATTATTCGGTAGTTGATCGATTTCGTCTAAATCCACACTCATAATCCCCAATAATTTCATCTGCGTGTGGGGTCAATCTTGCTAAATAGAATTTTTGAAAGGATTTTATGGGATGTTGACAAAAGAGAAATCCCACGATAATTATAACAGTTAGTTTTGTCGCCTTTCTTGTGATTGGAACAATTCTTCCTTGTTCCAGATAAGGAGAATGAGTTTGTTTATCTTGTTCCACAATTTTTCACCTCTAGCTAAAATTAAATCAGTCGGAATTTCGTCTACATCCTGAGATTTTTGTTTCTTTAATTTCTTTTTAGCGATTTCTACTTCTATTCGGTTAAGGTCTGGAATATACGGTTCTGCGATGTGTCTTTCCCTTTCTTTACGCATATTAGTTTTGGGCTATGTGTTTAGCAAATCGTAAAATAAATCGAGTAACACTTCATTTTTAGCAAAGGCCTCTTCTAACCCGGATCGGGCCCTTGAGCTTATTCACTTTCATCTGTTGTCTCATGCGTACACCGATAAGTCAAAACCATTTGTCTCCTTTAATTTTTATGTTTACATAAAAAGATTTATTCTAGAATGTAGACAAAGAAAAAGTAATTGATTTGATAGCCTCATCAATTGAAGAACTGCGTAAAAAAATGGTCAAAGTAACTGAAGTAACCTCACGATTACGTCTGATTGTCTCAGTAAACCTTTTCTGTGATCTGTTTTGTACTGTATATGTATTTAATACATAAAATGTGATTTTGTCACTTACATCATGTTTTGCAACTGACGTATTAAGTTTATATATACAGAGCGCAAAATTTCAAACCGACGCATTCGCCAATCCAAAAATGATCGTCGCCAGTATCTCTCACGCACAAATTATGAGGGTTCCTCGCCCGCCTTCCACAGCCTTTGGTTTAACAAAGAGAGAGATTGTATCAGAGCATAAAATTTCAAGACCAGACAATTCGATTCAGAATAATTAATTTTGAATTGGACATTTGATATACCTAGGTACGTGATAAAAAAAAATATCTCACCTTAAGACTTCACGTTTGTGTAACACTCTCCCTTCGCACTGAAGTATCTGTTGTCGATTTCAGTTTTCGGATCAAAGTACTTAAGTGAAGAGCCATTGATCGAAATTGTCAGCAAATCATCCAGTATGTCAGCCTTCAGTGAATTCCTGTAGACAGTCTTAACTCTATTAAGACTGCCGAAGCCTCTCTCACATGAAGCAGTACTCACAGGTAAAACTGCACAAAATGTGACCTGGTGACTGAAAATGTTGTTATATATATATATATATATATATATACTAGCTGAACCTGCGCTCTCTACACAGCGCATCATTCGCATATGAGTATAAATCTTTCTCATTCCTCACAACAGGCCTGTCCATGAATTGGCTCCCGGAGCCAAAGCGTGAGCGGGCACGAGCGAAGATAAGAACAGGTGAGCACAGGTGCTGCTAGCTTCGCTTCTTCCACTGCATCCGATAAGTGTTGCCAACCACACATGATGGCAAAAAACCTATGACCAAGCCTGGCCAGAAATTCGCACGATGATAAGCATTGAGCAGACGCAAGCGTGAAATGTGCAGGTGTGCTCTCCCCCTCCCCATTTCGAAAGCAGTGACGCGAAAACACTGCAGGAAATAAAATTGGTACGTTTTTTGGTTGAGGAAGACGCATGATAGAGGTTACAGTTAGCGTTGAAGTAACTAACAAATGAACAAGAAAGAAAGAAAGAAAGAAACTAATATTAAACATGTCATCTTACAGACGTAAAAACGACTGCAAAAATCGGAAACGAATTGTTTCAGACCTTTTTAGCTTGCTTACACAATTCGTGACGTTGTATTACATTAGCACTCGGTCTGTAATTTGTCATTCGCTTCACGTTTGCTAAGTTGTAAACGCCTTTCGTTGCTAGATTGATAGGAGAACGACGGGAGGTTGAAAATAATAATAATAATAATAATAATAATAATAATAATAATACGCATTATTATTACTATTATTATTATTATTATTATTATTATTATTATTATTATTATTATTATTATTCGGACCAAAGAGGGATGAAAATGGGGATTGGAGGAAATTCATAACTAGGAATTGCATAGTTTATACCGCTCACATAACATTATTAGGGTTATGAAGTGTAGAAGGCTCAGGTGGGCAGGCCATGTAGCCAGAATGGAAGAAATTAGAAACGCTTTCATAATTTTAACTGAAAACCCAATTGGAAGAAGACCACTAGGAAGACCTAGGCGTAGATGGGAAGACAATATTAAGATGGATCTTGCAGAAATAAGAGTACAGAGTAGAAACTGGATCCAGTTGGCTAAGGACATAAGTTAGTGGAAATATTTTGTAAACGCGGCATTGAACCTTCGGGTTCCATAGACCATAGAGTTAGTTAGTTATTATTATCTAAAAGAAATGTTCAAATGTTGTTAAGAGACAATTACACAGAAGAACCGAGTTTCGACCAAACACTAATTTGCCGGAAGGAAATTCCAGTGCAGTCCAGCCTACTTTAAGCGTTATCCGTGCAACCCACGTTTCATGTTCAAGACATTGGGAATAATTGTTCGTATCATTCAGTTGGAACGTTTCCTTTCGAATTTACGCTATTACAGTAGACCTACGCTATTACAGTAGGCCTACGCTATTACAGTAGGCCTACAACATTGTGACTTTCAAAATCAGTCAGTAACTATCGAAGAAAGAGAAGCGTGTAGCTTCAGTCGTTGAAATGATTTAACATTCTTTTTCACTTTTAACAAGCCACCGGCAAGCAACCAGCCAAGGACAATACATTTTTCCTTATTAAAAAGACACTCCTTGTTAAAAAAAAAAAAAAAAACTAATTGCAGTCACTAACGGTCACACTTAAAAATGGAAAATCTCTTTGGCTCTCTTAATATTTTGTTTGATTCTTTGCGATCAAAGTAACTTTAAAAGTGGAGTAAGAAATACTATTCTTCCTATTGATAGTGTAATAGTGGCTTCTAATCTCCACAACCAACCCCTTGCTAAGCCTATTCGTACACACATACATGCATAAGCTAATTTTCTGGAGATATACTTAGATAATTACAAACAAGTGCTACAGTTTTTTCTTATCAACAGATTATCTCTTTTCCTAAAAAGCGAAACAACATAATATAACAAACCCACACTCGGATATAACAAACCCACATCCCTCTTTAACAAAAGGAAAGAAAAAAGAAGAAAAGGAACGTACATAGTTTATCATTTGATTGCTGTTACAAGTTTGTATTGTCTATAGTTAACGGTTACCACATTGTAAAAAAACACTTTACACTAAATGGCAATCAGTTACCATACATACTTTTTTTTTTTTTGGTAAGCTAGTGATTACCGCCAAGGTTGACAACACTTCCGCTCCTCTAAGGACAAAACCCGAAGATCCACGAAGCACGAACAATGGTATTTGCTCGTAGAATGCTCGTGAGCGTTCACGAGGAGAGTTTCCACTATCTGCTCGCCGTGGGCAGGGCTGCCTCACAACATATGTACATGCCCCTTTACAGACACAAGTGAAAAACGTCTTGATCAAAAAAAAAAAAAAAAAAAAAAAATCGACAAGGGGTATCATAAAGGGGAGATTTTTTCGATTATTTTTTCTCAATATCTCGCACCGTTTGCAAGATTTGAGCCTACTTCCGGTTGGAGTTTGTAATTCATGACCAGTGTTTTCTTTCTTTTTGCATGCAGTATGTAATAAGCAAATACATCACATATACAGTTAATTATAATGTCACTTATATATGGTGTTCATTGGGCAAAACACTCAAAAAATAAAGATTTATCTTAGACTCAAGAAATGCTTATCCTTCCTTTTTCATTATTATTTGGCCATGAAACATACGCCTGAGACATATACAACCCCAATATACAAGTGTGGTGTTGGAGTGTAAAACGCGTAGGATATGATGGTTTAGTTTTTTTTTTTAATTTCAACGCTTCCAGTGTACCCTAAAAATGTAATAAAGAAATATTGCCCATGTCTTTTTTAAATATTCAATTAGAACTGGACAATGTACGCGAAATTTGCAATCGATCAGTGAAAACGTCGTCTTTCTAGAGCGTGTAGTTTCCGAGATCTCATTGTCGAAAGGGTTGGCCACAAACATATAAATTTCCAGAAACATATAGTTTAAAAGAACTCCAAAGATGGCAGCATAGTTCATTTGCATTCATTTTGAAGAAGGCTTATTAAAATAAAAGGTTTTGAACACTAATTTCATATCATAAACTTTATGAAAAAGATATAGTTAACTAATTTAGACTATTTAAAGTACAAATACTTAAACTGTTTGTCTCGGTTAAACGTGAAATCACACTCATAACCGTAAATGAAAGATTTGAAAGCTAAAGTTATAGGTTGGAACTCGGGCACTTGAAATTGCTATTGTAGCATTTTAATATATATATACTAGCTGAACCTGCGATCTCTACACAGCGCATCATTCGCATATGAGCATAAATATCCATCTCATTCCTCACATCTGTACGTGTCCCTTTACAGACACAAGTGAAAAAAAGTCTTGATTTAAAAAAAAAATCGGCAAGGCATATCATAAAGGGGACCTATATATTTCGCACCGTTTGCAAGATTTGAGTCTACTTCCGGTTGGAAAAAATGAAATCTTTGAGTTTTACGTCCCACGCTTATGCTAAAGTCCCACACCGGTTAGGCTAAAGGAGACGGTGAGGATGAGAAATAAGTGAAATGGTGGAATAAAGAAAGTGGGAGGAAACGGGAGAACCCGAGAAAACCCACGAGCACGGTGGTTGTCCACCACAAAGTTCACTTGGCGGGGGCTGGGATCGAACCCGGGACCCCAAGCACCAGAGGTGAACGCTCTACCACTGAGCCACCGCGCCCCCTACTTTCGGTTGGTGTTTCTAATTCATGCATGACCAGTGTTTTCTTTCTTCTTGCACGCAGTATGTAATAAACAAATATATTACATACGCAATTAATTATAATCGCAGTTATATATGGTGTTCATTGGGCAAATCACTGCAAAAATAAAGATTCATCTTACTGGTTAAACTGGAGAAATGGTTATCGTTCCTTTTTCATGATTATTTGGACATGAAATAAACGCCTGAGACATATGCAACCCCTATATACAACATTGTGGTTTTGGAATGTATAATGCGTAGGATATGGTGCCTTTTTTTTTCAATTTCAACGCTTCCATGCGTGCCCTAAAAAATGTAATAAAGAAATAACAGCCATGTTTTTAAAATATTCAATTAGAACTGGACAATCTATGCAAAATTTCCAATCGATCAGTGAAAACATCATCTTTTTAGAGCCTGTAGTTTCCAAGATCTCATTGTCGAAAGGATTGACCACAAACATATAAATTTCCACATCTATCTATTAAAATGCTACAGTACCAATTAAGAGCCGTTTTTTTACGGAAAGGAGAAAAATTTTTTTAATTATACAAATCATGTGTTTCTTGAAAATTTATATACTTCTCCAGCCTCTCAGAGGGTTACGCCCTCTCTTTGGCAAGTGTACCGAGCTCTAGGCGACCGACCTTTTAATTGCTATTGTAGCATTTTAATAGATATATGGTGGGGGGCTTTAAGAACCCTCGCCAAGGGCCCTCAACTTAGCCAGTTCGGCACCATTAATCAAATTCAATTCCAGTTCGCTAACAATTATTGACCGCGACAAAATTTGAGCTTGATTTTATGTAAGTTTGCAGTAAGATTAAGGCTGTTCCGTTGGGTGATTGATGTTTACTTTATTTGGAAGACTGAATAATCATCCGGAATTAAAAGCGTATGATATTGATGATACCTTTCGGAATGCGAAATGTCAACTATGCAGTAATTGATTAATAGTGTTCGCTACTCGAGCACGAACATTCATTTGTATTGTATTGTATTGTATTTATTTCTTTCGTATGAACATTACAAGTATGAGGAATGTCCTCCAGTAAGTGTAACATGCGTCATAAGTACAAAAAATTTACATGAATAAAATAAAGTAAAATTACCTTGTGGTGATATTTACGTACTCCTCAATCGTATAACAAGAATTTTCTAATAGAAATGATTTTAACTTTTGTCTAAACCTTTTCATATTTTCTTCATACTTTATATCAACAGGCAACATGTTGTACAACTTAACACCACCATAACTTACACTTTTTTTATACATTGCTGAGCGGTGATTACACAAATGCAAATCATTCTTATTTCGCGTATTATGGTTATGTACATCCTTATTTGTTACGAATGCCGTTAAGTGTTCTTTCAAATACAAAAGGAGACGATACAAATATAAACTATCCAATGGAAGTATATTGACCTCCTTAAACAAATGTCTACAAGAAAAATTCGGCTTCTTATCACAAAGCATTCTTATGGCTTTCTTCTGAATTTTGAAAACATTAAATCTCTGACTTGAATTTCCCCAGAACATGATACCATATTGCAAGATAGAGTTAAAACACAAATGGTACAAGGTTTTAGCTAATTTTAAATTTATCTTCTTTCTAATAATCCTTAGTGCATAACATATTCTATTTAATTTATTAATAACTGACTCTATATGAAATTCCCATGTCAGGTTATGATCTATAGTAAGATCTAAAAACGAACAGTGTGTTGTATACTTAATTTTATTTTGGTTCAGATACAGGTTAGGGTATATAGGTTTACTGCACTTGTTATGAAAATTTATAGCAAAGGATTTTTAAACATTAACAAAAAGGTTATTATTCTTCATCCAAAGAGATATTTCATTTAGTGTTTGCCTAGCATTCTGTTCCAATAATTTTTCATTTTTTCCACTCACTAGCAGACTGGTATCGTCGGCGAAAAGGGTAACATCTGCCGAAAATATGCTTTTTTCAAAATCATTAATATATAAAAGGAAGAGCAATGGCCCTAGAATAGATCCTTGTGGAATTCCATGTTTTATATATAATTCATCTGATAAATAGCTTTCTACAATGTTATTATTCGTATGCGTTATTTCTACGACATGCCTACGATTTTTTAAGTACGAACCACTCTTGTTTGATCTCCGGTGTGACATTTATTAATGAAGATACCATGTCTTGATATTTCAAATATAATTTCATGGTTATTCATTTTCCTCTACAGAAGAAGTAGTATCGTTGTTTTCTAACATAGACTACACAAAAAGATTTAAGGAAACAGTTTTGGGTTCAGCGGCATCTTTTATATTCTAAAGATAAATTTTAAATTTTATAGGTTCGCTCGATTAAACTCGGACAATCTCTCAGGAAAATCATATAGCTTATTTCTGTGTGATTCTCATGCGTTTATACTATGATAAACCTAGTAGTTATCTTTCAATCCAGTGCTTTGGCGCACACACACACACACACACACACACGAAGAAGAAGAAGAAGCGAGAAAGAAAATAAATTCAGTGAAGAACGGAGAGAAAGCAGAGAATCGTGTTTCTTAGAATTACATTGGTAGCCTCACACACAAATAGGTAGCACACGTAATAGACATTATATATGTATCACACTCACAGGTCCCAGTATTTGGGACGAAATTCCGGAATTCTTATTCAAATTTCTGTCTCCCCATTAATTGAAATAATTCAGTTTCTTGCTTTCACAACAATACAAGCAAGCGGGAAAATAAAGAGATGTTTTCACAAATTTGTTTGGCTTCTTTCTTTCACTCTTGGCTAGGTCTTACGTGTGTGTGTGTGTGTGTGTGTGTGTGTGTGTGTGTGTGTGTGTGTTTGGGTATAACAAACGGTTCTCACGAACCGCTGCGAACCGGGTGAATAGCGCCACTAATTATGATTCATGGAAATTTTAGTTCAATTCCTATGTGTTGTTGATCGACAAGATTAGTTGAAGAGAATGACATTCCGGAGTGAAAAGAACAGACTAGGTTGATTTAGCAGAATGGCCTATATGAATAACAAAGGTCAGAATGACCAAGTACCGTAACTTTGTTGCAATAAATAACCATTTTTATTAATTTATTTAATCGAGCGTTAGCAAAGCTTCTGCTATTTGACTCGATTGACATTTATATCTCTGTGCGTCTATTTATCTGTCCATCCGTCTGTCCCATGGTAACTCGCAAAAAGGTATCTGATTTTGGTCTTCCTTCTACCTGCAGAAATCCTATTGCTTAGGGTCGCCATCCATCAAGTACAGGGTGTCCAATATACAATGCAACCCGGAGTTTCGAATAGTAGAACTTTTGAACCTGAATCGATACACAAATAATGACTGTACCAAAATGAAGCTTTGTTCATGCATATATTTTAAAAGTAGAAAGCAACCAAATATGTAAATCAATATTTTTTTGCAAAACATGTAAATTGACTCATAACTCATATGTATGGATGTTCTGTCGTTAATTTTCAGTTTGTTTAGTTGGAGTAGCTTGAAATCTATGAAGCAGGAAAACGAATTTTTCATTTCCACCGATAACTAATCGGAGGAGGCCTCTGTAAGGGGAAACTAGGGAAATCCTAGTTTTCATAAATTAACACTGAATTGGCAACATTACTGATGTCTCAGTGCATCAAAAGGTGTGTTAAGGATCTGTTTACATTATGAAATTCCTGAAAATAACGAAAAAGAAACTTTGAAATTATCATGATAAAACTTTTACTTACATGAACCCGGCATCACTGCTATTCATTTCTATGGGGCCACTTAAACCAAGAGGTATACAAGAACATATTCTCGACCTATACAAGATTTGAAAACGAACATTCGCAGTGTCATTGAGAACATTAGCACTTCTGCCCTTCGTAAAGTTGTTGCAACGTGGTTAAACGTGTGAACCAGTGTTTGAATGAAAAAAGGGGGCACTTCCAGCATCGCTGTAGAGCTGATAACTCGTTTTGTGACAGTAGCAGTGTTGCTGAGTGCATGGAAGTAAAAGTTTTATCATAATAATTTCAAAGTTTCTCTTTCGTTATTTTCAGGAGTTTCATAATATAGACAGATCCTTAACACACACCTTTTGATGCACTGAAACATCAGCAATGTTGCCAATTCAGAGTGTTAATTTATGAAAGCTACGATTTCCCTAGTTCCCCCTTACAGAGGCCTCATCCGATTAGTTATCGGTGGAAATGAAAAATCCCTTTTACTGTTCCATAGATTAGAAGCTACACCAACTACTGAAAATTAAAGACAGAACATCCATACGTATGAGTCAATTTATATGTTTTGCAATAATAATAATAATAATAATAATAATAATAGATTTACACTTTCGGTTACATCTGGCAACACTGTGTGGTTCCTAGTGCACTTCAATCGTTGCTTTCTACTGTAAAAATATATGTATGAACAAAGCTTCATTTTGATATAGCCATTATTTGTGTATTGCTTCAGGTTCAATTTCTACTGGGTTGCATTGTATATTGGACACCCTATATAAGGTTTACCCATATTTAGGTTTACCTATGTACATGTAAGACAATTTTCCAGCATAAATCATGTAATTTTTTTTTTTAAATTATGACAAATTTAATATATATTTTCTTTATGACATTGGTAATATTACTGCAGCGTAGGGTTAAAATCTGGCAAGAATAAAACCGTGAATTCACTCCCATCCTGAAATTTCAAAATATGGTCCATATTAATTTTCGTTAAAAATTGTTAATTTGTCGTACATTTTCTTTCAGGCTTGCTAATGATTCCCTCTGCAGAAAGTTAAATGCAGTAAAGAATAGATTTGTAGATTTTCTCCCCTTCGATTTTTTTTTCAAAGCCTGACGATAAATTTTCTAAAATTTATTTGGTTTTGATACAATATAATGTACATTTTCTTTGACTTTTTCCATAATCCCGAGTGATTGGAGTTTCAATCAGTCTAATGAACGGTAAACTCAGCGTCCTCATGGTATCGATTACTTCCCCCTGCCCCAAGTTAACAAGTATGTTCCACGATACCTCGATAATTTCCATTATAACTGTTTGATTTTCTTGTAACATGTCACACAGTTTCTTCAGAATCATTCACTCTGCGTGGAGCTGAAATCAGTAAAGAATAAATTAGTGGTATCCCCCTTTTGAGTCCCTCGATAACTCACATAAAATTTTAAAAAAGAAAAAAATGTATAGCATATTTTCCTGAATATTTGTTTACTACATTCTGATTTTTATAGGACATTGTATGTATTTTATTGGAAATTAGACATTTTTCTCGTATAGTTTGTAGTAGAAAGTAGTGAGGCAGGATCTGTCACTTCAGCAGTGCACAGCATGAGAGTTTATGTATGTGAAGTAACGACATACATAATAAATTGAATGAAATCGGCGATGTATTAGAACCCGTAATCAGCGTTAGGGTTAAATCTCAGAGTTGAAGTCTTTATATTTAACTATGTACGGATGTTGTTCATGTGTAACATATCCGAACCAAACCCAGTTCTGCTAGGCAAAAGCGTGGTTCCTTACTAAACAGGAGATGAGTTCGATTTTCTGTAAATTGGAATGTGGAAGAGTAATGCTATGCTTTCTCCATTTTTCTCTACATGTAAACTGAACAGAGTTGAATAAAATTGTATGAAGATAAAACTCTATATCTAATTGTAATTCGTGCCAAAGAAGGTAAAGAGAGGTTGTAATGAAAGCGGGGTTCGATTTTTAATGAACGTAGCATAGTCTCTCTGTATAATCAGGATGATCTGAAGAATACAGTTCTTGCATGATAAATGTCTTAGCTCTCGACACAGCTAAAAGAATGTGAGTGAAAAATAAATCTTTTATATTTGCAAATTTGGCTTATTTCCATTTTCATAAACAGAATGAATTCCGTAGTTAATGCCAATTATGATTATTTGGATAAGAGCAGGAAAGGTCCCCATCCATATTTTGTGAAAAGTGTTAATACAGTTGCAATGGTAGCGCTGAATTAAATGATTTTCATTTTTTAAATGTTTATTTTCTTTTAATTTTTGTACACTTGGAAAGAAAGCAAATACAACGAAGAATGGCTCTAGAAATAAAGGCTGTTACAGGACATTTGGTGACGTCTGACATCAGTTTCAATATTATGTTTTCAGAAAGTGTTTCAGGTAGTAACAGAACAAGTTACGCCTTGACATCACTGCAGTAAATCGTCTCAGAGGAATTAAATACGTACGAGTATTGCGTTTTCTGCGTTTAGGCGGGCCAGTTCACCTCGCAATCGCTTTCTCCATTTGCCGTAAAAGGTAACTCCTCAGTGAATCGCACGTAGGCGGAATCACGTAAACAGAGCTCGTGTATTACATTAGAATCAACATGCAAAACTTGAATACATTTATATAGTCAAGTAGTTCAAAATAATAGAAACAATCATAAACAAAACTTATTTTAGAAATAGGATTATGCCTATTCATTGGTGTTTTTAAATTTTCACTTGCGGAAGAGACGTCTAAGCGAGTAAACACAATCAAAAGTCATTGCCAACATTATTAAATTTTAGGTTGTATTTTGTAAAGTGTTTTCGTAAAGTGATAATTCATGCTACCGAGTTAGGTATAATGGTTAACGACACTTGTATTAATTAAAGCAGTAGATAGTACGAAGTGTCGGTACAGACTACGATTGTAGTGGGTGTTTCGAGCCTTTAAGCGTAAGTTACTTCATCAGTCGACTGCGAATATATGGAAAATTTCACATTGAGCATCAAACAGAATGGCATCTAAAAAGAATTTTAAAAAAGAAGCGGTATCGCATCGCGATTTGCTACACAAAATCAGAATTGCGATGCAAACGAAACATTGTATCGCAAGATGCAATGAATTTATGATTAGGGAAATAAACTATTTCTACAAGTAAACACCATAATATATTTTTTATTTCATGACAGAGCAAATATATTAGTTCACTGTTAATCACCCATAGTTTGATGAATCTTTCTTCAAAATCTGACTTTCCCTTTTAGGTGTATCTTTGAGATTGTTTAGTTTAATGTCCTACGATTATGCCATTTAGGCTAATGAAAACAGCTGATAAATGAAAGTGAATGTCTTGGAGGAGGTTGGTCGTAGGCGACGTTGTGCACTTTGACTATGAAAATTGAGTGTCTCATTCGGCTTTCGAAAGTCAAGACCTCAGCTAATATTTCGGAAATTATTTAACTACTAGAAACGATATTTCAGTTCTCCCTTTTCTGTCCTGTTGTTTCAAGCTCTAGAGTAAAGAGTTCATAAATGACACATCTGTATAGTTATTTCATGGTATTGGCCCAGAAATATTCTTTTACTACGTGATTTTTTATTGTTCACTCAAATGACAAATCAAAAGTAGTGTTCAGTTTACAATTCAAAAATAAATAAATAAATTTGATACAAACATTTTAGAGATACAGGGCCTTATGCAGATTCATTCTGACGCGTGATTAGTAGCATACTAAAGAGTTCGACTAACATGTTTCCTGCAGTAGTCAGGCCTTTAGTATGACACTAATCATACGTCGAAACGACTGTATATCAGGCCCTTAGTTATTTGTGTTCATCGTAAAAAAATTAGGTTCATCTAGTTTAATACGTAATGTCAGTTCCCAGTTTTTTCACGGCATTACAGATACAGCGCTTAGTAAAAAGCAGTATAAAGCTCCATGTGGACACATTTAAAACCAAATATCGTTTTAGGCAATCTGTAGAATGACAATGTTAGTACTTTTAAAAAAACAAAATAGTAAAAACGAAGTTACTTTGTTTTCCATTATCGTACGTTTTGTTATACAGTATAAAAAATGTTTATTATTTCATTTTCACGTAAAACAGTAAAATAATTAAGTAATTTCCAATTTAATTGCTACCAAAAATGCGATTCAAAACTTACGGTCATGCACATATAAATTTGTTTCGCAAATTGTTTCTCTAAAGGAAGGAAAATAATACTAATAATAAATCATTGGTACCTAGGCATATATTCTTACTTGTATTACCAGCTTTATTATCTACCGAATACACATTGCCAGTAACGAAACCAGAGGGGCGGGCGCTCCCTCTAAAGGATAAATCTGACCTTTCAGTCGTGATGTATTTTAGCATTAGTCAAGTAATATAAAACTACCCTTTTCAGTATATATAATATAAAACTACCCTTCCCTCGTAAGATCTTCCTCGAGCCCTTCGTTTTTTATTTTCTTTTTTTAAAGTTGTCCCTTAATTACAATCTTTCCACCTTACTTTCCATCATATATATATAGTTTTTAATCATATTCTTCAGAACAGCCTTTTTTAATCACTCGAGTATTATTAGATTGTGTTCAACTTTAGCTAACACTTCCTGTTGTTTTTTCATCTTCATCTTCATTCTTCTCTATATGTACATTTTGAATATAACATGTTTTCTATAGTTTTTTTTTTATCCCACTTCTGTTTAATAGAGTGCAATGCTCCACGTGAAACAAATGAACTCATTCTTGTAATTCGTGGTAGTTATTCTGGGTAGACATCTGAAAGGTAACAATTAGAATTTATTCCCGACGTCGGCATGCGGCGCCACCATCGCCCAGTTTTCAGAACTGTAGTCAGCCACGGGTTGTCAGAGTTCGGGGTTGTGCCGGGCCGATCACCCAGCGTTTAAAACCTGCGATCGAGCACGGTACAAAGATAAGCCTCGGGTGCAGATTGCCTTCTCTTCACGCCAACCTTGCTATAGTCTGTGTATGATATAAAGGTAACTAAGAAAGTTCTGTCGCTTTTTGTGGAGGTCTGTGTTCAATTGGCGCTCACACCGTGAGTTGAAAGCAAATGAAGATAAGGCGAAGGTTAGTTGTTCGTGTGGGTATATCCGACATATAACCTGGTTGTGGCAGTTCGGTTACATCGTGAATTTGCGTAAGGACAGAGTGAACATGGGATTTCCACAGAGCATCATTAGGGCGTGTATGCTGATGCTGCACGAGTTAAAATGGGTCAGGCGCCGCTGCACCGGGGCGGAAGATATGGCATGTTTTTAATGAGTGTGTCGTGACTACGTGGACAGTGCAGCGGTGGTTTAACAAGTGTAAGGACGGTAACGAAACACTCGAAGACGTACCATGTGCCGGAAAACCAACACATGTACAAAATGAAGGGATCTCCTGGCAGCAATTGAGTCGAACAGTGGCCAGCCATATGAGGAACTGGGACTACAATTTACTGTGAATGGAGAAACCATTCGGCAGCACCTCCATCAACTTGGGAAACACTAAAAATTAGGTCGATGATTTCCACATGATTTGACTCCGGGCCAGAAGGCAACGCGAGCAGGCACCTGTGTTTGTTTGCTGTCTCGTCTGAGGAAGGAGCCATTTCTGGACAAAATGTTGACATGTGATGAGAAGTAGGTCCTGTACGAAGCTCTACGGCGCCGTTATCATTGGTTAGCATCCCATGAACCGGTTCCAAAACAGCTGAAACCAGCTTTGTACCAGAAGAAGGTCCTCGTGTGTGTTTGGTGGACTGCTCGCGGCATCGTGAATCGGGAACTGCTACCAGCTGGTAAGAGCATCAATGCAGTTGTGTACTGTCAGTAATTGAGTCATGTTCAAGAAAAACTCAAAACTGGAACCAGCACTTCTGAATCGCAAAGGTGTCCTTTTACAGGACAACGCTAATCCCCACGTGGCTAGGATGATCCGGGACGGCATTCTACGCCTTGGATGGGAAACACTATTGCATCCGTGATACTCCTCGGACATTGCACCATTCGATTATCACCTGTTCCATTCCTTGAACAATTACCGTAGAGGACGCCAGTTCAAATCCGTAGTAGAGGTGCAAAATGCACTTGATATCTTCTTCGCTTCACATCCCACCAAGTTATACCGCGATGGAATCCATGGCCTTCCAGAACGTTAGCAAAAAGTCGTCGATGGTGATGGGGACTATTTTTGATCTTCCAGGTACGTCTTAGGTGACATACCGATGATTGAAGGTGGTAGGTGAAAAAGCGACAGAACTTTTTTGGTTACCTTTATAGTTCGATTTGTAGTTTGGAGGACACATGGACGTAGAGCCATGGGCAGAGAAGTGAATCACATGAGCACTCAGCAGGATCTGATATAGTGGTGCCCTAAATGATTGGTGGGAGTCTTGGGAAGTGGATGGTCCATGGACGTCTTCCTCCATCTGGGGTGGACGTGCATACATCCCTGCTTTCTGTTGTGTGTCCTGTATTTGTGTTATTCGGTGTCCAAGTCGTTGAAAATATATATAAAAATACAAAAATAAATTAAAACAAAAAACTGAAAAATACAAGCATAAAAAGATTTTAAAATCTGGACATTTTCTTCTCTTTGCTGATGGAGTCCTTTTTTTGTTGATGTTAGAGAGGTTGTTTTGCTTAGTTCCGAATTCCTCTTTTTACGGGGCCATGCGTTTCTGTCGACGAAAATGGTTTTCTTCCTCCCACATTTGCTTTGACCGCGTCGGCCCCACGCTGACCATACGGCGAAGGCGTGCTTATGGGATAGCCAAGGAAGTAGCGTAAGGGTAAAGACATACTGAAGATATTTCGCGGTCGAGGTTTAAGTCGTGGTCGCTACCTCGATGACTCGCGGTCTAGAATGATGAAGAGCGCACATAGTGGAGAGGTCACATCCTCGCTGTAAGTTCTCAGTTTGAGGAGAAATATTACTGTGACGCTTGAGAAATTATTCCGTCAGTGCATAAAAATCACGCAAAACATCATTTTGAAATTGAAAGGACCATACAGTTCATAAATAAGGATGGATGCGAGACGAGACATGAGAAATGCCAAAGTCTTTTCTCTTGTTTCGCAAAAATATTTGAGTCTCATCTCTTGTCCATCTCTATCAATAAATGAAAGACTTTTACCTTTTTTCAATTTTATGTGAAGAATTGGCCTCTTGCAGCACTCAGGCGAGAAATCATTTACTAGTAAAATAATAATAATAAAATAGGTATGTCTTTAATTTTCGAGGTGGAGGGTGTATTAACTTAACCAAATGAAGTTTCGTTTCTGCAATTCCATTATTCGACGTTGTCTCCCTATGGGTACGTGGCTTTCTTTACAGGTATTTCTTTACCTTGTATCAGTAACGAATTTAGAAGAAATTCTTATTTATTAATCTCGGAATTGGGGAAGGGGTGTGTGAAGTTTTTAAGCATATATATGATTAACACTAGCTTCTTATTTCTTTAAAGATTCCGGAATTTAGGTACTTCAGGCCGAAAGCCCCCTCCCTGTAACCGCCACTACCTTATATAATAATAAGCTACAGAATAATTCTCGAATAAATATGCGTAACTTATCTGATATTCCCATTTGAGTTGCTATATTTCAAAAGTGCTTATTATGATGACGTTTGTGCCTCTTATCCCATATTGCTGGAACATTAGTTCTACTAATATCTTTCACAATCAGATTTAAATTGTAACAAAACCTCGTGAGCATAGATATACACAATCCTCTGCAGACGAAATTCTAAACAAATGAAGATTTTATTCCGTGCAGCGCTTCAAGGAGAACCAATGAGAACACGAGCCACAGTGATGCTTCCACTGAACATCAATGTAAAAACAAACTCGATTATTTATCATCGCGACCACTAATTCACCATCGCGGTCAACCTCTATGTCGCGATGTAGCGTACATGTCCGGCATGCGCTTATCCATTTGAATCCATGTGTTCGTGCTATTATCGAGGTAACGATCACGACGTATCTTTGGTATGTCTTTACCCTAAGCTCTCCTCGCAAGCGCGCCAATGTGAAGTTGCTGCGTTCACACACGTTTTTCTGTTTATAAATGTATATTTAATGCCAACTTTATTGGCCACTAACAAACAAATCTTTAAAATCGGATCGGGGCTCTCCAAGGATCTTATAAAATAGAGGATATGCTCTTACAACAAGATCTTGAAGCCATACGTCACAGTTTTGCCACCCCTACTCTGCCCAATAAAATCGCAGTGTTTTGAGCCAACAATGATGGCGGAAACGAAAGGAGCGAATCAGAAGATGGTGAAAACGAGAATAGCCTATCAGTCTTGCCGATGCTCGATTGTTATTTGGCTTCATTAATTTAATACGATGAAGATACATATAGGCAGATCCTCTATTTTATAACATCCTTGGGGCTCTCCCTCTCACAAAAAAAAAACAAACTAAGCGAAAATTAGGCATATTTTCAAGTTTCAGATAGTGTGGAAGTATCGTGATGCCTGTTGTTCGATATCTTGTAATTAAAAGTAAAGATGCTGATAGGGCCAATGCTGAAGCAAATCGTTTTAAAAATATATTTTTTGTTGATTTTTTTGATTTAAATCAAATCTCTCCTCGTATAATACAAGTCGCAATTTGAAGAAAAACATTAGGAATTATTATTAAATGTTAATTATGCCATTTAAGTGAAAGTATTGGTTTTTAATTTTGAATTAATCCCCAATTGTTAACCTATTTCATCCCAAACAATGTTTCTTAAGCATTAAGGAAAAAGCGTACAGCAACATTTATCAACATGACACTTTTCCTTTCACGAAAGTTACTGATATTCCGCAGCGGCATATTTTTAAAAAATCGGAACTAACTAGCGGCATGAAATACATATAAAGTACATGAATTTCGCCTAAAATTAAGTACCTAACTTTATGCCTTATGGAACCCGGAGATTCACTGCTGCGTTCACAAAAGATCTCCATTGACTTCTCTCCTTAGTCAACTAGATCCAGTTTCTACTTTGTATTCCTATTTCTGCAAGATCCACTTAATATTATCCTCTCATCTGCTCCTAGGTCTTTCTAATGGTCGTTTTCCGATTGGTCTTGCGGTTAAGACTTTGAAAACGTTCCTACTTTCTTCCATACTGGCTACATGATCTGCCAATCTGAGCCTCCTAGACTTGATAATCCTAACAATGTTTGGTAAACCGTATAAATTATGTAGTTCCTCGTTATGAAGTTTCCGCCATTGCCCATTCCCGTTCCTCTTCGGTCCGGATATTCGTCTCAGGATCTTGTTCTCAAATACTTTCAGTCTACGTTCTTCTCTCAGAGTAAGCGACCATGTTTTGCAACCATACAGAACAACAGACATAATTATCGTTTTATATATTTTAAGATTCAAATTCCTCGACAGAATTGGGGACGACAAAATATTTTGAACTGAATAATAATAGAGATTCCCTTATTTTAGTCGACATTTAATTTCTTCGTGAATATAGTTTTTGTCTGTTAATATTGATCCTTGATATTTGAAAGTATCCACTTTATCAGAAGTATTATTCGATATTTTAGCGCATTCAAAATTTGCCGTATTACGATCCCGAGGAACTTCTATGTATTTAGTACATAAATTTCTCCTAAAGTTTTAAAATTATTTTTTTTCGGAGAGGGGATCGGATCCCTCTAAATACGCCCCTATTATCTAGAAGCAAACAAATAGACATGGACACAAAAGAATTTTCGTCTTAAATGCCCGTTGGAATAGTTACCAATTTAAAAACCCTATGTTACGAAGAGAAGAAAGCAGGATTCGCCCGTTACCCGTTTAAAACGCGATTTTTCCTAATCAACATCTGCGTGATACTAGTTTTGATACTGTACTTACATACATTTGATTCTCATTGTATTATGATTATTATCTTCTATTACAAACGGGATTTTACTTATTTTCACTTTAATTTATTTTGGATTTGATTTAAATCAACGATTTTTATTTAAAAAATCAAGTGATTTAAATCGTGATTTAAATCAGACTGATTTAAATCAATCCACTCTGCTCTGCTTATAACGCCGGACACGTTAAAGATATCAAGAAATTACGGATTGGTACTTTATTGGTGGAAACAGTCGAAGAGAAGCAAACAGGAAAGCTTCCTAAACTGACTGCCATTGGACCAGTTAACGTGTTGGTAGAACCCCATCGTCTACTGAACGTCTCGCGCTGTGATATCATGTTGAAATTTTCTAAATGCAGAAGAAAGAAAATCTAAATTTTCAATGTGCAATGCACCTTTCGATTACAGAGGCTTTCTCCCAGAGATGCTACGTCTCAGATTCTTATTAATGCTATATAAAGCCTATATATTCAATGTTACATATCATGTGTGTTCAGTAGTGTTATTCTGTAGATGATACTAGTAATTTATTCCTTTGAGTACACATGTGTCCATGTTGTTATTTTTCTTATAGAGTGTTCACTATGTAGCCAAAATCCACTGGTGAAATCCTCACACCTAAACAATAATTAAAAAAAATCCATATGAACATTGGGCGAAAAACGCCTTGTTCCAATGTTATGAGATGCAGAAATCGAGAAAATTATAACTTTGAGGCTGCCTAGCTCGAAAACTATGAGATATATCAGAGGCGGTTAGAGAAATATTAGAGGAACTAGTACAGTGTCTAACCATGTTTCAGTGTTGGGACGTATAGGCGTAACGGATTTTATAGAGGGAGCTGCGATATAGGTTCCGCTTTTCCGCCTCTCTCTCTAAAATAATGTGCGCCGGTACAACCCAACTCTGAAACCTGGTTATTTAGATAGACAGTGTACTAGTTCCTCTAATATTTTTTTTAAACCGCATTTGATATCTCTCATAGTTTTCAAGTTAGGCGGCCTCAAAGTTACAATTTTCTCAATTTCTGCATCTCATAACTTTGAAATAACACGTTTTTCGTCCTATGTTCATATGAACTTTTTAAAAGTTATTGTTTAGGTGTAGTGTTGTAAATCAAAAAAAAAAGTTCGTATTTTTCCAGAAATGTACGTTTTTTTAAGAAAAACATTGCCTCGTTTTTTTTCTAAATTTCGTTTTTTTTTTCAAATAGTCATTTGTAATGCATCTTACGTCTATTTAAGTATGAAATATTTTTATGTAGGTGTAATCACTGTAAAATGCAACATAAATTAAACGCTAGATACTGATACCCTACAAATATTTTACAATTTACATGAATACCATACCTATTAACAATTCGGATTTCAGCAGTTTCCATCAATATCAACTAAGAAATAAAAGTAGAAATGAAATTTTGTTTTTTTCGTGAAAGCAGGCCTTTAATAATTACGAAAATAATGTCACGAACAGTATAAAATTCAAATAACTTGTCTAAAGGTAAAAACTAATACTAATTTGCCTAATAGTATTTTTCTAAATATCATATATAAATAATTTGTCGACTAGATATATATGATATGCAGAGCCGGCTCTACCGTATATGCAACACGTGCATTTGCATGGAGCGGCAAGTTTGGAGGGTCCGACAAAAGTTTTCATAAGTATATTTAAATTAAATATTTCTTGTTGGAAACAGACTTCATGATGATGGTACTTACATTTACTAAGCTGACCTATTTGAATAATACATTCATAAATTATGTTTAGATTGCATTAATTTAAGGTCACATGGACAATGCTAAAGCAAATGGTTGAATAAATCCGAGCACAAATTGCTTGATTGTTGTCAAATGCAAGAATTCAATTCTCGAATAGCAGCGAATATCTATTCCATTTAGTTAGTTATCACAGTTTTTGATATGACAACTAGTCTTGTTTTTGTCAGAAACAAGTTCCTTATCATTGAAGATAGAAACAACTTTTTTTAAAAATGTTAACAGATGTAGAAGAAAAATCCAGAAATAAAGATAAAAGAGCTAGTTGCACTGGAATATTGAATTCTATAAACAGGATTACCATCTTTCCTCTGCAGGTGTTTTTGCTTTATCTTCCACTAAAATAATAGATTAATATTTAAAGAAAAAAACAGACACAATGGGATTGCATTTTTTGTAAGTATTTAAGCGTTTCTGACTGCTACTGCACTTACCCTCCCCTTCGTTGTTCATGCTGGAGTAACATACTTAAAATCCTGACTTTTAAGATTTGTTCTTTCTGGAGAAAGGGGGAAGCGGCAAATTATGCCATTGCACGGGGCAACAAATTGCCTAGGGCCGGCTCTGATTATATGTATATACAAGACATGAATATACGATGACACAATTTGAAGTAATGCAGGGTGTTCCAAAATTAATATTAGGGTTTTGATACTTGAAACTTTGTAGTATCTATTACAATTAACTTACAATTATAAATATTATATCAAATGAAAGAGCAACTAAAACAGTTTTGTACGCACGCATGTACATGCATTGTTTCTTCTGTCTGCCGTTAGAAAGAGCAAGTAGCAAAGATGGAGACTAGAGAGCAGAAAGCTTTTTGTGTTTTAATAAAAACTGAATCTGTAATTACAGTGCAACCGTCTGTGTGAAGAATATTAAGGAGACGTTTGCAACTACGTCCTTATCGTTTGCAGTTGTTACAGGTGTAACGCCTACAGACTACGGTTTACGTGCCGATTTCGCAAGTGAAATATTGCTGCATAACAATGAAGATTTTCTGGATCGTGTCGTCTTCAGTGATAAATCGACATTTCACCTAAGAGCTAATGTGAACACTCATAATGTTTGCATCTGGCCGTCAGCAAATCTTCAGGAGATGGTACAGTTGAAACGAGACTCCCTTAAATTAAATGTGTTTTGTGCCATATGGCGAAAAGTTTATGGGCCTTTCTCGCCTATCGACTAGATGTGTGCCGTGTAACGAATGAATCTCACATCGAACACTTGTAGAAAAGACTGTTTGCGGTGGTCTTTTACTTGATGCATTGGTTATAATTGTACGTAAAATGTAATAAGTACTACGAAGACTTAAATTCCCCATATTCATGTTGAAACACCCTGCATTTCTCACCAGCAGTGTTGGAACTAAGATGTAAAAAGGAGAGAAAATTTTCCTTATAAAGTTATTGTTTACAGCGATATTATTATTAGTCGAGACTAAAACTACAACAACACGGGTTAGTAGTCAAATAAATGTAATCAAATGTACACTCGTAACCCTTTCTTACCCAGGTGGCCAAAGTGGCACTTTTTTAATCCGCTCCTATGTGGACACTAATTAAGATATCGGGTTATTATTCTTGCCAAATAAGGTTGGATCATAGTTTATCATATTAATTTCTTTTTCTTCTGATATCGAATTTCCTTCTCAAATTGCACCCCAGTCAAAAATTCGAGAATTTTCTAATTTCGAATTTCCTTTACTACTTTTTTCACTGTAGCTTCCTTCGTTGTAGAAAGACCATCTTAAGACTTGCCAGGTAGATACCTCGGATGGATACCTAACTGTTGACATCAATTGGACGGGCCTGCGCGCAGTATTGCCAATTAGGGAAATTAAAATTTCCCTAAATTTGGGCAAAAAATTCGAAATTTTTGTTTATAAATCCGTACCTATACGTCCGAGTGCAAGTCAACTTACGCCAATCGAACATTTGTCCTTACTTAACAAACGCAAGTACAGATCATTACAATGGGATAATTAGGGGGCGCCCGAAAAATTCATATTTAAGTTCTAAACCTTGATTTTTCTAGTTTTTCCCTACTTTCCTGTTTACCGTAGTATATTTTTGGTATTTAGAAACTTTGTTCCTTAAATATCGCCATAATACTTGTAGGATATATTAGTGGTATACCAATGTTTAATTTAAGATAGTTTGCTTCTGTCTGGTAGCAGTGTTGCCAGCTACACAAAATTTTAATTCCAGATTTTAGGGGGAAATTCTGGAAAAATTATCTGTTTTGTCTCTATTATTTCCCTCTTGTTGGCTACATCGGAACAAACTTACCAGTATCTGGAAGTATCGTTTTTTTCCTACAAAACGCACTATAAAAAGTTTGAATAGAATAATTAGGGGAATTACAGTTGAGGTTTACAGTAGACCTTGTTTTCTAATTGGAAAGATAACTGTGATTTTTCTAAGGTAGAATGAGATATTTTTTATTGACATGCTTACTTTATTAGATATCGTCACAATACTTTAGGATATATTAGAGGTATAACAAAGCTTATTTTAAGATAGTTTGTGTGTGTGTTTGGTAACACTGTTGCAGCTACAGAAAATTTTAATTCCAGATTTTAGGAGGAAATTTTGGAAAAATTCCAATTTTTGTCTCTATTATTTCCCTTTTGTTGGCTACATTCGAACAAACGTACGAGTGTCTAAAAGCCTTGTCCTTAGCCTACATAGCGCACCATAAAAAGATTCAGTGAAATAATTAGGTGAAGTACAGTTAGGGATGCGCTCGAGTCGAAACATGTCTCGAATCTCGACTCGACTCGAGTCGAGATTCGAGTCGAGCCACACTTTGTAAAATTCGAGACGAGTCGAGACAAACGAATTGCTCGACTCGATTTTTCGAGTCGAGACACGAGTCGAGTCGAGACTGCTCGTAAAAATCTCGACTCGACTCGAATGTCTCGAAAATCTTTCTATAATTTTTAATATTATTTTGAAGAAAGTATTCACTCAGAAACAGTCTTGAAAACAATTCCAGTATTTATAACTTTAGAAAGGTAGAGAACGCATAAACTTAATAGTTAATCTTTCGAGATCAAGATTTAATTTTCAGCTCAATTCAGTTAATTAAAACTAATGTCGTGATATTGATTGTACTTCAAATATAATAACTGATTATCTACTTTGTATAAAACTATTATCCGTAGCCTATATGTAGTTCGTATAAAACTGTTGCGATAAAGTGAACTTCATAAATTCTCTGAATGAACAATTGGCAGTCTATAGTAATTTAGCATAGTTATAATTATTGTGTTTTCGTCCCATGAACTCAATAGGACTACATAACTTCTGGATTATTCGCTTTCCTAACTATTTTGAGGCTCTAATGTGTTGCAGCATATCACGAGTTACGAATAATAATAATATTATTATTATTATTATTATTGTTATTATTATTATTATTAGTTGTTCAGGAGCGTGGGATTTCCATTCTCTCAAATGACAGCTGAACGATTGCTTGATACATAGGAGTAATGGTATATTAAGTTTTCGAGCTTCGGTGCGTCTCCGTTTTTACACACTGATATAACTTTTAATATGAATTTATTTAGCTTTCTTTTGTTATTAACTTAACACCGACTTCTCTCTGTTATCATGGAGGTGTTCATTCGCTAGGCATTGATTCTGTGCACTGCTGAAGGAGAAATGGGTTTAGTAATTTTTATTTTCCGAAATTCACGTCTGAAATGTATTTCACTTACTTATTAATCTTTTTGCAACGCTAATTGCTTTTTCTTTCTTTCTTCTCATGACAATTCCAAATAGTTTTGTTTGGTGCTGGGAGTATATTTCATATTCACCTAATAAAATTACGGGTTCATTTTGTAATCAGTTTTAAATTTACAGAAACTATTAAGTTCACAATCAAATCGCGCTAATTGTTTAATGCATTTCGAAGGCTTTTGTTTTTGTGCAGCTCATTAAGGAAAATCTATTTCATAATCGTAACATTCATTACTTTAAATACTAAGAAGCTATAAAGGTAAAGTGGACACGACCTAGCCCCGGGGCCGCTGTGACTCAGTGGCACAGCTTTCACCCTTGGTGTGTGAAGACTCTGATTTGATCCCAGCTGGTGCCAAGTGGGCTTTGTGGCATAGAACTTTCTTGTTGTTCTTTAGTTTTCTTCCACTTACTTCATTCCACCATTTCATTCATTCTCAACATCACCGTTTTCTTTAGCTTACAAAAGACTGTTTACTTGCTCACTAGTTTTATTATTGTGAACTGAAACTCAAGTGCGCAGTTATCTTAGATACTTCTGTCCCTTTTTACTTTACAACTTGAGGTGGGATGAGGGTCAGGATAGATATACCGCTGAAAGAAATGCTTCAGTACAGTGTCGGAAGCGGTATGTATTGTTTATGTTACTTACAATGTTACTTCCCTATAAAATATAAATTCACCCTTTCTCCCCCTTCCCTTATTCGAATACAGTGAACCGACTCTTTTGCTGAAGAAAGATGCTAAGAGAAAATCGAACTATCTGTGTTTTAAAACTTTCTTTGAAGCACAGTCTTTTGTATTTGTAAGGTTTTGCGAGTATGTTTTCACATCAATATGAAAAGATAGCGAGCCAAATGTTTAACCATGGACTCCTGCTGCGAACTAAACACTGATCTCGCTCTGCTCATTTTCTCTCGCACACGAGAAATGGGTTTGTTGTTTCCAAAACAAATGGAAAGACAATTATCTGGTGCTTTTGGGTATTTTCCCCACACACAGGTATCATTGCTATGTTTTAATGATCAGAAGAAATATCGAAACCACCCGATACACATGATACGAAAGAGCGAACAGAGGGAGGCAAAGATTATAATAGAACAAGTTTTCCGCGTGGTACCGCATGGTAACAATACTTCATACTACTATCATTTGGTGCACATCTCTATGAAGTTGTTTTTCACATAAGTATAGCTTACTTCTTTTCGAAATAGCTCCTTCGTGTCACAGCTGTGTTTAGTTTTGTTTCGTGCTAGGATGAAAGGTAGAAATGCAACATTTGCTTCTCGGTGAACTTATATATATTATTAAGATGAGCGGTAATAAGCGAGGTTTAACAAAGGGTGGCTTTCGGATCTATAATTTAACGTGTAATTGCAGTCCGTGTTGAGAATCGAACCAAATCTATGTAAGACCTGTTAACATTGAGCTCTTTTGTGGTAAAAGTGAACTTAAGAAACACAAAAGACTTGAAACATCAAGCTAATATAAAGGAATTGCAAAATGTACTGCATCTTTTCTGTGGCAAGGAACATGCGGTGCACAGCAACACAAGAATCGTGTTAAGGCCAATATTTTTTTTCTTTTTGCCGCACTTAATATCCCCTTCCACACCATAAAAGAAAATATAATCTTTGTTAAAAGAAAGCACCTAATATTTTAAAATTTTGTTTGTGACCTTATCATGCATAATTATATATAATGCCTTTCATACACCGAGAATAAATTCAGCTGTACGTCATAGCCGCGGTGGCTCATTGGTAGAGCGTTTACCTTTAGTGCTTGGTGTCCTGGGTTCAAACCCTGCTTCCGCCAAGTGAACTTTGTGGTGGACAAACACCACGTGCGTGGGTTTTCTCGGGTTCTCCCGTTTCGTCCCACTTTCTTCATTCCACCATTTCATTCATCTCTCATCGTCATCGTCTCCTTTGGCCCAACCGGCATAACAGTGGGACGTAAAACTAAAATTTCATTTCATTTTTTTCATTTCATATTTCAGTTCCTGGTTCGACTGAAGGATCGTGCAAATTCCAATGACCTTTTTTGGGATCCTACTTTATGCAGTAGATCCATCATAAACTGGGTGTTTGATACGGATATAAACTAAAAACTTAACAAATATAAATTTAAGTCACATTCAAATATCTTTAAACTAAAATTGAATGTATATATATGATATGCCATTTACTAATTCATTTTTATCGTTTGTGTAAGAGTCATGTTAGTTCTTTAATACAAGTACATGAATACAGTTAGCTCCTCTTAATGAAAGTAAGTGGTGGCTGGTCTTTAAAATTAGTATGGAAAGATAAGTAAAGAATCTGGCATAATTTAGAAAAATCTATCGTTATTCAGACCCGTGTTTGGCATCATTGATTGTCTCGAGTGTAGCAACCCTGACTTAAAGGTTTTGCTTCGAGAAAGATGGATTCTCTGTTATATATCAGATATATAGTCTCAAGTTGGAACCGTATTCTCTATGATATGCTTTGAAGCAGACAGTATATCTGTTGAAATAAGTTATTTCTGAGTGTATGACTGGAATTAAGAACTATTTTGAGCCAGTTCGACTTGATTCTAGTTAAGGCTAGGTAAATCAATTCCCAGATACAGAAATAGATTATTCATGTTATTTCTTAACAGGGAACATCTAACATTTTCACGGGATACAGTGTCTGTTTATGGATATTGACATATCCACGTTTATTTAAGATTGATAGCAATATCTGGTTTCCATAGTCATGGAGCAAGTCGTAGGAATTTTAGAGTGAGAGCCTTATTTGAAACGTGAGCAAGGAGGGTCCTTGCTTACGAGGTTCAAATACTTTTATTTAACCGCAGTCCGACTGCAATTAACTGGGTGCGAACTTAAATAACACTGGACTCAGTTTTCGGTGCGAGAACTTGACGACTGTTTTTGTAGAAACTTAACCTCAAACGAAGATTCTGCTGAAGGCGCTTCACTTCTCTGGTGAGAGGAATTTTCTTATATTCAACCAACTCAATCCTATAAGCAACAGAATTAGCCTTTTTTGATGGAGAGTCTTTTTATAGACCATTCCATGTTTAGGACTTTAAGCCAGACAGCTTTCTGATTAATGAAATGATGTTGAGGGAGTGTGATGTAAGAAAATACATGTTCTACTCTCTCATGCTTAAAGCACAACTTAGCTGCGTTAAAGAAAATCGGTTTGAAGTTATGGTTTTATGAAGGCTTAAGTAGGCGACTTCACTCCGGACTGAAAAGTTGGTCTGTTATTTCATGACAGTTAATATAAAGAAACTCTTTTCAAATCAGAGTACCATTCTTAAGCACCAAAATATCCTATATGGACTGTAGAAATGCTTTATTTATCAAAGTTTCCCTAAACGTGTGGTGTGTACTGCTCTGTGCTTGTTAATTACCCTACACAAACTTACCGGGCCGTTCAAATTTTTACAGGTAAAGTACTATCAAATATCATTGGGCGCCCCCCACCTTATTAGAGATGTCCGACGTCGTAGGCTGGGCAGACTGGTTAAACAGGACAGGCAGCGAACTGTGGCAGAACAAACATCAGACTTTAATGCTGGGCAAAGTACAAGTGTGTCTGAACATACAGTGCACCGAACACTCCCAACGATGGGCCTCCGCAACCGACCACCCATCCATGTGCGAATGTTCACAAAATGACATCGGCAACTACGACTGAAATGAACAAGTGGCCATCGCCACTGGACCTTGGCGCAGTGGCAGAGCGTTGCATTGTCTTATGAATCCCGATACCTTCTTCATCATGACGATGGGAGGGTGCGAATCCGTCGTGTTGCAAGGGAATAACTCTTTGACACCTGTACTGCGGGACGGAGACAAGCAGGCGGCGGCTTAATTAAGCTCTGGGGAACATTCACGTGAGCATCCATGTGTCTAGTGGAGCTTGAGTAAGGCATCATGACGCCGAGGTGTATCGCACACTGCTTGCAGACTACGTATATCCCTTCATGACCACCATGTTTCCCAACGGTAGTGGAATTTTTTTGACAAGATAATGCACTGTCATAAGGCCAGAAGTGTAATGGAGTGATTCGAGGAATATAGGGGCGAGCTCCAAGTGATATGCTGACAGTGATGAAAATTTTCCGGGAAAATTTTCCGATTCATAAAAACATACTCCACTTATTCCTACATCGTTGTATAGCCATGATGTGAGGTGGAAAATTTTCTTCTATATTTTTACGGAAAATTTTCCGTTCTTAACAAATATCAGTGATCAAGTAACAATTCCCCAGTATTCATAAATTGATTAAATTCATGTATAGAAATGTTAAAAATTGAAAGATTGTTTAAAGAATCTGAAAATTTTCATGGCTCAGACAATTTTTAGTACTATGTAGGAACAAGTGAAACAATTTTTCATGAATCGAAGAATTGTCTGTCCTGCACAGTGATGAAAATTTTCCGGAAAATTTTGAAACGGAAAATTTTCCGATTCATAAAAACATCACTTATTCCTACATCGTTGTTTAGCCGTGATATGAGGTGGAAAATTTTCTTCTATGTTTTTTCCGCAAAATTTTCAGTTAACAAATAACAGTGATCTAGTAACAGTTCCTCAGTATTCATAAAATTGATTGAAATCATGTATAAAAATGTTAAAAAGTGAAAGATCGTTTAAAGAATTTGAAAATTTTCATGGCTCAGACAATTTTCAGTACTATGTAAGAACAAGTGAAACAATGTTTCATAAATCGAAAGATTTTGTGTCTTGTATGGAAAAATTGAAGAACTTTTTATGAGTCGGAAAATTTTCATCATTTTGAAGCAAAAAGTAAAACAACTTTTTGTGAATCGGAAAGTTTTATTGTTCTATAGAAACAAATGTAAGGAATTTTCATCATCGGAAAATTTTTATCACGATGTAGAAACAAGTAAAAACACTTTTCATAATCCGGACAGTTTTGTATATTATGTATAGTGATGTTAGGTGGAAAATTTTCCACTATATTTAACTGCACATTGAGATATACAATTCCTGTAGAGGAAAATTAGACAGCAACAAATCATAATTTTCCAATTAGATTTCGGGAACCAGAACATTTTCTAATATTTCAAGTTGAGAAGTAAAAATTTATATAGTCTCTCTCTCTCTCTCTCTCTCTCTCTATTATATCTACTTATTTATAAATGTTGCAGAATTTAAATCTATAAAAGTAGTAAAGCTATGAGAAAACAGTCTTATGCGTATTAAACTGACGAAATCTAATATTGTAAGATCAAAGGTGGATTCTGAGGGAAGAACGCATTGAAGTTTTTGAAACATTCTTGAAATGAAGAATCGTTAGATTTTCACATGAAATTTTTTAAGACAATATTTATTTCCAATAAATTTTACGGCTAAACAACGATGTAGGAATAAGCGGAGTATGTTTTTATGAATCGGAAAACATTCATGACTTTTAATAAATTGAAATTTTAAATAATAGAATGGGATATTTGTACTCTACGAACTCATGTTCTCTGCATTTGGCATACATACATACACACACACACACACACACAAACACACACACACACACACACACACACACACACACACACACACACACACACACACACACACACACACACACACACACACACACACACGAGAGAGAGAGAGAGAGAGAGAGAGAGAGCGGAGTTGAATTGAGTTGATTTTGAGTTTAACGTCCCTTTCAGCAGCGAGACTAGATAAGACGGGACCAACTGATTAACGTGAAATCCGAACTACATGAGCTCCCGCTGGGAATCGAAGCCAGGTCTTCCATGCCAAAGGCGCGTATGCTAACCATTTAGCAACGAAGGAGCTCGCAGATGAAAAGAGAGAGAAACACTGTGTAAAATTTTACTTACCAACTTGAAATATTAAAAAATTTTCCGGTTCCCGAAAGCTAATTGGAAGATTATAATTTGTTGCTAACTTGCCTCTACAAAAATTCAATTTTGTAGCTGAATGTGCAGTTAAATATAGAGGAAAATTTTCCACCTAACATCACTATACACAATATCCAAAATTGTCCAGCTTATGAAAAGTTTTTTCCACTTGTTTCTACATCGTGATGAAAATTTTCCGATCTATGAAAATTCCTTTCACTTGTTTCTACAGAGCAATAAAACTTTCTGATTCACAAAAGTTGTTTTACTCTTTGCTTCAAAATGATGAAAATTTCCGACTCATAAAAAGTTCAATTTTTCCATATAAGACAGAAAATATTTCTATTCATTAAAAATTGTTTAACTTGTTCTTACATATTATTGAAAATTGTGAGAGCCATGAAAATTTTCAGATTTTTTAAACGATCTTTCCCTTTTTTACATTTCTGTACATGAATTCAACCAATTTTATGATTACTGATGAATTGTTACTTGATTACTGATATTTTTTTAGAACGGAAAATTTTCCGGAAAAATATAGCGGAAAATTTTCCGAAATGGAAAATTTTCCACCTCACATCACTATATGCTGACCCCCCCAACTCGTCGGATCTCAACCCAATCGAACGCATCTGGGATGTGATTGAAGGTGACGTTAGAGCGCATCATACCTTCACCGGAATTTACGGTAATTATAGCCCAGTCAATGAAGGTCAAAAAACATCAAAGTTCGGAAAAAATTTGGGTAAAGCTGATTTTCTCTCAAGTGATAGACCACTATGAAAGGAACATTTTCCCAAAAGTCCCCGCCCCTCCCCCTGGAGCTTCTCCCCCCACGCCCCCTCAAAGTTAAAAAATGGGCGTTTTAGAAAAAAGGCCATATTTTCAAAACTAATGGACATATTGACATGCATCTTTCTTTCTCGTAATCTGTGAAATGTGCTCTACAATTTTGTATTCCTTAAAGTTTTCCATAAACCTAATGGTTTCTTGGCAATTTTAACCTAAAGTGTAAAAAATGAAAAAATCGCCCGCGCCATTTTGTTTTTCCTCTTATATTTCCTTAGTGAGTTGTGATATGGTAAAATGTTTCAAATAAATCTTAAAGAGCATAAAATTATCTTTCCAACGATGTATATATTGTGATGGTTACTCTTAAAATTAGCCATGTAGCGAGGTAAGTTTGAAGACGAGCGGGCTCAAATTGTCGCCTCAAATATCATGGAGGGATAAAATGCATAACACTAAGTAAATGTGTTAAAACTAGAGATGCAAGGGCTCGAAAAAAACCGGCTTTTTTGGAAAAAAACTCGGTTTTTTCTGCTTTGCTTTTTTGCTTGGGAAATTTTGGGCTTTTTTCAAAATACTGCTTTAAATTGATAAAACAGACTTTGTATCGCTTCTCTATAACACAAAAAAATCATTTAATTAGTGGTTGATGCTGATAATAATATAAAACATCGAAAATAAACTATGTATTTTGAAAAAATATTTCAAACAATTTTTCTTCAACATATTTACATTATGAATTCCACAGGATTAACCAATGTATATAATAAGAATTTTTTAACCTCCTATATACAAAAGTAAGCAGAGTTGGCAAGAACCGTGGTTGTTTTTGAAAATGCCAAAAACCCGTTTTTTGGGGGATGTTTAAACCAGGCTTTTTTGGTTTAAACCAGGCTTTTTTGACTTAGATTTTTTGCTTTATGTATTTATATTACATATTCACAGAAATAAGTTTGTTTCGCCTTGATGTTATTATGCAACAGCGGGGTTATGCCGGAAGAACTCCCATAAGCTTAAAGAAGTGAGGTCAGTAAATTTCTTAAGTTGAGAATCTCCCGCCCTAGCCATTGGGAAAATCCCGTCATTACTTGAAATGTAAGACAATAACGGGAAAGTCCTGTTATTGCTTTGCATGTAAAATTTAAAGGTCAACGTACCATAATCAGTACGCTAAAACTGAGGTATTAAATTACAAATTTAGTACCGGTACGTAGATATCATTGAAAGTCTAATCCAAGCTAATGTTGGAAGCTACGTAGGCAATCGATAAATTTTGCCAATTTCTATCAATATATTTAAGCAATATTGGCTTCTTTATAAAACAACACGCATTTAGGCATGCAGAAATATACAATTTGGTTTGTTTCGTATATTTAGGCTTAACATCCTTACGAAATACCGAGGTTATCAAGGAGAAGACTTTCGCTTAAACTGACATCCGAACCGCTACTTGGGTTACGCATGAAAGAAGGTTTGTGGTTCGCCCGAGAATTGAACATGGGACACCTTGATTAAAAGGTGAAAGGGAAATAAAACTATTGCAGGTGGTTTGATATCTGGAAACGTTACCATGAAATTCACACGATTCGCATTTTTCATTCTTTTTATTTTTGTGGTTTAAACCAGTTATTAAAAAAAAAAAAGTTGGTGTAAACCAGCCAACCCTAAAAGTAAACACTTCTTTTTAAAGAATACACAAATAACTAGCAAAATAGTATGTAGTATTTTTACTTCAAAATATTCCATACCCTCTTTTTGAAACAAAATAAAATTAAAATAAAACATAAGAGAAATACTTAGATTTATATGATACACTTAAAGGCTGCACATCTAGAGCTTTTGGTTCTGTATATTCTTGAAATTCTACAGTTAAGTTTTATAGAACCACCATCACAGTTTACCCAATCCTCAAGTTTTCTGAATTTTTAACAAGAGGGATTCAACATATCATTACGGAACTCCCCCCCCCAAAAAAAAAACTACGGAATATATTTAAGTTAAGCTAAATACAACTCCACAACAAACATGACTGAGTGATTAGCTTTTGCACTTCTATCGGGAAGTCCGGGATTCAACCAGCATTCGACCATTCTGACAAAGCTTTTCTTCATTCCATCTGTGAATGTAGAAATAGTGCGTGTACTGTGAGTTGGGCGACTTCCTTTTTTATTGTTTTTAAATCGTTATTATTACTAATTACCAGCAGTGACGGTTTTGCGAAGGTTAGGGAGGCGGTCTTTCGGACTGAAGCCCGTTCCCCAAAGTTACGGAATGTCTGCAACAAACGAAATATCTATTATTTATGCCTTTACTCATAAACTTTAAGCTCCCGTCAAATAAAAATTACGAATGTTTAAAAAAAACTAAACATTAGTAAGAAACCCTTCCCAAAATACTTTTCTACATCCGCCACTGATTCTCAGTATAAAATGATTTTTAAAGTTGTATCCGGAAGATTATTGCTAAACATATAAACGAAACGAAATATTATGCCTGTACTCATAAACTTCAAGCACTTCCCAAATAAAATTAGGACTTTTTAGGAAAGGAAACAATCAGAAAAAACCCTCCTAAAGTACTTTTCTAAATCCGCTACTGATTATTTGTATAAATTGGTATTCAAGGTTGTGTCCGGAAAATTATTGCTAAATCACTTCACAGCTACAGTATAACAGAAATATGGAAGTACGGCTTGACGGATATATTGAAAAACGTACGCTTTGACGGATAAATAGAAAAACGGGCAAGTTTAACTTTTGCGCTAGAAGCTAGAGTACTAAAAGCTCTTAGAAATGAAACACGGATGACAAACTAGAGAAGAAAAGAGATGTCGATAACTCAAAAGTTAAAATAAAGTTAAATAGCCTCTAAAATTACCCTCAAATACTACATTCTTCATGTTAGCTTTAATTCGTAAAACACGTGCTCCATCCATCTTGATGGTGAATTTCAGAGCGAAATATCACATTCAGGTCATGGAATTCTTATCTAACTATAGAATATACTATAAGAAAGCTATTTAAATAGAAAAATCATGAAGTTGAAAAAAGCCAAAATTTCCAAAATTCTCGTTTTTTTCCCAAAAAAGCCGGCTTTTTATGTGAAAAAAACCATCGATTCAAAAAAGCCGGCTTTTTTGCATCTCTAGTTAAAACAGAAGTGGAGGTGAAGCGAACTCCGTTGGGAACATTTAATCCTGAAACTATTCGTATTCTTTCGTATGCCAAAAAAAGTCACCATAGTGGGCTCTCCAATATTTTTGTGGAAGATTTTAATGACTTGAAAGTTACCAGAGGAATTGAATGTCAAACGGTATACCCCATATTTCCAATGAATGTTTTGTGGATTGCAGGCGCAGATATGCAGCCTGGGTGGAATGTATTCATGACCTCCGTAATGAGTAGAAGAGAAGATTCTGAGGATACATATATATTAGGAATTCCCTTTATAAACATGGATCCTAGCAATCCATCAACAATTTTCTCTGCTCTCAGTTATGCTGCAGAACAATGTCAGAAGCAACGCCGTGCCTGTATTGTTACGTTCGATCAACCATTGTTTTTAAAGGCGGCTGAAATTGTAGCGTCAGCAAATCCCAACAGTGGTGTCAAAAATTATTCTGAGGCTAGGAGGATTCCATCTATTAATGTCTTTTATGGGTGTTATTGGAAAGATAATGGAGGGGAGTGGTTTGGAAGATTTATGGGCTACAGTTTACGGTAAACTGACTGTGAACCACATTTGAATGGTCACGCATACGCAAGAGCTGTCCGTGCATATAGCCTTTTTGCTTGTGCGATTGTTAAAGTGATGAAGAGCAGTTTTCCTGAAATAAATGGCTATCTTGCATATTTGGAAAATATTTCTAAAGATCTTCTTGAAAAGAGTTTTAATGAACAAGATGTTCTAGAAGAACCAGCTGTTAAAGAAGCTTTGAGCAAATTTAACGATTTCTTGCAGGAGATTAGAACTTCAAGCAGAACAATTAAGCTGTGGGTTAATCTCCTTAGGTGAATTGACCTTATAATGCTGTTTATCTTTGCAGAAAGATCAGAAACTGGGATTTACATATGAATACAACAATTCAAATTCTACCATATTTTCATGCTGCCGGACATCTCCCCTATGCTAAATCCGCCTACTTGTATGCACAAGAGATGTGCAAACTTGAATCAAAACTCACAAATCAATAACTAATCCTTTTTAAGGAGAAAGGATTCTTCACTATTAGGCGGAAAGGCAAGTACTGGTCAGGAACGTGGTCTGATATGTGCATAGAACAAGATTTGATGCAACCCATGAAATCTGTTGGAGGACTAACACATGGCCGTGGCATTACTGACAATACTCTTTCAAAATGGGTACTTGGAACACCATTCTTTCTCAGGAACACCATTCTTTCTCAAAGTCCATGAGGCTGTAGAAGATTTTTTCGGAACAGCAATGCAGTTTAGCGAACAACACGTGTAACTACGAGAATCCAGAAAGAAGAAAGACTTGTCAGACTTACAGAAGTTTACAGCTTGGTTACAAGAACACAATCCTTTTACAAAGTTGTCTGGTGAACTGGTCTCTTTGGCCACTGGGTTTGTTTGTGATGATTCAATAAACTGTGATCAAGCATACGATGTCGGTTTGTCTACCATGAACAAAATTAAATGTAAAAATTTCCAAGAACTCAAACTGCACAGAAAAGGTGAAGACACAGGCAGCACAGAAGTCAGCAAGAGTAAGATCAAAAGAAGTCAATATCAATTCTCAACAGCTTTTTAATCGGATATTGTGTGCCTGTGCGCCAGCAAATTAAAGACATATTTCGAATATGAATTGGCAGTACGCCCACCAGCTCTGTTTGACGAAGTTTCTCTTTGAAAAGGTACAAAATCATCCTTGATGAAAGTTTTTGAAGAAGGAATCATCGAAGAACTAGATGTAAAGGATGCAACATATATTGTAGACGGAGGGTTTCTACAATTAATTAAAGAAAACGGACGCTCCAAAAAGACATTGAAACCTATTCCCACATCCAAGCCATTTGCACCAGACGAGCTTCTGTACATAATATCATGTTCGTGTAAGCAAGGATGTAGGCAATACTGTAAATGAAAAAAAAAAAAAGAAAAAAAAAACTAAAATAGATTACTCTGCAATGTGTAAGCACTGTATGGGCTGTCTTGCCTAAACTCACATTTCTATTCCGAGGAAGAACTTGTAGAATCAACATCCGAAAATTAAATAGTATACTGTATAGCTACGGAAGATTAAGTTGAAAATACTGCAGTAAGCATAGCGGACACGTTCAAAATTAAGATGTAAACATAATAAAAAATGTTATAGATATAATTTCATACGCTAATTGACTGAGGAGATCCAAGGCAAAAAATAGGGAAAGGGAGAGCAAACAAAAATATTTCAAATTTTTATAGTTTATTTGTTTATCTAGAAATTTTTAGATTTATAAAAAATAGAAAATAAAATAAAATAATTTTATCACTTTTTAAGAATAAAACAATGTGAAAATTATCACTGTGTTGAATAGTTTTGGAGATAATACCTTTTGTCAGAAACGCTTATTTGGAATGGTAATGGGGATAGAGTAAGGGTTAAAGGTTCACAGGGGAGGCAGGACTAAACAAAAATGCTTTTCTAACATGCAGTGGTTTATTATTTGAAAAAAAAAAGCTTTGTTATTTTTTTCTTTCGAAATGAAACATAGTGACTGATATTTGAGGCGAAAATTTGAGCCCGCTCGTCTTCAAACTTACCTCGCTACATGGCTAATTTTAAGAGTAACCATCACAATATATACACCGTTGGAAAGATAATTTTATGCTCTTTAAGATTTATTTGAAACATTTTTCCATATCACAACTCACTAAGGAAATATAAGAGGAAAAACAAAATGGCGCGGGCGATTTTTTTCATTTTTTACTCTTTAGGTTAAAATTGCCAAGAAACCATTAGGTTTATGAAAACCTTTAAGGAATACGAAATTGTAGAGCACATTTTACAGATTACGAGAAAAAAAGAAGCATGTCAATATGTCCATTAGTTTTGAAGATATGGTCTTTTTTCTAAAACTCCCATTTTTTAACTTTGAGGGGGCGTGGTGGGGAAAGCTCCAGGGGAAGGGGCGGGGACTTTTGGGAAAATGTTCCCCTCATAGTGGTCTATCACTTGGGAGAAAATCAGCTTTACCCAAATTTTTTCCTTGCAAAAACCTTTATTGACTGGGCTATTAGGTGACCTGTGTGTGCACATCTGGTCCAACCCTCTCCGGCGACCTACCAAGGATCATTGCGTGAATGCCAAGACGAGTCGCCGTTGTTATCCGTGCCAAAGGTGGACATACTGACAATTAGGTAGATAGTCATAATGTTCTGGCTGATGTGTGCGTATATATTAACTCGTATATTTTGTCTCGACTCGAATTTCGAGACGTCTCGTCTCGAATTCGAGTTGAGTGGAGACAGAACATGTCGAGTCGAGACAGAAACATATTTTCGAGTCGAGACACGAGTCGAGACAACATTTTCTCGAGACGAGTCGAGACAGGCTTAAATCTCGACTCGACTCGACTCGTGCGTATCCCTAAGTACAGTTGAAGTTTATAATAAACCATGTTCTGTAAATGGTAAGAAAATGGTGAATTTCTGCGGTAGAATGATATTTTTTTTTTTAAATTCCATGCTTATTTTGTTAGATATCGCCATGATAATTGTAGGATATATTATTGGAGTACTAAAGTTTATTTTCAGAAAGTTTTCGTCTGTCTGATGGCAGTGTTTCCAGCCAAAACAATTAATTCCCGATTTTAGGTGAAAAATTAGGAAAATTTCTCTTTTTCTTTCTATTTTTACCCTCTTGCAGGCTACATTGAAACAAACGTACCACTACCTGAAAGCTTCCTTTTTGCCCTACAGAACGCACCATAAAAAGTTTCAATAGTATAATTAGAGAAGCTGTAGCCCCGGCCTATCTATTGACTTTTGGTTTTGAGGCATAAAAAGTGTCAAAATTTCATGTGTATGATGACAGATTTTTTTCTTTCCCTCTTTGAATGGAAGCCAGCGACTTCAGGATTTCACTGTACCTTGTCAACACACCAAACATTTTTTTAGGTGACTTGAACCATATAGCAGCAGTGGTGCTAGATACAAAAAAAAAAAAAAAAAAAAAAAATGAAATTTGGTTAGGGATTTTTTTGTAAATTTTCACCCCTTTATTTCCCTCAATAGTTTCCCACCCGTTGGCAACACTGCAATGCAAATTACCCCCCAAAATAGCCACATCCATTTTCTAAAAAACAAGGCCTAAACCATATCAATCGAATGAATGGTTTTTGAGAAATAAGTCACTAACTGAAAATGTAGGAAAACGCCAAAAATGACCTGGGTCCGAAAGGAATAATCACACAATTTTGCTCGTATAGGTAGAAAGAAACAAACGATTTGTAAGTTACGAGGGCTTCGACTCAAGTTCTGTTGATTATTTCAATAATCTGAAACATAAATCAATAAATAATAGTTGCCAGGAAAAAAAACAGACATTTGAGAAAAACATGAAAAAGAACGAAGTTTTTTATTGAAAAGAAAACTTCATAGAAAAAAAAACGTTTTTTTACAACACTATTTAGGTGAGGATTTCACCAGTTGATTTTGGCTACATAGTAAGTGAACACCCTGTATATCAGTATTGCATTTCGAACTGTGTGTTTTTGAGCTAATCAAAATAGTGGATATTATGAAATTCTAACTACCTACATTTCGAAATTCTGTTATTTTTTAAATGTTTATCGAGGTTTTCTATTTTGGAGAAGATACACAAACAGACGAAAATCGCAAATGTACCTAGTATATAGTATATTCGTAATCGGTAGGGGTGTGTCTGTCACAGCCAATAGTGTCTGTGTCACTGTTAAGACATGGTCTGATATTTTACAGAATATATTTTTACACAAATACTACATACACTATGTGATCAAAAGTATCCGGACACACCCCAAAACATACGTTTTTCATATTAGGTGCATTGTGCTGCCACCTACTGTCAGGTACTCATTATCAGCGACCTCAGTAGTCATTAGACATCGTGAGAAAGCAGAATGGGGCGCTCCGCGGAACTCACGGACTTCGAACGTGGTCAGGCGATTGGGTGTCACTTGTGTCAGAAGTCTGTACGCGACATTTCCGTACTCCTAAACATCCCTAGGTCCACTGTGTCTGATGTGATAGTGAAGTGGAAACGTGAAGGGACACGTAGAGCACAAAAGCGTACAGGTCGATCTCGTCTGTTGACTGACAGAGACCGCCGACAGTTGAAGAGGGTCGTAAAGTGTAATAGGCAGACATCTATCCAGACCATCACACACGAATTCCAAACTGCATCAGGATCCGCTCCATGTACTATGACAGTTAGGCGTGAAGTGTGAGAACTTGGATTTCATGGTCAAGCGGCTGCTCATAGGCCACACATCACGCAGGTAAATGCCAAACGACGTCTCGCTTGGTGTAAGGAGGGTAAACATTGGACGATTGAACAGTGGAAGAACGTTGCGTGGAGTGACGAATCACGGTACACAATGTGGCGATCCGATTGCAGGGTGTGGGTATGCCGAATGCCCGGTGAACGTAATCTGTTAGCGTGTGTAGTGCCAACAGTAAAATTCGGAGGTGGTGGTGTTCTGGAGTGGTCGTGTTTTTCTTGAATGGGTCTTGCACCCCTTGTTTTGCGTGGCACTCTCACAGCGCAGGCCTACATTGATGTTTTAAGCACCTTGTTGCTTCCCACTGTTGAAGAGCAATTCGGGGATGGCGATTGCATCTTTCAACACGATCGAGCATCTGTTCATACTGCACGGCCTGTGGCTGAGTGGTTACACGACCATAACATCCCTGTAATGGACTGGCCTGTACTGAATCCTATAGACAGAGTCCTGAATTGAATCTTATAGAACACCTTTGGGATGTTTTGGAACGCCGACTTCGTGCCAGGCCTCACCGACCTACATCGATACCTCTCCTCAGTTCAGCACTCCGTGAAGAATGGGCTGCCATTCCCCAAGAAACCTTCCAGCACCTGATTGAAAGTATGCCTGCGAGAGTGGAAGCTGTTATCAAGGCTAAGGGTGGGCCAACACCATATTGAATTTCTGCAGTACCGATGGAAGGCGCCACGAACTTGTCATTCATTTTCGCCGAGGTGTCCAGATACTTTTGATCACATAGTGTATGTATATTTAGCTATAAACAGTCTGATCCAAAAGAACCGTCAGTTATTGGCAACGAACGATATACTTTTTAGTTCGTTTCTGATCATTTTCTCAAAAACTATGCATCAGAATTTACCCTTATGTATGTCGTTTTGTTAAGCTCGATGTGATCTATCAACTGATATGTCTTATCGGTTTAGAATCATCGGAGAATATTTAAGTAAGTAGTAAATGAACTTCAAGAGATAATCATAATTTTGAACTTTATTTCAATAACCACACTACGTGCTATCATCCTGCTAGTGTCGTAATAAAGGCCTTCATAAAGGGTATACTTCAGCATCAAATGGCGTAGTTTTGTTGACCATTCATTTACAGATATTTCGTTTCCTTAATTTTCTCAAGAACTACGCATGGGCTTTTACATTAGTTTTTCTTCTTGTCAGTAAGATCTATCGACCGGCGTATGACTGACTTGTGGACTTTTTTTTTTTTTTTTTGTCGTGAAACACTAATCAGATTTTAGAATTATTCAAATCTCTGTACAGTGTGTTCGCTGTTCCGCAATAGACGGGGCTTTTTAAGAAGTAACCTGAAAATACTATGAGAGTACAAAACAATATCGGGGAAAATTTTTGAAATAGTATGAAAACTGAAAATTAGATTTTAGTGTCGTAACATCATATGGTTAATCTACAAAACTCAAATGGTTCTCCTGCGTTACGGGCCCGTTAGTTACGCCACTGACAGATCCCTTGATTGTAATAGCATCGATATCCTTTTAAATAGAATTAAAGAGGATACAAACATACTTCCATGATATTGTGACAACCCAGCCAATAATTAACATCTGGATCTTGCAGTGTTTGCACAAATCCTGTTGCCTCAATAAATATTTTTTTGTCACACTCAATCTGTTTTTAATCTTGCTCAAAGTGAAAATATTTAAGCAAATTATTATTTTGATGATAATAAAAAACTGTATTAACTGTACGAAGTTGGAAATATCACACTATCGGTTGAACAATATCTAGCACATTTTATAAACTAATCTGTTCTTTTCGGAGCCTTGTCTGTCTTATTAATCGTTTAAAAAAAATGTACGAGGAAGACTATGCCTCGATTTTATGTGCGTAACAGTGAATGTAATCTAGACTGGGATCCTTACTTTGATCAAGCATTGCACTCCACCCTCGTGTTCGCTCGGCATACGAATTTAAATTTCCTACAATAGATGAGGCCACGGTGAGTCACCTCCTGGTGCATGGGTCCCTTGTTCAATTTCATCTGGCGCCAAGTGGGCTTTGTGGTGGACAAACACCGTGTGTGTGTGTGTGTGTGTGTGTGAGAGAGAGAGAGAGAGAGAGAGAATTTTTCGGGATTTTCCTGCTTCCTCCAGTTTCCTTCATTCTGTCATTTTATTCGTCATATATATATAATCAACAAGTTCTTCAGATCTGCATATGGGCATCCTTCCTAATATCATTTTACAGCTTTACTCTGATTTAAGTTTTCCTAACAGCAAAACTCATTTCATTATTTAAATGATTTTCTCTGGCAAACTATATACATTTGTTTCCCCCACTAAGAATTTTCAGGACATTTATGCCAATTTTATTCCACATGTCTTCTGCATATAATAAATGCACGAAAAACAGATAAAGGTTCATTTAATACACACTACAGGATAGTTGCACTTCTAGTTTCACTTTTTCTACACGCTTTTACTATGTATTGTGTCACGTGGATAGTATTTCCATTAGATAGGCAAGATCAATATTATGAGTGCATAGTGCACTGTGTGGTATAACGTTTAATTCCATTCACGCTTCGTTATATATTTGCCCTAAGTTCGTTTTGATGTAATAAAGAATTACTTAAACATACTTCACTAATTAACTGTTCAAAATGACAAAAGACAGAATACGATATATGCGGATTTATGTATTTTTCGAAAATACTTTAACATTTACCTTCTTAATTTTTGCAAAATATCTTCTTTTTAAACGAATATACACTGTCAATCCATTCTAAGTGATCAAGCATGTGCCGCTCGACCATCTCAAAAAAAAAAAAAAAAGTATTTATACTATATCAGAGTACTTGAAAACCAAAAGCATTGAATTTTTAAAACATCTCGTAGCGACGGAACGGCAGCCGCCATTTTACGTTTTCTTGATTTCAGGCGTTTACGTTGTTTTGAATATCTCAGCATGTATTTGTCCTAGCAAATTGAAAATTGCTGGCCGTCTCCAACTTGTGCAGAGCTAAAACTTTGATCTCTTAACATTTTTGCCTAAAACCACTTGAAAGCAGAGATGTTCACCCTCGCGAGGGTGGCCCTCTCGAGGGCATCCTCACCCTCAAGTTCCCTCGCCCACAGTGACGCGAGGGCGAGGAAAAGCTTCGACGAAGAGGGCGAGGACAAGTTTCGGCAGCGAGGGTGAGGATGCGCGAGGGCGAGGACAAGCTTCGATGGCGGGGGTGAGGGTGCGCGAGGGCGAGGAAAAGCTTCGACGAAGAGGGCGAGGGTGAACGAGGGTGAGGGCCAAGTGTTACTGCGGGAGCGAGGGTGCAAGATGACTAGAGACAACTTCCTTCAGGAGAACGAGGGCACGTGAGGGAGGAGGACAAGCTTCCTTAAATCAACTGTTTTGGAGTTTGCTGTTTGACCTCTTTTGGAGAGAGGCAAAATTTAAAATATCTTCTGCCATGTCCCCTAGATGAAAAGTTAGTGTCAGCAAGGTTATACATTAATCGTAATTTTCCTTTCAATTAATTGCAGTAGACAATTTCTCGTGTGTACGTACATAATTATTAAAAATAATAATGCAAATAAGAATAATATTTGATTTTTCCCATGAAAGTTTCCGAGTAGAAATAGCGCTACATTAAGTAAGTGTGCCTCATTGTTGCCCTCCCTGTGCTGGAGACGTTTTAGATAAGAAGTGTCTACTACACTGTCATGTTTAAAGAGTGTTGGTAGACAGACAGACAGTCACTCACGTCATTCAGCAGTAAATGACAAGAGCGCTGATATCTGAACAAACGCAAACAATCAATGAGAGAACCATCAGAACGCAGTAGATCAGATGGAAAAAGACTTGATGGAATGACTTTGGTTCATAGATGGCCATTTTGCTCTGGACTCTCTCGGACTCGGGCTCACTTCCCTCAGTTGGACTCGCGCTGACTTATTTCATTGGCGCTCGGGGTAGCGCTTAATTATTGAACCCGAGAACGGTTGAGCGCGAATGCCGAGCTAGCGAGCGTTGGGCTCGTGAGTTTGGATGCCCATGAAATGGGCTGATTAATAGCATACATCCTTTTCCAATGTCCACCACTGATGAAGTAGTTACAATTAATCAGAATTTTTAACTTTTCATAGTTTTGTGACAGCCCAAACTATTATCTGAATCGATATTTGTTAAAATAATGTCAGTCACTATTGTATCGATTTTCATTGTTTCTGCTTTTATAATCTACGTGGGTAGAGCTATCATTTAGTTACAAAATAAATAATATGTTTTTTCTTGTCCTTAAATAGAAATATCTGACACGTTAATACTGAAATTTTGTTAAAAGAGCTGCTTTAACAAAATGAATTTAATAAGTTCCACAAGACATAAGTTGTTTATGCAGCCGAAATTTGCAACTGTTGACTGATTGCCGTTTAGCGTCCTCTTTCGTCGGCGAGGCTATATGAGAAGTGGACCTATAGGTTTAACGCGGAATTCGATCCACTGTCGTTCAATGTTCTCCCACTCGGAATTGTCCCCAGAACCCCATGCACTAAAGGTTCGCGTGCAAGCCAGTGAGATAGGGTTTGTATGTTGTGTTGTTCAATGATTTTTATTGGGAATAAAATACGTTACAGGATGCTATACTGATTGTAAATATTATAGTGCAAGTATTGAACGATTGTGTGGTAAAAGGAGAAATATAAATTTGGACAAATTAAAAAAAGGCCCGAAAAAAACTGTAGGATATATGAAACATATAAAACTTAGGAAAAGCCACTTCAGCAAAACGAGCAGGATTGAACAAACGAGCAGGTTTGTTGTGGGTAAACAGTTTAATCATATTATTAATTTCGCACAAATGTGCCACACATCATAGCATGGGCGGCGATTAGGGGGGCAAAGGGGGATAGTTACCCCCCACTCTTTTGAAATGACCCATTAATGTCGCCATATAGTTTCATTTGGAAATATAAAGTTTTTGTATGTATTAAGGTTCATAGATTGAAAATGGTGCCATAAAATATTTGCCGTTCCGTGAGTACGTATTAGTTGTCTTCCCGTGCAGTTAAGAAAGCTACAGGAGTTGCGTTTTAATTGCCACGAAAAATGGCTCAAAAATTAACCTATCCGAGTGTACTTTCATATTCATTTCTTCTTACAAGGGCTCGATATGTTAGTCAGCCGCTTTGGAACTAATTGAGATAACATTTCGCAGAAAAAGAAGTCCTTCATAAGCAATGTTCTGGGGGGGGGGGCACACTTAGTATCCCGGGGCGGCACTGCAGGTATTATTCTATTCATTATTATATTATAGACGTATTATTTTGGTCTCCTTCGGGGGGAGGCTCTCAGAGCTTCGGGGGGCAGTACCCCCCAAAAAAATATGTCTGGAAGAAACACTCTTCACAACTTATTCTGTAATTGCTCAAAAATTGACAGTTCCTGAAATGTCATTTCTTCTTTCTAATAGTAAGGAATATTTGATTTGATTTTTTTAAATATCCCTTCAGCAGTGAGACTATATGAGACGTGAACCTACCGATTAACGTAGAATACGAACCACATAAGCTCCCGCCAGGAATCGAACCCGGGTCTCCCACGTCAAAGTTGCGGCATTGTTTTGCAGTGTAATGTACGAGTTCAGGGTGTACATATACAATTTTGTATATACAATTAAATTTAGTGAATTCAACATGATTCTAGGTTTTAGGATTATTTGGGATAACTGGAGTGTGGAGTGATTCTAAGTATTGTTGAAATAAATGAAATGAAATCTTTAAGTTTAACGTCCCATGGTTATGCCGGTTAGGACAGACTTCTGGTGGGGGTGGTGGGTTGTAATACTGCTACTTAGAGCTACTTTTAAGAGCTCCAAACTCTGGGGTGCGTTTTATTTGTATATATAAAATAAAGAAGTTTCCTCTTCTGGGGGGGGGGGCGATCGCCCCCCTGGATCCGCCACTGACGATAAGGAAATAATTCAACAAATAGGTTGAATAATTGATGCTCTGATCCTCACGAAGGAGGCCCTCTCGAGGCCTCCTCAACCTCAATTACCCTCGCCCTCAATGATATGAGGGCGAGGGTGCGCGAGGGCGAGGAAAAGTTTTGAGCACGAAGGCGAGGGCGAGCGAGGATAATGAACAACACCTATCGCGAGGGCGAGGGGGAGGACAAGCTTCGATGGCGAGGGTGAGGGTGCGCGAGGGAGAGGTAAAGCTTCGACGGAAAGGGCGAGGGTGTGCGAGGGCGAGGAGAAGCTTCGACAGCGAGGGTGAGGGTGCGCGAGGGCGAGGACAATCTTCGATGGCGAGGGTGAGGGTGCGAGAGGGCGAGGAAAAGCTTCGACGGCGAGGGTGAGGGTGAGAGAGGGCGAGGAAAAGCTTCGACGGCGAGGGCGAGGACAAGTTTCGGCAGCGAGGGCGAGGGTGCGCGAGGACGAGGACAAGCTTCGATGGCGAGGGTGAGGGTGCGCGAGGGCGAGGACAAGTTTTGGCCGCGAGGGCGAGGACAAGCTTCGACGGCGAGGGCGAGTTTGCGCGAGGGCGAAGACGAGTTTCGACAGCGAGGGTGAGGGCGCGCGAGGGCGAGGCCAACTGCTACTGCGAGGGCGAGGGTGAGTGAGGTCGAAGTAAAATGAACATCTATGCTTGAAAGGGATGAAATCGTGGCCTACAATAGCAACATATTTGGACATTGAAGACATGTTTGGGGAGAGGAAACAACTGACGTAGAGGTCCGAATTTGCGCCTGCGTGTAGTACGAGATCATAAGTTTATACACAAAATTCCAGACCTGTAGCTGCTCCCAAAGGCCTGAAAAAATCGTGAAGTTGGGGAATTATGTTAATTCGGCATATTTCACTGTCCCAATATCTCCAATCAACTGGAAACTCGTTGTTTTGAAGTAAAATAAAGTAGTATGAGTTAGTCCAGTCAAGGCTCTCAGTCTCGTTTCTTTCCTCTAGTTGTGACTCACTGTCTTATCACACCCACAGCAACACTTACTGTTGAAGAATGCCACTATCAGCAGAAGGCGAGAAAAGTCAAAATGCACACTTGGAAAAAAGTCCATGAGTATTTATTTTTCTTGCTGCTTGTTATATCAATGATATTCAGTTCTATTTATTCTTGTTTTAACTGTCATCTCATACAGGAAACTGTTATCCTTTTGTTTGATCTATATTCCCCAGTCAGTGTTTACAGTGAGTGAGCGTTCACTGACTGGGAAATACAGATCAAACGAAAGGACAACAGTCTGCTGCATGAGCTGACAGTTAAAGCAAGAAGAAACAGAATTGAATGTCATTGATATAGCAAACAGCAATGAGTACTTACGGAGTTTTTGCCGAGTGTGTATTTTGAGTTTTCTCGCCTTCTGCTGAAAGCGGCATTCTTCACCAGTAAGTGTTGCTGTGGGTGTGATAAGACAGAGTCACAACTAGAGGAAAGAAACGAGCTTGAAATCCTTGACTGGAATAACCATTCATCCTACTTTATTTTACTTCACAACGAGTTTCCAGTTAAATTTGTGAACAAAACACCACCTAGAGTATGACGTCAGTCCTTAATACTTTGACCCCCTTCTGCTCAAAAACACAAAACGTGCTGTTGTGTGTGTGTGTTATGGTATACTAAAGGAGTAACTATTCCCGAAGTTTCAGTTTTTTCTTTTTTATCCAGGCCCATTGGAGATATTGGACAGTGAAATATGTCGAATTGGCATAATTCCCCAACTTTTCGATTTTTTGAGGCCTTTGGAAGCAGCTACAGGTCTGCAAATTTTTGCGTATAAACTAATGACCCCGTACTAAATGCACACAAATTCAGACTTCTACGTCAGTTGTTTCTCTTACAAACGTCTTCAATATCCAAAAATGTTGCTACTGTAGGCCCTGATTTCATCCCTTTCAAGTGATTTTAGGCAAAAATGTTAAGAGATCAAAGTTTTAGCTCTGCACAAGTTGGAGACACCCAGCAATTTTCAATTTGCTAGGACAAATATATGCTGAGATATTTAAAGCAATGTAAACGCCCGAAATCGGGAAAACGCAAAATGGTGAGAGCCGTTGCGTCGCCATTGGATGCTTTAAAAAAATAATTAATTGTGGTTTTGAAGTACTCTTATATTGACTCAACATTGTCACCTTTGATCATCAAATTAACGATTCCCGTTTGTTCGGAGGCTATTTATAGAACGATAATATGTGTATGTTATTATGGACAATGGTCCGTAACATATATTTTTCTTTATGGCCAGATCTGTCTATTTATGTTATTAAGTTTGGGCCAGACATGAATATGTATGCTTTTTACAGTTAGTTTAGAACAACATCTTGGAAGGTACTCATTTTGACATCATGATTATGTCATGCATGCCGTAGAGGAAATTTTACACGTCTTCGACAAATCATTTTTTAACAGCGGCATCAACGCCTTGTAGTGCGTGGAGTTAGCGTAAAAATATTTCACTTCCGGCTACCAGTCTGCAATCTTATACAATTCTTATATGTATACCAAAGGACAAGAATCCGCCGGGAGACACTTGATCTGACGTCCGAAACTCATGTGATGACGTCATCAAAATGGCGGACAGCTCGATTCAAAAAATAAGCCATATCTCCGTTATTTATGGACCGATTTTCTTCAAACAAGGCTCATTTTAAAGGAAATTAAATTTGCAATAAGACATGTTACCAAAATATTTTCTCTAAAATTAACCGTTTCGGAGTTATTTAAGAATTTAATAAATTAATGAGAATTTATTGAAGAAAAATACAAAATAACTCCGAAACCGTTAGTTTTAGACGAAACACTTAGGTAACGTGTTGTATTGTAAATTTTATTACCTTTAAAATGAGCTATTAACGAAGAAAATCCGTCCATAAATAACTGAGATATCGCACATAACGTGTTAATTACATTATTAAAATGACGGTCACGACTTCTAACAGATAGCGACAAATTCAGCCAAAACACTTCACTTCCATATACTAGTCCCAAATTTTACACAGTATTTATATACATAATAAATAATTTTAAAATACCTGGGAGACACTTGATTTAACACGCTGAACTCCTATGTTGACGTCATCAAAATGGCCGCCGGGATTAAAAACATAGATTTGCTTAAATTCAACTATCTCCGTTACCGATCATTTTATTGAGTCTTCCAATTGTTCCATTTGAAAGAGCATGAAATATGTTACAAAAATGGCATTCGATTTAGTTCATAGGTAAACGGTTTATGAACTATGCGTCATGTCGCAAATGTTACAGGGAAAAGCCAATTTGATACGTTTGTCGAAGATCGGTTGATCCTTAGAAAAGTTTCCATCCATGAAGTCATCAAAAGGAAACAACCTTCCCTTGATGAGTGCTAAGAAAGTCACAGTTAAGTCCATTGACAAGCAGAAAATAGTAGATCTGAGAAACGACAGTACTCTTTTTGCCAAATTGTACGTTGCTAGTCAATCAAGGGGAATTCTTCAAGGGGAATCAGAAAGTTCTTTGTCCATGAAAATAGCTCATGTCCACCTTCCATATCCGACCGCGGTAAACTCAGAAAACCAATAAAAAAAATCCGACGTGGTGTCCTGTATCGTCGAGTCAAGTGGAGTTCGGGTGACCACTGCTCATTAGCCCGAAATTTCTTCGCTCATAATCGAAACAGCAACCTTGATCCATATGCTTGTCCCTAAATCCAGCCGGACATTTCAAGAGTATTGCAACCAGATTGTTAAACCATACATTCTAATGAGATTAAGATCTGTGGAAAGAGTTGACCAAGTTTTTGACCGCTACCTAGAAGAAAGCCTAAAAAATGACGTAAGACAGTCGAGAGGGTCTGGGCTCAGAATAAATGTAAAATCTAATGTTGTCATCCCCAAGTTTTTCAGTAAGTTCCTTGCTCACAGTAAAAACAAAGAAGAACTCTGAATTTTTAGCTGAAAACCTGGTCAAAATGGATCTCTCCGCCGGGGAAAAAGTCATTTGCACCTAAAGAGACACGGTAATTGGATCGCAAATGGAGGCGACATTTGAAGCTATATCTTCCGAGTTCCATGAAGAAGCAAATGCCCGTCTCCTACTTCATGTATGGCATGCCATGGAATACTCGAGTTGTTCTAAGGTTATGGTGAAAAAGTGATAGTAATTGTTGGTAGTGACGTGGTAGTAATTGCTATGTATGCCTTTTCTAGACTCAATACACTGAAAGAATTTTGGATGGAATACGGCAGTGGAAAGCATCTCCAATACTTTCCGATCCACGAGTTGCACAACAAAGTTCCACAAGGAGTTCAGATCTTTTGCCTTTCTTCCATGCATTAACGCGGGCTGACACTTTGTCAAGATTTGCAAGTATTGGTAAAACCACTGCATGGAAAACGTGGATGACTTTCCGAGACGTAGACAAAATTTTTTCGGCATATTCTCAAGTTCTGGACAACATCTCTGAAGATGACGACACGTTTTTACTCATTCAACGCTTTGTAGTTCTTATGTACCATTCATCAAGTTCTGCAGAGACCGTCAATGAGACCAGGCGGATTCTCTTTACCCAGCAAAACAGACCCATTGAAAATATTCCACCAACCAGCAACGCTCTGTTGCAACACTTGAAGAGGGCCATCCTACAATGTTCTTTGTGGACAAACTGTCTTCAACGGAACAGTCAACACATGGATCCTTGTGAGTGGGGATGAAGAAGACCGCAGATGACTACGAACCCCTCTGGTCGACAAGCCCAAACTTCACCATGGAAAAGCTAACAGAGTTGATAGCATGCAAGTGCAAACAGATTTGCACGCGCTGTCGAGGTGTAAAAATACACGAACTTTGCCCTTTACTTTGTAGTTGTGAGGGTCAATGCAGAAATTAAACAAACTTGTCACTTTGTTTAAAGTTTACATTGTTTTCAATAGTTGTGCCTTCCGCGTTAATAATACATATGGACTGTACATGCATGCTTTCATTGTGAGAAACTGTTGTAAATATCTGTTACCCTTCCTAAAATAAGAAAAGTATTTTCTTTTTCATTTTGCCAATCAGTAAAAAGAAGGCATTGGATCCACTAAAAGATGTAAATATCTATTTTTATTTTCATGTTCACTCTTTGGTGGTATAATTTATAATTCAAGATGAACCACTCAATAAATAATTATACAAGCATGCAACATTGCAATGGGTGTAATGTGTATTTACTTGAGTTAACGCCTTTTGTAATAACAGAAATGTCATTGCAAAATACACTAAGCCAACAGCAACCACTTTAAGACATTGATATTTTACCCCTTTCCACGTTGTCATCGCCATAAACCATTTACAATCGAATAAAATTGTTGTAGCTTATTTCATGCTCTTTCAAATGGAGAAATTGGAAGACTCAATAAAATGATTGGTAACGGAGTAAAGTGTATTTAAGCAAACCTATGTTTTTAATCCCGGTGGCCATTTTGATGACGTCAACATAGGAGTTTAGCGTGTTAAATTAAGTGTCTCCCAGGTATTTTAAAATTATTTATTATGTATATAAATACTGTGTAAAATTTGGGACTGGTATATGGAAGTGAAGTGTTTTGGCTGAATTTGTCGCTATCTGTTAGAAGTCGTGACCGTCATTTTAATAATGTAATTAACACGTTATATGTGATAAACCAGTTATTTATGGACGAATTTTCTTCGTTAATAGCTCATTTTAAAGGTAATAAAATTTACAATACAACACGTTACCTAAGTGTTTCGTCTAAAACTAAGGGTTTCGGAGTTATTTTGTATTTTTCTTTAATAAATTCTCATTAATTTATTAAATTCTTAAATAACTCCGAAACGGTTAATTTTAGAGGAAATATTTTGGTAACATGTCTTATTGCAAATTTAATTTCCTTTAAAATGAGCCTTGTTTGAAGAAAATCGGTTCACAAATAACGGAGATATGGCTTATTTTTTGAATCGAGCTGTCCGCCATTTTGATGACGTCATCACATGAGTTCCGGACGTCAGATCAAGTGTCTCCCGGCGGATTCTTGTCCTTTGGTATACATATAAGAACTGTATAAAATTGCAGACTGGTAGCCGGAAGTGAAATATTTTGGTGGTATCTGACACTAACTCCATGCACTATTGAACAAAAATGTGCTAAATGTGTTTACTAGGTAAGGAACAACTATGTTGAAAAGTAACACCATCCACAAACTCTCTGCTGCTCCGTTCATTGGTAGGCTTAGAATTTTCGTCACAACCCTCATACACATTACATAAGTAGAGCGTTTGAAAATTGTAATTGTATGAAAAGATGAAAGTCCAAACGTGCTTTACACCTAGTGTATTGTGATTTCCGTAGCGTATCAGAACACAAAAGTAAAAAGAATAATTCGCGGTAATTATGGCATTCATAATGGCAATGAAGCTTGGGTTTTTAAGCTATCCTAATAAATACCAGAATTTTCATTCACGAATTAAAAGAAAATATTCAGACCAGCACTATAGTTTTACTTCTTTACTAGAGCTCTGTAATTTTTAATTTAGATTTGTCATACATGAATAGTATGCAGGTTGTCCCAAAACTTTATGTAGTCTTCAGATATAGACAAACAAAATATGTTCGTGGCAACATACACTGCCGGTCAATAGTTTCCGGACAGGTGCTTCAACTTACATTTTTATGAGCTAATCAATATATATTCGATAGGGAAAGCAACCAATTCGAAATATTTTATTTGCGTAAGCCTCTATAATGTCTCAGGAGGATAATAGACGTTTTTCGTTTATGTAACATGTTTACATGTAGTAAAAAAGAAAGATTATTGAAATATTGAATTATTGTCGGCGATTATTTTTAATTAAAAATAACGTGATCAGGATCATGAAATAACTTTGCCTGATCGAAGTACGGTTAAACGTTAGAAGTTAATTCCTTTTTATAGTTATCCCTGGAATATAATTCCTTAGTATACACGCCTTATCAGACATAAATAATGTCAGGAGTTTACATTATTAGTAAACAATATTATAAGATACAGTACAGTGAAGTTTTGAACAGTGTTTGTGTATATGTTTTTGCCTCTTCTGAGGATTTGTTTCCGTTATTGTTAGAAATCATGCACAGAGGTAAGATATTAAGTGAAGAGGTACACGTTGGTATCATTGCGCCTTATAATATGGGCTTTTCTATTCGTCAAATACCTTTCAAACTGAAATAGACTCCATCTACTTTTGGTGATTTCTTAAAGTGTTTTCAGCGAAGACGAAAGAACGTGGACAAAAATCAAACTGGAAGGTCTCGTAGTACATCACGTACGAAAAATCGTATTATTGTATTGTTTGTCAAAAGAAATTTGAAACTTACTGCAGCGGAACTCCAATCAGAATTTAATCGTAGTCACCCTACAAACATTTCAGTTGTTATTGTGAATCGACATTTGAGTGTAACTACACTCTGGGTAAGAGTTGATGTGCAGAAACCATCGCAGGTTCAGTGGAAGCAAGTAACAGAGGCTCCAATGGACACTAAAGAACAAAAAATTGGCAACAAAGCAGTAGAAACGCGTATTATGGACTGACAAGTCAAAATTTCAAGTTTTTGATCAACGACATCGAGTTTATGTTCGAAGATCTGTTACAGAAAAAATGCGTCCTGACTGTGTAACCCCGATTATTAAAAATGGAGGAGTTTCTGTGATACTTTCGAGGTGTTTCGCAAGTTCTGGAGTAGGTTGGATTCACAAAATACAAGGAAATTGGACAAAAATGGTTATTATTTCGTTTTAAGCAGCCATATTATTCACTCAATTTGATTTGTTTGGTCGCAGATTCCCTTTTGTGCAAGATACTGATCACAAGGACACGCCCAAACTTTGTTTTAATTATTTTAAGAAGAAACAAGCCAAATGAGATTATTTGTATCATGGAATGGCCTTCCCAGTCTCCAGATCATTCATAACCCGCCGAACTTCTCCGGGAAGAGCTTGCCAGAAGTGTACGAAAAGACTGTCCAACATCTGCTGCTGATGCGTTTGATATTCTGCAGAACGCCTGGAATAATAATTCAGATGAAAATCTTCAAAAACTTGTAAGCCACATGCTACGATTGGTGAAACGAGTGAAAGTGGCAAACGGCAGTTTCTTTGACGAGAAGAACATTTAAAGAATTTGACAATTTTCTTTGTTGGATAACGTTATTATGTTATTCTGATGTTAAAACTATCACTGTGTTCCTAAACTACCAAATATCTTGTCCAAAATTGCGCCGTATTACAAGCCTAACTTAATATTTCCCTGTTTTTTGATCTGTCCGGAAACTTTTGACCGGCAGTGTATGTCTGATAGTGCCTTACGCAGGAATGTCGCGTGCCACATGCAAAGATATTAGCACTAGGTACTGACAAGCTGAGTTTTCATGGGATGGTATTAATGTAAATTTATTCTTATCTACCGCAGGATATGCCTTGAAAAAAATGTTGATGGTAGCTGGTAGGTTGACAGCTTGCCGCGGAAAGAACAGTGTGTGGTGCGTATTGTTGATTGTCATGTTTAGATAATCTGTCATCGATGTTCAAATCAATATTTGATTTAGATTTTCCATAAGCGTATTCAAGATAGGTGTGACAGAATACGACACAATTTAGTCATTTCTGAACACATGCGCAGAGCTGTGCGACGTCGGTGCAAGACCTGGATTCAAGTTAAGTTTTCACATTTTCAGCTCTAAGATTAATGTGATAAGATAGGCGTAGTTGAACATTCCTTCCAAATTCGGAAAGCAAGCATAGTGAAAACAAATTTCGCTATAGGCTTTTGTCTGTTCTAAGTCTGGCCATCATATTCATCAGATGTAACTGCATTTCCATTTGGACTAGGTAGAAGAAACGCACGGGGCCAAATGCTTATCGACTTCTATAGACAACCTGATATTGTGGTGACGAATACGTGGTTTAAGAAAAGAAAATCCAAGCTGTACACGTGGAAAAGCTTTGGAGATAATAAACGCTACCAAATCTATTACATTCTTGTCAAACAACGTTTTAAAAAATAGCATATGAGACGTGAAAACACTACAAAGAGCATTGATTCAGATAAGAAGTGACTGAAGAAATATTCTGTGCAATGGGCGATATGGTATGTAATGTAGAAAATAGTTGGGGAAAAGTTAAACAGATTCTACTAGATACACTCCACAATAACATTTGTAGAATTCAAAGAGTACCGAGGAAGCCATGCATAACTGAAGTGATGCTTAAGAAGGTGGAAGAACGCAGAATGGCGAAAACCTTAGACAAGAAGAAATCAGAAGGCTGAATAATGAATTGAAAAGAGAGACGAACAAAACCAAAGAGAAGTACATGAACAGGTATGTGAAGAAATAACAGAACTTCATCGGTGCGGCAGATAAGAGATGTTGTATCAGAAAGCAGTTAAATTAGGAGGGTAAGCTAACAAATGTACACACACATTTGGAATCTGAGATCAACAAGGTCATGTAGTCACTGTCTATCAAAGAATCCTTAGAATCTGAGAGAATTGCATAAAGGATCTCTATAATCAGAAGAGCCATCTCAAAGATATTGCGATCGAAGCAGAAAAGTAGGTGGATGATGAAGAAAAAGTAGCCAGTATATTGAAAAGTGAAATAGTACAAGTCAAGCCATCAAACACATGAAGGAGGAAGACAACTCGAGACGACATACCAGGAGATTTGCTCAAGGGATTATGAAACCATGCAGTGAAAGTATTGACTTCACCTACTAACAATATCTACCTGAGTGGAGAATGGCCAAAGGGTTTTGTTGGTGGTACAATGGTTGCATTATCCAAGAAAAAGCAAGCGAAGAAGTTAGACGATCAGAGAACCATTAGCCTTATTTCCCACACTAGAAAGATTATTGCGCGTGTACTGAATAGCCGGCTGGAAAGTAAGATTGAAGACATGTTTGAGAAAGATCAATTTGGATTCCGAAAGGAAAAGGGACCAGAGATAGTACTGGGGTGATGAGAATTATGTCGGAACGAGGAATCCTTGACGTAAAGGAAAAGGAAGCGTTGTGTGTATGCTTCACCGAGTGGCAAAAATCTTTCGATCAGGTCAATTGGACTAAACTTCTGAAAATATTTCAAGAAATCGGGATCAACTGAAGAGACCGACGGTTCATTTTCAACCTGTGTATAGAACAACGAGTGAAGTTGCGCTTGAATCCAGGAGAAACCAACAGTGTGGAGATTGGAAGAGGAGTCAGACGAGAATGTAGTATGTCGCCCCATTATTTAACACTTACAGTGAATGTTTAATGAAGGGAGCATTAGTAGGAATTGGTGATTTCAAGATTTTAGGGCAGATTTTTAACAACATCAGGTATGCATATGATACAGTTATTAAGAACCGAAGAAGGACTACAGGACATAATGGACAATATACTTTGTAGTTGACACTGGGATACTATATGAAATGGAAATCAAAAAGTCGAAAATCGTCAGAATATCCCGTACAAATGCGCCTTTACGGGTTAGAGTAGAACAAAGAACTTGAAGAGCTCGATCATTTCAAACATCTGGAAAGTGTTTTGACAAGAGACGCTTACTGAACCAAAGAGATCAAGTCAAGAATTGCCATAGCCAAAGAAGCATTCAACAAGAAAAGATCACTCTTAAGTAGCATTCTCAGTATAGGATTAAGGAAGAAGTTGATCAAGTGCTATTTGTGGAGTTAATGGACTGTATGATTCAGTGATCTGGACATTACGGAAATTGGAGAAGAAGTATTTAGAGAGCGTTAAAATTTGAAGTTGGAGGAAGATGCAGAAGATAAAATGAACGGAGAGAGCAACAAACGAAGATGTTTTAAAACGAGTAGGAGGGAAGAGAACCAGCCAGCATCCTTCATAGGAAGGTCAATTTAAATGGACTCATTTTGCGAAGAAATTATACTGCCTAGAAAGATGGAAGGAAAGTGAAGGATAGGAAGAACACAACTGATTAATGATTTTAAAAACAGAAGGAAATATTCGGAGTTAAAAGAGGAAGCTGAAGATCGAGAAACGCGGAAGAAACATTTTCAACCCTCCTTAAAAAAAAAAAAAAAAAAAAAAAAAAAAAAAAAAAAAAAAAAAATAAATAAATAAATAAATAAATAAATAAATAAAAAAAATAAAATAAAAAAATAAAAAAAAAATCCTAGGAGCTGCCAAATAATAGCTGCATTCCCGGGGAGCCCCGGTTCATTTCAAGAGTGACATAACTCAAAATCCTAACTTTTCAGGAGAAGCGTTTGAAAGTTTTGAAAACATTGAAAAAGACTTTGGCGTAAGAACGACACCAGTGCTCTCGAACGCCGTTTCGAAAGCACATCTGTGAAATTTTTACCAGAGATCGACATCAAGATTAGCTTTCATTTTCTGCCCGTAAGTCAATAAGGGCGATTTTTGAGTTATGTACCTCTTGAAATAAACGGTGATATATTACATGCACTTTTTTGTTTACATGCTCCTGAATATACATCTAGTTTTGGTAAATCCTATATCATTATATTGATGCTTACAAATTTTCTTTTTTTTTTTTTTTCAGTCTAAACAAAGGGCGTCGATAAAATGGCTGCTTTCGAAAGCGTTCAACAATCGAGTTCCAGAAAATTTGAAGGAACCATTTTATCGGGATCAGGAGGTAAGCAGATTGATTTTATGGTTGATTTATGATATGGCGTACTTCGTTTACAGCATTGTTAAGTTATGGAAAAAATGTATTAATTTCTATTTCTTATAAATCTGCGTAACAATAGGAATAGAAAATGATTTATTGCAGACACTTCAGTCTGATACCGAAAGACAGAACTGGTTATTAAAAAGATATGTTTTTACGATAATTAGTCTAAAACTAAATTACACTACTCGAGAAATCCAAATAAGAGCGAACTTTTGCAATACTTTTATTTGAACAAAAAAATTTCCTACAAAAGGTACTTTTCGACGTAATCATCTGTTGAGGCATCGAACAAAGTTGATATATTCAGAGTTGTATGGTGAAATTTTACTTCGGGTAAACAATCCTATGAAGCTTGTTGGTCTATTTTCTGTAAACAACAACATTTAACATTTGAATGAAAAACCGTACTACAAATCGTACCTAAGACACTAGCTACTCCTAATATTATTCTGCTACTGATATTAAAGTCATAATACGTTTTAAAATGTTGCCTGAAATTAGAACTACTTAAGGCGAGTCTCAATCCTTTTGGTTTTCTTGCCAAAATCATTAATGACCTTGTCAAAAAAGTTTGGTTCTTTCTGTTGCTCCGAAAGTAGATCCTTTTCAATAAATATAAATGTTGATTTTAAGTCTGTCTTGGCCTCGCGAATTGCGAAGATACCTTTCTAAATCGTTTTCACGCGAAAAAAGAAAAACTTTCAGTGATGTATTTGTAGCGGGAATGGATAAAATAAGCTCACGGTTTCACTACCTCTCCGTATGATTTCTCCAGATGATTTGATTAGGAAGTAGTTCACTTACACTTCGTAAGTCACCAGAAATGTTATTAGCTGCAGCCGAAGAGCAAGAAAGTGAAACACATTAACATAGGACTGTTTAAAGGATTCCAGAACTATTTTAGGGACACTTTTTGTTTTCAACTTAACTGAATTCATGAGTTTTGTGAACCATAGAGAATCTAATCAATAAATAACCTTTTTAATGACTGGATCAGTAATTTCACAAAGGATGTGTTTGAGACCTCTTAATATCAAGATCATTATGAAACCTCTTTCTCTGACTAACAAAGGTATTTTTCTTCCTGTCTTCTTCCAATATTCTTTAAGTTCAGCTTTTAGTTCTTTCATTTTACTAATACAACAACCAGTGTCATATAATCTCTTTTGCAAGATGGAAAACATCACATCAGTCAGAGAAAAGGTGCTTAAAAAAACTTGTCAATATAAAAGGAATCCAGTCTTTTAGTGAAACTAAAATCCCACAAGCAGCAATTAATGCTTCATAATCCCATTTTTAATCTGGATCTGCCATTTTTAAAATAATGAAATAAGATCCTTGCGATAATTTGATACAGCACTAACTAATCGAGATTATAGTTCCAGGCGTAGCAGACACTTTGAATAGCCTCCTAATTTCAGTATCTAATGCACTCCTCTTTGTGCACTAGCAAAAAATGCTGACAATCCATTTAATGTTAAGACGATTTACGAGCGATCGTTAATTTTCGAGCGGAACAATGGCAGTAGATCGTTGATGTAACTTTCACCTGAAGTCAATTCAAGTGACTCGAAGAAACCGCCTCGCCATCGTAACTTGGTGCCACTAACTTTTGAGCACAGTAGTATCCATCAACTAGCCGACAGACAATGTTGGGAAGGACTTAATCTAACGATTTTAGAAACATTAACGAAACTCATAATCTTTCCTCAGCTGTGCCATCAGACATTGCGTAATATAATACACAAGAGAACTGAGAAAATTACGTCGATAACTTCACCTATGATTATCGAAGCAAAATTAGTTTTACAAATTTCTTGCTTTATACATGAAAGCAACACATCAGAAACACATGTTATCGTTCTATTAGATCATTCTGAATTTTATTATAGTCCACAACACGTTAGAATTTTCTAATAGGCTGTGTAATAATGGACCATAATTATTAATTAGAGTTAGCAGTTCTGCGTAATTTCCTAAAGTATCTGTACTTTCATTTTGACCCCTGAAAGCCTGTTATGTTTGTCCAAGAAACATACACCAATGAAATGTTTTATACTTCTCAGTTTTTACGAATGTGCTACTTGTGTTGCTGCTCACTTAATTTCTTTTGTTCATCGAGAAGCAAAATTAGGTCGCCGAAGATCAGAAATAATGTAACCACAGTTACCTCTAGGTCCTAACTTCGTCTCCATTTCACATACTTCTTGCTTCCACTGCAATAATCATAAACCTTTTACCTATACATTGCATAAGATTCAAGTATGTCACTACACTATTAAACAACCGAATATCGCAGTAAGTCACACGTCAGTACAATTTATAAATGATTTTTTGACTAGTTTTAGTACAAATTTCTCTAATAATTACAACGAGATTTGACACTTTTTTCACAGTCTTTCTGTTTTAACTTCCAGCACGGGTATGCAATGCGAATAACTCTTTCTAGATCCGCAAGTAGTACAGTTCGCGGCATAGAAAATGTAAATTTGTCCAATTACTGACAAAAAATTGCGCCGTGTGCTTCTGCATTCAAAAACATATATCTCAATCGACTATTTGCTCCTGGTATTCAGTCCAACTCCTCCTCCTCTCCTTGTCTAAAGCAGTCTGTGTGACGTAATACACTCTTTCCATTTAGACGAAAAAAAAAAAAACAGCAACCATGTTCACAAGGTTTATAACTCTAAAACTGTCTCCTCCTGTCGTTTGTTCTGAAATCCCTTTGTCGAGTCTGAATGAAAAAGTCAAAATATTCCCATAGCTTCATAAATGCCTTTATTTTCATTCTTTGCCTTTTTTAAAGACTGCATATCGTATTAGAAGCAATGCCCAATACCCCAAGTCAAGGACTAGCATTCAGGATTGGAGGACAATAGTTGCGCGACTGATTTACTGGCCAGGAACCGCGGTTGTCTTATACGGAAATTCTAATTTGAAACCATGTTTCACGAAGAAGTTGCTCCACTAGTTGCCGCTGCTGGCCGCCAAGTTTGACAAGTGTTGTATACTTCTTCTGACAGCAGGTAATTCATACATACTGCAACAACACTCATTCCTGGTAGGCAAGCATACACAAGGTAGTACTGCTCCAGATGTCCGTTAATGACTTTTACCATTAATCACTTAGTTAAAGTAAATCTCTGGCATACATGGAATGATAAATCCTTTTCGAAAACATGCAAATTTATTCCAACGAATTTTTAACATATGTAAATAAGCAAAAACAACGAATATCAGTTAATAATACGAACGCGGAATATCAGTTAATAATACGTTCCTTACCTTTGGTGTTACTAAATACGCAGTTATTTTACAAAATTCTTCATCTGTCATTTCCATATTTAGTAGCCCTAAAATATTAATTTTCACCTGTAGAAATTCCAACAAGGATTCACTTCCATAAAGTTTTCCTTTAAAGAATTTCATACGAACCAAGGGAGTGACAGATATTTCAAAAAAGGAATGTACTAGATAATTCCAATCAGAAGTTAATGTTAAAATCCTTTACATGTCTTCATACGCTTGAAATTTACATTTACTTAAAACAAGCCACACGTATAGCTTCTGTCTGAGCTAGTTTGCGTTCAATCATCACATTTTTTTTTATTTAAAAAAAATACGATCATGCCATTAGCTCGCGTAACCTCAGGCAATTCCTGTACCAGAAATTCTAATGACCTGAAAATTCTTTCAGAAAATTGCTTTTCAAAGTTACATTTAATTGATGGCCTATTCAGTGCCATTGACGGGCGAACTTGGGGTGTCGTAGTCCCTGCAAAGTCGAACAAATTCTCAACCTCCGGATTTTGTACGCCTTCAAAGCCACCAACGGTACTCACGTCGCCTTAAGTTACTAAAGGCGGAGTAACATTCTCGTACGCTGAACTATCATATTACTGTCTAAATTTACCAAATGGTTCATACTTCTCCTTTTTTTTAAAAAAAAATTCTAATTTCAATAGCCAAAATATCGTCAAATTTGATGTGCAGAGTATCACCGAAAGTACACCTGTACCATTAACAACTTTTAACATTTACACATTCAAAATTTAATACTATCCAAATAATTACTGTGTATAAAGAATAAGTTTTCATTATTTCGCGGTTCGATTCCTTTATTCCCTTTGGCTAGAGTTAATATACCAAGTAATTTTCCTGCATAACTCTAGGTAACTTCTAATAACACTAGCTCGTAGTAGGCAAACGTACACAAGGAAGCACTGCTGTAGGAGTCCGTCAATAGATTTTACCATTAATCACTTGGTTGAAGTAAATCTCTAGCTTACATGGAATAATAAATCCTTTTCGGAACCATGCAAATTTATTCCAACAAATTGTAACATATGTAAATAAGCAATAACTAACAACGAATTCTATGTAACAAGCTAAATTTTGTAAACTTTCCGAAAAGTGAATTGAAACGTAATCTGTGTTGAATGAATTATCAGTTTCGGTAGTAAAAATGTGGGATTCACAAGACAATACATTTTTTATTAATTTTAAGTTACTGTTCCAAAAGAAATAAATAATAGATTCTAATTTAGAAATATTAACTAAACCTATTGAATACCAATTGTTCATTTGTACACAATGTACTCTCCGCAGCAAAAAAACCTGCAACATGAGCATATAAGTTTATTGTGAAACTACGTCTAACAGCCCAGGGAATCAGCACAACGTCTAAGTGGCACGAATCATGCAGGAGATACCTGGGCGTCCTCCCCTGCACACGTATTTTGGAGCAAAAGACTTCGTCGTTTCACAACAAACTTACATGCTCATGTTGCAGGTTTTTTGCTGCGGACTGTACATACAAACCCGTATTTCTCATTTAAATGTTCGTATTTTATTTTACCACTATATTTCATTCAAGTCTCAACACAAACCAAGGATTCCATTAAACAGTCGGTAAGCTAAGTTTCCGCTGCTATTACCTCGAGTCAAGTAGACAGCTGTCACCACAAGTGCAACGCATGTAACTTTTGCTTAGATGGCAACACAAATCAAAAGTCTCATCAGCTGTGTTACAGTTTTGCCATCTCACTTTCCACAATCTTTGACTTTTTTCTGAGAATATTGCAATATCCACAAAACTTATTTGAGTACTTTAATAGTGTGTGATTAAACTATTTTTGATTGTGTCTATGTAAGGTCGTTTTCTCGTATTGTACTAAATTATAATGATTAATCTTACTGATGTTTTTTTCTCTCTCTCTCTCTAAAAAAAGGACCAGGAGCATCTGAAGCCTCACATAGTTCACACTTTGGCGAATGCAGAGCTCTACTGTCTAGCTTTGGCCAATATTTATTCGGATCCAAATTACCATAATCTTAATCACTGGGGCATTATTCAGGCACTGGCAAGGAAAGGAGTGTTTGTGGCCGAACCTCCGGATGCTCAACTTACGGAAACTGTGCTAATTCAAACTACTCCAATCAAGATGGTATGAATAAATTCTGTTCTTTAAGGAAGTTCTTATCTTAAAGATTTACTCAGTTCTCAGGTGAAAATTATAAAAGACAAGGATGTCAATACGTCATACTAATTCCTAATAGTAAACAGTCAAACTAATAGGAATCGTAGTTGCACTGCCTGCCTGTCTGACACCAATATATATGTCGCAAGCATGCAAGCAATTTGCAGATTTAAAACTATTGTGAGTAACTATTGTGTTAGGACAAACCGTAACCATATTAGGATTTAAGCGACTCCTACAGAAAGAGGTTTAGTGTGTCCATATATTAACAGGTTAAGAGCTCTTAACAAGTAACGTAAAGAACTGGTTATAAATACCTCATACAAGGACACTATAATAATATATATAATATTTCTTTATTGCAACGTATCACTGTTAGTTCCATCAACTATGTGAAGATCTGCATAGAAAAATAATTTAAGCCCGTTGCCCTGTAGAAGATTCACCGATAGTTCATTTGAAATATGGGCTAAACAGCACGCATTGAAGGAACTTAAAAGATAAGTCATACGTTCAATTAGTAATTAAGTATTAGTATTTGTGTAACTGCAAGTTAGTTGGTAGTTGGGTTAGTCAAAGAACTTAGATATGAACAATTAGAATCTTTAATTAAACAGGATTTTAATCAATAATCTACAGCGGGCCGAAGGCTCAGAGGCAACAACTGGTATATTTAATTCATAAATTGTCAAAAATACAAATGAATTACTGTATTATTACATAAAAATGGAAGTTGCATTGAATACTGTTGTTAAAGCCACAGTGAAAGGTATTACGTGAAATATATTTATACCTGTTTTTTGTAATGTTTTATTTTCGAAGTTTCAGAACCTTCTTTTCCGTATTATAAGATCATTAATAATAGGTTGTGTTATGTTCTCTGAAAATACTTTAAGAAAGGCAGTAGCAGTTTCGTCACGTTCATGAAGAAAGATATTGTTCCCATACAGAACTTTAAAGACATTAGATTTAGCTTTACTATCCAGTGATGTATCTCGAAAGAGGAGCGAAACGATGTTCACGTGGTAAGTAATAATATTGTTTTTGATATATTCATAGAATGCACATATGGCCGTCATAGAAGCCATGATGCAGTTGTATGCCAAAGAAGTTGTTACACCTGATCGAGTAGTTGCAGCAGTACAGAGATTCAGCCATTCTCGCTCTTCATCCCCACCAGAGTTACCTGTAAACCATGAACATGGCTTATTATTATGGATTAATCAGTCTTGTGCGGCCTTGAGACAAAAGATTGAGCAAGAAGTAGATCAATCTGAAAAATCTGAGGTAATGTTCGATATTTTCACAACTTCTATTAATAATACTCACCTCGGGTACATTCTTTTTGATGCGATTGTGCGATTTGTCGATTTTTTCTAAGTTTGTGGGGCTTAAGTAGTCATTTCATTTTTTCTTAAATTGAGTTTGTTTTATATAAGTTTAAACATTCTTAGAAATGTTGCATTGATGTTTTGATGTTTTGAGTTATCTTCAGTAGTTATAATGCAATAGTAAATCGTCGCTGCGCCTCGAAGAACCGCTATGTGTTAAAACCACAACTTTTCAGGAGAAGCAAAAACATTCCAAACTTAAAATTTTGCCAAATATACACGGAAACACTTGAAAAATATAACAAAATCCGTTCTGCGTATATTATGCACTGGACATTGTTGTGGCTTGCTTCAACAATATTATATTACTATTTTTGTGTTTACGTAGTACATGTCGGTTTATCTTTTGCGCCTTTATAAGCACATAGAGGGTCAATACGTACGTAAGCCTTTAATTTCAATCTAGTATTTTTTTCATTGTTGTGGCGAAACAATTGAATATTCACTTATCACATTATAAGGGACGCTGCCTGACAGCTTCCAGGCTTATTTGCACGGCATAACTCATTTTCAGCACATAGCGTTTCTTCGAGGCGCAGCGACGAAATACTTGTTCCACATAGAGTATATATATATATATACAGTGAAACCTCTCTAAAGCGGACATCCGTGGGGAGTCAAAATTGTCCGCTATAGAGAGGTTTCAATATTTTCTTACGTAAATGAGTAAGTAAACAAGGTAATATGCAATTGGAAAAAATATTCTTTGCGAGAATCATATATTTACGAATGTTGTTAAAATGTTACTGTACTTGCATTATCCTCCACCATCCAATACTCTATGTTCGAGGCACAACATGGAAATAAGATGTTATAGTTCTCTGCACTTTACACTTATTACTTTACTACGTTTTCAATATGTCTCTTTAATTTGTGGTTAATTGCAGTCCAGTAGTGTCTTTTTTGGGACAATATGCGTGCCCACGGGCAAAAAATAATAAATGTGTCTTCTGCTTGGTTAGAGATTCCAGCGGGACAGTAGAATAGCATGTCACCTCAAACGGCGGGCAACTGTCAATCACTTTTGTGTTTAAAACAGCTTGAGTGGGAGTGGGATGCAACCAAAGGAATGAGTGTTGTTAAACCGAGATGCTTCGTCTGGATTGCAAGCAGACAGTTGAGGAGGCAAAATGCTGTCACAATGCTTCCTTCGTGACACATGTATGAATTACTAAAAATGTATTTTTACTGTACTTTTCAACTTGTTTCTAGAGAAAGTGTCCGTAATACGGAGGTAAATAATACTTATAAAAGACAGAAAAGACTGTCCGTGTCCGTACTAGAGAGTGTCCGCTTTAAGGAGGTTTGCCAATATGTTTTTTCCTATTACAGTGTTTGGGGATTACAAAATATGTCCGTTACGGGAGTTGTCCGCTTTATAGAGGTGTCCGTTAGTAGAGGTTACATTGTGTATATATATATATATATATATATATATATATATATATATATATATATATATATATATATATATATATAGTGCTATTGGTATCATCGTGTTGAATTCGTTTATGGTGTGGTATTGTAATAAAACTTAATCTTATTGGAGCAAGTTACATCAAATAAAATATACAGATACTTCAAGCTATCCAATCGATTCTCTACACATTGTAACTTGTAGCATAATTTCCATCCCAAGCAGTGATAGGCCACATTCGTTGTGTTCGAAGCATGTACACACCTGTTCACAAAAAGCTGGAAACTCGTTCAGAAACTAAGTCCGAAAAAGTGAGCCTAGATCCATCACAATTCCCGCAGGTCTATACACAGGGAATTGCATGTTCCCTCCGTTCTTTATATAGACTAGCTGCAAACCGTACTGTCATCCGAGCGATGTGAAAATGTAAAAACAAAATCAAACTACTTATTTCTGATATTAATATTGATTGCACACCTCATGCACAGTTCCAATATGCAAAATCAACTATTATCTTAAATAGAAATTGCTGAAAACGACAGAAAATGGATATTTAAACCTCCAAGTAGGAGCCTGTGCTTGGAGCGATTCTATTATTAATATTATAACACAATCTCTTGTAAGTTGCGTCTGTGGTCAAGCGGGTTTAGTACTGCTACTGACATTTCTGAAACGAAGGGCGACGGTTCGAGCCTCCGTGCGGAAAGTTAGTTGTTTTATGTATGAGAACTTTTTTATAAATATAAATTTCTACTGTGAAGTGATTGGAAATACATTATCCAACGAACTGTCACTTTTCAAATCCCTGTCACATTTACTAGCCCGCCATGTCCATAATTCATATACGAAAACGCTAAAATGAGAAATGTGAACACAGTTGAATACCTAAAACCACACGTACAAAATGAAAATTATCCATATATATATATATTTCGGGGGGCTTTGCTAACTTCATTCTTGGAAATGTGAACATTCTACAAGATATTTTATTCACTTTACAATATTTTATTTGAATAAACATAAGATTTCGGGGGGGGGGGGGGGAATCAAGCCCGGAAGTCCCCTAAAATACACCTATATATATATATGCTTGTATTTTTTTTCCATTACAAAAACTTAGGGTACCTCATAATCTGGAATCTTATAAAGCAATTTGAACAATTATTTAGAAAACAGATACTGCTTAAAATTGGATTAAATCGCAATGCCAGTAATCTGTAATATCTTACATTTGTATTTATTTACATTGAATGTGTACTTGTTTTATACTGTATAGCATGAATATTAGCTGCTACATAAGAAACAATTATCTATAATTGAATTTAAGTAGGAAATCGATATAGTTATTATAAGAAGCAGCTTGTGAAAATGAAGTGTATAATAATGGTTGTATCTGAAATAGAGGTTGCCTAATGGTGTAATTTGTTACCCCGCCAGCTTTGGAATACTGGGCTCTTCAAACTGTCCATCCTTAGGGATGCGCAGAGTCGCGTCGAGACAGAATTTTCCTGACACAATTCGAGTCGAGACACAGCTCTTCCAATAGAAAAATATACATTTTTTGAGTCGAGACATCACTTTTACAGCATATTGTCGAGACGAGACGGTCTCAAATCTTGTCTCGTGCGCATCCCTATCCAGCCTACCTAGATAAAATCAATTTTGGATGCGAATATTCAATTTCTTTTAACGATAATTGTAATCTACAATACAGATTGATGTAAGATATTGGCTTAAACTGCTTTATTACCCACTTAACCTTCGTATACCGCAATTATATCTAATTTTGGCATAAATATGTATTATTATTAGAATGTAAACACTGAAGAATATATATTAACACACAATGAGGAAGAACTCAATGCTCGTAGTAATTAACAAATTGGTTACAAGTTTATTTGAAATTAACACTCTTTAAAGCTAAACCATCATTATTAGATAGAAAACAAGAGAACCGTTTTGTTAATTTGAACATATTATAAGTGATTGAGGAATGTGTATTTAATCGAACAGAATATATGAAACTAAATGGAATGGCATGTGGAACCGAACTTGAAAGAGGATAGGATGTGTAAATGAAAAATGAAAGAAAGCAATGGTTAACAGCAGTAGTCACTACTTACAGCAGATGAGTGAAATCTACCCCCACCCAAAAAGAAAGTTCAACAATTCTGAAACATAAGGGCGACACATTTTCGTCGTTTCCTGACAAAATTGAAAAATGGATTTTGCATATTTTTCGTCTGTACCCCTTCAATATAGTTAGCTAACAAACCAAGTACGGTCGACTGACTAGACGTCAAGTGAGTGAAATTTATATAGGAAGTTTCGATACAGCGTTCACCGAAGTGACGCAGACGTGGTGTTGTAGCTTCTGGTAGTTTCTATTTCGTAATGAATTTTAGGTCAGTGAGATTTCTTTATACGTATCAGAAAGCTCTTTAACTCCATACTAAAGGCGTGTTGTATGATTTATTCAAATCGTCAGGTATTCGGACAACCATGAGCCCAATTCGTTTTGCTTCACTGCTCACAAGTTTAACTTGAAATAAATTCTTACTTTTCCACAGAAACACAAACTGTTTTAATGCTCATTTTATTATGGGTGAAATGTATAATTCTGCAAGTAATAATTTTCAAGTCCATCTCCGAGATTCGATCCCTCGTCCTTTGGCTCAGCAATTCGATATGTAGACAACTAGACTAATTGTCGTTGTGTAACAGCTTGCAGGAAAATCGGTTTAAACTGCACAAAGGAAATTGAGGGCATTGATTATAGCTGGATTGAGGCAACTACCATGTGCTCCCATGTATACATAATTTATTCTTAAGTATTACAATGATCAATTTTGTTTCTACAGTACAATTAATAATGGATCAACATATCTTATTATACTTAAAAGAGGAAAATACAGATTTACAGAATGGTTTCGATTGTGAACGTTGGATTGTGGGTTCGAACCTGTCATCTTTGGTTTACTGTTTCCCGAAGATACTCGAAGTTGAACTTAGGAATGCTTGCCTCAAAAGACCAATATTACACAGTCCAAGTTCAAAAACTAGTTCTTATAGCAACTATAGTGATTTCCTAATTAAATTTAATTTAGAGTTACCCCTGCCGTAAGCGTCAGTGGACCATCGATGGGTAACTAGCGACCTCTCGCCAAAAATTGATGGCCCCATTGCAACGATCCGCGGTGGCCCCACTTCCGTTTTGAAAATTAAACCACCAGTGGGCCACCGGTGGCGGAGACGCGACGAAATGCCAATGAATTACAAAATTACTCCACCGAAATATGTTAAATAGCCTATATGCATCATTCATTTACATTGAGATGAGTAAAAAACACTTACAAAATATATATAAAGTTCTCCCGGAATGGCGTGAAACAGCAAGCAATGTAGAAGCATGGGTTACTCTTTACCCGGAGCTTACTTTAGGAACATTCGTCAGGGAAAACAAATATATAATAATAAACGCATGCACATGACTGGCGATAAGTCGTTTGGGTCCCTTCGCCGATTCTCCGCGACGAATCGAAAGACAGACCGAAAAGAAGTCATCGCCGCTACGTGGTGGTAACTGCAACATCCCTATTCTAGATGTCTGTTTCGACTCGACAAAACCCTGCCGCCAAGAACACACTAGCGGCAATCTTTCGATGCGTCGCTATATCGATGATCGACATTTACCGGCAAGTGGGCCACTAGATATTGCGACGATAACGGCATGGGGTTAAGTTTCATCTCACAAATGTGGATATTCTATTTTTGGCATAAATTTTAACTCCTCTCCTCTGTTAGGATACGATTTTAATAAAAATGGCGTAACAACAAGCCAGTCCGCGCATGGCACCCTAAAATGTTCTAGGAGGGGTTATCTTCATGGTTGATATATATTATGTTTGGTATTTCTGTTTGTATACATTTCGTGAGACAGAGGGCGGCCCACCCTGCCCCCTTCGGGTGCCCATGAGTCAGAGGTAGGTGAAAGTGTTAACTTATAAAAATCATTTCAAACGGTTAAGCCATTTTTTGTTCTGATAGACGACGTCTTTTTCATTTATATCCTATGTAGATAGATACAGATTAATAGCATTGTTACTGTCTTTTATTTATTTCATTTTTACCATATACTTTTCTCAACGTTTAAGTTATTTAGGCTAAAGAAGACGGGTGATTCATGCAAATAAATTCTAGTTCAAGTAAAATTTTAATGGGCCCTTAACGGGAATTGAACCCGCGACTATAAGACCCAACAACGAACGCGCTAGGCATTAGATATTAAAACTAAACTGACTTACCGAACGTTCCTCAGTAACTGATTTTTTTTATTTGTAATTGTTTTACTCGGTTTTATAGTTCTAGCAGTACATCTTTAACAATAGGGGCACGAATACAGAATTATCACAGATAGGTAAAAATACAAGCCTCTCCCAGCGGGAATAGAACCCGGTACCCCGTACACCAAAGGCACATGTGCTAACCACTGGACTATCTGTGTAGGGTAAACAAAGGAGCAGAAATAAATATACGAGGGCTATCCAGAAAGTAGATTACGTTTTCGTCTGTGTCCGCTAGGGGCGGGGCTAGCGCGGCCATCTTGGGGTCAGAGCGTTGCGCAGCTCAGTCGGCATCTAGCCGTGCTAGTGAGAGGTTCGTGCTGTGCTCCGTTAAGATACTGTGACGGTTTGAAATGTCTGCGTTAATTGAAAATCCCGCGAGCTGCGAGGTGCGTGCAGTAATAAGGTTTCTGACAGCAAAAAACTGTAAACCGATAGAAATCTATCGGCAGCTGTGTGAAGTGTATGGGGACAACATTATCACTGAAGGTGGAGTGCGACAGTGGGTCATAAGATTTAAAAATGGCCGAACCAATGTTCACGACGAAGATCGAAGTGGGAGACCCAGCAAAGTGACTGCCGAACTTGTCGAAAAAGTCGATGTTAAAGTCCGTGAAAATCGAAAGTTCACAATAACGGAACTTTCTTTGAGTTTTCCACAAATTTCGCGAAGTTTGTTGCACGAAATCATCAGCGAAAAGCTTGGTTACCACAAGTTTTGTGCAAGATGGATTCCAAAAATCTTGACAGAGGACCACAAAAATCAGCGAATGGCTGCAGCGTTGCACTTTTTGGACGCCTACAATAAGGATGGTGACTCTTTACTCGATCGCATCGTTACTGGTGACGAAACATGGGTGAAACACGTGAACTGTGAAACGAAATTGCAATCAATGCAGTGGGGGCACACAGGTTCTCCCCAAAAACCCAAGAAATGCATGCAAACAATGTCGGCAAGGAAGATGATGGCGACTGTTTTTTGGGACAGAAAAGGTGTGATTTTGGTGGACTTCCTGGAAAGAGGCACTACAATAAACGCTCAAAGGTATTGCCAAACTCTGCAAAACCTCAGAAGAGCAATTCAAAACAAGCGCAGAGGAATGTTGAGCTCTAAGATCTTGTTGATTCACGACAACGCCCGGCCCCACACGGCAAATGTCACGCGTGAAGTTCTTGAATCTTTTCAGTGGGAGTTGTTTCCTCATCCGCCGTACAGTCCGGCACCGAGCGACTTCCACCTATTCCCAGCAATGAAGAAGTGGCTGGCTATGCAGCGTTTTGATGACGACGAACAGCTGCAAGAAGAGGTAACGAAGTGGTTGAAGTCGCAGGCGGCCGAATTTTTCGACGAAGGAATTTCCAAGCTCGTACATCGCTACGATAAATGCCTTAATTTGAATGGTGACTATGTCGAAAAGTAGTATTTGTGTGTGGCTTTCATCTGTATATAATAAAATTTGTTTCCTATACTTTGTTGATTTTTTATTCCAAAACGTAATCTACTTTCTGGATAGCCCTCGTATATTGCACATTCCGACGAAACGCAAACGTCCCAATGAAAGCAATATTAAAGGAAAAATGGAAAAACTTGGTGAACTCTTGAAAGAGCTCGAAGGTCACCTGGGTATGAAGACAAATCTTTATTCAGGTATTAATATCTCGTATAATCGCCGTTAGCTTCGATGACGCATCTTAATCTTCTTGGTAATGAGTTAAGCAAGCTAGCGACATATTGATCTCCCTGTGCTATTTCTTCCCACGCGTCAGAAACTAGCTCCCAAAGTGCGTCAGCTGTCCTTGGTGGGGGATCAGGCCAATTTTCGTTTAGAGTTCTTGTAACTTCCGCCCATAGATTTTCCATTGGGTTCAAGTCGGATCCTCTTGGAACCCAGTCGACTAGCTCAACATTGGGTTCCTCTTGAAACCAGGCTTGAACTAGATGGGAATCATGTATTCAGCTATGATCATGTTGAACTTCTACAATGCCGTCGTCAAATAAATTTCTCGCAGCGGGGAGCAAGCCATACTGCACAATATCCAGATACTTCTGGCTGTTCAATCGGCCTTCTATACGGTGTAATTCACCAACTGTTTCCTTACACAGCCATCCCCAGCAGTGAATAGTAACATGCCCCATTCGATACGTTCTGTGCATGTACTGCGGATCGGAACGTTTTCCTGTGGGTCTATACACAAGTCGAGGACCATCATTTGCTGAAGAGAATATATTTTCGTCTGTGAAGATTACATGATCCCAGTTACAACCAATATTTGCCTCAGCAAATGCTAGTCGATCAACTTTATGACTATCCGTCAATTGCTCCTTACACGCTGCTCGATATGCTTGAAGCCCTGCATCTTTAAGGTGTCGCCTAGCGGTGAGGAAGGAGCCAGGAAAACGAGACGAGATCACTAACTGCCGCAATGACATGAAAGGATTGCGACGGCTTACATCAACTAGGGCCCGATCTTGTTGTGGGGTTGAAACCCTTTGAAGGCCAGTGCCAGGGTTTCTAGACACGTTACCTGTTTCTGAGTATTTCTTCCACCAAGTATATTCTGTAGAACAGGGAACACCAAGACGTTCGCTAGCTTGTCTCACACTCATACCACCGTATTCAACAAGAGCAGTAAGCTGCTCGCGAACATTCTGATCACGTTAAGCCATGACTAATGAATCAGTTGCAGCTGTTTGGCTTTAGGTGATTTCGTTACTCGTAGGTTTAAGTGGAGAAACTCGTCTGCTGCGATAAGGCATAAGTCATGTTTTCGTAGTTCAGCATGTTTCACGAAAAAAAGTGTTACAGAGTTGTGTGACACACAACACACACACAATACACACACACACACACACATACATACATACATACATACATACATATATATATATATATATATATATATATATATATATATATATATATATATATATAGATAGATAGATAGATAGATAGATAGATAGATAAGGAACATGAATAATTTACATTTTTGACGTCTGTGTTAACGTTTTCATACATAAATTCTGGAAATGGGGAGCTAGTAAATATAACATAGATTTGAAAAGTGACAGTTCGTCTGATTGTTTTTCCAAGCACTTCAAAGTAGAAATTTATATTTATTACAATGTTCCCATATATTTTTTTTAAAAAAAAGAAAGAAAGAAAAACGAACTTTCCGCACGGAAGCTCGAAGCGTCGTCCTTCGCTTCAGAAATTTCAGTCAGCATTACTAAACCCGCTTGGCTACGGAAGCACTTAGAAGGAAATGCGTTATAATATTGATAATTGTATCGCTCCAAGCGCAGGTTGACACTTGAAGTTTTAAATATTCATTTTCTGTCTTTTTCAGTAATTTCTACTTAAGATATTGATTGTTTTTGCATATTGGAACTGTGCATGAAGTGTGCAATCAATATTAATCTCAGAAATAAGTAGTTTGATTTTGTTTTTATATTTTCACATCGCTCGTATGACAGTACGGTTTGCAGCTAGTGTCTATATAAAGAACGGAGGAAAAATGCAATTCCCTGTGTATAGATCTGCGGGAATTGTCACGGATCTAGGCTCACTTTTTCGGACTTAGTTCCTGAACGAGTTTCCAGCTTTTTGTGAACAGGTGTGCACAATAGTGAAGAGTTCTTGAGAAACTGATATACAAGTAACGGAACTAGTGACGAATGCACTACGCTTGCGCGACTGCACTGACACGTCCTTGTCAGCTATAGTACGAACTCAGATTATAACATCACATTGTATGTGGAATATACACTTCAGTATTATTATCCTCCAAATAATAGTGAGAAAATACTTGAACGGGCACAAGTTGAGCGTGGTCGGAGATAGAGGGGAATAGAATTTCTTCCACGGATTACCCCGTGAAATCGTGACTAGTTCACACAACTCCGAAAATATAAAATAGGGAATCTAATATCTAAGTGTAACCTGAAGTATTGCTAATTTCTTTCCAAATCTATGTGCTCCACCGGTGATTGAGTCAGGGATCACATGTTAACCATTCTGCTATGAAAAGAGAAGTTGCTTATTTATAGAAAGCTATAGCAGATCTTAAAGTGTGTTGTATGAAAAGAGAGAATCTTTGCATATTTCAACATAAAATAAATATTGTTTAGATTTTTTAAATTTATAAGGTGTAATACACCATCTCTTGAAAAGTGCATAATCATCATATCATCATTCACTTTTATCGTTATTAGGTTCTTTCTGTTTTCACATAATACTGCGCTCAGGTGGCTATATTACCCTTAATAAAAGTAGTAAAAGTGAAGAGTGTGTTCACTTTTATTTTTAATTGCAAAACGAGACAACTGAACAGAGAAACTAATGTGACGTGAAGAACATAAACATACCCAAGTACCGATTAAAGCATTAAAACTAACCTGACATTTGGTGGCGCCCTGTTTTAGAGCCGAAGAAAGCCTAAACAACGATTGAAAAAAGGAATTTTTAAATTTAAAACGAGACAAATGTAACATCCTCAACACAATTATAAAGGAGAAAAAGAGGAACTGGTTTCAAAAAAAGTTTTTGTTTCCTCCTGAAAGTTAGGCTTTTACTTATAGAATGTTAGACATTCTATAATTTTGATATAATCGTAGAGTAACGGGAATTTATACTTGTCAATTACTATTCAATATACATCTTACAGTGACAAAGGTCACTTCCGAAAGCTCACTTCCAGTTGCAAACCCTCGTGTGAGGATTGTCATTGGTAAGGAACAAATTGATTCCGCTAATATTTCGTTAATTGTCTGCTGAATACCGAAAACTTCTATGAACCTGAAACACACACACATATACAAGAAAGAAAGAAAAAAGAGAACAGGCCCAGTGAAATTTCTTGAAAGTAGACCCCTCCCTCAGAGCTGAAAATCGTACATGATGATGATGATGAGCATTTTTCCTCCTGCAAGGAAAGGCCCTTGGGAAACAGAGAGCATTTTCACATGCATGAGTGATCCTCATGACACGTTCTATCACACTTTATTTATGTATATGTCACCAAAGTTTACTAGTCGTAAAATTCCAAAGCTATGGTTGTAAGGACAGATATGTTTCGGATGTATATTACGAATAATTTATGTGTTTGATAGTTTCTGCTGAATTTGTGGCAGTAAATGTAGATGTTGGAATTGGCCTATCTCTCAACTACAGTTGTAATTCTTTAACGTGTAAGTTGGCAACACTACTTGTAATCGAGTAGGGAAGAGGAGCTGTCTGGCGACCAGGTTTACAAGAGATCGTCTCAACTGCACTGACATAGGTCACCACTTAGAAGTGTATTACTCACAGTTTTCATGAGTTAACTATGTGGTAGTTACTACCGTGTAAAAGTTAAAATCTAGATATGTAGAAATTCGATCATTTCGCAGGTACGCCAATATTGAACTTTCATACATATTAACGGCTTTGCCCGTCAGTGGCGGAACCAGGATTAATATCAACAACGGGAAATCGTTTGACATGCAAAGTTACAATCGAACAAAGTTTGTCAATCTGATATATTTTATCAAATAGCACTATGCCAGATTATTACATATCTCGAACCTGCATGTTAAACAAAAAATTCTAATATCACGTTTATTATTCAGTGTTGCAAACGCTACATCAAAGGATCCTAATGCATCTATGTTGTCACATAACTTCGACATAAGTGCACCGACTTTGATTTTTTGTTTGTTTGTTTGTTTGAAAGAGCATAGTTTTTTCGGTGGTCCCATATAAATTTCATGAAGATGTAATGATAGTCTTTGGAGCTAGTCCATGAAGTACTTCAATGGGTGTAGTATGAAAACTGTAATTAATCGACTTTAATATGCGTATCTTTACTCATAACTTCAAGATAGGTGCACCAACTTCAATTATTCTTTTTCTTTTAAAAGAATATCCTTTCCTTGTGGAACCACGTAAACTTCATAGGGATCTAACATTGGTTTTCGAAACTAGTTCATGAAACTCCCAATTGCTGATCATGTTCATTATTTTATGTATGATCACTTACCGCTTCAACAAAGGTGCACCAGTTTTGTTGGTTTTATTGTTTTAAAGAGTTTTCTTTCCTTATGGTCCCATGTAAATTTCATAAGGATTTAACAAGTCTTCGGAGCTAAACCAGGAAACTGTCAATGACTGACATTGTTCATATCATAATTCTGTGTATGATTACGCATAACTGCGACATAGATACACCGATTTTGATTTTTTCCTAAATTTTTGAAAGCATATTCTTTCCTTGTGCTTCTATGTAAATTTCATAAGGATATAAAAGTATTCTTTAGTGCTAGACTAGGAGTCGGCATGTTCACGCATAACTTCGACATAGATGTACTGATTTTGATTACTCTTTATTAGTTTCAAAGAACATTTTTTTAGCATGCTCCAACAAATTTTTATCAGGATCTGATTACACGCTTCCGAGTTAACCATGAGCTCCTCCAAAGATGATAGTGTTAATATTGAGTTTATGTTCACGTGTAATTCCGTAACTTATATATATGTACGTAACGTACATATATTATATATATACTTAAACCTACACATAACAGAGTATACTGTATCATATAAAATAAATTGATACTGTTTCATTCTTCTTTTCCTTCTTGTAGGCTGAAAAGTTGTGTTGTCCAGATTTCCCAGTGATACGTGAAATTAAAGATCTGTGCGATGGCATAGGGCTAGCAGCTTTAATATCATTTTATTGTCCAGAAGAAATACATTGGAGTGATTTGGTAATTAACTATATCCCAACAGTATCTGACTCAGTTCACAACATGATGTTGGTTCAAAAGTTTTGCCAAAACAGCCTTCCACATTCGGTTTTCCACATGATGCCAGAAGATGTAACCTATATGCGCAGGTATGATAGAACTGCAATAAGCCTTTATCTAAATGTATATTTTGAATTGTGTATATTTGGAGTAACAATTTCAATCAAGATGAGTATTATTATTTAAAAACAGTGTATGTCTTCTATTTTAGTGATCCGAAATCAGAAAAGAGAATTGAAAGATCATTCTGTGATTTTGTTCGTTTTGCAATAAACGTTGGAATTGATGAAAATATCTGAGTAAGTATAAAGTGTTTTGTATAATTTTGTTTCTGAGGAAGCACTGTATCTTCTATTCTTTTACCTCTTAACTTGTTGTCCTGAAATTATTTTATTCATTTGTAGTCGCGAGTAGTTTTACTTTTATAATCAGATTCTTCATAATTTGCTTAAGAACATCAATGGACCCATAATTGTATTTTTGTAATAAGTCAATCACAGACACTAAATTCATCCAAATGTAGTGTTCATCCGGAAGACCCTTTTAATTCCTTTATGGTAGTTTGTGTAAAACAGTAATAATTAATCTCAAAATACTATAGCAGTCATGTTTGGAAAAATTGAGTTCTGAAACTTATTGAAAACATCCAGTAACAAAAGAGCTGAAAGGTTAAAACAACAGACTTTGACTGCCATATTCGCCAGGCTCTTGCCTATTGGAAAAATGTGTAAACAATATATAAATATCACAATATTGCGAGCGGTGATTATATTCAATAAGAAAAAACGGAAAGGCTATTACTCACCGCAAAAATCATGTAGCTGACATTTCTTTTACATGAAACAGGTAGCGCTTTCGGAAGATGCAGCTTCCTTCCTCAGCCTGTGGTAGACTTAAAAAAGGATGGTTAAAAAATGGTTAAAAGGTCAGGATATGAAAAAAGGTTTTTTTCACTTAACCTGGATAGAGGAGAAATAAATATTATTTGGAGTAATCTTTTCACTACATACTTTCACCATTTGGAAAGCAAGAACAGAAAACAGTTAACAGCAGTGTACAATGTCAGCGAGTTTCTATTCCCGTGTGTTTTAGTGTTGGACAAAAGATTTGTTTTATACATACCTGTTGCATGTAGAAGAAAATTCTGCTACATATATTTTTTTTTTTTCGGTGAGTAATAGCCTTTCCGCTTTTTCTCATTTAATATATAAATACTACGAGGGTTATTTCAAATGCCTTGCTCACAGCGCATGCAAGACCGTTTAAGTGCGTGTGATCAAGTTCAATTTTTATGTCAGTTGTGAGTCAGAGTTTGGGCTTGACGGTTGTGTCAGTGTTTGCTGCTTCACATGGCTGTGTTGTGAGAAATTCATTGTTAAAATGGAAGGTGAACCTGACTCAGATAGGATTACACATAGTGAACAGCGTTCCTATATCAAGATCTATACTCTACGTGAAAAGAATCCAACTGAAATTTTTAAAATGCTTTACGAAACTTTTGTGGAAATATTATAGTGGTTCGTAGCACTGTATCACAGTGGTCAGCTCGTTTCCGTAAAGGTTGTGTAAGCACTGTGGACAACCAAAGGAGTGGAAGACAGTCAAGCGCAAAAGACTGCACCTCTGAGATTATTGTGAATGTCATTTTGAGAGAGGATCGACTAGAAACGTATTCAGCGTAATCTGAATGAAGAGCAGGAAGCATGTTGCAAAAGAATTGCTTCAACGTTACCGAACAGAAGAAGATCAATTTCTACGAAGGATTGTTGCAATTGATGAAACTGGATACGAGATTTTGAACCAAAACAAATCTCACAATTGAAAAGTTCCGACTCTTCACGCCCGAAGAAATTCCGCCGCCAACAATCAAAGGTTAAACTCATGATGATCCTCGCGTATGACTAAATGGAATGATAGCTACGAATAGAGTGCCACAGGGAAGTCTGTAACAGGCGCATACTACAAGCTGTTTCTGTAAAATGTTTTGCGTCTGAAAATTCGTCAAAGAAGGCCTGACATGCTTGCAGCTGGTGTCCTCATTTTGCACGATAATGCAAGACCGTATACCCAAACACGTCCCCACCAATCATATAGTCTTGATTTGAGCCCACCAGACTTAGATTTGTTTCCCAAATTGAAGGAATCACCTCGTGGAAAACGTTTCGATACAATTGACGAAGCTTCCAGTGAGAAGATCCGAGTGATCAGATAGCTCAGCAATGAAGGTGCCCTATCCGGAATACAGAATTTACCAAAACGTTGGGAAGCTGTCATAAGCAAAAATGGAAGTTATATTGAAAGCCTGTAAATGTATTTGTGCAATACATTATTTACTTCCATAATACCTTCCAGTGTGCAGAACTACCGAAAATAACCCTTGTGTTTCTCCAGAAATTTGGTAATTATTGTTTAATTGTAAGAATACGTGAATAATAAATGAAATAAACATAAATCAGCATAAACGTAAATCAGTATAATAAACGTAAATCAGCATAGCGACAAATCTGGAAAACCAGACAGAGAATTCTGCCAAGAGTCAGGGATTTCCATATTCTAAGGATGAGATCTTTAAAATGTTCAAAATGAGAATTTAAAGATGGTTTCAGTTGTGGTTGAATACTTGCTTTTTAGTTGGCATCTTCAAATTAGAAACATACATTTTTAAAATTTATTTTTTATCATCAACGAACGAAGTGTGACAAACTTACATTCTGTAGTTATGCTCATTGTCTTTTGCTTTCGCTTGTGCAGTGGAATATCATTGGCGAGTCATCTGCAAAATACATTTGAATTAACGATCCAATGGTAAATTGATTTTCAATGTACGTATAATTCCATTCTCTTTCCTTTGTGATAACTATTGATTTTAATTTTTATTCGATTTTCCTGTCATACATTAAGTAAAGGTAGCTTATGACACAAATGAAAGGGTTTTGGAATGGGGTTACTGGTATTTGAGCTTGCAAAGAAGTTCATTCCGGAAGTACTTACGAATTTACTAAAATTGCTGAAGACGTTGCACATCAGCATATCCACTGAATCAATGCTCAGTGGATAGCTGGACTAATTTCTTCGAACTTTTGATCTTTAAATATGGGATACATCTATAGATAGAAGTACCAAAGTGTACTTCCTACTTTTTGTTTATAATGCAATGTTTATTAATTGTTATATATTTATTGGTACGTATTTAATCATTTTCCTTAAATAGTTTTACATTTGTAATGATTTATTAATGATGACGCGTCTCACAATTAAAAAAAGAAAGAGTAGTTGTTTATTTTCGTTTTAAAATTATTATGACATTAAAAATGATGCATTAATTTGCGAACAATATGTATGGTACATAAGTTCAGAGAAAATTTCAGTCTCTCTCTCTCTCATCATTCTTTGAGGCAAATTTTTGTATGCTCCTTCAGTGGTAATATAAAATGTTCAAAATTGTTAGAATAAAGATTCTTTCGGACAATACGTGTAAAAAATATTCTGTAACTGGAATGCAGCCTTTGAGAAAACACAAAAACTGGTTTGGGGGTGGAAGTGTGACCCCATGGGAACACCCCCATCCAAAAATACGTAACAGAGACTGTATATTTTTATTAGCTATTTGCAGTGAAACAAGTGAAAGGAAAAGGATGGTTAGAATTTGCAATTCAAATTATCGCAAATAATAATAATAATAATAATAATAATAATAATAATAATAATAATAATAATAATAATAATAATAATAATTTATTTCTAGTACAGGTATAACTATCGAAGTTTTATGATGTGTAATTTCTATTTCAGCGTTGACATTTTCATTTCCTGTAGAAAAAAAATGTAAATGGGATCCCATCATTTTGATATATTCCTGCTCTATATCTTGGTCATCGCCAAAATTCTTGGATTTTGGAACTAGGGAAGCAGACAGATCCCTTCTTGCTGCGATTTATTATCACGTATTACACTGGATGAAGAACATTGATTCAAGGATAGATATGTTTCAGATGTTACTCGGGTTTGAAATATTTTGCATGTTTATACTAACTTAAACACTAGTTCGGTGACGTAGTCGGTAGAGCATTCACTTCTGGAACTAAAATTCCTAAGTTCAAATCATGAACACGCTATGTGGGTTTTGTTGACGGTTTAGGATTCTCCTTTCCGCCGCGTTCCCCTCCCCCTTCTCTCCTGTTTACATTACTTTCATTCTTACATCATTAAACAGTGATTACTATCTCGTTTGCAGGGCGTGAAACTAATGATTTTATGTGAAGTATTAATGTAAAGCAACGAGCTTTCGTCTATCAATAACCGTAAGGTGCCTTCGAGAATTGTGAAACTACGAATTTACAATGATTGACTTCTTTCACCCGTGTAAATAATGTTCTGGACAAGATATTATTTCTCTCAGGAATAAAATGTTCTTTATTGCTTGCTTTCCGACATTGGAACTTATTTTGCTTTCTTGGTAGTACCTGATGCTCGAAAATATAATTTTGTAAATACCCAAATGTGCGAAACGAATAGATAATACAGAGTAATAAAGACATTATTACGAAAGTTTCCAAATGAATTAATAGCAATCTGAGAATGAGTGTATACGCTTTAGTATCATGTATTAAAAGTACTGTCATGTTTCATTGTCTTACATGTTTTAGGTAAACATTTTCATTTCTTATCTTAGAAACATAAGAATGCTTATATGCCTAGCCTAGACATAAAAGCTGGCTGTCTCAAGAAGAAAAGGAAGTAGCAAATGCATGTTGATTTGATGCAGTGGATCGAGGCGGTATCCATGGGCAAAGAAAAAAATTATACATTCATCAACAACAGGCTTTCATTTACAACAATATATGGTATAGAAAGGCGATCGAGAAATGAGAGAGATAGAATCGAAAGTGAAGAGATGTAGTTGGTCATGTACAAATAATGTGGAGCATCTAATAATCTTCAGATAGCAATTGAGGCGAACATGTAAGACATGTAAGGAACTGAGACTATAATTCATTGTGAGTGTAGAAACCATGGGCAGCACCTCCCTCAACTTGGGAAGCACTACAAGTTGGGTCGATGATTCCCACATGATTTGACTCCGGGCCAGAAGGTAACGCGAGCAGACACCTGTGTTTGTTTGCTGTCTTGTCTGAGGAAGGAGCCATTTCTGGATAGGGTATTGACATGTGATATCAAGTGGGTCCTGTACAAAGCTCCACGGCGCCGTCATCATTGGTTAGCATCCCATGAACCGGTTCCAAAACAGCCGAAACCACAAGAAGGTCCTCCTATGTGTTTGGTGGACTGCTCGTGGCATCATGCATCAAGAACTGCTACCATCTGGTCAGAGCATCAATGCTACTGTACTTTCTGCAGTTGAACCGTGTTCAAGAAAAACTCAAAACTCCGGAGCCAACATTTCTGAATCGCAAAGGAGTCCTCCTGTTACAAACTCTGCTAAGCCCCACGTGGCTAAGATGACCCGGGACACCATTCTACGCCTTATATGGGAAACATTTTTGCATCCGCCATGCTCACCGGATATTGCACCGTCCGATTATCATCTGTTCCATTCCTTGGACAGTCACCTCAGAGGACGCCAGTTCAAATCCCTATTAAAGGTGCAAAATGCACTTGATATATTCTTCGCTTCATGGCCCACCAAGTTCTATCGCGTTGGAATCCTGCCTTCCAGAACGTTGGCAGAAGGTCGTCGATGCTGATGGGGACCATTTTTGATCTTCCAGGTACGTCTTAGATGACATATCGACGTTCGAAGGAGGTTGGTGGAAAAGCGACAGACTTTCTTGGTTACCTTATTGAACTGGATAGTCTTGCTACTTTATTGAAATAATCTGTATGAAAATTCAAGTAACAGTCCATATATATATATATATATATAGGGTGGGTCATTTTAATCAATCCACGGAAATATCTGAAAAATGATAAAACATAGAAGAAATCTTTGAAGTACACGTTATATATTGCTAAGGGGGAAATCCAATTCCGCCAAAAGTACCCCTCTGCGCCCCCCGTAAATGGGGGTAACGAGGGGTAACTTTGAAATGTCAAATGGGAACATGGGTCGAGTAATACCTCGTTCGAAAGGTCTTGGAAAACTAAGTAACGCTGTACCAGAAGATGTTTCATATGGAGCACCAGTTTCAAAATGGCCTTCATGATATGGTTCGAAAACTCCAGTACCCGTAGTATGGAAACCATGGAAGGTAAATGAATGGAACAAAATTGAAATACGTAAATATCATAGGGCATATCGAATGATGTGATCCTTGTGAACCCAGCGGCTTCCCTGAAGGTGTCTTGTGGGCTAACTTCAAAATTTCAATGTTCGACCGGACAACGGTTCGGGCGTACGCTTCACCTACCCAATGCTGTTTGGAAGGCAGACTTCATGGATAGAGAATTGGTGCACTGAGTTAATGCAGATGGCCACATTTACATTTTGATTAACTATTAGCACTCATGTCATATTGTGAGCTTGAGGGACGAAACTGTGTGTACGTATATCCCCAAAATGCTTTCCAAATAACCAGCACGCATTGCATAAAAGTTTCTGTGGCGATGGAGATTAGCAAATTCACACGTTTGTAAGTTCCAGCAACTGCATTATTCGACAACTTCTTTCGTATAACGTTCCTTCTGTTTTCGCATCAAATCATACTCAGCCATACAGATATGTGTTACCATTCAAATAAAATTTCACCTTTTTTTAGTCACTACAGCGTCATTCTTACAAACACATGTTTCAACCACACCATACCTATTTGTAGCGTAGCCTTAATTAGCGAATTAAAGTAGAGTTCTCATTTGAACTTTCACAGTTACTTTCCACCCCATTCACATACAGGGCGCAAGGAGAGATTATTTTGCAGGACTTGGATTTCTCTATATACATTATGGCAATTTTACTCTAACATTTTTATCTTTGTTGTATTATTCTCGAGCCTTGGAACGCCTCCGTGGCTTTCGTATTTAATTTTCGTTATTTTCATTTATCTCTAACCGTATTCATACTATGGGCACTAGACGTTTTCTTAGACACAGTCACCATGTCTTGGCGATCATTTTGAAAACGGTGTCTCATGTTGAAAATATTCTTACAGAAGCTGTTTGATATTCATTTGTCTATGTAACGTGATGTTACTCGCTTCAAGTTGCTATTTGAAATTTTCAAGTTGGCCCCGGATACCTTTCAGTTGGCCCTTGGAGTCACCCCGACAACACCTCTCGATGTGCCTTACGTCAGTTACCTACTCCAGTTTCTCTTCTGTTGATTTATCTCCAATCGCTTTCATACTATGGGTACTAAATCTTTTCTCTGACACGGATACTATGTTTCGGCGGCCTTTTGAGAACACTGCCATTTCACCTCAATCGTTTTCTCTGCAAGATGTCGGATTTTGCAAGATTTATCGAACGAGGTACCACTCGACTCATGTTACTATTTGAAATTTTGAAGTTAGCCCCCAAGACCCCTTCAGGGAGGCCACTGGGATCACAGGGACCACACCATTCGATATGCCCTATGATATTTACGTATTTCAATTTTGTTCCATTCATTTACCTTCCATGGTTTTCATACTACGGGTACTGGAGTTTCCGAACCATATCATGGCGGCCATTTTGAAACTGGTGTTCCGTATGAAACATCTTCTGGTACAGCGTTACTTAGTTTTCCAAGACCTTTCGAACGAGATATTACTCGACCCATGTTCCCATTTGACATTTCAAGGTTACCCCTCGTTAACCCCATTTACGGGGGGCGGGGAGGGGTACTTTTGGCGGAATTGGATTTCCCCCTTAGTAATATATAACGTGTACTTCAAAGATTTCTTCTATGTTTTATCATTTTTCAGATATTTCCGTGGATTGATTAAAATGGCTCACCCTGTATATATATATATATATATATATATATATATATATATATATATATATATATAACCTCTGTCCAGAAGGTTCAGTGAATGACATCATACGGTCGTAAAATTTCGCCACCAGCGCATCCCGCGCCGAACAGGTCAAGACATGTCTGAAGAAGTTCCCGAGTGGCGGCACTGCGGGTGTATGCTTATCGTGTGTTGTAGAATGAAGTAGTGCGCGCCGACTAAACCAAGAATGAATACCAAAATGAAGCAGCGAATGAATATGCTGTTCTGTTTCAAACTTCGAAAATCTGCGAAAGTAACTCATGAAATGCTGACAACAGTTTACGAAGAATATGCTGTAACCTTAGAGTGTGTTTATAAGTGGTGTAAACGTTTCCGAGAAGGGCTGGACACCAAAGACACCTACCTAACTTGCCGGCCTACAACTACACGCACCTATGGCAACGTACGGAAAGAAAAGAACTTTTGGCTCAGGAAGGAATGTCGATCACAGTGCGAATGATAGCGGAGGAAGTGGGAATTGGTCTTAAGACGACCCAGGATTTGGATAAACGAAAGCTTTATTCCCGACACGTGCTCCACACTTTGATCGTCACGGTCAATGAGACCTAGTGCATAGGGTACGACCCCGAAAGCAAACGTCAAAGTATGGAGTGGTGGGATGCAGGTTTGCCGAAAAGCAAAAAGGTGCGAAGTGAGAGATCCCGCATCAAGACAATACTCGTGTGGTCTTCGACTTTGAGGATCTCATCTATAAAGATTTCCTCCCTGAGAGCACCATGTTAAATTCCGCTATGTACGTGGAAATACTGAAACGTCTTTTGCAATGGATCAAGCGGGTGTGCCCCCAGTACGCCAAGCAAGTCGACTGGACCTTGCTCCACGACAATGCTCGGCCATACAGTATCTTTCTGGTGCAACAGTTCCTGCCCAACAGGGAAATTGTGTCACTCTATCACCCACCCTGCTCTCTCGGAAATTTTTCTTGTTCCCTAAATTGAAATCAACCGTGAAGGGCCAGAAGTTTTCGTACATTTCGGGCATCCAAATTAATGTTACGACCCAGCTGAAGGCCATTCGTAAAGACAAGTACGCGAAGAGTTTCCAGGACTCGTACAACCGTTCCCAAAAGTGCCTTACCATCAACGAGGATTACTTCGAGGGACAGTAACTGTTGTCCATTCGAAATATAGACACATTCACCAAACATTCTAGTCAAAGATTATATCAAATGAAAAGAAAAATAATAAACTACTTCAAAGTTATTACCCAGTTCATTTACTCTAATACACACTGCTAATACTGTTTTAATATAACTGCCGTCACACACAATATTCTTGCCGTCGTCCAGCCACATTGCTTCACGTAAGTTCCACAAATGATAACGAAGTTACACTTCATAAACAAAGATACATGTACTTGTTACAACTTACGAACTAGATCTGTTATACTAGAATTGTCATCTACAATGAAAATTATTCGGATAAACGTTTCATTAATGTCTCCTGCCATTTAGTTTCGAGAAGAGGATAAAATTCCTTTAGTTCCGAGAAAAAAGTTAGTCGTCCTTTTTCAGGCTACATATAAACTGGATATTCTACTAAGTTTTATTGTAATCGCTTTTATCTTATTTCTAAATGTACATACAATTTTCTTTCCTTTAATTTTTTTTTGGGGGATCCGAGAGAGAGAGAGAGAGAGAGAGGGCTCTAAGCTATAGAGTGTTTAGCTGATACGTAAGTTCGCGACTGATCCTATCGTTTCTGAAAATTTCCAGTTTAAAGTGTCAGGAAGGGGGCATCTATTTATATAAAAATATACGTACGTATGTGTGTATGTTACAGTATAACTGGAATAATTGGAGCAATTTCAACCAAACTTGGTACAATATGACTTAAGATCTATAATAATAATAATAATACTGTAGTAGTAAGACATACGTAACACTCCAGCGGGGTAAAAGGTTAAAGGAGGGCGCTTCTAAAATTGATTGAAAAAACTGGTGTTAGTATCTAATTCATAGTTCTCCGAGTCGCTGAGATAATTAGTGACACTTTTGATGACATTTTAGCCCAAGTTTAGCCAAGAAGAGGCATGGCAAGTGGCCTGGAAGTCGACAGGAGCAACATCAAACACATTGCTCTCTTTTATTATTATTATTATTATTATTATTATTATTATTATTATTATTATTATTATTATTATTATTATTATTATTATTATTATTATTATTATTATTATTATTATTATTATTACGAAACCTTGATATCGTTACGATTATTATTATTTTCGAAGTATTTCTAATGTGTAGTTTACAGACATTTATATAAGGAGATCTAACATTGAATCCTCTTATGTGGAGTTATTTCAAATCGTTCATTTCCCTCATTAAATACAGTGAAAGCTGTTCATCTTTCGTTCCCAACTGCCAAACTACATATTAAATCTACTTACAGAATAGTAGAATCACAAGTGTATGTATATAGTTGTTAGCACTAAAGTATGATTAATTTCAAATGATCAACTTCACAAGTTTCATTTTAATTAATGATATGGTTATTCGTACTTTATTCGTAAATATAACAGTCAAGATTTTAAAATTTGGTGCTAATCATGTCAGTGAGAAGTTACTCATTGTGGTAGTGTATTCTTTTATTCATCGAGCGCAGTGAATGATTATTCTTACATTTTTTTAATTCTTTATTTTTCAGTTACATGAAGCAGAATTTAATTGTCTTCCTTGCTGACTTGTTTAATGTTCTTGAAATACATCCTGTAAAATGTGTGAGATTCCCTGGATCAGATAGGATGCCTTTGCACCTGAAGGAAGGTATGTAATGGACAAACGACTACTGTATGAATAAATATCCGTGTTTTGTGTGTGTTTTTAGTGAAATATATCACAGATGGACAGTAAATATTAAATTAAAATAAATCGAAAATATCATTTACAGTCTGTGATCAATATTATGGAATAATTTAAAGGAAAAAATATATAATAATGTGATTTTGTGTAACAATCCTTTAGTGTCATAATTCGTCAAATTTTACATTTTCTATGTTTAATCCTTCAAAGGAAGTGTGGAAATATTAAAAGAGATAAGTAGAAATGCAAGGTTTGGATACAAAACCTCGCGTTCCAAAATCTCGCCGGGCCGAAACCTCGCGGCCCAAAATCTGGCTGACCAAAACCTCGCAGGCCGAAATCTCGTCATACCCAAAATCTAGCCTGGACGAAACCTTGCGGTTCTGATCTCGGGATATAGAATCTCGCCTGGTCTAAACTACGCGGGACGTAATCTCGCCTGGAAAGAAATGTCAGTATAAAACCTCTCACGACGATTTCTTCGATGTAGAATGCTCTATATACTGCTATATGTATATATTTTGTAATAACACATAATTGCATTAAAATAATGTGAAGGAAAATTCTAATGCGTGCTTTGGAAATCTATCCTATATAGAAATGAAAATGACTATGTTTGTGACATCATACCTCTTGAGCCATCCGACTGATCTCGATGAAATTCTCAACACAGATGAGGTTCGGGCCTGATATGTATTTTATAATTTCGTTTTGACTGCACACCGAAGGGGAGAGGGAGATATTTAAAAATGAATAAAACTACTATTGAGCTACGAGACCAGTCTCGATCTAATTTGCACACAGATCAGGTTAGAGCCTGAGATGGTTTTTCTCAGTTCACTTTGACGGGAAGGGGGAGGAGAAGGGGAGTCATATAGAAATACATAAAAATGAAAGTGTCTGCGTTTGTAACTTAATAACTCTTGAACCACTCGACTGGTCTCGATCAAATTTTCAACATATATGGGGTTTGAGCCTGGGATGGTCTTTATTTCACTGTGACGGTGACCTTAGGAAGTTCTAACAAAATCTAATAATATTTATGAAAGTATGAAATAATATCTGAGTTTTTACGTTCCTCGGTTGAAATAATATATGTTTTTACGTCCCTGTATTATGTCTTGTAGTTTAAAGGAGACTTAGATGATCAGAATGAAGGAAATGATGGAATGAAGAAAGTGGGAGGAAACGGGAATACCCCGAGGAAGTCCACGCTCACGATATTTTGTATCGTCTTCTTCTTCTTCTTTTCTTCTTCTTCTTCTTCTTCTTCTTCTTATTATTATTATTATTATTATTATTATTATTATTATTGTAATATGGAATTGCATATTAAGAAAGTCACTGGGTAAATTTTAAGGAAAGGTTTCATTCCGCAAGGTTTTGGCCAAGCGACATTTTGGCCCGCGAGGTTTTTGAACGGCGATGTTTTGACCAGGCGAGATTTTGGCCCACGAAGTTTTGGCCACGCGAGATTTTGGGCAGCGAGGTTTCGGCCGCGAGATTTTGTCCGTATCCCGAAATGCAAGGGAGAAAGAAAAAAGAAGATGGTGGTTAAGGAAGCTGAGCATTAAATAAAGAAGTATCTAGTTTAACAGTCAGTGATTTGCAAGAAAATTATGGTTCACATAACGGCAAGTTCGGTTATTGATCTCGTAAGGAGAAAATTTTCAATAAATGAAAACTAGCTGCATAAATAATACCGTCGGAGCTAAAACGAAGCGAATCAGTACAACTCTTCCACATCATATAGTTACAGAGTAACCTATAAAATGGTATTCATTGAATTACCATTGTTTCTGCGTTATCATTCAGTTTTTCTTTTTGCCTGATTAAGTATATCAACATGTGAGTAGTAATTAATTTATCAGTTGTAATTCATGTAATCTTAATGACTTCATGCTTAGGAGCTCCGGAAATAGTTTAATAATGGAGAATGATAAACGACATGCTTGTATGTTAAGCATCATCGATAAAACCACGAATTAGAATGCACAACTCAAGATGATTTACTCGTGTTAGATTTACCAGACCCATAAAATCTCTAACTCTAACTCTCTTGACAAAACTTTGCAGATAATAAATAAATAAAATGGCATGATGTTTGAAACTGTAAAATGTATTGAGGGGCAAGGATGTAATTGAAAAATAGGGATCTACCTTCCAGAAAATTCCTCAGTAATTGCTCATACAGGTAGGTTACGTCGTCGTCTTGTAAGATAACACCACATGGAAATGAGAAACAGCTGACAAGAACAAGAATTTGCATATGTCTGTCCTTCAGTTGTATTCACAACCTACTCAATATGATAAATCACATTGTCGTACTCCAACACTGGTATATCCCATTCTCCATATTCGGCAGTTATTATTCGGAACAGAGTGGCACCTTGTTTGGGTTGCGGGTTCCATCGAAAAATTACTAGTTTTCTTCCATTTCTGTTTGGTCATAGGTGTAATATTTTATGCTTCATGGTCTATAGAACGTTCACGAAATATCATGTTCTTGGCTTTCTTTTGGTTTTGGCACTAGCGCTATCGCTTCTGCAGCCAGGTCTTTCCTTATTACAGGTATTTTTTCTTAACGGAATCCATTGCTGAAAGCTAACTTATAGTTCCTAAGTAAGAGAAATGCATAGGAACATAATTACCAATTTCTTAATTTCATACATTTAATTTCGGCTTCAATTTAAACAGAGAAACCGATCTTAAATACAACAGATGGGGTCAGTAGTATATTGCTAGGAGTAGCAGAAGGAAGTTGTCCTTGAATCTCTTGTTTAATAGTCTTAACATAACATCTAATATCAGAGAATATCTAACACGTAGTGCGTATTAAAGGATTATTACCAGTTACCTGTACAAAAGGTCGTTTCATGTCTATGGTGAAGAAGTTGATCACTAGGTATTCGAAAGTGCTGTGGGTTGATTTGCAGGATGGCCTTTTGTATATATATATTGTCTCTCAAAAGTCCCCTGACATAGGATAACTATTATTATCAAAGTTACAGCAAAATGTAAGAGGGAAAACCGTCTCGAAATATGATTAAATGAAACTAAATTTTTGAGTTTTATGTCCCACGCTTATGCCGGCTACGCTAAAGGAGACAGTGATTATGAGGATTGAATGAAATGGTGGAATGAAGAAAGCGGGAAGAAACGGGAGAACCCCGATGAAACCCATTCACACGGTGTTTGTTCACCACGGCGGGAGCAGGGTTTGAACCCGGTACCCCATGCACCAGAGGTAAACGCTCTACCACTGAGCCACCGCAGCACCTTCGAAATATGATGTTTTCAATCTAAAGTGAAGGAGTTTTTAAAATCGGACGAGCCGTTCGGACTGTACACTCTTATGCGCCCAATGTTAAATGAAAATGCAACGTTGCCATTTACCTGGACCCACAACATAAAGTAAATGGGGGCATGTTACTGGCATAAATGACAGTAACATCATTCACTTATGTTGTGGATCGAGATAAATGGTAACGTTGCATTTTCATTTAACATTGGGCGCATAAAGAGTGTACAGCCTAACGGTTGGTCCGATTTAAAAAAATCCTTCACTTCAAATTGAAAACATTATATTTGGAGGCAGTTTGCCCTCTTACATTTTGTTGTAACTCTGATAATAACAGTTACCTTATGTCAGGGGACTTTTGAGACACCCTGTATATATACCTGCGAAAATCACGACTATTTGGGAGAGCAACATTTGTGTCCTTCGGACATTAATTAGTCCTAGCCGAATAAATAAAGAATACACTGTGCATCGAAAAGTTTTCATGTGTCATAGATAGGGATCAAAGTTGTCTTGAATCGCAACAAAACGAGCCTTGCAATATTGGGATGCAAAACGTGCGTTCTGTGGTGTGACGTGAGAACCCACTTTCTCAAAAACAAAATCAAGGCAATAGAAGGTTCCGCTGCGAGCATAAATCGCTTTAGGTCACATCTTTTAAAGAATCATAAGGCTCGACTCCATATGCTCTGCTGCTCATATACTATGGAGAGGAAGATGAATAGTCGAAAGCTGTAGGGAGACCATGTCGCAGGGGACAGGTGGAAGTTGGTAGTGACTCTGAATGAGGTTTAAATATCGTATCTGTCAAAATGTTGTAAAAAGAGGGATATCTTCTGACGTCCCCGTGGTTCCAGAAGTCGTTCTGACTGATTATGTGAATGTGTGGAAAGGATTCCACGTAACTTTATAGCTGTTGGTAGTTATTGCTATATTGACAAACTTACGTAGAGTGGCCAAAAAGAGACTAATTACCAGTTGAACATTTTGGAGCTATTATATCGCCATGATATTCCATTTCTATAGCAGCGATACATCTCGCATTGTCATTCACCAGGACAAGGCGTTCAGTCATACGGCGAAGTCAATGATGACATACATGGAGCGGATGGCATTTGAAACTGGAATTCATATGTTCCCTTTTTGCAGACATTCCTGTAAAATCCTTTATGCATCCCTCATGGATTTCTGAGAGTTTCCGTTGTTGAAACGAGCGTTGGGCCGTATACAGCCGCACACATTGTACGATCTTTGGAACGTGTGTCAAGAGGAATGGCGAAATTGCAACTGTGCTTCAATGCAGTCTCCTTCAGTGGAAACGGACATGCAGGGCGATAGCCAACACAGGGTTTGCATATCGAATACAACTGCTGGTAGCGCATAGTGGACTAAAATCCCAAAAAGCTGGTTAAAATATGCAAACGTTTGTCAGTTTGCATGATATTATGAATATGCAGGTATTCGAGGTCGCTGATAATGATTATGAGGTCACAAATAAAAAGTTCAAAGTGGCAGATCGAATATGACGGGCAAACATTTTTAAAAATTCTCCAAATAAGCTGAAAGCTGGTTTCATAATATGTTTGGGTTCGCTTATAAGATTATAAAGTCAGAATTTCAACATTCAAAATGGTTAAGAAATAAATTGCACTAAAACAAAATAACTTATATATTTGTTGTGTCAGATTACTAATAATTGTTGCAAATTGGTATTTTTGACATCTGTTAGGAAACACGTGCATAAATTTTGCAAGGCAGCTGTTTTTGTGAATTCCGTTAGCGTATGATATTGCGTGTATCGTAAGATCAATGTGTCGATAGAATGTACGGAATTTATAACAGTTTTTCTGCATTTATCTACTTTTTGTTCTTACTTTTTCTCCATTCGTTAACAGTAATCATAATTTGTGATAACTTCAATTGTTTTCTCAGCTTAATAAAATGTCGGCTCTACATATGAGGGGATGCTAAAAAGTTCCTGGCTTTGCCAAAAAGAAAAAAAAAAGTGTCAGAGGTCCGAGGTTAATATTTAGCTAGCGTATTCCCCTTCAGATCGATACGCTTTTGACAGCGTTGTTGAAGCTGTTGTAGCCCATGCAGAAATATTCTTGTAATTGTCCCTCAAACCAGCTCTCAGCAGCCTTTGTGACTTCAGAAATTTCCTCAAAACGGTAACTCTTCAGGTGTTTTTTCAGGTTAGAAAATAGAAGGGACGAGGTCTGGGGAGTAAGGTGGGTGGCGGACCAATTGGAATCCCAGAGTGACCAGTTTGGCAACAACAATGTGGGAATTGTGGACGGGTGCATTATCGTGCAACATTATGATCCCTTTTGTGAGCTTTCTACGGCGTTTCCAATTAATCACCTCTTTCAGCTGGTCTGGAAGATTAGCATAAGTCGATTTCTGGGTACGGAACTCTGGGACGGAGAAACCACTATGCCGCCATACCTTTGTTCGTTGGTTTCGGGATCATAAATATAGAGCCAGGTTTCATCTTGTCACTAGTCTACCCAAAAAGTCATTTGTTTGTCTTTCCAAAATGGGTCAAGATGGCTTTGGATACTTCGGCACGTTTTCCTTTTTGATCCGTACTCAAAAGTTTCGTAATTCATTTCGCTGAAATCTTGCGCATATTTAGGACTGTGGTAATAATATAACCAACTCGCTTCCTGGAGATGTCCAGTATTAGGGCAATCTTTTTGGCGGATATTCCGCGGTCCTCAAAAATCAACGCATGCACAGCATCGCATGTTTGCAGGTCTGTTGAGGTTGACGGGCGTCCGCTGCGGGATATATCTTCCACTGTGAAATGGCCAGTCTTAAAACAGGATATCCAGGTTTTTACACAGCTGTACGAAGGACATTTCTCCCCCAGTGTTTGGCACATCTTCATATGAATTTCCTTTGCAGACTTTCTCTGGAGCCACAAGAACTTCATAACGGTCCTCTGCTCCGACGACATTGAAACTTTCTCGTGCCTCTTCCATCTCAACTTTTATCTGCAATGACAGATGTTGTACAATTTGGATTCAACTGGTTTTAACACAGTCACATATCAAGATAAAAGGCTTTAATATACCAACAATTTTGTCCATTTCAATTTAAAATGAAGAAATACTTTTAATCATTTTTTCCCCTTCACGTTCACTACATCCGAACCGGTCAAACGGCACTTTTCAAATGGCTGCCAGCTTCACATGTATAACAAAGGGACGGATATTTTAACGAAATTCGATACTTCAAAGATTCTACTATCGACCCAAGACTTAAAACTCTCAAATCGAAACTTTGTTTTTTGACTTTTGACCAGCGTTTTCGGATTTCAGCTCACTGCGTGCATCACGATATTTCTTACGTTGGCAAATTAATTAACATAAATTTGGAACAACCTTCTATATACTATTAAGACCAGTGACATTTTCACTGAAAATTCGTAGAATTATGAATATAAAGTACCGAAAATTGATACAATTGGAACTAACGAAATTAATTATGCTAGAACAGGGTGTCGATCGGTCACACGAAAGTCCCGAAAAAGTCACGAAATCAGAAAACGGTCATGAAAGTCAAGAAAAGGTCACGAAATTTAGCTTTTGGGTCACGATTTTTTAAATTTGTACCAATATCAGTACAAACTGGAAAATTTTGTTCTATAAAACATAAAAGTTTACCACCAAAAATGTCTATGCTCGGCTTTAAACGCTACCAAATTGCAAGGAAAGCACGCTTTTATCCCACACATGAAAATTCGGGGAGATAATTCGCATCCAAATTCACTCTTGAGAATTGTACAAAATTTTATGATTTAGTAAAGAAAAGGTCACGAAAATGTCACGAAATTTCATTTTGGAATTTTAGTAGACACCCTGTAGAAGAAAAATGTCCTTTAGCGAGAAGAAACAACAGTAAATCCAGTTGAACGCCGATGGATTAATTATGATAATTAGTACTATAATAAGATGAAACGATTAGACGGTATTTTCGATGTTTACATCATTAACAAATAGAGCATTGTATAGGTGTCATTTTCTATGAAAGGAATACTCTTATTTCCTTTTGTACAGTCATAGTTTCAGAAATTTCTTATGTGTAATGGTAATTACAAATAAACTTGAACTTGAAGGTAATTACAAATAAGTTCGAACCTCTGTATGCTTAATATATATCGGGTTGGTTCAATTGAAATATCCGTGCCACATTGAATGGAAAGGTACCTGCGAAGTAAGATCACTGATTACGGGCAATATATTCCAACAAGATCGCCAAACATGCTGTGGTATCGGGTCTGTTGTTATTTGTCTCACTGTTGCAGAGCGTTGTATTAGAACAGAACAGAAAAACCCATAACCGAAAGGGATTTTTCATTTATACTGTAGCATTCGGCGTAGATTGTTCAGTAACTCAGCATTGCGAGTAGAATCTGCTAATAAATGCACTATTCTATATACAGGGTAGCGGCAAACCTGGAAAATCTAGAAAAGTCAGGGAATTTGAGAATATCGGGAATAATCAAGGAAAAATCAAAGAATTTTGCTGAGAGTCGGAGTTTCGATTTGCTAAGAACGAGATTTTTAAAAACATTTTAAATAAAAATTTTAAAACTATTTCAGATGTGCTTGAGTTTTCGTTTTTTTGATTGGCAACGTCAAACTTACGAACTCGTGTGTGTTTTCCACTAACAATGTATAACTAACTTACATTGCGTAGTTGTGCTCATTATCTCTTGCTTTCGCTTGTACAGTGGAATATCATATTGGTGAATTATCCAGAAAATGCACTGTATCAACGATCCAGTGAGAAATATATTTTCGAATCAATAATGCAATGGGAAATTCGTTTTGGATGCATGCGTAATTCCAGCCATTTTTCCCTCTTTTGTTACAACTAGTTTCGATTTAATAGGAGCTTCCTGTTCTGCATTAACTGAAGGTAGCTTGTCGCAGAAATGAAAGGGTTTTGGAATACAGTTACTGGTATTTCAGCTTCTATGTTTTCATTGTAATGTATTTTAATTGGCAAAGAGGATTATGTCGGAAGTGCTTATGAGTTTACGAAAATAACTGATAAAATTGTGCATCAGCATATGTATTGAGTTAATCAATACTCAATAGATAGCGGGACAAATTTTATCTGACTCTGAATCTTTAGATATAAGATTGTTCTATGAACATCATTCTACATATTTCTTTGTGTTTATAATGTAATATTTATTGTTTTACATGTATAGGTACCTACTTAATAATTTTCCATCAATAATTATACATTTGTAATGGTTTAATTATTGATGATTTGTCTCAAGTTTAAAAATATTATTATTTATTCTTATTTTAGAACTATTCTGATATTAAAAATGGTGCAGCAATTTGCGAACAATATTTATAGTACATGAGCTCAATAGTTATGAGCCAAATTCTTATATGCTTTTTCAGTGCCAATGCAAGTTTTCTAACGCATATGAAAAAGTTTAAAAATATTTCATAAATGAATTATAACTCTTGAGAGGGGTACAAAGACTGTTCGGGGACATATGCCGCCAGTATCCCTCTTTAAAAATACGAAACAAAGTTTAATTTATTTATTTAACAATTAACAGTGAAATTAAAGACAAGAAAAATTGACAATCAGAATTTGAGATTCAGATTATCGTAAAATAATATTAATAATTTGTTTCCAGTACCTGTGGAAATAACGAAGTTTCATGGTGTGTTATTCTTGTTTGTCATGTTCATATTTTAATTGTAGGAAAATAAATCGTAAATGGGATCTCTATCATGTTCCGAGGTGGTTGTTCTATATCTTATTTTTCGCCAAGATCCATAGGTTTTGGACCTAGCGAAGCAGACAGGTCCATTCTTACTGATGGTTCATTATCACACGTTACATTGAATGACTGAAACTGATCCAAGCGATCGATCATATTTCAGATTGCAGGTTTGAAATACAGTACATTTTCATATTAACTTAAATACAAATTCGGTGGCGTAATCAGTAGAGCGTTCACTTCTGGTGCTAAAGTTCCTACGTTCAAACCATGGATGTGTTTTGTTACAGGCATGCTTTCTCAGAGTAAACACAGAATGGGCAAGTTTTCTCGGGGTTATTCCGGTTCTCCCTATTCACGTTCCTTTCGTTCTTACATCATTAACTCAGTAATTTCTATCTTATTTGTGGAACATTATACTAAAGCTTTAATGTCAGCAGTTAGTTTTCGTTTGCTAGTGACCGTAAGGCGCCCTCAGGAATTGTGAAACTACGAATTTGCAATGATTGACGTCTTTCACCCGTGTAAATAATGTATCGGGAGATGGCTTTATCTCAGGAATCGAGTGTTCATTGTTTGCTTGCTTGTTCTCCGCCATGGGAATTTAGCTTACTTTCACAATAGTACTCGTTGCTGGAAAATAAAATTTTGATAATACCGAAATATGCGAAACGAATAGATAATACAAATTAATAAAGACATGAACGACTCCATGAATTAGAAAAGGCTCAGGATCTCATGCAGAACAGGAACTATGGGGTTCATTCTTTAATCGGCCAACCTAACCGCCCCTCATTTCCTTTAAATGACTTTAATAACCAAACGAATCCTAGTTCGTTAATGCCAACTTATGCACAACAGCCAACTTCTACTGTACATCACACCCAACCTTCTTCTTGTTATTCACAATCGTTACCTTCTGCACCTCAATTGCAGAATATTTCCCCTCCGCAGTCAACTAACACTCAACCTGAAGTTTCAAATCCTCACCCCCACAAAAGTCAAAACCCTCCCTCACAACCTCCTCACACGGATCTCAGTAAACTAGCCAATCAAATGGCTGAACTATCATTAATGGTAGCACAAAATGTCATGAAGATTAACTTCAACGTACTTACGGAAGAAAACATCGTCAAGGAAACGGACAACAAAAAGGCGGGCGCAAAGAATAATAACAAAGGAAATAACGGTGGTAGGAGAAATAAAAAAAATTGTAAAAGGCTACAAAATATCTGTATGCCCAATATGCTATAGGAAGAACCACGGCGCATCTTCGTGTTGAAATAATCCTAAAAATTCCAACCAGGGAAATGCATAAATGGGCTCGCGGGACATTCCAGAAAAGTTGACGTGGGCCATACAGAAACAACCACAATTAGAAAACCATCACATTCAAAAAGAATAGGCAATAGTGATACGGAAGACAATTTTTAGTGATGCGGAAGACAATTTTTACACTCACGCGACCTACAATGACCGCCGAGAACACGTCAAATTTGGGGACAAAATAAATTAATTATTGCTTAATATTAAAGAAAATTCAAGCAGTCTGCCAGTAATAATAGACACAGGATCCAGTCTTAGTCTATGGTCCAGACGAGACGTACCTCCAGATTGCAAATTAATACCATTTCAGACTCGTATCAAGGGCATTGCTAACAAAGTTCTGACTTTGAGGGAAATAGCTCTAATTAAATTTAAAATTGGCACCACTACCTTTTCATATTATTTCCGCATTATAGATGCAGACTTCAGTCCGATTTTTGGAAATGACATTCTTACTAGACTTTTCTCTCAAATAGACCTACAGCATAATTCTCTATCATTATATAGAAATCCTAGGAAGCCTACTTTTCCCAAGGAAAAAGAGAGACGGAAGAAATGTCACAAGCAACTACTCGTTCTTTGTACTTGCAGAGAAACGCAAATGTATTCACAGCTAATAAAGTTGCGATCCCAGCAAAATCTCACTTCTACTTCCCGGTTTCAATTCCGAAGAAAAACCAGGACGCAGCATTTTACATTGTTACTCCACTGCAATCATTATTAGATCGATACGGATTGGAGGCAATGACAAGTAACGACCTCACGTTATTAATCTCAAAGCCTACGGCACGCATAATAACTAAGTAAAGGCATACCAGTGGCGTATACTGAGGAAGACGTAGAAGAATTTAGACAGTAGAAGAAGATTAAAAGAAAAAAACATCAATTTAGAACTCAAGAAGAAATACAGGAAAGACTAAAACACTGCTGAAACTTTTAACATTGATCTTTTCAATATAAATCCCGACTTACCGGAATACCAGAGAATAGCTGTAAGCAATTTATTATACAAATACCGGGATGCTTTTTCATACAGTCCGGAAGATATATGTTATTTTAGGGAATACGAGCATAAAATACGCATAGATAAAAGTGCGTCATTGCATCACCATTCCCCACCTATTCCATTAGGAATAAGGGACTAAATTGACAAGCAGATATAACAATGCTAAAATCATAACAGACACACAAACGAGTAATTACTCTTCGCCTCTAATTGCGATCAAAAAAGCAAACTGTTCAGAATTCAGGATTGTTGAATCTATAAGCATGTAATAGTTATATCAAATATTTAAGCATCCCATTTCAGTCTACAGAAGGTGTTCTGCAGGTTTTAAAAGGGAAAACTCTAATTTCCACGCTCGACATTTCCCAATCTTATTTTCAAATCTTATTGCATCCAAAAAGCACTAAATACATGACTTGAGGTGAATCATACATGCAAAAGTTTTAAAATACTCAAATGCGTGATGGGTCATTGCACAAGTTCCGAATCCTTGACTATTGTAATTAAAATGATATTAGATGGTTTACCAAAACGCATTACCAGTTTTGCAGATGACCTCGTGATTGGTTCATATACGTGGGAACAACTACTTTCAGATTGGTAGCTTTTATTCCAAAAACTACGGAAGCATGACTTTAGAGCCATTCCCAAGAAGACTCACTATACAAAGAACTCCCAGTATTTGGGTTCCTTGAATCAAAGGAAAATATCAGAATCTCACCGAAAATAGCAAATAAAATAAAGAATTTTAAGAAACCGACTACTAAACGTATACTAAAGAGCTTCATAGGTCTTTGCTCTTATCTTCAAAGTCATATTAAAGACTTCACGGCCAAGGTACAACCGTTTCAACAGCTTCTTACCAAGAATACTAAATTCAAATGGAACGAAAAACACGATGAATTATTTGAGAAGCCCAAAGAGAACATCTTGAACACCCCATCTCTCTTTAATTTTGAAGAAAAGCTAGAGATAAGACTGTACACAGATGCTAGTTCCCGGCAATTGGGGGGATTACTAGCTTGTTATAACTCCAAAACCGAAGAAAGAATTGTTTTGTATTGTAGCCGTCGTCTTACAACAGCCGAAACTAAAAACTAAGTCTGGCAAAAAAAAACTATATTATATATGTTCTACGCAAATTAAGATATTTCCTACTTAATCGTAAATTTACATTGTTTACAGACGCTAAATGTCTTACTTCTCGAAACACGCAATCAGACAAAGTAGAAAAACACACGCTATAAACTTTTCGTAGCCGACTATGATTTTGACGTCTGCCATATTGAAGGAAAAAAGCACCCGGTCGATATCATCAGCCGTTTAGAACAAAACAGCAATAATAATCAAGAAGCCAAGGATATACACCAGGCAACCGAGGATATGCATGCATACCGTTTACATTATTTAGAAGAATCCATTCTTCAAATACAACAACAAGGATCTTTGAAGAACTTACGGGAAGAACAGTGCAAAGACGATTCGTACGCTGACATAATAGCAGTTTTAGAAGGAAAAGAACCAACAAGAAGTTCTACTATGAGAGTCGCTAAGTATTTTCGCTTAAGAGACAACCTACTTTACCGTACACAAAAACATCCAGAACTTGGCTTAATTTATCTTCTGTGTATCCCGAAAAGTTTGGCAGGAGAATGGTTCGATTCTATTCACAAAGAACCATCAGCACCCCATTTTGGGTTTTCGAAAACATATAAGACCGTCCTCAATAAATATTACGTGCCAAACATGAAGTCATAATTAGCGTTTAGAATTCGTCAACTCTTAAAGAAACTCCCGAAAAAGCCACAAGGAAAACTCCATCACCCGCCAGTCCTTATGGGAGAGCGATGGATGTTTGTGGATGGATGGTTTAGGACCTTATCCACATGAAGAAGGGAAACCAAAATACGTTTTAGTTGCCATCGAAACGAGCACTCGTTATATAGTGACGAAAGCTGTTAATAGCATAACGGCAGATACAATTGAACAATTTTTATTGGAAGAAATTATTTTAAAATTCATCGCCTTTCGTTTTCTTCATTTGGACAAACACCCAGTGCACAGAGCAAAGAAACTTCAAAAACTAGCTGAAATATATAATTTTGAATTCTGCCCTGCTTTTAATCGCCCAGATATAGGATTAGTCGAGGTCATGAATAAAACTACAGAATTCCTTAAAAAAATTTCGTCCAACAAAATCATGAAACAAGGGCAAAACTCATCACTTTTGGTTTAAACAGTTTCGTCCTATTAGGGACAAAGAAATCATGTTTCTTTTTAATGTACTGATACGGACCAAGGACAATCGTCGATTACCAATTACAGACTGTTCCCCAGCTACAAATCGAAAGAAACCACCTTGTATAATTAAGGGAAAAAGTACGTCAAAATCTACTAAATTCTCATGAACAGCAAAAGAAATATTTAACAAGAAACATAAGCAAGAAACTTTCCAAAATGGAGATAAATATTAATTTATTATTCCTGTCGACCGGTCGGTGGATCATCACAATGGTCCGACAGGTACTGTGCGTCAGCCACGATACTTTCAAAATTAAATAATAATCTCTACCGAGTTCGAATATCCGACAATTTCAGGAGAGAAAGCAGAATATATCTATAGACAGAATAATAAAACCATATTATGATGGCGAAGAACACATATAATACAGGGATAATGAAGAACACAACAGACAGGAAGAAGAGAAGAAAGAAGAATAACATGATTCCAGCAGATACGAACTAGCGACACGCACCGAGCACTCTTCATGTTTCAGCGACAGAGGAAGAAAAAAAGAAAATAAAACATTGAATAGCAGAAAACAAGATATGCAATATGATAAGGTTAACTATTTGAAGTGACCAAATCTAGTACGTACCTTAGTATTCACATTGAAACAGATCCCTTGTCTTTTTTTCTTTCTTATAATTCCTCACTCACTGCATTCTGTTATTCAGACTGCCTGCATACGTACAATTTCTTTCAATGAAAAAAATTGCAAGCCAGCATTTTTCTTTCCGCCTCGAGCGAATAAACTTCACAAATCCAGCAACAGCATTTTTCGCTTCTCCGCTGCGAATCATATAATTGTTATTAACATAATAAACTACATATACAGTGTGTTCAGAAAATCAGGGTTTTCAAGTGACAAACTTTCTTCCGGCATAACTACGTTTATCATACTATTGACTTTAACCATTATATAAGTGTTCTGTCATCCATTTGCTACGACTAATAAGAACTAGACTGATATTAGATATTTTATTATAGCACCCTATGACGTGCAAACTTCATAAAATATACTACGGACATTACTATCAGTGACGTAGTTATAAATATTAATTATAACCACCAGAGCCTCTCCGTTGAGGGAGATGAAGTACTCTTCACGGATCCTGCTTCGGATATAGGACAAACTGTTAGTGCTTCAACTTTAACTTTATTTGTGTGATAGTGTTATATACAGTGTTATGTAAGTGACCAGTGCTTTTAATTTTAATTTTTTGTTCAAGTGTTTCAGTGCTTTTACAGTGTATACTAGGTCCAATATACGAATTCCCAATAATGGCAAAAATAATCCGGTGGCTTATTTTTTTTTTCTACGCCACGGGGGTGTAAGGTTCCGCATGTCTTCACAGGCTGTAGCCATGTGTTTATTACACGTGTTTTGCAGTAAATAAATACAGCGCAGACGACAGTACCGAAGAAGAGTCGCCCACCATCGCCAACAGTCGGCAAGACGGAGATCAACGAAGGTAGCCGACATTTTAGGATAAAAGACAGCAGCACACCTCAAGAATCATCAATCTCTCCAGGTTGACCAAAACACCAAAACCCTAAGGCGCCTGTCCATTGGGAACACCTTACCCTCTTACGACGCTTGGTCAATTGAGAGATACCTCTCCTAAAAGCCCTACGACGCTTGGTCATTGGGTTCCTTTTCTCTCTCACGACGCCCGGTCACCAAGAGACACCTAATCACACAAACTCTCATCCCCTCTCGCGACGCCTGGTCATTGGGTTCCTTACTTTACCTATATATTAGAGAAAACTACCTATTGTAATATACTTTTGTACTCAAGAATATCTTTTATAATAAAAGGTGATGGGAAAGTCCAATCTCCCGTGTACGATATTTGCTCTACCTTAGATAAATAGAGAGGAATTTTACAATATTTTATGGCTTATTTCAATTTAGTCCTTTGTTTGCGTGTAGAATGATTACTACCTGTGGATATTAGGATTATGCCATATATAGAGAGACGAAACTTCTTCGCTAGTGCGATATGTGTGAAACGTTAAAAAACTGCTTATATGTTTCAGGAAACTTCAAACTTTTCGTTTTAGAGCCAGAAATCACGTTTATATTATATCGAATTTTTGTGAAATTTGGCATTACTTGCGATAAATGCAAATAAAAGTGAAAAAGTGGAATTCTTGCTAGTTATTGCTAATAACAACTAAAAAGTCCATTTCCAATATTATTTAATTTTAAAAAACCGTTGCATTTTACTAAAAACGTGCACGACGCTAAATTAAGTTCTCCATAAAATCCGCAACCTTACATGGCGTGATATCACTTTTTGGAATTTTCAACGCCTCTTTGTGCGTCACTAAGGCCAACCGGGACCTATATGCTCACCTTATTGTCCGGAAAACGAAAAACTTGCTAAATAAATTAGAGTTAGCTTAAGCAGGAAAATTTGGGTCTGCTAATGCAGAGTTAATTAAAAAGAGTAGTGCTTCTCACCAGGCAGAAGTTGAAGTAAAGTTGAAAACCTGTATATCAAAAGTATTGATGAAGCTGCAAAATTACATGCAAGCAAATGACGACAGTTCTGTGTGGAGAATACGAAAAGCCCTGCGAGTTATTTGACCCGGAAACCGTTTCACTTCATAAAGATGTAGGCATCAACAAAACTGAACTGTTGTTTAAATTGTTGACTGTGTTTTGTGGTGAAAATGTTCATGATCTGTTGGTTGCTTACGGTGAGTTTAAAAGTAAGGTTATTGAAGTTCTCAACAGTGAGGATAAGGAAGTTGACATTGTATCATTGTTAAACAGTTCAAAAATTAACCACAGGTTTTTGCTGTCAACTCGTTACGAGCCAGTTGTCAGTTTCGAGTGTTGATGCCGAGAGATTCTTTTCCAAGTATAATATGATTGTTACTGACAGGAGAACAAACTTAAAAGTAGTCTTGCTGCATGTTATCCTTTAACTAAGGATGAGATTAGAGGAAGTGTTTAAAATTTTGCGTTAATTTCAATATTTCAGTGAATACATTAGCCAGAATGTGCACCTATTAGATACACCCTACTACCAAAAGTGTACTGTTTACAAGTACCATATATATATATATATATATATATATATATATATATATATATAATATAAACCTTGTGCTACATTTTAAAAAAATAAATGCGAGAATAGTGATAATGCTACAAAATATCAAAATTGTTGCGAAAAAGTTTCGTCTTTACATATATATAATTTGATTTGATTTTGATTTTATTGTCCCTTTCAGCGGCAAGGCTATGAGACTTGGACCTACAACTTAATGTGACATCCGAACTACATGAGCATATGTATGTATAATAACTGTCATTATGAGAGATTTACGTTGTATTTCTAAGAGAGAATAAAATTCCCCTGTCTCTGTAAATTTCGCGACTCGTTTGCCACGTTTACAAGAAGGGAACTTAGAATTTGGTGATAAATGTTTCGGAGATTTCTTTTTTATTATAACTTGCTTATTTTTTAAGTTATTTGATTTTTTTAAAAAGGTTTTCTTGTGCACATTTGCAAGAAGACACATGAAATTTTCTCTTGTAAAAAAGAAAAAAAAAAGATATTTCCATTTATGTAATTTTTAAAGACATGCGACAAAACTTCTGGACGTGAGTGTACACCGTGAATCGGGTTGTAATAAGTTTTGAGAATACTTGACATAAATTTTAACAATAAACAGGGAATGTTCATTTAAATACTTTTCGCAGGAAATGTTTATAAAATATTCTTTTTGTGAAGCATTTTTGCGACATTCATTGTATTTTTCTCTGCACTCTCATGATGCATAAAGTTATGAATGATTGCATTTGATTTGCATTGAAATAAATGATTGATAGGTTGATTTGCATTTTGTTGATGGAGAAAGCAAGGATTTCTCAGTGTGGGATTAAACCTGCGACCCATTGCAAAGAGAAATAATGCCGATTTTCTGTTTATTGCATTAATACCTGTATACAAACTAGTAAATAAAATAACAATGAAAACCAGTTGAATTGTGGGAATAAAATAGCATGACCTAGATTCGAACACGGATCTATGAATTACAAATCCGACGTTTAAACCACTATACTACGGACGCACGTATTAGGCCATTGCGGTCTCAGAAGCAAGCTAGCACCATTTTCAGTTTTATGTTTTTAGTAAAAATTTCTACTCCAATATTCTCATTAAGCTTTGAGATTGAGGATTTGCCACTTCGTAAGTGAACTTATCGACACAATAAATATCGTATCATTTTAATATATTTAAGAATAAATCCAAATGAAACCTGTGTATCCTTCTTTACACGCATTAGTTATATCGGGATACCAAAATCTGCTATACAGTTGTTAAATTTTGCAGATATAATGTTGCCGTCATGAAGGTGCTCATTAGAGGGGTAAGTCAAGTAATTCCAGGACGGCACATATTGATGCGTCTCTTTAAACATGTTTGATGCATTGAAAACTATTGTTCTTCTTTAAGATCTCGATTGGATACTTGTGTTGTAAGAACGTGCGAATTTTGTAGAAGATAGTATGTCGGATAGTCGAACAAAACTAGTTTTGCTTTGTTTCATACATTAAAAAATAAAGTTACATAATGAAGAGAATCCTTTGGTGGTTGCTTCATAGTACTTGATAAACTATTATTTCAGTTGAAAGCCAGCTTTTGAAAGGTGATTTTCTGCATACAAGAAATTTACAAGACCGCATTCAAAAGTAATGTTGAGACTAGAGTATTAATTTGATTAAGACAAAGACAAATTCGTATTACATGTATTAAACTTTCTTTGCATGATAATGGTCAGTGGGTTATCACTACACTGCTAAACTTAAACTGCTTAATGCACTAATTACTTTTCAACACGCTTCATCTTTCGTAGAACATCTTTATTACAATATGTTCCTTACACTTGTGTCAGACCCCGTCTTACGTAAGCTAAAATATAGTCTGATTTCTTAATAGTTCGGTGAGAAAGAAATTGTAAGTGCTTAACAGCATAAAAGGGAATCCTAGTGCTTGAGCTATCTTGAACAGTGGAAGATGGAAAATTTATAAAACGTGCTATTTCACGTAGATTTTATTTTATTGTACAAATTTTTGCCTTAAACGTTTAACGAAAATAAATTAACATACCTTTGAGAATGACTGCTTGGAGGATTGCTAGGATTCCCGGATCAGTATTTAAGACTGTTTTTCCCCATTTTTCATTATCATGCCTTTACAATAAGAATTACCCCTGTGGTTCGTTCTTCTTTGCTTCATTTGTAAAAATCGAAGCTACAAATAATTATTTCTGCTGCTGTATGTGTTTATGCATAAAGTGAATTGTATTGGAGTGGTTTTAGCAATAGTTTCCAAACATTTTTCTTATTATTAATTTTAAAACGTGAAACTTGAATTAATTCGTTGCTCTTGGCTTAGTCGCAGTCATGTAGAGTAAATTTGACACAATTTTCAAAGCAGTTTTTGCACTAATGATGTTAGATATAAGTAGAGCTATTTCAAGGCAATAATAATAACTGAAAGTAACACTTTGATTGTAGCGTTGGTACTCTACTGCTATGTACTTCTATCTCGTATGATGAATATTCTTTAACGATCTAACACATCTTAAAATGACTACTGAAGAAAAATTTGCCAGCAGTGTTGTCATTTCAGCAACAGTGTCACTAGATAAAGCAATTTTCGAAGTTTGTGAAAAACAAAGTAATAATTTCAGCGAAAAATTTGGTGATTATGGAGAAAAATTTTATTTCGGTGAAAACTAGGTACAGATATGGCGTACACACACACACACACACACACACACACACATATATATATATATATATATATATATATATATATATATATATATATATATATATATATATATATAGATATATATATATAGATAGATAGATAGATAGCGTAAGGCAGCTAAAAGTACCACCTGAAATAGCAAAGAAACTATAAAACACTAGCGATGTAAGGTTTGCAAGAAACAATAATAGCAGTAGGGGCTCGTAAAATGGAGGTATGGGGGTGGTTCGAAAAAGATGACAAATGGGGCATCTGGAGCAAAGTTATATTTTGTAAAATGGAACGATATACATCAACATGCATAATATAAAAGAGCACACGCAGAGAAACAGAACGCCGTTGGTCCCATGTGTGTACTGCACATCATCATCATCATAGGTATTCTGCCTTTATTGGCAGGTCACTTGCCGCAGCTGAGAAGCTTCCATGCTCCACGGTTCTCCGCTAACCTTTTCGTCTTCGCGTATGATCTTTCTGTTTTAATATCATCCATTAATTGTAGTCTCCTTCGCCCCCTCCCTCTCTTTCCCGCCACCATACCCTCTAGGACGTCCCTCATGATACAATCTCTTCTTAGGCAATGTCCCAACCAGTTTCTCTTCCTCTTCCTAATAATATCTAAAAGTGTTCTTTTCTCACCCACCATTTCTAACACTCTCTCACTCGTTTTCCGCTCGACCCAACTTATTCTTTCCATTCTTCTCCACACCCACATTTCGAAGGCTTCCAGTCGATTTTCGTCACCTTTATGTAATCTCCACGTTTCCGCCCCATACAGTACAACACTCCACACGAAGCATTTTATGAGTCTTTTTCTCAACTCTTTGTTCAAGGTCCCACAAAACAGACTTTTCTTTATTTTAAAGGCTTCTTTCGCAATTCCTATCCTTGCTTTTATTTCACGTTCGCATTTTATGTCATTACTAAGAATACTACCCAGATATCTAAAACTATTCACTTGTTCTATTTTCTCCCCTCCTACTTTTATATTTGACACAGACCCCTTCGTTCCAATCACCATGGCTTTTGTCTTTCTAACATTTATTTTCATCCCATATTCTTCAAAACCCTTTCTCATTTTTTTCTGCACATAGGAACGAAGATATGGCCATGTAAAGAGGTGTAAACAAAGTAACAAGTGACCCACTTGACCGTCAGTACCACGGCATGTAAGACGTCTCAGGTGTCTGACAGAACTGTCTTGACGCAGAGTAAGTTTTGATTGCAGAGCCATGAGATCGTGTTAGTTCATAGCAGGCAGTGGATATTGTCTACCGGAATGTACCAACAGCACCAGAGGATATGCAACACCGCATTACTGCCGCCTGTAGGGACATTCCCTGTGCGATGCTACATTCTGTGCAACGATCTTTGCGTGGGCGCCTTGATGCCTGTATCGCAGCTGACGGCCACCATTTTGAACATACACTTTGACAGGTTTTCGCTTATTACACAGTGGTTCTGCCACATACTGTAATGGCCATTGTCATTATGCTGTAACACTGTCACATAAGTGGTGCTGACGATGTATCCTCTATTTTTTCTTCCTTGTTATCACGCCCTTTCTTCATCTTTTCCGATTTGTTCTGACAGCTCATACATACATGCCGTAGTAATGACCGTCAAGTGGGCCACTTGTTATTTTGTTTACACCTATTTACATGGCTATATCTTCGTTCCTATGTGCAATACACACATGGGATGAACGGCGTTGTGTTTCTCTGCGTGTGCTCTTTTATATTATGCATGTTAATGTATATCGTTCCATTTAACAAAATATAACTTTGCTCCAGATGCCCCCATTTGTCGCTCTTTTTCAAACCACACCATACCTCCATTTTACGAGCCCCTACTGCTATTATTGTTTCTCGCAAACCTTACATCGCTAGTGTTTCTAGTTTCTTCGCTATTTCAGGTGGTACTTTTAGCTACCTCACGCTGTATATATATATATATATATATATATATAATGTCCCATGGTTATGCCCTTTAGGCTAAAGGAGACGGATGAGTAATGACAATGAAATATTGTGAAATTAAATTTTTGTACTCTCTCACCGGAAATCGAACCCAGACCACGTGTACCAAAGGGACTAGGCAAAAGGCGACTCCGTTCACGCTATTACTATAGTGAGGGTAGATATTACAACTTCTTAATTTCCATTTTTGAATATATATATACTATTTAGAATATGAAAGACATGTAGCTAAAAACAGCAGAAGGATGCAATACGTTTTTTCGTGAGCATGATAATAAATTGAAGGGGTAATAGGATTAATATAAAAAAGTTAAAATATCGTAGTAAACAGATCGTGTATATAGTTTCTTTGAAGAAGTAGAAGCTTCCAAAACGGTGGGGGAAAGGGAGAAGAAGAAGAAAGGGGCTGGAGCTGAATGTCTCGCAAAACTATTAGCCGTATGTTTCCATCTTAGACTTGTAACTTGCTCTATCCAGGAATATGTACTTCAGAATCGTTCAATGGCTACACAAGGGGTTCCTTAAAGAGCGCAAGAGATTTTTGAAATTTCTGTAATATAAAAGAAAAGTAAATGAAATGAACTAGCAGGAATCGAACAGCTAACAAGGCAATAATACATTTAAATTTACGTAAAAACTATGCGGAATTGCAAAACTTTTTTCGTGTTATTATCAAGGATTACTTAAGTTTTTACGAAGTATCCTGTAGGTGACACTGAGTTTTACCAAAAAGTGACAACAGTCGCTATTTTTCGAGCACTGTTGGCTGCCTGCGAATGAGACAGTGACCATTTCCGCATTGCATTGTTATACTCAGATGAAGCATGAGTGCATTACTACACACTTAAAACTGAAATATCACCAATGGAATGAAAACGTACAAATTTCTGTTCTTCAAAAAATTTTGCAAAGCAATATCCGCACATAAAGTTATGGCAACGATATTTTGAGAGAACAAGCATATAGTGTATGGTTGAGTTTTACATACGTCCCTCGGATATGTCTTTTAGGTTAAATAGGGCAATATGAAATTAATAGATAGTAAAATGTATAGCAGTGATAATATCCGAGTTCTGTGAGGAGCGGTATACAAGATCTGTGTGAAGCTACTGTATGTTGCATCACGTCTGTCCGCCGGAATCGATGGGTGGTGTGAGTCAGCTACCGAGCTGTGCTTGCTCAGTTGACTCCGAACTCCGATATGTTGCAGCGCTTACTGGAACAAAGATACACAATCAAGTTTTGTGTGAAACTCGGCAGGTCTGCAGGGGAAAATTTCCAATAGTTCAACAGGCCTTCGAAGGTGAGTGTTTATCACAAAAGCAAGTCTACAGATGACACAAAGTATTTATGGAAGGCCTGGATGAGGTCGACGACGAAACCCGGGCTGGATGCCCGTCAACCTCCTTAAACGACGAAAACGTGACTCTTGTGAAAGAACTTTTGGAAACAGACCGTCAAGTGAGTGTTCGTTTAATGGATGACATGTTAAATATTTTAAAAACTGTTGTCCACGAGATTGTAACCAAGGATTTGTACATGAAAAAAGTGCGCGAAACTTACCTTCAAGAATGTAGACGGACGACCAAATATCTTGCCGAATATAAATTTGTCAAGACTTTCGGAAATCTGTGAAAATAATCCTCAGTTTTTGAACAGTTATCACTCTCCACTTAATTTTGTTCCGTTGCTTTAGATAGAATGAGTATGTAAATAATAATAGGCTGTTATACCTTGCTTAATGTATAAAACCAGTTACCCCTTATCATACACATGTTATTGTAACTTCTATAAAATAGATTGAATTCGTAGAATGCGTTGATATTTAGATGACTAGTACTTTCTATAATTAGGATATTAATATGCAAATTCACCACATGTAGTATATTATTTTGAAACTGTAGGGGAACTGATCAAACGTGCATAAAATTGTAATTATATATATATATATATATATATATATATATATATATATAAATTAAAATCTTAATTTGTACCCGAGTCGGTGCTCTCACTTAGGATTTTACTTGTCACTTTATTTAGTCTGTTTCTGGCCATGTACGAGTCTCTATAAAATGTAAGCTGGAATATCATGCGTGCATGGCCGTAGAGAGGGTCGAAATATAGTTAAAAGTGGAATCCAAGTGGAAGCACAGATTCGGTTACAAGATAAGATTTTAACTTGAAACATCTTTAGTAATTATAAAATAATTAGTTTAGTACCCCACAAATATAGGCTGTAAGGTAAAGTAGATGAATGATAAATTAGAAACAGTGTGGGAGGGTTAGTAGGAAAAGATATAGGAGGAAAAGACAGATCCTAAATAAATAAATAAATAAATAAATAAATAAATAAATAAATAATAATAATAATAATAGTAATGTGTTGGATTTAAATTTAACGCCTACATGAAAGTATTTAACTAATTTTGAATAATTATAGGGATAAAATGCTGTATTAAAATTTATGAATTGATGTAATTCTCTTCCAAATGCTAATCGCCTTATCAGTAGGTCAGTAATTCTTTTAGCTTATTACCAATTACATCACACGGTAATAAAGATTTTAAATTAAGACATTCAAGACGGGCTTGTGTGAAAAAAAATACATATAAATCATACAGTTATATTTAAGATCTAAAATTAATCGGGGAAAATAACATGAATTAATCAAGAGGTAGATAAACATCATGGACAGGTGGCTTATAACAATCCTGAATGAATTTTCATTGCACAAAGTAGAATTCACTGAAACAACGGTATACTAACATTATCTCATATAAAAACAAGTTACACGTTCAGTAATTTTCTCTCATACAGTAAAATAAAAAGTAAGTGTGAATTCAATCCTACTTTTAAACTCTTTAAGTCTCGGATATATCTTATCTCGTTACTGACAAGAAAGTGAATAGAATATGCTGTTGCACGCACATCGACACACACACACAAAAAGTGTAAATAGCCAATACTGGAACCATTTATCCGAAACTCATCATGGTGTCCTGATAATTTGGAATTTTGTAAGTGGCAGTTCGCAACTTCCCTGTCAATTTAGAAAGAACAGTTTATTATTATTATTATTATTATTATTATTATTATTATTATTATTATTATTATTATTATTATTATTATTATTATTATTGACAATAATAATAATAATAATAATAATAATAATAATAATAATAATAATAATAATAATAAATTAAAGACGTATGTTTCCTTTGGTTGTCCAACTGCGTAGCTTTTATATTCCAAATAGGATAAGACTAAAAATGGTAACTGAGAAAGTCGGTATATTTTTCACCATAGTGGATTTTTCCTCGTAATCACTAGATTGTCGCTAGGCACTATAAACTTTTTAATTAGTTGTTCATGAACTTCGAAAGACTTTAGATTTAGCAACTCAGTCATTGAAATTTACTTCACATTGCTAGCAAATTTATCTCCAGTATTCATTTCGAGCAATAGTAATCGTTCAACAAAGTTCAAGTTACGCGTGACAGAAGTACGTAGCGGAAATTAAATATCAAACATGCTGTTTCCGTTTGTTGCAAACTGTACAGTTATTCTATTTCTGCCATTATGTAGAAGAGAACAATCATTGCAAAGAATGTATTGGAAGGGAAAAGTGATTGGTGGATAATACACTATTTAACAAAATTAATTATCCTTCTTTTTCTTTCTTCACGAATATCTTTCACTGACATTCACTGTTCTTCAATTTCTCAGTCTACCCACGAAATAGCCAAGGGGTAGCTCACAAGCGTAGCTTCCAGCAGTCAATATCTCCAATCCCCGACCTTCGAAGTAACCTGGCAACTTACTCAGGCAGCTTTACAGGTAGGGAGGCTGCCTCGTATTATACAGCTTAACTAGATCACTGCATGATTTGGTGTAATCGTAGAAACTAATTTATACTAATTTTGTTTCTGATAAACACAGCATGTTTTGTTTAAACTAACGTTTATGAGAGGTGGTAATGGTTAACTGGAGCTACAAAAAGTGAAACTAAAAAAAATATTCAAAGTAGGTTTTTGTATTTTTTTTTTTTTGTTGTATTTTAAGATTCGAAAATATACCGTTTGTCTTTTGTCATTATACAAAGTACTTACTGAAGATGATTCTACTGTAGAGCTTTTATTAAGAAATTAATGTTAAGGTGTAAATCAAATTTATTCATGTTGCCAAAACTCTATAGTCATTTTAGAAATACTTGAGTTAAAGTAAAATCTGTAACAAAATGTGTGTTTACTGATAGGATCACTTTGTCTGTCTTCCATTTTCTTAATTTTTAAATAAAATTCTGTTCGATAGAACTATATTTAAACAGTTTACACTCAGGAAAATATGTTATCGTGTTGTACAATACCAGTTCTGGGGTATTTATTCAGTAATTATTTTTGTTCATCTTGTTAAATAAAGTCAGTTGTGCATATAGATCCTTCTAAGTGAATATTTGTATTGTGAGAAGAAAATGCGCAGTAGAATCAGACTGAACGCTAAAATTAAATTAAATTTTTAATTACGTCGTAAATTTTTATATGTTCAACTTGAGAGAAAAAAATACTGATTAATATATTATGACCTGTTGCAGAAAGTTAGAAAAATAAATTTTGTTGTCTAGTTTACATTGGATGAATGACCACAACAGTTCTACTAATTTTTTTTCTTCAGTAATAGCTATACAGATAGTTGACAGTTTTAGATCTAAGATAAACTGAGTTATTAGTTTCAAAGATTAGTACTACGAAGAAGAAAATTCTATGTTGTTATTTATAAGCGAATATTGGGGAAAGTGTATATTAGGTTAGGTAGGTGGATGAGGAAGTTCACAATTTAGATACCAGATTCGTCATGTCACTTTTAACACTGGCTTTTGTCAGTAAAATGAGATACCGCTGCTGGCCAGTTAACTATTAATGAGAAAGCGTCTGAATGCATACCTTTGCTTGTTGTGTACGTCTTTCTTTCGTGATACTTTATTTTCTTTTTGTAAGGTAGTATTTCCTGATATTTCATATGTTGTTCGTTTTGTTTACTAACTTAGTAGTTTCGTTAACTTGTTAGGATGGAATAGAATAAATCAGTATAATCTACTAGTTTACACATTTTGTTTGTTAGGATTTCGTATTAATCTGTAATTATTCGTTTTCTCACGATAATGTGTCATAGAGAATATGGTGATTGCCACTCTTAATGTATGAAAATCTGAACTTTGAATCAGTCAGAATAGAATTGCAGTAGAAAACTAGTTATCCGAGGTTAACGATGACCCATGCCATCTTGGATAAAAGGAACGACGTTGCCATTTTGGATTATTATGATCTGAACCATTTTGTCATTTATATGATACGACTACTCTTTTCATATACTTCAGTTAATTTAAGGTACAGTGCTGTTCAAGAAAGCTAGACCATCCACTTCTCTTTAAAAATAAATAAATAAATTGTTACAACCCTATGTTGACAATTAAATATTTTGGTTGGAAGCAGTGGTATAAAACAACAAGAGATTTACATTTGGTTTATTTCCTACATTTGATTAATTTACATTTGGTTTGGTTATGGCCAGATTTTAACAGAAGTTGGTGGCCATTATTGAACAAGACCATACATATGGAAAACAAAGAAGAGAAAAATATTTATTAATGAAATATACATTCACACAAGTAATAATATATTACCTCTTTACATTTCATTTATATATAATGTTTTTTTTTTTTTTTTTTTTTTTTAACATCGCTAGAGTTCTCAGCTTCTCAATAGTTCTCCAATATGCAAAATTGTAAGGAAAGCAGTTGATGAGACACAATGGCTAGTGTCGGTTAATGGGGTTCTACTTTAATTCACTCTCTTCAGTTTTGTCAGTATTTAAACACTGGTTATAAGAATTACGTAGATATATTCTAGTAATTTACTACAGTTAAATCATTTAAATAACAGTTGATACTTAACATACATGACACAAATATACAAGAATATTACACGAACTATTACATAATATTATTTTATATTGTTGCTCATTGTGCTTAACTTCTAAACCGTAACTGATATGTGTATATCTGCGCGTGGTTTTAATTACTATAGTATGATTACTTAATGTGAGAGTAAGGATTACGTACATTTATTTTATTTAATATTTTAGTGTCAATTCCGAAGCCTTCAACCAGTGCGCCGTGTTTAAAGAGAACACACTCCCTTCATCAGTCTGAGAGTCCTGTGAAAGCTTCAGCATCTGCTGAACATGTTACTGGAGAAGAAAGGTAATATGATATTATTAATATTAATTTCAGTTATATTTCAGGAAAAAGTTTGGAACGATCTACCACAAGAAGATTTACTTGCATTGAGGTAAGAAAATTTGTCGAAGCGCATATTTCATATTATGTGGCCGTGTAGTATTTGTGTTACACTTATAGGCATATGTAAACAATTAATACATATTTCTCGTATTAAATCTATTTGAAAACATTGGAATAAAGGTTGATATGAAGGTTGACAGGAAGGTTTCAAACCAAGAAGATTTATACCGTACTTTTATTTGCTTCAGTCTTATTTACTGATAAAAATATAAGAATTTCTGAATGATATGTATAGAATTTTATGGTAAGATAAGCGGCATAAGATAGTTTGTTAAATGAGAATTTAATTTGAAATTATTAAATGAATATTACACATTGATATATGAAATTGCCCAGTTATCAGTAAATACACGAAACAATTTAAATCTTTCTAGAATGTAAGGTGTATATATTTACTGTGAAGTGTTGTTATTTAAATGTAACGAAGCAGCTCTTTAATTTTGAAATGATCTTGCAGAACACCATTAAATTTTCCAAACTGTTTTTTTTTAACTATAGCTTGTACTTTCATTTCCGGCCTCACAGACTTAAGGCTAATTGTATCGTAACTGCTATTAAGTGCCGTACAATAATACACGGTTAATTCTCAAATACCTCAATTGAGGTTTTAGTTGGTAATCACCCGGGCAAAATAATAGCCATCCCATCTAGAACTGACGCTGGTCCATTTGTTTTGTTATAAATAACACTTTATTGGTAACACGTGTCTAATTGACTCATTCGCACTGACGCATAACTAGTGCAGTTAACTGGAGTTAATGTATCAGTCGGTTATATTTAACTGGAAGTAGTGTACCGGTCTGTTATATGGAAATAGCTCAAGATAGGTCGAAGCAGAGTTATGTTAAAATGGCAACAAGGAACTATTGTGTTTTAGTGGGCTTAGGGGAATAGTAAATGAAGTTGCATGATTTTTTTGGCTTATCAAAGCATACTATTCGAAATCATCTAACATTCGTTTGAATGCAGAGGGTGGTCATAAAACTCACCTAATCTATAGACTACCGATTCACATTTTCTTAAGTCATGGTTAAGCAATATTGTTTTCAAACCCAACAGAAGTCACTGAAGTCCGTGAATGCGGGTCCATTCCAACATATTTCCGAAAGAATATTGCAAGGGAAACTTCATAAATCGACATATGAGTCGGATATCAAGAAGAGACCACTCCTCATTATGTTGTACAAGTCTTTAAGAACTCAAGAGCAAACACAGGAGTAGAGCGAACTGGAAATCCCTAATGTCGAAGAGTCTCATTTTGCATGTATATTCCAGTGATACAGGGCGTCAAAAGAGTCGAAAGCAGTGTGTGGCTGGAGTAGATCTTTGGATGGTATTGGGTGCTTTTCTTACCATGACTTGGGCCAGCTCATACAGTTGAACGTGAGCATAACTATAATTTTTATTCCGACATTCTGAGTGACCAGATATAAGTTTCTGTGAGATCTTTATTATGAGTGTTTATTAGAAACTCTCATCTTCCAAGATGATCTGTCGTGTTTACAGGGCTCCAAGCTTTTGTACATGGTTTGAGGAACATTTAGTCACCCTTTCACACCTGATATGGCTTGCAAGATCTCCAGCTTTAAATGCAATTGATATCCATGAGACTACATAGATGAGCGGGTGAAACACATACTTGCCTGGAATTACGGTATCTACTCACGAGAGAGTGAACTCATCTGCAGCACCTTATGCAGTTACCTTCAAACAGAATTCACGCTTCTTCAGGCTATAAGCTATGTTATCTGATATTAAGTGCTACGGAAGGTGACTTTCAGTTTTTGCGGCTGTGCGTAATTTTTCTTCCCTAAATTCGCTCAGTTGAACAGCTTAGAAGCTGATTATTATGGAATTATTTTTCTGAACATTTCGAACATTTCGAACATTTTTGAACATTTTGAACATTTTGAATATGAAATAATAAAATTAAAAGTAAATTAAAACCATTTAATCCAAGAGTGGAGTGGATATATTTGGTCTAGGAATTAATTCGTGCGGGTGGACAAGAGATGGCGCAACGAACGGAGCGTCCCACAGTTCCGTGTATCCACACATGTGTTGCAAACCCCTGTCATCGCGTATCGTTCGTAGTATAGGGCAGTGGATTAAAGCGTCAACAACACCAGTTTGTAGTCAAGTGAACATGGCGCAATTTGTGCCTGATAAAGTGTTTTTGCGGGGTGTCCTGCTGCATTACTTTAACATGCAGAAAAGTGCGACTGAAAGTCATCGTATTTTGGTGGAAGTGTATGGTGACCATGCTCTAGCTGAGCGAACGTGTCAGAAGTGGTTTGCACGGTTTAGAAGTGGTGATTTCGGCTTGGCAGACCAAGAGCGAGCTGGACAGCCAAAAAAATTTCAAGACGAAGAATTGACAGCATTGCTCGAGCAGGATTCGTGTCAAACGCAGGAACAACTTGCAGCAGCATTAGGCGTTGATCAAACAACAGTCTCCAAACGCTTGAAAGCCATGGGAATGATTCAAAAGATGTCACATTGGGTTTCACATGAATTGAAAGACAGAGACGTTGAAAGACGAAAAACCATTTGCGAATTGCTGCTTCAACGACAGAGCAGAAAGGGGTTTCTGCATCGAATTATTACGGGTGATGAGAAGTGGATCCATTACGAGAACCCTAAACGAAAAAAGGCCTGGGTGAAACCAGGTGAACCAGGTCCATCACAACTTAAACGAGATATTCACTGTGCAAAGGTTATGCTGTGCATATGGTGGGATATGAAAGGTGTGGTGTACTATGAGCTGCTGCAACCGGGTGAAACTATGAATGGAGAACGTTATCGACGACAATTAATGCGTTTGAAGCAAGCTCTGGCCAGAACACGACCAGAATGGGAGAACAGACATGATAAACTTATTGTTCAACATGATAACGCTCGCCCACATGTCGCAAAACCGGTCAAAACCTATTTAGAAAATGTCGGATGGGAAGTTTTACCCCACCCGCCGTATTCACCAGACGTTGCTCCTTCGGACTACTACTTGTTCGATTGCATGAACAACGATTTGATTGGACAGCGGTTTACTTCTTCAGAAGATATCGAAACATGGGTCTCTGACTGGATCGCTTCCAAGGATGAGGACTTCTTTCGCCACGGAATCCGTACATTGCCTGACAGATGGGCGAAAGTGGTGGCTAGCGATGGACAATATTTTTCTTAAGGTATTTATGTATTTTGTGTTTGTACTACAGCTTCAATGTGTGCGTACCAACCGCACGAATTAATTCCTAGACCAAATATATATATATATAACATTCGAAATTTGATAACAATATTAGTTATAAATTCTTAACAAATCTTTCTTTAATTTTCATTTTGAAATATACATTACTAATTATTGTAATTTAACTTCTGTAACAGACTGAATGTTCAGTATTATCAAAACATGCTCCCTAAACATTAGTATTTTATACGTTTTTTCCCCCGAATAGTATTCACTTATATTTATTTTAGATAAAAAATTTCATCCAGCTTGGGTAAAGATGGGAAGGAGTTTAATATGCTAATTGCGTTGCCTCTTTGTTTGGCTAGGCTTATCCTTTGTGTCAGAAAATAACCGCTTCTAGGATCTCCTGATTTGTTAATTAAATATGATCCTAATTCTTCCAAAAACATTCTGGCTTCTTTGCTAAAAACACCCATTGTTTCCGTGGCATACGCAGTAAAAATGTGATGTTTAAGTTTTGAATATTTAGAATGTTTCCGTATACACGCTGTCTCTGCAGCACTTCCCGCTTCTTCACTAGTTGACGTTAAGTAAGATGGGGCAAAGATATCTACACATGTTACATCCTATACTATAGACACTGGCCCCTTTTCCAATGTGTCAAGGTAATTCCATCTGGGCGGTTATCATCTTTCCGGAAAATTCCTGGTGGCTCTAAAATGTTAGGACAGTCTATACTGGTGAGGCTCGTTTTATTATTGGATTTAATTCACTGTGACGTGAAATCCTCACCCCACTTTTAATGCAGCTTAATGCGTGTGAGCCTTTCTCATCCATTCGACTTTGACACGTACATGTGAATTCATGGCAAATATTAAGTCCTAGGCGTAACGCTACACATATCTGAAAAATATTTGTGTCTAAAAATGTCCCAATGTTTTTTTGAGGATGTGGCTTGCAACCATACTCCAAACTTTTTTTTTTGTCGTAGTGCTTAGAGGCGAGCTGAATCAACATCAATGTGCGAAATCACCTCGTTTCAGCTATGTCATTGATTATAATTTCATCCCATTTCCTTTGCGACTACTTTGCAACCGGAGTTGTGTTGTAAATGCCTCTCCATATCTCTGATGCCTCTGTCAGATGAGGAATCTTCACTTCGTCAACTGGAATATTAAGAACTTTGGAGACGAGTGATAATACCCCATAAGAACAATACAAAAATGCAGGGAGGCTCAAATCTGAAACTTTTCGTACTCCTAAATCTCCTAAATGAATGGATAAGCTTGCTTGTGCCCATTGAGTTTCATTTAACTTATAATTGAGTACTAATTGCAAACACATTTTCAAAATGTCATTTATAATTGAGTACTAATTGCAAATATATTTTCAAAATGTCATCTAGTTGAAAAATTTTAGTTGGTCTGAACCATTTTGGAACGGTACGAATAAAATAAGTCAATTTAGGAATACCTAAACAATTTCTACCTAAAAATAAATTACGATATTAATTCCATTTTTGTTTTAAGCTTCAAAATTACAATTGGTTTTAAACTAATGATGCCCTGCATTGTTGAAGTGAGCGATCTGGGCAACTCTCCTGGAATTATATATATATATGTATATATCGGGTGTTCTGAAAATGGCGCCCACGAACTAAAGAGCACTATTCTACAAGTCAAAATAAAACGAAAAATGTATATAACTGTATACCTTTGGGAACTTCGTTTGGAGATGCGAATTACACAATGTGGCACCGTCGGAGGCAAAAACAGAGAAAAGTATCTATCCTATCTACCAATTTATCAAATAGTTACATCGATTCCTTCCAGATAGAAATTAAAGTCGATATACGTTAACACTAGCACCATTTATTAGTATAATAATCAATGTAATTGGTTGATGAATTGGTAGACCAATGCTAATGATTCCAAGTTAATCTGCGACTCTGCCACATGGTGAAATTTTGATTCCCTACATCGGCTGAACGAGGCCCTGGAGGGTATGCCATTATATAGAATTTAGGATTTTTGCTTTATTTTGACCTGAAGATTAGCGCTCTATTGTTCGTGGGCGCCATTTTTTGGAACACCCGATATATATATATATATATATATATATATATATATATATATATATATATATATATATATATATATATATATATATATATATATATAATATATATGTTCGTGATTTTCCCCGTGAAACGTTGTATTGCAAACGTTCGTGTGAGTGAAAGATATGTACTATTATCAACGTAGATATTGAAAGTTTGAAAATTACATGAATTTGTATCTTTTCTTCTTATTATTATTTACTTCTTTCTATCATTTCTATTAATTAATATAATATATTTTCTAAAGGATAGTTTTTAAAGTATTTTTTGACTTGTTTGGCGACTACATTGTTTTGATATTTTCAGACTTCCAAATGAATCTCAAGAAGAATTTGTTGTTCATCGTGGTCGCAGTGTTCCCACGCTAAGTAACTTATCCTCTTCTGCACCTCATAGTGTAGAAGAGCCTCTGCTTCCAGCGCGATTGCGCCCAGCGAAAGAGAAAATGAACCATGATAGTAAGGCTGAAGAAAGGGGTGAAGAACATCGAACGGATGTACCTGCAGCTGGGAAACCTAGTAATTGGGAAGAGAGGAAAACGTCATATGCCGGAAGACGTTCTAGGAGAAATTCTATCTCAGATGAATCGCAATTGACTATAGAAAATTTTGGAGGCTCTCAAGAGAACTTACATCTAATAGGCAGAAACCCTGACAAGGAGCCCGCAGTGCATATTGGAAGAAAAGTGTCTAGTGGTGAAGTTCGAACCAGTGCCCTCGATACTCGAAGTAGTGGAGTGGAACAAGTTTTTGATAGTAGGGAGTTTGATGGAAGAGAAAAACACGATGAAGAAAAGCAAATGATCGAAGATAAAAGTTTATTGAAAGATGCCATTCCTATTGCTGCCAAACATATACATTCCAAAGAAAGTGAAATGTATAGTGACTTAGAAGTAGATCTTAGCAAAGCAACAAGTTTTGCTGAACTGTCTAGGCTTAGGGAACAGGGAAGTAAAGGCATAAACATAGTTTATATGCAACATGACAGAGAACAGGAGGGAGGAGGGGCTTTACCATCTAAATCCAGTTTCCTAACTAAAAAAGGCAGGGATAAAACTACTACGTTTGCTGCACTACCTAACACCACAACATGGCAGCAACAAAGTAGTAATCAACAACAAGAAGAGGTTACATGCCAATCAGGTGAGTAAAACCATTAAAATTTCATGAATTAGAGTCCTGACGTTACGTATGTCAAATGTCCACTGGTTCTGGCCATATTTGATAGTTCTTAGGAAATTAGTTTTTATTTATTACTTGCCAACATGCCGCTATAATCCTAACTGGACTTAGACCTCCGTCAGTTTTTGCTACCATTTTCTCTCTCTGCTACTGCTATTGAGCGCATACCCCAGTAGTAGAACGCTTACCTCTAGGGCGTGGACCTGGTTTGATCCGCGGCCAAGTAAGTTTGGTGTGGACAATATTCTGTCGATAGGTTTCCTTGGGTATTCTCGTTTCTTCTACATTTTCATTCCACCAATTCTTCCATCATTCATTTGCCTTAATCATCCGTCTACTGTAGCGTAAAGGGCATAATCATAAACGTTAAACTGAAAGATTTCATTTCATTTTTTGCTGCTAGTCTTCTTCATCACCATATTTCTATCATCTGTAATGTATCACTGTGTGTATTGTTCTCGTACCGAGATCTTAGTTCCCTATTGATTTTGTTATATTAAGCTTTTTGTTCCGTGTGTTACGGATTCTTTCTTCCTACATTCTGCTTACATGTCCTGCGCATCTTAATCTCCTCAATTTTTGCATTAATATAATTCGTGATTCCATCTAAACTTCCTTCTTGTGTTGAACCATAGGCTATTCTTAGTACAAGGTTTCTACTGGTCAGGGAAATCTCAGGGAAAACGGTGCAGTCAGGGAAACTCAAGGAAAAAGACTGGAACTCGGAAATTTTATAAAATATATTTTTTTTAACATTAATTTTACACCAATTTCAGCTTAGCCAATCATTTTAATACCTATTTGGTAAAGTAAGTAGAATGTACGTATGAGCAATTGATTAATATTTGTCTCTATAGAATAAATGTCCTCATACATAAATATTCACCATTATTTATTCCTTATTTATATGTTAACGGCATCCAGCACCAGTCATGAAAATCAAAGAATTTCCTGCCAAAAGCCAGGGAAAGTCAGGGAAATAGATTTCTTCAGATGAGTATGAACCCTGTAGTACTTTCCTTTCAAATCTAAGTAGCCTATTTTTAATTTTGAGTGTCAGCATCCATGCTTCACACAATAGATTAGTGCTACTAACTAACTCTATGGCCTATGGAACCCGGAGGTTCAGTGCCGCGTTCACAAAAGCTCTCCACTGATTTCTATCCTTAGCTAATTGCATCCAGTTTCTACTTTGTATTCCTATCTCTGCGAGATCCATCTTAATATTATCCTCCCATCTGCGCCTAGGTCTTCCTAATGGTCGTTTTCCTATGGGTCTACCAGTCAAGACTTTGAAAGCGTTTCTACTTTCTTCCATTCTAGCTACATGACCTGCCCACCTAAGCCTCCTAGACTTGACGACCCTAACAATGTTGGGTAAACCGTATAAACTATGTAGTTCCTCGTTATGAAGCTTCCGCCATTCCCCATTCTCGTTCCTCTTGGGTCCGAATATTCGTCTCAGGATCCTGTTCTCAAATACTTTCAGTCTATGTTCTTCCCTCAGAGTAAGCGACCATGTTTCGCAACCATACAGAACAACAGGCATGATTATCGTTTTATGTATTTTAAGCTTCAAATTCCTCGACAGAATTCGCGACGACAAGAGATTTTGAACCGAATAGTAACACGAATTCCCTGCTTTTAGTCGACTTTTAATTTCTTCGTGAATATGATTTTCGTCTGTTAATATTGATCCTAAATATTTGAAAGTATCCACTTTATCAAAAGTATTATTTAATATTTTAACGCCTCCTCAATTTGCCGTATTACGGTCCCGACGCACTTCCATGTATTTAGTTTTCTCTGCATTTACTTCTAAACCCATGTCCCTGCAAGCGTTTAATAAGATCTCTGCATTTATTTCTACTGTTCTCCTATCATCCCCTATTAAATTTACATCATCAGCATATGCCATAACCTGGTGAATGCCGTTCAACTCTAGGCCCTGGTTGCTATCATTGATTTTCCTTATGGCGTATTCCAGCACAAAGTTAAATAATAACGGCGACAACGCATCTCCTTGTTTCAGGCCATTTTCGACGTGGAAGCTTGTGGACAAAAATTTTCCTACCCGGACTTTACTTTGGGATTCACTTAAACATATCTTAATTAATCTAATTAGCTTTCTCGGTATTCCAAGTTCTGTAAGAACGTTGTATAATGTTTCTCTCCTAACCGAGTCGTAAGCCTTTCTAAAATCAATAAATAGTTGATGTACCGGGGTATTGTATTCCCACTTCTTTTCGAGTATTTGGCAAATGGTAAATATTTGGTCGATAGTTGATCGATTTCGTCTAAATCCGCACTGATAATCTCCAATAATTTCATCTGCGTATGGGGTCAATCTTGCTAACAGAATATTTGAAAGGATTTTATAGGATGTTGACAGAAGAGAAATGCCTCGATAATTATTACAGTCAGTTTTGTCGCCTTTCTTGTGAATTGGAACAATGATTGACTCTTTCCACTCTTGTGGCAATTCTTCCTTGTTCCAGATAAGGAGAATGAGTTTGTGTATCTTGTTCTACAATTTTTCGCCTCCAGCTAAAATTAACTCAGCCGGAATTTCATCTACACCCGGAGATTTGTGTTTCTTTAATTTCTTTATAGCGGATTCCACTTCTATTCGATTGGGTTCTGGAATATACGGTTCTGCAGTGTGTATCTCCTTTTCTCCACGCACATTAGTTTTTGGCTGCGTGTTCAGCAAATCGTCAAAGAAATCTTTCCATCTATTTAAGAGGCTATCCGTATCAGTGAGAACTGTTCCGTCAGATTTCTTTAAAATATAAGCACGAGGTTGATAGCCTTTCTTAAATTCGCTGATCCCCTTATACATGTCCCGAATATTTTTATTTTTACTATTATCTTCAAGTTCCTTAATTTTAGCTTTCAAAAAATCCCGTTTCTTTGTTCTAAAAGTTTTGGAAGTTTCCCGCCTGATATCTGCGAAATTTTGTGTAGTTATTTCATTCGGATTTTGTAGCCAGCGTAATTTTGCCTGTTTTCTCTGCTCTGCTAGTTTAATGCATTCTTGGTCGAACCATGGTTTGTTCCTACGTATTTCCGCGTGTCCCAATTTTTCTATTGCTGAACTTTTAATGCTATCTCTAATTGCAATCCAAGTATCCTCAACACTAGTGCACTCCGAGTCTTCTAAAACCGAGAATCTATTCGAAACTTCAATCTGGTATTCCTCTCTTACCTGGCTCTCTTCTAATTTCTTTAAATTAAATCTCCGTTTTCGGACATTGAATATTACCTTTATTCAACGATAATCTCTCCCGTATTACCGCTGCTACCAGGTAGTGATCAGTGTCACAATCAGCCCCTCTAAACGACCGGACGTCAATTATGCTAGATTGTCTTCTTCTGTCTACTAAAATGTGATCAATTTGATTATGTGTTTTTCCGTCTGGTGATGTCCAAGTGTATTTATGAACGTCGCGATGTGGGAATTTTGTACTCTTCACGATTAGGTTTTTGGATGTTGCAAAGTTCACGAGTCGAACACCGTTGTCATTACTTTCCTTATGCAAACTTTCGTTCCCTATAATCGGTTTGAAAATATCCTCTCGTCCTATCTTCGCATTGAAATCCCCTAATAGAATCTTCATATGGTATCGCGGGAGTTGGTCAAATATCCGTTCCACTTCTTCGTAAAAACTGTCTTTTATATCGTCATCCTTATCTTCAGTTGGGGCATGTACATTTAAAACAATAATATCACACCACCGTCTCTTAAGAGTATTAAAAGAAAGTCTGTCAGTAACAAATTCAACCCGTTTAATTGCTGGTAATATTCGTTTGTGGACGAAAAACCCTGTTCCTAACTGGTGATTTTTATTTCCTTCCCCGTAAAAGAACGTAAAATTTCCGGAATTCATAGATCCATTTCCTTCTCACCTAACTTCCTGAACTCCTACTAAGTCCATCCTGTATTTCTCTAACTCACTCGTTACAGATTTTAACGCGCCTGCCCTATAAAGACTTCTAATATTCCATGTTCCAAATCTCATGTCCATTTTCTTTTGCTGATGTCGTGCCAAGTTATCAGTCCTTGTCCGAGGCTTTTGTGAATGTTTCTGAACAAGTACCTTTTTTTACAGGATGAGAGTGTTAGCCTTACCCAAACCCCCAAGCTGGAGGACCACTCCTAGTCGTCTGTCCGCGACTGCTTATTCAGTATATTCGCAGCTAACCTCTATATCTAGAGGCCTTCTCCTCGATCCGCAACCTGAGGACGCGCCATGCCGTGGTGACAGAAACCCACATTACACGGGTTATTAGATTAGTGCTACTAGTTTGATAATCGCTTTCCGTATTCTAGTTTGGCTGTCTTACTCAATATTTTAGATTAAACATATCCTTGAGTAATAATATACTTTTTCGAGACCATTATTCTCGCTTCTGTTCTTTCTTGTTCGCTCTTGTTATTTACATATGATTTTTTTCTTTACTATGCCACAGTTCCTGTTTCTTAATTGTTATCTTTCTGTCATCTTTCTTTCTACTTGGTACCATTGCTTTCGTCTTCTTTTTATTGATGCTCCTCTAACTCTTTGAATGTTTCTGCTATTTTCCTCTTACATCTACTCACGATTCTGATATCATTCGCGTAGCGTTTAGTTTGATACTCTGGTAAAATGTAACTTCTTCTGCTTTAGATATATTCTTTTATTACATATTTCATTACTATTATGTATCGAAGCAAGGCTACCTTATTTCCTTGTTTTACTGTATTGTGTACTTGAAATTCCTCGTTATTCTTCTTCCTAGTTTTCACACATACTTTTGCCTTGTACATTGTCCTTCTTGTGTTAGCCTAATTATTTTTTATGTAATGTCTAATGTCACCATCATGTTGTTTATCTTTTCTCTAATTACACTGTCGTAGACTTTCTCTAAACCGATAGGCAGCTTGACCACTACTACATTATATCTCCACATTTGTTCCGTGGTCGTTCTGACTGAATATTTGGTCTATTGTGGATCTTCCTCCCCTGAATCCAGCTAAGTTCTCACCAACTATTTCTTCTACACAATCTTTTTAATCTTCCGGTTAGGGTTACCATTAGTCTTCTGCATCCTGTAACAATAAGGATATTCCTCTACACTTGTTGCACAATAATCTTTCTCCTTTATTATTATTATTATATATTGATGCTATCAACACTTTTACTCTGTTCTTTTGTCACTTGATCCTCGTGCCATATGCGTTCCTACTATCTTATGTAGTTTCTCCACGAGTAGTGTTACTTCATATTTGAATAGTTCTATTGGGATATTATTGATTCCTTATGCTTTATTGTTGTGCATTAAGTATTATTCATTGAATTTCTTCCCTACAAGGTGATTCTGTTCGTTCTTCTTTATTTCCTCTTCCGCTCATCCTTACGATATCTTCCTTTTTGTTCTGATCTGTTATTAGTTCTTGCTTCTTCTCCTGACCTTATCTGTCCACATTTATCTCTACATAAGTTTGTTTTAGATCGAAATTCTTTTTTCATATATCCTATTTATCTGTGTGCTCCTCACAGTTTTCCTATTTCCATCTTGCCTTGTTTTTGTTGTAGTCTTCTATTCGTATATAGTTCGTTAGCAGTGTTGTTTTTGTTTGTATAAACCTCCCTTCTCATTGTGGTTAACTTCTTAGGCTTCGTTCTTTTATTTATATTCCTATTAGTTCTGTGCATTGCTAATCACACACCATTTGTTCTTTCTCATCTGTTGTTTCATTTTACAGGTTCTTCTGCACTATTTTTAACGTCTCCCTTGTTCAATTTCTTTTTCTTTACTTCGAGTGTCTTTTTCAAAGTCCTTTATTCTTTTTCGCGTCTCTTTTTGATATTCGTATAGAGTTCGTTTAATTTTCTCGACTGTATCACTAACATTCCCAGTTCCTTGTGTTTTTTCCTTTCCTTCTTTTTAATCCTATATCGGTATCTCACTTTAATCTGAAAGTGATCTGAATCAGGTTCGTCCTCTCATAGTATCATCCTCCTCTCATCGTCCTCTCGTAGTACATCTCACAGTATTTGCAAATGTTTTAGTGGGCCCCTTGTCTGTGTGTAAATTTCTTGATGGGGAAAACATTGATAAACTTTGCATATTCGTGCTCGCCGCAAAATCTATTGGTCGTCCATTATTATTCAGGTATGTTGGCTGTATTTTCTAGTCGTTCCCTCCTATGTCTCTTCTTAGCCTGTGTTTACATTAATCCTATTATTTATTTTATCATTAGGTCGCGCTTCACTTTATGTGTTTTGTAATTCCTGGTGGAACTTTTCTTTTACAATTTCCTCTTTTTCTTCTATCAGTGCGTTTCCGTTTATTGTTATCTTCAAAAGACGTCCTTGTCCTTATTAGTAGTTCACATATCCTTTCATTCATCGCTTTTGAAACCTACTATTTTACTCTTGATATTCTTGTCTACGAAAAAGGCCACTCCGAATTCTTTATGGCTTGATGTACTTCCATTATACATCACATGTGTGCTCTTTTTAAGATATTCTTGACTGGTCACCTTCTTTCTTGCTTAGCCGTTCCATCTTCCTTCCCGACTCCTGTCTCCTTGTAGTCTGTCCCATCCGATAATTAACTGAAATCCTAGCAGCATCAGATTTTTCACAGGATAAGGTCAGTCTTGTGCGTAACCCCCGACCAGGAGCACCAGTAATTTTCTTTTGAGTTTTTTTTTTCCCTTCTTTTTGAACTCCTCCGCTAACTGCAAGGTATCAGTGCTGGTTTGGTTCATCCGAAAAAATTCGGCTTCGCTATCCTTCACCCAACATGTTTTTTTAAGGTTTTATTTATTTATTTATTTTTTCGTAAATGTACTGAGTTTAAATGCTAAATTACCAGCATCACAAATTTAATGATGCTTAAACATGATTAAAAAATTAACTAATTTAACTCTTCAGAAATTGCAATTACAAGAAAATATTTCCTCTAAGTGTATTCTACATCAATAGAAAAGACAAGATTATAGGAAACATTGTAATAAGTATTGAATATTTCCAGTCTTGGCGGGCCTTAATTTTTTTTTTTTGGGGGGGGGCGGGGTACTAGTTCAAGAAAAAGAAGTGTCCCTTAGGATGGAGAAATGGGCATTCCAGCGAGACGTGACTTATGTGTTGCCGGTTCAATTTCTGGGTTCGTAATATTCAATCTTACTGGTATTAAGAATGGGAAACCTGCCAAAGTTCAGTTCATTCTATTCTGAAAGTACGATGATCAGTAGTAGTTCACCTGTTACCAGTATCCAGTATTTTCCAAACCCTACCTCTTTATCCTCCTCTGCGTCACACAAATTTAACTCTTGCAAGTGAATGACACATTCGTATTTTATGAATCGAAAAGTCTTCTGTACATTTCTGTTCACGAAAATCTAGACTGCCTTCCAGAGACTACGTCCAAAAACTCCAGGCTAGTTCCTTACGTCGGTAGGGTCTGCTTACAAAAGAAACTTATTTTCTTTTCATTCTGTTATGGAGCAACATGTGTATTCTTTAATAGAAATAGGCCATATGGACATTGCTGCCAAATGAATATACAAATGGCAGGTAGAAAACAAAAGATAGAAGTCAAAAACTGTCACATACAACAAAACAGTGACAGAAACAAAGAGAGAGGAATCAGAGTCACGCGTTCTTGGTGTAAATGTGCTACTGGTCATTTTGGCATGGGTTTGAATCTTATCTGCAAAAAGTGCCTTTTTTAAATAAAGAATTGCATTTTATTGACGAGAAGCATCCGTGTATGAATGGAAGAAATTTACGAAGTCTAACTCCTTCCTCTTTTGTCTGTAATATATACTCTTAAACAGAAAGCGGTGTAGAACATGTTAACCGTAGATACTAATTTTCTAGTATTTCACAAATAGAGAATCATTGCAGAAGAAAATAAACGACCATTACATTGTTAGAAGCGGAATTCTCGGAAACACTGAAACACGTCGAATTTCACACCTCTACCTTGATCGAATTTTCCGGTTACGCATTTGCTGAATGAAGAAAGGGAAATTTGGGTATTATGGAAATGATCCCTTTTCCATCCTAAGGAGCGGGATTTAATAAAACACTACTTCACTATTTTTAATTAAGAGTTTATTTACCAAATTTCATACGTGAAACGTAAACGTATCCTTACATTCAGAACTTCCAGATCAAAGAAAATAAAGGAAAATTTTAATATAGAAATGAACCTCTTAGGAGCAAAATTTTCTGAGACACTTATTTGTAATAGTTCAAAGAATATTATTATGAATTATAAAATACATCACGATTGAAATATAATACTTTTGGGCATATATATTTCCTAAACAAAATTACAATTATCTTCCATGTATATCCTTGAACATAAAGCAATATAGGAAGACTAGCTGAAATACCTCTTCTTTGCACGAGAAGAATAGGTTTATGGAAAATCTTTGAAATGTAGGTGAGTCCAGCTTGCTCAATGAGCTTTGGTGCAAGGTGATGCAGTAATTCACAACACATTGTTCTCTGATGAGGTTTACGTTCATCTAAACGGTTGTGTGAACTGGTAGAATGTGAGATTTTGGGCACGAGAGACAGATGGGGTGAAAGTGTGTGTGGAGGGGAACTGCAATTTCCACTAACGGATTTTGTTTTTTCAGTAAGACAGTCAACAATGCACACTACATGGTCATGTTGCAAAACAGTTTTCTCTCCCAACTCTGCAACAGGGTTACCAATGGAAACGCAGTGGTCAATGCAAGACAGAACTCAACTTCATACAGCAAACGTTGTACTGGAAATCTTAAATGAACATTTTAGCACCGTGTGATGTCCTTTCGATATCGTGAGCGTTTTCTACATGGTGTAATGTGGCCGCCACACAGTCCGGATCTTAATTCTTGTGATTATTTCGTATGGGGATATTTAAAGGAAACTGTCTACCAGAGCAAACCACAAAATCTTATGGACCTGCGAGCACAATCCTGGCATCTTTTTCAGGAAATTGGAGAGAACTTGTGTCTTAGGGTAGTAAATAACGTCAATGTTTGTTTCAGTGAGGTGATACGCCAAAAAGGTCCGCGTACTGAACATGTCCTTCATGGTCATTAATCATGCATATTCCAAAGAATAAATCAATGTTCAGTTGTATCATATTTTGTATATTAAAAATTATATTAGGAAATTTAGGTGACGTTTCGTACGCCACTCTGTATATTCATATTTTATGTATCAAGAGCACTCATATATCAAATATCCTGTCTATGTAATCATGGTGTGAGAGAGAACACATGTAAAAGCATTTAAACCTTACTCCCACGTTTTGGGGTGGAATCTGCGGAAACATCATTCTGCCGATATTCTAGGGTCCAAGGAGAATATTTGTACAAAATTTCACATTCCCAGTAAAGGTAGAAGAAAACATTTTACCACTTCTCCTTCCATCTTAAACATGGAATTTCGGAAAATTCCGTCATATTCATAGTGTAGGTTCTAAGATCATTTCCACAAAATACCAAATTCCTGTATCTATATCTAACAGCTTTGGAGAATTGGTGACAATAAAATAATTCCGCTTTTAGGAGTCAAATCTTGCACACTGAGTTAATGCACAAATTAGAGTCTTAAGAACAGTGTGTGTATAAAGTTTCAAGTTCCTAAGCTTCAGAGTTCGTGAGTAAATCATTAGATTTAGACTAACGCATTCCTTAATCAGAAAATTAATATAGGAGGAGATTGCACGTTTTGAACTAACGTGTAAATTGAACTCCTTTCATATTGACCAAACTGTTTAAATGTTAATGCTTGTAGAAGTAGGATATACTTAACATGTTCAACCTAACAGCCTACAGTTCGATATATATATATATATATATATATATATATATATAATATTAGGGTGGTCCTTATTTTTCGACTTCCAAGGTTTTGCGAGTTTCAGTCCCTAAAATGGTTTTATATCACACCAAAGTAACCCATGAGAGAAGTTAGTTCAGTAGGACAGTATTAAATGGTGCCGCAAGGGACCTCAAGTTTTCAAGGCATTTATAATATACAATATGACAAAAGATACCTTGTAAGTTTAAGAACGGCTAGAAGGAGTAACATCATTTCTTAGATAGGGGTAATGAAGGTAGAACCGCATCAAGTACTGTATAGTGCCATCATGGATGCTATCTTAAAGTCCACCATCTTGGATTCAGGTCCAAAATTTTTAATAGGAAGGGGTCATATTGACATGTTTTGAGCTGCTTTCCACCACAGACATGTCTGACGTTATTTCCAACTTACCTCTAGTCATCTAATAGTTATTACTATTATAATATTTGTTTATTAATTTAACTTTTTTCTTTATATACCTTTGGCAGGATAATTTAGTGGTGGTAGACAACAAAATGACAAAATGACAAAGTGACCTTATATTTGGCTACCAGTATGTTCCTTAATTTGAGCTGTAAAATTTGCAAGAACATACTCAAATTCATAGCACATTATACAGAGTGGCCCACATGAAAGTAGCCCGACGTGGTGATACCGGATATACCGACCAAAAGAGTAGGAAAATGTAAACAGTACAAGAGATGGCCCCTGTTAACGTCCAGACACTTCTGCACACGTCGCAGTGTATTGGCTGACACCGCCTGTAACTCTTCATGGATGATGTTCCGGATGATGTGGATACTGTTTCGTTACACTTTCGGCATGTTGTGTGGGTGTTATTTGCATACACCTTCTGTTTGAAGCATCCCCAGAAGTAGAAATTACAGGAGGAAATCGGGGAAATGAAGGGGCCACAACCCTTTGCTTACTGTGTGCTCTTCTGTAAATAGTTCAGGCACCAACCCCAGGGATTCGTTCGATGTGGCTGCTTCTTGTTGGAAATAGAAATGTAGTCTTTCGTGTGGTGTCAGTTAGTCGTAAAATTGTTGCAAGAAACCGCTATTAACTATTCACTGTTAGTTTACTTTGGACATAAAGTACAGCAAAGAGCAACATTCATTTGCAGTTCCTGGAAACATGTTATCCGTTTTCGGTTTCAGAGATTTCTGCACACACTGACACGTTGTTCGCGATACACCAATTTATCGGAGTATTTTCGGTATACTTTCGTGGGTTTTGTGTTATCCTCTGCTCAATATCCCGGACAACCTCCGGTGTTCGGACATTAGGTTTCCGCATATTCTCATTTCACACAGATATTGTTTGATGACACTTTGCACTAGGTTCTGAGCAGAGCATTTCGCAAGTACTTTGTTCTAGGGGACTTAGCAGTGAAAGCTTTTTATGTGTTCCTAATTAACCTTGTTCGCACATATTCTTCCACTATCATAATTCGCTGCTACACGAAAAGCACCACCTTCTCAACACGACTTGTTTACCAAGACTGAACTGACAAGGAATTTCAGATAAAGAACTGCACATCGAGCACCAGCAGACGCAAACAGAACCCACACTTTGCTAAACAGCTTCACATCGGGCGACACACCGGCATCAGCCAGAATTACATACAGTTATTTGCTCATCTCTGGTATAACTCGGCCAGGCTATTTCCTTGTGACTACCAATCCTTCCATACAAATTTCTATACAACAAAAAATCTGAATCAAAAAGTTGTATGAATTCCTATAACTTGCCACTGCTACAACTCAGCCAGTTTATATTTATTTATTTATTTATATATTTTTAACATAATGAGTACAGAATGTCGAGACCAGTAGCTAGGGAACCATAGCGACTCTTCTTAACTGACAATCGCAAAGTGAAACTATCGTGGGCTTGAGTCCTACTTCAAATATGTGTTTTTAATTGTTTCCGAAATTTCATTGTTCATACCCTTGTTCTGTACTTTGAATTTGAAATAAATAGAATGAATAATAGGTAACACGAAACACTAGGTAATGCAAGGAAACTGTCAATATTTTCTAAGTTCAGTTTTTAATTAAAAAGAGGGCTGCATTAAGCTCTGATTTACGCTTATCAAATAATATATGTATTATGTTTTTCATATATGAAACTCAAAATGGAAAAGCTTTTTTCATTATACTGAATTGTTTAATGACAGTTTAATTTCATTTTCGTATAACTGAACTATATAAAATACAACAAATATGTAAAGAAAGAAATTTTACGTAGCATATATAACCTTTGATGAGATAGGTAGATGCACGACACTATGTTAGCTAACACGCACGTTACAGTACTGATTGGCGAAAACTTGACCACATAAAACAAAAAATTCCAGCGTTGAACGAAACTTAACTCTAGAGACATATTATGCTTATTCGCTCTAAAGAAAATTTTGTAATTACAGTAGAGGTGATAGAGACTCCGAATCCCTTCCGTAAAACCAAAAAATAGGGACCTCATTAAGAAGCGATAATTCGTGTTTCGTTCAATACCATAGGTCATTTCTGAGTCCGGGTCCCACTTCAAGGTATTTACAAAGAAAGAAATGTAAAATCAGACAACTAAGTCCTAAGAAATAAATCAACTACACCAGCAAATAAAAATACTGAGATAAAATACTAGACTGTAGTATAGATTGTAACACTTGTTTGTAAGTGACGCACTTCGAATTTATCTAAAGACATGGTATGTTACAATAAACCAGTGATCTGTAACTAACATGATAAACATATATTGCATAAAAAAACGGACGAAGAACTGTTGTTACCATAGTAAATGTAACATTTTTTTCTATATTATATATACAGGTGCTGGACAAAAAATCTAAAACGTTTGCAAAAGTGTGAAAATCATACCTAGTATGGTGTAGGGTCTCCTTTTGCGTCCAAAACAGCTTGGATCCGACGTGGAATGGACGTATACAGCTCCTGAATCGTGGTGTGTGGAATTTTGTACCACTGTTCCTCCAAAACATGCTCCAGTTCCTTAAGGGATGCTGGTGGAGGGTAATGAGACCGAACACGCCTTTCTAACTCAAACCACAATGGCTCAATGATGTTCAGATCTGGTGATTGTGGGACCCGTGGGAGGTGTGATAGCTCCTAGTCATGCTCCTCAAACCATGATTTCACCGTTTTTGCATCGTGACAGGGTGCCAAATCATCTTGGTAGATGCCATCACCACCAGGGAACAATATTTGGGCCATAGGTAGAACCTGATACCCCAAAATGGCCTCATACGCCTTAGCATTCATCATTCCATGCAGGGCTATGATAGGATCTGCAGAAAACCACGATATCACTGCCCATACTGTAACAGAACCACCCCCATGCTTTACAGTCGGGAGCAGACAGTCTGTATCATATGCCTGCGACGGTGTTCTCCATACGTAAACACGACCGGTTGTTGGAAACAAGGTAAAGGTCGATTCATCTGACCACATTACGTGTTTTCACTGCTCATGAGTCCACGCCTTGTGGTCCTTGCACCACTGGATACGCCTCTTCGCGTTTACTGCTGTGACCAGGGTTTTGGCGATAGCGGTCCTGCCATGAATTTTCATTTTATGAAGTTTCCGTCGCACTGTTTTCGATGAAACCGGGTTCTGTAGGCCTGAATTGAATTCTAATGCCCTCCGGTTCCTATCTGACAGGATGGTCTTTCGACCACTGTTGTGCTTTGCAGACGTCGTTTGCCCATGAATTGTGTATGCCCTCGTAACATTGGACACAGTGCCTTTCGATACCCCCACAATGTTCGCCACTGTTGCCACTGAAGCTCCAACCAGACGGGCACCAACGATCATGTCTCTTTCGAAGTCTGTCAGATCGCCCATTTTACCGCACCCTTTCCCACCACGACACTCACAGGTGAACTGGTTACTGCTGAAGGAAGAGGAAGGTCCACATGACACACTGAAAACAAAAAAACGATCGGCAACCGCAACACGTGTTGTACAGTGGAGGGCCAAACTTACGTGCCCTGTATGAAATGTTTTTAAATTTTTTTGTCCAACCCCAGGGTACCCCACAAAAAAGCAGGAAATTTATTGTAGATTCTGTAATATGAGGTGGACACACACATTTTCATTTATATTTTACTGCCACTGCCACTTGAATGTTCATAATCAATGCAAGTGCTCAAAATGATTCCGTTAGGCTTCCACACAGCGGCGTAGACGTTGTAACCAATTTCCGGTGGCATTCTGGATAGTTTGAAGTGTAACGTTGTTCCAGGCGTCTGTCAGTACAGGTTTCAGGCCATCAGTGTTTGTCTCTCCTGTGTTCTGGAACCTTCTGTAGCAGTATACCCCAAATGCAATAATCCATCACGTTGAGATCTGGACTTTTACACGGCCAGTCGTTAGGTTCGATGAAGTCAGGAGTATTAATTCTTATCCATGTCACAGTATCGATTGCTGTATGATCCTTCGCGCCGTCTTGTTGCTATGTCCATTCGTGATCACGTATAACTGTGTTAATGTCTTGGAACATCTGGGTGCACATACGTAATATACACGATGGAACAGCACAAAACTATACAACTACACATAACACATGTTATTGCACATACAATCGCTCTTATTGTAGGAAATCCAAATTTCCTGTTTTCTTTTTTGTGGGGCACGCTGTATATATATATATATATATATATATATATATATATACAGACTGTTGCATAATTTGTGTAATTTTCTACAGCACTAGAAGAAGATGAAGTTTTCACACTATTAATATAAAATTTGGCACACTTATTGACAAATATATGAATTTTTCGAAAGGAGAAAGTTGATGTTTAGCCCCCCTTTTGAGAGTGTAAACACAAAAGTTCATTTTCCTTATGGGAGATTCAATGTTAAATTTTGGAAGCAGTTTTCTCCAATAATTATTCGTAAAGATTTTGGAGCAAATAAGCTGTATTTGTTACAAAATGCAAAAACACTCATTCACAAAGCTAGTAAAGCCGTCTCAAACATTAATTTCGGAAGCCCCCCCCCATTTTGGGGGGCAAGGGGCGTAAAAGGGTGGTGGGTGATGTGTTAACCAAAATCCCAAAATTTATTTTCGGAGTGCCAGTAAGCGTCAGATTAATCACTGATGTCACAGAATTACTGTTCCAATGCTCCTTACATGTAAGAGTGACTGATAATGGGGCTACAGATAAGAATAAAATAAGAAAATCACCATAAATATCCTTAGTGGGGACATACAAGAAGAAAGTATTTTTTATTATTTAATGTGAAATTTGGCGTTATTGTAGCAAAAGAGTGTGCGTTTTTGAAATCTGGAATGCTATTTTGGTAACGCACCGCCTTAGGGGGGCATAGAAGGCGAAGCCTTAGATGATGGATCTTTATAAAAATTCCAAATTTTGTTCCAGAAATGCCAGTGAGCGTCAGATTTTTCACAACTGTCACAGAATTAATATTCTAATACTCCATACTGCTTTTATGTACCAGTGACTAATATGTTACTACAGCTGTCTTTGAAAAGCATCATAAATTCAATATGTTTATTCTTACGCAAAAACTACTGGCAGAAGCATTTTTTTTATAATGTGAAATTTTGCATTAGTTTTAGAAAAAAAGGTTTGTGACAATAAGATAATACCGATAACTGGATTTCTTTTAGGGGCGTGGACTCAGAATTTCTTTTGCCTAATGGGAGTGTGACATGGGTAAATTTGCATTTTTAGTTAGAAAATACAATAACATTTTTTCTCTTGCACCTATGATGGTACATGCGTCTGGAATTTTATTACGGCCATTCCTCCTTATTGGGTAACATAAAACAAAGAATTGTCCAGAGCGTAGTCATCCAGATATGTTGGAGAAGGTGTTCATAGTGGCTCTAGTAAATCGCATTCATTCATTCATGTCTTGCTCGTTCACGAGGGCATGCTGAATAAAAGTAAGTTCATTTTATCTTTCTTACACTTAGATTAATGAAATCTTTAAACAATTTAGTTAATGACAACTGAGCCAAAAGAAAAGTGTTGTTTTTAGAAAGGGATAATACGTTTTCTTGGGTTTATGGTATAGCCTGACTCAACCTGATCCTTATTCCTCGCGAGACATTTGTTTTTACTACAACCATGTGTCCATAGTATACGATTTCCTGACGTGCTTACATGTGCAGTATACGAGTAGGCTACTGCGTGGGAAGTCGGATCATACAGTTATTGTGGAAGAAGTAGGGAAAAGATACGCTTTTTCTATGAATAAAGAAATCAATATTTTAATTTTTAAAATATTACTTATCATTAAAATCTTTTCGTTCGTTGTACTTGCGGCATTTTCCATTGTCATTTTATGTTCTATTTCGAGCTGGTTTGCTTAAGTGTGCAAAAAATATGCTGGTGACTTTATATGTGATTTTATGCTATAAAAAGAGACCAATTTGATTTTTAAAAACGCAAAATTCTTTGATTATATTCCAGTGATGCCCCCCCCCCCCCAAAAAAAAAACGAAGCTATATCCTCAATCTTTTACACAGACAGACGATATTCATTTACGCTAGATTCGAATTTAAAAAAAAAAAAAATCTACAATAATGACAAATTGCACATTAATTGTAAAGAATAATTACCTCCTTCCTGTACGTTCCTGCTAAAGATATTTATTATAAATTTTTAATGTAATTGTTGAAAGGGGGGCTGTAGCTCAATATCAGGCACTGGCACATGCAAAGAGCATCGGAATATTTATTTGTCATTTGTGATCAATCTGACACACACTGGATTTTCCAAAATAAAATTTGAAACTTTAAAATTATCCAATAACTTATGCTTCAGCCCCTGTGCCCCCCTAAAGCGGTACATTACCAAAATAATATTCTAGATTTGATAAATGCATACTTTTTGCTAACCCGACGCCGAATTTCACATTAATTGAGAAAAAATCATTTTTCCCGTATGTCAATACTAAGGATATTTATGATGATTTTTTTAATTTTTGAAAGGGGACTATAGCCCCATATAAGTCACTGACCATGCAAGGAACATTAGAATATTAATTCTGTGACATTTGTGAATAACCTGACGCTCAATGGTATTTCCGGAACAAAATTTGGAATTTTTATAAAAATCCATCATCAAATGCTTCGCCCCCTGTGCCCCGTAAGGCAGTGCCTTACCAAAATAACATTCTAGATTTGAAAAACACATACTCTTTTGCTTCATCGACGCCAAATTTCACATTAATTAATAAAAAATACTTTCTTCTCGTATGTCCCTACTAAGGATATTTATGGTGATTTTCTTATTTTTGAAAGGGGACTGTAGCCCCATTATCAGTCACTCTTACATGTAAGAAGCATTGGAGCATTAGTTCTTTGGCATTCGTGATTAATCTGACTTTTCCTGGCACTCTGAAAATAAATGTGGGGATTTTGGTAATACATCACCCACCACCTTTCTACGGCCCCTTGCCCCCCAAAAGGGGGGGCTTCCGAAAATATTGTTTGAGACGGCTTTACTAGCTTTGTGAATGAGTGTTTTTGCATTTTGTAACAAATACAGCTCATTTGCCCCAAAATCTTTACGAATAATTATGGGAGAAAACTGCTTCCAAAATTTAACATTGAATCTCCCATAAGGAAAATGAACCTTTGTGTTTGCACCCCTAAAAGGGGGGCTAAACAGCAATTTTCTCCTATTTCCTTTAGAAATTCGAAAGATTCAGATATTTGTCAATAAGTGTGCCAAATTTTATATTAATAGTGTGAAAACTTCATCTTCTCCCAGTCTGTAGAAAATTACACGAATTATGGAACAGTCTGTACACACACACACACACACACACACACACATATATATATATATATATATATCATATTCAACAATACTTTCCATACATTTATTAATATGCATATACTCGTATATATTTAAAAATTTACAAATTACGGAAACAAATAGAAATTTGAATATAACGTATCTACAACAATTAGTTTTTCGACATTCTTGGATGAAAACCTCGACTGAATATTTGATTGTTTACAAATTTTTAAAATAATAACGATTCAAATAGAGGTCGATGACAAAAATATTATCAAAATATTTTCAAACTGCAGTTAAAATGTTGATATCAACTCCTCTTTTCCCGGAACGTCTTCTGCCATCGAGATCTCCAAAGCCATGCTACTTTCCTCTAGGACATTGCATTTGACCTACTGTGCTCTCTGCTGAGAAAGGAAAACCCTTCAGGTTAACATAGTTCTGTATAATGTATTGCCTGACGCTTTAACTCGCAGAATATTTGGGGCTCAAATGTATTCTAGATCTCTCTAATTTGGTTTCCAAATTTCAATGCTGTTAGTGTACTAGACGCCGTCAAATTATTTAAAAAAAAAAAAAAAAAAAAAAAAAAAAAAAAAAAAAAAAAAAAAAAAAAAAAAAAAAACTCTTCTAGTTCTTTACCAGTGGGTAACGTGCCCATAATAGCGGCTACGTTTCCTCGTTGAATGGCCATGCTAATGCGTTGAATTAGAAAAGATTTAGCTCGAGGTCTCCAGATTTAATGGACATACGTTTGCTAATTTCGTTAATAAATTTTGCGTCCTCTTGATCCCAGGATCCACTAGATTCAATTGCTAATGCAATAAACCAATACTTATCTAGAAGATTAACGCATTTATTTCTTTTGCTCTTCGTGCAGCGACAAGTCCTGCTTTTGCCGATGAAAATTGTAGATTGGAGGGTGCATAAGTGTCTGAGCAAGTGAAATCCGAAATCAACGGCTTTCCTTGCTCCCAGGGCACTAAGGTTATACCATCCGGCCTTTTTCCGTCTGAACGGCTGCACCCAATTGGTTCTCTCACTGCTGGTACCCCTGCGGATGTTAAGGCTCTCAAAATGATGTCATTCACATTTGAATGGCATGAATGTCTACCGGCGCTGCTTTTGCATGACAGACCGTGTAAACCTCTTTTATCTACGAGAGCGTTGCAACTTGGGCAGTGGTGGTGTTCGCATATATTTGCTCCAAGTCGAAGGGCGACGGACACTCGGAAGCTTTCGTTGTCTAGGTGTAGGCCGAAAGAAAGTGAAGGTAGAGCTTGAAGCGCCATGCTCCGTTTTCAAGGGGCATGACAGCAAGTAACTTGGCCTTATCTTCGATGTTATTAGAAGCCTGTAATAATGAATCCAAACGGTAATTCACGATGGGCTCGTTCCAGACCGACTGATTATTTCGACTTTCGGGAGCCGGGAAGTCTGACCCAACTAAATTTGACCATCTGGCTATGCAGTCCTGCACATCCAGGTTAGTGACTTCATCTTCTCTGTGAAGGAGGGTCCCAATCAGTTATCTTGAACTATAGAATGAGGCCAAAAAAGACGGGATAGCCAAATCCGTGGCGCAACGGATTCTAAGACCTTCATTTCTGACCGGTAGTGATGCTTGTAGCCATGCTTCATCACTAAGGGTACAAATAAGAATATTCTCCAATCCTATTTTAAGAGCGTAGTCGAATTTCTCAAGTAGATTATCGTCCGTCCAGGAGGGGGAAACAACGTAGGAAATACAACAATCTTGGGATCGAGAAAGATGCTCTAAGGAGATAAAATCCTGAATGTGCAGAAAGTTTGGAAAGGCGTGAAAGTAGATGATCTAAAGATGAAATCTTTTCCAGTAATATCTTGCTCCCTGTGTCTGGAGAAAGAGCCACTCCTAGTAGTTCGGCGTTAGAAGATGTTAATAATTTAATCTCAGGCGCTGCCTCGTTGAATCTATCATATAGATTTTGAGTTTCAGCATTTGTTACTCCTAGAAAGCCGATTTCGCATTTCGAGTAATTGAGAGAGAACCCGATCGATGTTGCTTGTGTACGTATATGAGCTAAAGTATGTAATACAGACTCAGTTTCTCCGGCTATAGTGCCATCGTCTAAATACCAAATGTTGAGCTCGGTATTAATATCCCTAATGATTGGCTGAAGAGTTAATGCAATTAGAGCAGGACCTAGTGGATCACCCTGTTGAACTCCTCATTGCGAAAGGATAATATTATCTCATAGGTTGTGAGTAGCTCTGGTAATATATATATATATATATATATATATATATATATATATATATATATATATATATATATATAATATGGAAAGAAAGAAGGGAAGTGGCTTTTAACTGAAGACAGCATTGAATCTCGGTTAATTTCGTTGAAGGCGTTTTTTAAATCTATGTTGAGAGGAATAATACATTCGTGTTGCATGGACTGCAATTTCAGCTCCGTAGGGCACGCAGACTCCTAGCTGGTGTGGAGATAATATATCAATTAATGATTCTATATGTATCATCTTCAAACTAAATGCCGATAGCCAAACTCCCTCTATAAAAATTGTTGCGTGAGTACCTTAGGATTCTAAAACCTGTATTTTTGGATAGCACACATATTAGTTCCTAAGTGAAGTCTTGATCCGACTACGATAGGTCCCATAGCTTTGGAGCTATGAACCTTTAAAGTTCATATTTTCGGCAGCCTATAACTTCGAAAGGAAGCATTTGTGCACCCAGGTTGGTCTATACTTTTTGTCTTATCTTGGTGTCAGGAATCACCTCCCAAACGTTGTTGGTATTGTTTTCAAACACCCTATATATATATATATATATATATATATATATATATATATATATATATATATATATATATATATATATAACATGCGTGTGTTTCTTTCTTTTAGTGAATTTGAATGGAATATGTCATTGTTGAAGGATAAGCGTTGCAGAGAAGTTGGTTATATAGGAAAAACATTTAAAAAGAGACTGTAAATAAATACTAGTTTTTTCATAACTTGGTGTTAAGATTGATATTCTTACCATTGAAAACTCTTCTCTGCTTCAAGAAAAAGAAAACAAATTTGCGTGGTTTGAAAACGTATAGACAAATATACATACTTCAAAAATATAGATTCTATTGTGTTTTCAATTGAATGGTAGAGAAACAGCGAATATTTAGAAATATATTATCGGGTTAGGCTAGGTGTGTCGTTTTTTAAACCTATGAATTTGTGAACAAGCAAATATTCTGATACGTTAGCGTTAATTTTAATTGCTTTGTGGACTATCCTGTATTAAACTTTTAGCTGAAACACATCAGAAAACTATATTGCTTTGTTGTTCTGGATAATGTAACTTTTTATTAATTTTCCAGATGAATCCAGTGCCAATAATCATGTGATGGCGTCCCAGCTTCATAATATTCGTATGAAATTGGAAGAGAAGCGGAGGAGAATTGAAAGTGAAAAGAGGAAGATGGAATTGGTAATGAGTAGACAAAGACAGAAAGTTGGCAAAGCGGCATTTTTGCAGGCAGTGTCAAAGGTTAGCTCTGTTGAAATGATGATGTTCTGTCTTTAGTTAATCGAAATATTCAGTTTTATTTATTTATTCCTTCTTTCTTCTCCATTCATAGCTCTTTAAACATCATTTCTTTTGAGCTGTTATTATTTGAGTTACAATTACATGAGACAATCTTACGTCTTACGTTCATACTAAAGCATATGTAAAAATAGTGTTCCAGTTATAGTAGTATTTTAGTGGACAGTAAACTGAACGTTGCTAAAGTTCGCCATGATAAGGCTCCAGGATATATTGGAATTTTTAATGACCAGATGCTTGTTCCATAATAAGTAAGTGTATTAGACTCTGGTCGGAAAGTGTTATTCGGATAAATTATTAATATTGTTAGTAACAACACTTGTAGTTTACACTCTTTTGTTCCAATACTCGAGAAGTTCAATGTGAAATTCTCCATTCTTGGCCAGCAAATTGTACAAGAGTACTAAATATTTGAAGGAACATTAACGTGAAGTTGACAAGTCATGAGCGGAATTACTTGTTTTTAGTTAGTAGGAAAGAAACAGAACCAGATGACAAATTTGTGAATTTGTGATTTGCCCATAGATTTGGTGAATCTAGAAAACGTGCCCACCCTTTATCTGCCAATGCTAAAATTACGGAACTTCCAGGCCTACATTGCTTATTTTTTGTGACTGAATATGTGTGAAAGGGCAGACGTGGGAACCAATTTACTGAAATATTGGTCAGTATAGGCAGAAGTGGGTCATAGAAAATAATGGTTTCATTACATCTGGTTTGAAACCAATTAACATTACATGTGTAGTACATAGACTTACAGTTTGCAATCCCTTCAGTTCTCACCGGGGATCAGATCATGGTCTTTCATACCGTAGATATTTGCAGGGTTTACGAAGAAGAGCGAGAAGTGTGAAAGATTTGGAACCATTGTCTTTAAAGAAGATATATGTTTCCACGAAAGAGGAATAATATCACTTACATGTAGGTATATAGTTTTCATCAGTTTTTTTAATATTGAGCCTTTGGAAGACAAAATCAAGAATACATGTATTGTGATTTCAAAATAACATTATGAAACTACATATGCATAATCACGATTTATGTCCACACGAGTTTTGTCATATCCCTCAGGAAAAGAATGTGTGTTTACAGTGTTGTATTTGATGTACATTTTTGTGTGCGCTATTTTGTCTCAGCTTGTGTGTACCGTTCTTAAGATTTTCCACTGAACCCAAAATAACATTCTTTTTCAAATAGTTTCCTTTTTAGGTATATTCAACATGGAAATAACTAGATTAATTCCATCTACAAAAAAAAAAAAAAAAAAAAAAAAAAAAAAAAAAAAAAAGTGAGAATCGATTAGTTTTTAGGAGTAAGCAGATTATAATTGCCCATAAAATTATGTACTTTCATTAATGCAACTTCCGTACAAGAGTTAGGAGGTAACACCACAGAACGTGCTGCCGAAAATTGAGATTGATATATCTTAGCAATATGACTAGAAATTTCATTTAGAGATACAAACGGCGGCAGTATTTTCGGTCGGTTCCCAAATTTAACGAAACAAAACAAATTTCTGTGGTGGTCGAGTAATACGAGATTTTTTAGAAAATCCTGGCCAAATATGGTATTGTACGAAAAATCAATAAACTCTGAAAATATCTGTATAATTTTGATCCCTAATTCGATTTAACTGAAGCAGTTTGATCAGATTCTTGGAAATATGTTACGCATCGTATAAAAGTCGCACCCTTCACAATTTTACTCTTTGAACTCAAAATATCGCTTCAAATGATGCATATTGAAATCCCACTATCAAGTAAAAACGAATGCTAATTATGGTCAATAAGCTCTAATATGAGGTAGTCCATTTTCATAACAAATAGGCACCAAAGATCTTTTCCACTCTACTATTTTCGCACTTACGAGTAGTAAAATTTTGTGTATCTCACTGCTTTGGTTTATTAATAACATTAGCCGTATTTACAGAAGCAATCTCGGTTGTTGGTCTGATAGATTTCCGCGTAGCTGACATGCATGAGAGAAGCGAGGATAGATCAACTGACAAGGGACGTATGCGAATCGTGACAGCTAGATATTTATGAAAATTGGTACCCTAACTAATTGTGCACCGCTAATCATCGTGGTGATAGTCACTCGTGGTGTTCACTCGCTACGCAGTGACCAAATAAAGCTGTGCCGAGTTATACTCCAAAAACACCGGAACAAGGCAGAAAATGAAAAATGTACATGTAACCTGATACTTATGGGAGGGGACACGTGACCAAGAACACGGCACTAGTGTCACACGAGCAGCGTTGCCACCCCGACACAAACTTAAAGTTTTTCAAATAGAACGTGTACCATTTTATGGTATTGAAACAATTGACAAACCGTGAAAGAAATAAGCAAAAGGTGGCTTATCATTGTTGTCAAATAAGGGAGATATGAGGCTCTAAAGTTGAGAAATTGTGGGGCCCGTACAAAGAAACGAACAAATGTACAACAAAACTACAGAACGAACAAATGTACAGTATTATACATAGGAGGTAAACAAGGCATTTCCGCACCGAGTGACTATCACCACGATGATTAGCGATCCACAATTAATCAGGGTACCAATTTTCATAAATATCTAGCTGTCACGGTTCGCATACGTCCCTTGTGAGTGGGGTTTAATGCTTTGCTTTCTGTTCTCACAGATCGGGGTGCATGATAGAATTTCCACTGGTTTACACACTCAGTAAGAACCGCTAGTTGTTTTATTTTAAGTGATGGGATAATTCTGTTTGCCTTGGAAACAAATGCGAGCTTTCAGTTACGTCATAAAAAGAAGAATCTGAAGAATTCTGCTTTTACTGTGTTTGATATTCATTAGACGGGTATAAATCACGTTCTTATTCCATGTTTGATAACTTTGTCCGGTTGAGACTCAAATTAACTAAGAAATTAATCCTGTCCTCTCGTGCTAAATGATTTGCTAGCTCAATGACAGTAGCAAATATTCTCTGGCAATAAACTTCGTATAATTAGGTTTATTTGATCTGTTACGGAAGTATTAGGATCAAAACATACTTTTCCACCTTTCAAAAACATAATCCATGACTGGTGCGAAATCTATCTGCTCTCTTTACCTCATTTAGTTTCTTAAAACTTGCGAAATAACATTTTCTTGAAATGCATATATTAGTTTCCGCTTTATATTTGAAATACATGAAATTGTCGTATTCAGGAGTACATTGCAATGCAAGCAAAAATGAACGAGCTCCGTTAACTAAGCAGTAAGGCAAAAGATGTCTTTTCTCTACGTCTTTCGGAGAATACATTAGTGCATAGTCTTCAAATGCATTGAAGAACATACGAACTTGTTCATAAAGTTTGCTGTACGTAAAACACATGCATCTTAATTATTGTCGAAAAAGGGAGGAACGACCTGACTACAGTCCATTATAACTAGTGTTTTCCAATCCCCTAAATGTCAAACTGTAAATTACAACTCCTTAATATTGAAAAAAATCAATACCTTAAAAAATATATATTCCAGAATAGCAATAAAGTCAGCTTATAGTTAACTTAAATAGTAAAAGCGATAATCCTAACAATCTACATTGCGTCATAGTATTACAACATAAAAGAAAGGAGAAAAGTGCATTTTTTCTCAGGAGAGAAATATACACTGTGATCAAAAGTATCCGGACACCTGGCTGAAAATGACTTACAAGTTCGTGGCGCCCTTCATCAGTACTGCTGGAATTCAATATGGTATTGGCCTACCCTTAGCCTTGATGACAGCTTCCACCCTCGCAGGCATACTTTCAATCAGGTGCTGAAAGGTTTCTTCGGGCACGGAGTGCTGAACTGAGGAGAGGTATCGATGTAGGTCGGTGAGGCCTGGCACGAAGTCGGCGTTCCAAAACATCCCAAAGGCGTTCTATAGGATTCAAGTCAGGACTCTGTGCAGACCAGTCCATTACAGGGATGTTATGGTCGTGTAACCACTCCGCCACAGGCCGTGCAGTATAAACAGGTGCTCGATTGTGTTGAGAGATTCGCCATCCCCGAATTGCTCAACAGTGGAAAGCACGGAGGTGCTTAAAACATCAATGTTGTCCTGCGCTGTGAGAGTGCCACGCAAAACAACAACGGGTGCAAGCCCCCTCCAAGAAAAACACTACCACCTCGGAATTTTACTGTTGGCACTACATACGCTGACAGATGACTTTCACCGGGCATTCACCATACCCGCACCCTGCCATCGGATTGCCACATTGTGTACCGTGATTCGTCACTCCACACAACGTTTTTCCACTGTTCAAGCGTCCAATGTTTACCCTCCTTACACCAAGCGAGGCGTCGTTTGGCATTTACCTGCGTGATGTGTAGCTTATCAGCCGCCGCTCGACCATGAAATCCAAGTTTTCTCACCTCGCCTACCTGTCACAGTACTTGGAGTGGATCCTGATGCAGTTTGGAATTCGTGTGTGATGGTCTGGATAGATGTCTGCCTATTACACTTTACGACCCTCTTCAACTGTCGGCTGTCTCTGTCAGTCAACAGACGAGGTCGGCCTGTATGATTTTGTGCTCTACGTGTCCCTTCACTTTTCCACTTCACTATCACATCAGATACAGTGGACCTAGGGATGTTTAGGAGTGTGGAAATCTCGCGTACAGACTTTTGACACAAGTGACACCCAATCACCTGACCACGTTCGAAGTCCATGAGTTCCGCGGAGCGCTCCATTCTGCTTTCTCACGATGTCTAATGACTACTGAGGTCGTTGATAATGCGTACCTGGCAGTAGGTGGCAGCACAATGCACCTAATATGAAAAACATATGTTTTGGGGGTGTCCGGATACTTTTGATCACATAGTGTATGTTGGGGGGAAGGGAAACAGCTTTATCCAAAATATTAATACAGATGAAAATAAATTTTAGAATGAAGTTACTCTTAATGGGCAACTTTGATCATCTAGGGCAGGGTGGGAAGGACAATTAAAATTTTACTTCACTCTTTTGCAGAAATAAAATAAGATGCACCAAAATTTCTGGACCTCAAAAAAAATGGAAACACAGGATCAATATTATGTAGTAGAGGTTAAGAAGATCTACAGAGGTTGAAACCCATTTAAGTCTCTACTATGTGCAAGTGTTGAGTGTCAGTTCAAGAAGCTCAGAAATTGATCATGAATTACTCGCAAATTACCATACAATTACTGAAAGGGGCCTAAATGAGGATGAGAACCGACAATTCACACCAACTAAAATTATGAGAGGTTATGCTTCAATACATAAATGAAACTTAACAATTTCTGCTGCAATCGAGACTAAATTAAATGGAAGATAAAAGAGGGGAGAGAAGAGAGGGAATTTGACAACTAGGATAGGAAATGAGCTCTAGCCCTAATTATCCTTTGTGTTCTCGGCGATGCTGAAGTTGTTCCAATTGGTGAAATGATTCTCCAAAGTTGTTGTGTAGCTTCTTGGCGTACATGTCAATAGAACCAACGCTGAACTTAACTAATGGACTTCATTTTGCCAGGGGCGACGAGCGACTCAATTATATCTGGATGGTGTCACTGGCTTCAATATGTTGGCTGCTTCTATAGTGATGAACTCTTGCAGATTCCAACTGCCGTTAGGCCTAGAAATGATCCTAGCTTCTAGTTGTGGTTACTATGGCAATGTACTTCACTTACTGTTCATATTCACAATCCACCAAGAGAAATGTGTTCCAACAGTTTTTCTGTGAGCGGGCAATAACGTCTTCGATCATACAACCAGAAAGACTCGTGCAGTCCAAAGGAATGTGGAGTTATGGTTAAAACTAGTCTATCGTTTATTGGTTTTTCTTACATAATGATGAAATCAATGACATTTTATTACAAATACTTGTCTGACAATGGATAGCAAGAACGAAAGATTATTGAAGCTAAGCTAATAAATTGAATCAGATATACCAAGACTTTAATCGATTCGATTAAAGTGATTCGATTTTAACAGTAATTTAAATAGTTCATTGACGATTTAGTTGTAATAACTTTACGTATTGCACAGTACTGCACAGTATTAAAACATGTGGTTCAGTTCAATTGTGCATGCTGTTTTATTATAATAGTATTTTACTGGGACAAACTAATTGATAATCGTGTTTTGAAGAAAATAATCATTAAGAAGTAAACTGTGTTGTCTTAGGTAGCTTTAGCGCTGTTGCGTAAAGCATAACTAACATTATTCAGACAAATAAATAAATGCTGCAGAGATAATATGTAAGTGTCTGATGTACCTTTAAGTGAACTGCAGTTATAACTTTTTAGGAGAATCAATGATAGTACAAGAATAAATAAAATTGATTTTGTGGTTTAAAAAAATGGAAGTGTTAGAGCAAATTAGTAAATAGCATGAAAACAAATTAACAAATGACGAAACTCACAAAATCGCCACACCTTTCTTTCTTATTCAATGAATGCTTAACGGAGCATTCTTCGATTTACTCAATATAACTCAAGTGATACCAAAATGTAAAAGGATGCTTCGTCAGTCGAAAATATATATAGACCATTCTTATTACTGTCTGCTTTCAGTAAAATATTTGAAAATTCAATAGAGTGCGTATTAAATGTTATCATACACTACGATATTATTACAGAACAAACAATAGCCTATAGGGTTTAACAGAGTATCTCAATAAATACAATACTTGTTCATTTAATTCTTTTAGTAGGTTTATTAAATTTTAAGCTAGTGCTTGGTATCTTTTACGACATAACTAAAACCTTTGATGAAAAATTGTTAGATTTAATTGAGGAAGCACAGTACTGTGGCATATAAAGTAATTGTCTCATTCAAGTCATATTTCAGGGTTCCTACTGGTCAGGGAAATCAGAGAAAACTCAGGGAAAATGGTGCAGGTCAGGGGAACTCAGGGAAAAAAAGACTGGAAATCAGGCAAAGTCAGGGAAATTTTATAAAATATATTTTTTCTAACATTAATTGTACACCATTTTCAGCTTAGCCAACCATTAATGATCATAGAATGGAACGCTGCTCAGATTTTTATGGGTGGTAAGTGGAATGAACATATGAGCAATTAATTATTACTTGTCTCTATAGAATAAATGTTCTCATATATAAATATTCACCGTTATTTATTCCTTATTTATATGTCAACGTCATCCAATACCTGCCATAAAAGTCAGGGAATTTGCTCCCAAAGGTCAGGGAGAAGTCAGGGAAATAGATTTCTCCAGATCAGTAGGAATACTGTATTTACACAATAGAAAACAAGAAGTTCAAATTAAAAGTAGTACAAATTCAACATAGGAAGGCTCTGTTGTGTCTCTCGAGAATTCGAGATTATGTGCCATGAGAATAGTAAAAAATATTTAAGTTCAAATGACCTTTTGCAAATGTACTACAGTTTTTTATATCATCATAAAACACGCTATTTTATTTTATGGCAGTGCATCAGAAAGTAGATCAATATTTATAATCAAATAGTAAAAGTTTTAGTGTTCCATCCGTGTTGTATTTTATTTGAATTGACGTTTCAAAAGTTAATTGACTGTCTTTATTCTCAGAGTTGTACTCGTGCTGTTCTCGGATAATAAAGGATGTCAGTTATCTTTGAAATGTCAGTTCAAATAAAATACAACATAGGTGAAGTTTTATTTATTTAATTATGAACATTTTCATGAGAATTAGATAAATATTTACTAAACAAAAATAGGCTATATTAATAATCGCGAATTTACTTATACCATAACTTGTAAAATCTCGCACTTGTTTTTAAAAATATATCATAATCCTTTCTTCTGTTTGCATGGAGAATGCAGCATGTTTTTACCTTAATGGATAATAAAGATGAGCGATATATATATATACTATAGACCAAAACAAGATATTTGACTATGCTATCACTAGTACAACAGACGTGGTAATAAAATACGTAACAATTTCTTCAGTGTCATAAAAATATTATTTAAAAAATGGAAAATAGAAATTTTTTGGCATAGTATAGAAGATTACCTAAGGGAAGATGTTTTTCATATGTAATTAAACTTATTTCATAACTTGAGTTTATTTATTTCGGTTTATCTATTTTACTGTTACGAAATTAATCCTCTAAACGCCATCGTCTGGTAGATGAAATATGAAAACAGCAGTCAACGAATAAAATGCTACGAGACATTTTACGTATGCTGATTGATTTATATGACATTCGTAAGGGTAGTAACCAGTAATGTGTGTAATTTGTTATTATTACTATTTCACAGGGAAAAAATTCTTACATGAAGACACCAGAGAGTGATGATGGAAAAGATACAAATGGAGAAATGGTTGAACCTGTTGTTAAACCTCAAAGGCCATTTTCACTACAGGTACCTCATGAAGTAGAAGAACTTTCAAGAGTAAGATGACATTCTTACGACATCCCTATGTGTAGTATGCAATCGTCAGTATTGCATTTGAAATTTATGTTAATCTTTATTCATTATATATGTTGTGGTTGTCTTAGTCCTTTATTTTTTATTATTTTTTTTTTAATTGTTGAAACAAGAATAAATAAATACGTTTGCAGATTATGTCTATAGAAGCTGGGATCTCACACAATTTTTACTACTTAAGAAATTAAGTGAGTTGCGTGTAGAAATGCATCTTAGGTGCATCTTATTCCACGCATGCAACAAACGTTAATGTTGATAAAAGTATCGATAAAGGATCAACTTTAGTTCAGTAGAAGTTCATTTTTTAAATTGTGCAATATTTGCCTTTATGGTAAAATAAGGAAAGAACAAGAAAGATAGATTTCAAGATAAAATTACATGTTCTGCTATACCAAATAGTTAAAAGAAGTGGCTTTTGTATTATAAGAGTATATATATATATATATATATATAATATTGTATATATCGAGAAACACGCATGAACTAATATTATTGCCAAATAATAAATAGTAGTCGGAAAGTTCGACTCTTTTTATTATTATTATTATTATTATTCAGTATTTTTAGGGACATTTTGTGTCACAATTTTAGATACGATAAATAGAATAGTAGTGGTTTCTCAGGCAGAATACAGAAGGTTACCCATGATAAAAATAGTCGACTTCACTGGTCTCCTGAACGATACATTGCTGACTACACTGGACCTGTACTTGCGCTATCAATTGAGCGCGATCGGTGGAACGATGAAGGTAAAAATACCAGCTTTCAGGAAGGGGTGTTTTAATTGTCAGCAAAGCTGATAAGCTAGGTGTGTGTCATCATTCGACGATGTGCTCAGCAGACCTGCAATACGTGAGAACAACACGGTTCCTATTTAACAGTTTTATAGGACTTTCCTTATGTATTCACTAGTTCCAGACATTTAACCTTTACTCCAGTTTAGCCCTCCCATTACAGTGTGCACCATGAGAAGAGAAGTGGCACATGACAATCCCCAATACAGAGCATTTTTGCCATACAACACAGTATCTCAAAAGGCACAGTTTCCAACATTATCCAAGCCCGTATTTATATATTGTGCGCCCCTTTGCTGTAAATAATTTGCCGCCTCCTGCACAAAATTCCCCTCCCATTGCCCGAAAACGACCAATATTAGAGTACACAGTTTTTGGAGTCGCTGAGATGAATAGTGATAGTTTTATTCCAATTCAACTTTAAGGTCATACTCCACTCTCCAGGAACGGGGTGAGATTTTAAAAGTAATCGACAGATATTAATGTTGAATTCATAGTTTTCAAGGTCGCTGAGTTTAACAGTATCAGTTTTCATGATATTCAAGTTCATTCTCACCCTTAGGGGTGGGGATGGGAGAGGATGACTTTTTAAAAATAATCAGATAAGCTAGCTAATTAGTAAATACTGTAATTTGAGCGAATTAAACACATTAACATATTTTCTCGCACTTGTGTGAGATTCTGCGGGTTGCTAATCTATGTATATCAAATTGAAAATCACTATGTTTGTGACCCTAAATCTCCGCCCGACCGATCTCGATCAAATTTGTAACATGAATGAGGTTCGAGGCTGGGCTGGTTTTAGATTATTCACTTTGACGGTAGAACTGAGGGGTAGAGGTATAAAAAATAAATAAAACTTAATAACTCCTGAACCAATAGACGGATCTTGATCAAATTTTCAACATAGATGAGGTTCAGGCCTGGAATCGTTTTTATGATTTAAATTTGACTGAGCAACGTAGGGAAGGAGAAGGAGGGGGATATATATATATATATATATATATATAGGACTGAAAGTGACTATTTTTGTAACTTAATAAGAACTCTTGAACTATCCGACCAACTCAATGAAATTTTCAAGATACATGAGGTTCGGATCTGGAAACATTTTTGTAATTTCACTTTAACGGTAGATCGTAGGGGAGGGGGACATAGATAAAAACTAATAACTTTTGAACCACCGAACCAATCTCGATCAAATTTTCAACATATATGAGGATCGGGCCTCGGGTGTCTTTTATCGTTTCACTTTGACAAGCCAACGTAGGAAAGGGAGAAGGGGGATATATATATATATATAAATGATTGCCTTTGTGACTTCATCACTCTTGAACTAGCCGACCGATCTCCATCAAATTTTCAACATACATGACTTTACGGGGCAGGCATTACTTTAGGCTCTTCAGTTTGACGATGCAACATAGGGGAGGGGGAGATAAATTTAAAAATGATCAAAAATGGCCGATATTAGTGTTGAATCAGTTAGTTTTCAGGGTCGATGCGTGAAACAGTGAGACTTCTTATGCTGTTTCAATCCAAGTTCAGCCCTGATAGTTGCGGAGGGTACAACATAGGAGAGGAGGATAAACATTTAAAAATGATCAAAAATGACTAATATTAGTGTCGAATCCATAGTTTTGGAGTAGCTGAGATTAACAGTGATGATTCTGATGCCGTGTGCTGCAGCACGAAGGAGGGGGAGGGGCAGCTCTATATATAATAATGATCGAAAATTACCAATATTAGTGTCTAATCCATAGTTTTCAGGATCATTCAGATAAACAGTGACATTTCCGATCCGGTTTAAATCAGCCCCGCCACTTGCGGGAGGAGGATATATATATATATACAGACTGTTCCATAATTCGTGTAATTTTCTAGAGCACTGGCAGAACATAAAGTGTGCATACTATTAACGTGAAATTTGGCACTTATTGGAAAATGTCTGAATTTTTTAAATTTCAAAAGTAAATAAGAGGAAATCTCTGTTTAGCCCCTCTTTTGGGGGCGTAAACACAAAAGTTCATTTTTCTTATGGGAAATTCAATGTTAAATTTTGGAGACAGTTTTCTCCAATAACTATTGCTAAGGATTTTGCTACAAATGAATGTTATTTGATACAAAATACAATGACACTCATCCGCAATGCTAGTGGAGTCGTCTCAAACATTATTTTGGGTAAGTCTCCCCCTTTGGGGACAAGGGGCATAAAAAGAGGTGGGTGGAGTGTTACTAAAATCCCAATTTTTATTTTAGCGCCAGTAAGCGTAAAATTTATCACAAATACCACAGAACTAATATTCTGATACTCCTTGCATGTACCAGTAACTTATATGGGGCTACAGCCCCCCATCCGAAAGTCACATTAAAAATTCAGCGTAATTATTTTTTGCACTGACATGCGGGAAAAAATATTTTGTTTTTGTCAATCAATGTGAAATTTGTTGTTATTGTAGTAGAAAGGTAAGATTTTGAAATCTGGAATGTTATTTTGGTAACGCACAACCTGAGGAGGGGCACAGAGGGCGTAGCATAAGATACTGGATCTTTATAAAAAAAAAATCCAGATTTTGTTGTAGAAATGCCAGGGAGCGTCAGATTAATCACAAATGTCGCAGAATTAATCACCGACGCACCTTGCATGTGTCAGTGATTTATGTTAGGCTTTAGCCCCTCTCAAAAACTACATAAAAATGACCATAAATGTCCTTAGCAGGGACATACGGAAATATATTTTTTGATCAATTAATGTGATATTTGATGTAATTGTGGTAAAAAGGTATGCGTTCTGAAATCTGGAATGTTAGTTTAGTAACACACTGCCTTAGGGGGGGCACAGGGTGCGTAGCATAAGATGGTGGATCTTTACAAAAATTCCAAATTTTGTTGTGGAAATGCCAGGGAGGTTAGGTTAATCACAAAAGTCACAGAATTAACGCTCCGACGCTCCTTGCATGTGTCAGTGACTGATATGGGGCTGCCCCCTGCTAAAAATCACATAAAGGATTCACGATAAGTATCTTTAGCAGCGACATACCGGAAGAAGCTATTTTTTTATATCAAGCAATGTGAAATTTGGCCACACCTGGAATGTTGGTTTATTAATGCATGGCCTTAGCTGGGCACTTAGGGCAAAGGCTAAGATGGTGGATCTTTATTAAGAATATCCAAATTTTATTCTGAAAATGCCAATGAGTGTCAGATTAATCACAAATGTCACATAATTAGTGTTCCGATTCTCCTTGCATGCTTCAGTGATTGATATAAGGAATCAGCCTTTGTCAGCGGTGAAGTAGTAACAGATAACAACACAAGTCTTTTTGTTTCTTCTGTAGATAAGCTTGAAAATCTTGCACGTTTCTAGATGCAAGATGGGCAGTGTGAAAACAATTGCTGCTGAACTATTTGTACAGCGGGGGACACTTCTAAATGGTACAGCCATATGGAGATTTACGGCTAAGGTGTACCATTTAGAAGTGTCCCCCGCTGTACAAACGGTCAATTTGCTCGTCGCGCACTTTTAGTCCGAGTTCTTTAACTATACGGTATCTTGTTGCTTTTGCAGATTTTTCTGATAAAATATACATTCAATTATATTAACATGCTGATCCTGAGTTAAAGATTGCATGATCGAAAAACACCACAGTATGAATGTACTCTTAAAATGTAGTGAAAACTACAAGCAGTTCACAAACGATTAATCCAGTCTACCCCTAGATTCACGTCTATGTAATGTGCGTTTCTGAAGAAATCGATCTAACCCAGGTGCTGATTACAGACAGGAAGTCCTATTGAACTGTCAACAGGTAAGTCGTAAATCATTGCTGTATTGCGATAAGAAAATTTCTGAAACTGTTGTCAGTGCAGATGAACAAGAAGTAAGCCAAGAATTAGAGGGTGTTTTACAAAACAAAGGGTTGTTTAGATTATTTGAAATCAATTTAGAGTAGGACGCCAACGTATGATAAGGACATGGAAGTTGTTTCAGTGCTTCTTAAACACACGTCTCTTAGCTTGCATTCTGAATGGGCCAAAGAAGAGCATGGAAGGAAACAAAAGAGCCTTCATCTGAATGGGCCAAAAGGAGCATGGAAGATAATAAGAGAAGGTGTTGTGTTTTCTTTAAAGTGATTTTGGGACTGGGGAGAGGGAATTGAAGCCCCAAAATGGACACTGGCAGATAGAAGCAGCTCCTGGGCATTAATTTTATGATATTTACGAATATTTTGACGCGCATAGCGAATAAAGAAAAGTTTGAACTTTTCTTGCCGGCTTTGTTCCCCAGGGAGAAGGAGAAACTATAATAAAATTAGAGCATGTAAGATCATAGGTGCAAGAGGAGGAACAAAGGGAGGAATGTTGTGTTTTCCAACCAAAACAATAATTGGTGAAAACTGCTTCCCACATCTCACATTAAAACTCCATTAAATCAATGAAATTTTGAGTTCACCTCCCTAAAAGAGATTCATCATGAGTAATATCCTATTGTCGCTTCAGCTTATTTTCTAACCAAACATTTTTCGACAATAATGCCAAACTTCACATTAATTATGAAAAATATTTAGCTTCTGTCAGTAGGTCCTTGCGTAAGGACATTCATCATGAATTTCTATCGCTTTTTCAAAGAGGGTTGTAACTCCATATCACTCACTACTACAATGGAAATAGCATTGGATGATTAATTGTGTGCGTCATGGGATTAATTTTACGCTCATCGGCACACCCAAAATAAAATTTGGAATTCTAATGCCCCATCCCCTGTACTCTGCAGAACCACAAAATTACCCTCCGCACCCTTGACCCCTGTTACCAAAATAACATTACAGAATTGAAAAACGTGTATCCTTTTACTAGAATAAAGCAAAATTTCACATTACGTGACGAATTAAAAAAAAAAAAGTTTCTTCCAGTATGTCCCTGCTAAAGAAATAATGGTAATTTTTTTTTGTGATTTTTGGAAGGGGTTGTAGCCTTGTATCAATCACTTACACATGCAAGAAGCGTCAAAAATTAATTCTGCGACATTTGTGATTAGTCTAACGTTCACTGGCATTTCCAGAATAAAAATTGAAATTTTTATAAATTCCAAATGCTTATGCTACGCTCCTGTGCCCCCCTCCCCCCCCCCGAAGGCAGTGCGTTACCAAACTAACATTCCAGATTTCAGAAGGCATATCTTTTTACTACAATTACACCAAATTTAACATTAATTTACCAAAAAAATGAATTCCCGCATGTTCTTACTAAGGATATTTATGGTAATTTCTTTGTGGTTTTTGTAGAGGGGCTACAGCCCCATATCAGTCACTGGTACATGCAAGAAGCATCGGAATACAAATTCTTTGGCATTTGTGATTAATCTGACGTTCACTGGCATTTCCATAACAAAATTTGGAACTTTATAAAGATCCAGTATCTTACGCTACGCCCCCTGTGACACCCTCAGGTGGTGCGTTACCAAAATAACATTCCAGATTTCAAAACCTTACCTTTTTACTACAATAACAACAAATTTTACATTAATTTACAAAATCCAAATTGCTTTTTTTTTTTTTTTTTTTGTATGTCCCTGCAAAAAACATTCATGGTGAATTTTAACGTGACTTTTGGAAGGGGGGCTATAGCCCCATATAAGTTACTGACACATGTAAGGAGCGTCGGAAATTAATTCTGCGACATTTGTGATTTATCTGACGTTCATTGGTTTCCAGAAAAAAATTAAATATTTGTAAAGTCCCAAATGCTTATGCTACGACCACTGTGACCCCCGAAGGAAGTGCGTTACCAAACTAATATTCCAGAGTTTAGAACGCATACTTTTTTTACTACAATTATACCAAATTTCATATTAATTTACCAAAAAAATGTATTCCCGTATGTCCCTGCTGAGGATATTTATGGTCATTTTTATGTGATTTTTGTAGAGGGGCTACAGCCCCATACAAGTCACTTGCACATGCAAGGAGCACCGGAATATAAATTCTGTGGTACTTGTGATTATAGTCCAGGAACTTTAGCATCTTTCTTCGGAAAAATTAGAAGCCAAGGTTTTTCTTTACAAAAACGTTCATTAGGTCATTCTAAATGACATATCAAAAGTCCCCGACTTTCTGATGTACGCTTCCCCTTTTTTCAGAGGGTGGAAGTGGGGGAGGAAAACAATTTAAAATACAATCAAATTCAGCTTATTTGTATGTTAACCTAAATATTCCGAATAAAAAAACAAAATTTACCGGGAACGCTTAGCACATTTGCTCGCAAATGTTTCACAGGAAGTCCCAAAGAATATCTGGGCGGGTTTCGGAAATATGACGTCATCAAAATGGCCGACGCCAGAATTTGTAGTGTTTTGTGGGAATGGTTATAACTTTCCGCAGAATAGTGGTAAAACCGTCGTTTTTGTTTCAGATTGAAGATAATTAATTACCAAATGTACGGAATGAAACGTGCTTCTGTATCGTTAATTTCTTTCGAGATACAATAACAAAAAAACTAGTTTTTGAGTACCTTGTTTTAAGTGTAAATACAAATAACTCAGTAATCATAAAATATTTCAAAATATACTTCAAACAATGGTTGTAGGGCATTATAAAGCCTTTCCAACGGTATCTGTACCTGAATTTTTTTGTATTTTGAAATGTAATGAAGGTATGTTGTTTTATTTAATAGACCGACTCTTGTAAAGACAATATAAGCCCACTTTTTTGAAAAAAATTGAAGAAATTGGATATAAGATTCAATATCGCATTAGAATCCGTAAGTCACACACACCCCAGACACAGATACAAAAATGAGGATTTACAACGTTCGGCGATAGATTCTTATCGTTTGTAGAATGAGAAATGTAAAATTCAGAGTAATAATGAATAAGAAATGTAAACTATTCAACTTACCTGAAATGGTTTAGTTATTGAGTTCCTTTGCTGATTGATAAATAATAATTGTAATTATAGCATGTCCACCTGGTTTGGGACATGCTATAATCACAATTATTATTTATCAATCATCAAAGGAACTCAATAAGTATTCGGCCTCTATTTCTTCGGTGTCCATGAATATTTCACGTTCAGAGATTCCTTCCGTTGGAGTGACATTCAAACAGGATTGTCCGTGACAATTTGCACAAGCAAGAGAGCAGAACAGACCCAGCTTTCGACATCCACACACATTGCCGTATCCTTTAAATCATGAACAGAAAATCATTTTAAAGGGACGGTGGAGCAGGTGGCTGCGTTGATCGAATTGGTACTAACAAATTGTCTTTCATAACCCAACCCTACTCCTTAGGATTTAGTTGGTTTCCGAGCCATGTTTGTACGTGGTAATAAACCCGAAACAAATGTTGTGCTGCAGCTGAAGTCGGTGGTATGGCTTTTAAATTGACAGACTTCTTTGTCTTCACGGATTTGGTGAAATAATGATAAAGGTAATCATTTAGTGAAATGTAATTTGCAGATGCACCTTATACCCCCCCCCCCCCCCGAAAAAAAAACTGTATGCCATTTTCAGTTATTTCTGGATTGGAAACATTACTTCGATTAAAAATTTCTACGACACGTTTTAAATCTTGACGTTTTTGTAATAATTTCAAACAAGTTGATTTCCCCTTCTGAAAAATGGCAGATGTTCCATCACAGCCTAAAAAAGCATGTAGAAATAAAATGTGATTTTTGAATACACCTTCTAAACTCCTTGATGAGTAAATCTTCTGCTCTGTCTTTCCTTTTCCTGGCTTCAAGAACATATTTCTAAATTCGGCGGAGATCGAGCTGTCATGATTACTAACAAATGAATATCTTCACCAACAATAACTGTAGAATTAGAATTAATTTTTGATATCGTGAGTGCGGTTTCTACAATGAGGACATCAACATCATTCTCTGCTTGTTTGACATCAATATTGGCAGCCTTGAATTTATCAGTGAGCAAACCAATCAACCTACTTTTGTTGTTTGCATTGGCGAGAAAGTTTTGTTGGCTCGTCGCAACCATGTTTCCATCAAATATAATTGTTTTTGATGCTGCTTTCGAGCATCGTCGAAGTTGCTCCATGCCTTTTACATTTTTCTGAGGATTACCATATCCATCAAATACAATGACAGTGTTTTGACCGAAGTGTTTTTCCACATATGCCACATATTTATCACAAATATCCATGAAAGAATCGTTTTGACGCCACACCACTCGATGAAGAAGGAACCCTCCATCAACGACGTAGTTTGCGTTTCCGAGATCAGGATGAACATTGGTCGGGTTGAAGATGTTGAATAAGGATGATTTCTTCGTTTTTCTCATTCCAGTTGCATCAAAAAGAGCCATTGGGTAAGGATCCAGTTCGAAATTTAAACATGCTCGAAGGTCATCATCTGATCTTTTGATTACGCTGAATCGTTGAAACAACAGCAGTGGATCGACAGGCACAGTAACATCATGTACCGTAAGGTGACTGTTAACTGTTTGAAGAGAAAGAACCCTATCAGTACGAGAATATTTTATGTCATGAAAATTGTCACCAACTTTTCTTTCCATCATGGTTGCTCCAATGTTCAGTGCATCGTAGCAGTTTATCTTCTCCACATTACTTGTAACCCCTGTTGCTATAGACATGATCACTTGTACATTTGGGAAAGGGTTGTGGGCACTGAACCACTCTGATACTTTCCTAACATCTTCTTGGTCCCGTTTGATTCGAAATTCTCGTGCATCTACGTGATGTTCTCCACTTGCAAACGAAATACCACAAAAGTTTTCTAGTCCTTCAGAAATGTTGCTCGCACTTAACAAACCAACAACAAACTTAGTTAAAACATTCTCTTTTGTACTTCTTCCACAAAGCCTCCTCGTATCTTTGAAGACTTCATGAGTGACTGACTGTTCTATTACCATATCTTTTGGAGTTCCACTAAAAAATTTGTCTGATTGCTTAACAGTGAAAAAGTCTGCAGTAAATTTTCTATAGATTTCTCCATCCATTATGTTCTCCAACTTTACCATGTGTTGTACAAACAAGTTGGCACTTTTAGCGTACAAAAAATATCCTGCGGCGTCGAAATACGGAATCATCCTCTTCACTGCAGACAGATATGCCTTCCAGTCACCCATCCTCTCTGCCCCAATAACCTCTTTACGGATTAACACCATATCTAAATACTGGTCCCTTAATTGTGCAGTTGGACATCTCCCTTTTAGTTGGTTTTAGTTACAAAAAATGCAGGTACAGATACCGTTGGAAAGATTTTGTAATGTTCTACAACCTTTATTTGAAGATATATTTTGAAATATTTTATGATTACTGAGTTATTTGTATTTACACTTAAAACCAGGTACTCAAAAACTAGTTTTTTTGTATTTCGAAAGAAATTAACAATGCAGAAGCACGTTTCATTCCGTACATTTGGTAATTAATTATCTTCAATTTGAAACAAAAACGACGGTTTTACCACTATTCTGCGGAAAGTTATAACCATTCCCACAAAACACTACAAATTCTGGCGTCGGCCATTTTGATGACGTCATATTTCCGAAACCCAACCCGATATTCTTTGGGACTTCCTGTGAAACATTTGCGAGCAAATGTGCTAAGCGTTCCCGGTAAATTTTGTTTTTTTATTCGGAATATTTAGGTTAACATGCAAATAAGCTGAATTTGATTGTATTTTAAATTGTGTTTTCCTCCCCCACTTCCACCCCCCGAAAAAAGGGGAAGCGTACAGCAGAAAGTCGGGGACTTTTGATATGTCATTTAGAATGACCTAATGATCGTTTTTGTGAAGAAAAACCTTGGCTTCTAATTTTTCCGAAGAAACACCCATTTTTTGACTAAAGTTCCTGGACTATTAAGCTAACGCTCACTGACATTTCCATAAAAAAATTTTTTTTGAACTTTTGTAAAGATCCACCATCTTATGCTACGCTCCCTGTGCCCCCCTAAGGCAGTGTGTTACAAAACTAACATTCCAGATTTTAAAACCTTACCTTCTTACTACAATAACAAATTTCACATTAATTATCGAAAACAAAATACTTTTTCCCTATGTCCCTGTAAAAAAGATTATGGTGAATTTTTAATGTAATTTTTGGAAAGGGGGCTGTAGCCCAATATCAATCACTGACATGCAAGGAGCATCGGAAATTAATTCTGCGACATTTGTGATTAATCTGACGCTGGTTGGCATTTCCACAACCAAATTTGAAATTTCTATAAAGATTCACCATCTTATGCTACGTCCTCTGTGCCCCCCTCTTCCCTCAGGTTGTGCGTTACCAAAATAACATTCCAGATTTCAAAACCTTAACTTTCTATTACAATAACAACAAATTTCACATTAATTGACAAAAACAAAATATTTTTTCCCGTATGTCCGTGCAAAAAATAATTACGCTGAATTTTTAATGTGACTTTTGAATAGGGGGCTGTAGCCCCATATGAGTTACTGGCACATGCAAGGAGTATCAGAATATTAGTTCTGTGGAATTTGTGATGAATCTTACGCTTACTGGCGCTCCTAAAATAGAAATTGGGATTTTAGTAACACTCCACCCACCACTTTTTTATGCTCCTTGCCCCCCAAAGGGGGAGCCTTAACCAAAATAATGTTTGAGACGACTCCACTAGCATTGCGGATGAGTGTCATTGTATTTTATATCAAATAACATTCATTTGTAGCAAAATCCTTAGCAATAGTTATTGGAGAAAACTGTCTCCAAAGTTTAACATTGAATTTCCCATAAGAAACATGAACTTTTGTGTTTACGCTCCCAAAACAGGGGCTAAACAGTAATCATCTCTAGTTTACTTTTGAAATTTAAAAAATTCAGACATTTTCCAATAAGAATGTCAAATTTTACATTAATAATGTGGAAACTTCATATTCTGCCAGTGCTCTAGAAAATGGCCACTATCAATGTCGAATTTTTAGTTGTCTGGGTCCCTTAGATGAATAGTGATACTTTCGATCCCGTTTAAATCCAAATTCAAACCCGCAACTTGGGGAAAGGGGAGGAAGAGAGATTTAAAAATGATCGAAAATGACCGATATTAGTGCTGAATCCACATTTTTGGGGGGTCGCTAAGATGAACGGTGATACTTCCGATGCATGGCTCGCAACATGGGGAGGGGGAAATATATACAGAGGGTTTATTAATTCGTGTGTAAATTTCATTTGTTCCCAGTGCAAAAGTGGCATCAGGTAAAGACGTGCAATTTGGTGTAACTTTAGACAAAGGACATAAGTTTTGTTTCGCTATAGAAGCATGTCATTTGTATTAAAGATTGAAGAGATACAGGGTCAAAGGTCAAATTTCGATTTTTTCCTTATGGGATTGCAATGGTAAACTCTAAAAGAGCCTGAAAAAAACGTAAATCGAAGTGATAACAAAGAAAAAGCTGTATGGCATGATTCTATGTCGCAAGCCGACCAAATATGCGTCAATCAAGTGTCATGGTCAGAGGTCACTCTCAGATCAAGGTCACAGGTCACCTTGAGAAACCATTTGAATAAACTGAAAACAACGCAATGACCGTACCTCATCATGTCAAGTGGGTTCTCAAGGTGGCCTATGACTTTGATCTGACCGTGACCTCTGACCATGACAATTGATTGACGAATATTTGGTCGGCTTGCAACATAGAATCATACCATGCAGCTTTTTCTTTGTTATCACTTCGATTTACGGTTTTTTCAGGCTCTTTCATAATTTACCATTGCAATCCCATAAGGAAAAAATCGAAATTTGATCTTTGACCCTATATCTCTTCAATCTTTAGTACAAGTGACATGCTTCTATGGCGAAACAAAACTTATGACCTTCGTCTAAAGTTACACCAAATTGCACGGCTTTGCCTCGTACTACTTTTGCACAGTGAACAAATAAAATTGACACAGGAATTAATCAACCCTCTGTGTATATATATATATAATATGGTCAAAAGTGACCGATATTAGTATCGAATTTATAGTTCTTGCGGTCGCCGAGATGATGAGTGGCACTTCTGATGCTGTTTAAATCCATTTTTAGCCCCGACACTTGGGGGATGAGGAGGGGTGACACATTAAAATGATCGAAAATGAGCAATATCAGTTTCAGTAACATGATCATTAATACTTACGATGCAACGTAGATCCAAATTCAGCCATACAACATAGAAAGATGTGCATTTAAATTGTTTATTTCAACCCAGCGAAGCGGGTAATATGCGCTAGTGTTAAATATAACTTCATTGTGAATCTTAAAAAAAATCCAAAATTTTACCGCCCTCTGCTCAAGCACAGAATAGCACTTACCTAAATACGGGCCTAACATTATCCGGAAGAACATCGCATTGAAAGCCCGCCGCAAAGTGCACGGACACCGCCTCCTAGAGTGCCACATCTAGGATCGGTTAGGTTAGGTTAGGAAACTGTATGAAATTTACCTCACAGTTGCAAATGGAAATAAGTTTGTACCCTGGATGAAGAGTGGCTGTACCTAGATAAGACCAACAGAATTTGATCCACTTTCTACCGTGAATAGGATTATTATAGCCTTTCAGAACTTCCTTCGCCTGTACGGCGATTAGACCGCAAATCTGGATTCACATAAACATGGCCTACAGTCGTACTGCTCAATCATCTCAGGAAAGGCAGAAGAGACGGGAATTCGAGTGGTCTTATATTCGTCTATCCATATGAAATCCACGGACGCTTCACCAGTGAACTACTGTGGGTTTGGACTCCTCAAACAGGCATTTCCATTTCCATTCTGCACAGGAGTTTGCTGCAGTGGAAACTACGCTGCCGGACAATCATTCGAGCACATGGTCGGTACTTAGAGCACAATCAGTGATAGAGAAAGGGAATTTAGTAGCCAAGTAATTGGTTCAAAGTCGAATATTTTTATAATGAACAACCTTCTGTAAACATGAAGCAGCAGCTGATTATGCAGTTAGGTCGCCAGAATGCTTGATGATATATATAGAAATTGTTTCGTAGGGCTTGGTAATAGATGCTCTTATTTTTGCTTCGGTGGACAAACATCGTGCTCGTGGGTTTTCTCGGGGTTCTCCCGTTTCCTCCCACTTTCTTCATTCCACCATTTCACTCATCTCTCATTATCACCGTCTCCTTTAGCCTAACCGGCATAACCGTGGGACGTAAAACTTAAAGATTTCATTTTTGATTGTAGAATTTGAAAAATCAAAAGAAACTACACTTCTTTCTTTTTTTACTTATTTATTTACTGTTTTTTGCCCAGATGCTGAAAGTAAATAGTTCGTCTTTCATGTCTAATGTAAAATAATTTATAAGATATTTATTTGCCTTAAACGATTCATCACATCCATATATTTTTTGAATGTAAATAAGATGAGTGTAAAATATATGTATAAAATGTAATACAGACGAAATATTTTTGTAGAAAATATAATGCGAATACTAGCAAACTTCGTAGTAAGTACAAAATAGTACTGACCTTGTGTCCGTAGAAAAGTAAATTTTCAAATAAATTCAGTAATCTATGCTACTTCCATCAGTTACTTCTTGAACTCCCGCGCTAAATCCATTGTAGATTTTCTCATTTAAGAACTATCCATTAACAAACATTCGGAACAGATTATCCGTGAAATGATAGTTTTATAGAGTTTTAGAGCAGCTGCCAAAATATACGTCGAAGTTTTTCTTTCTCCTTCTTTCTTCTTCAAGATATCTTTTTAGTCAAAAAATAGCTACAAAACATTCCACTTCAGATAGTCTAATAATAATAATTAATAACCGTAATATATGAAAACGAACATGAAAGAAAGGTTACAGATGCTTTGATTCGGGTTAACTGTTGGCAGCAAAATAAGTAAATAAATAATATGTTAACCCGTCTTCCTGCCTTTGGTGCGCGCTGTCCCTGGTTCAATTCCTGATGGAAGAGCATAGAACGCACTACAGTGGTTTAGATTTCACTATAAACTTATATATTTTGACAAAGGACATATATGCATTTCAGTAAATCAATGTATATTGTACTTGGTTCTGTTAATGATTTTAAAAAATAAATAAATATTCTTGGTTCTTTAACATGGGTGATACGCAAAATATCGATGTAAATACCTTACGGTTTGCTTTTCCTATTTCTACATTAAGATTCTTTTGTTGAAGCCACGTAAGTAATTTACCTACTTTAGTGAAGTAGCTTTTCTCATGATTGAACACTTTCTAGTCATTCTGTTGTTATTTACGATGTAGGAGATTACTGAAGATGCCAGATCAGTAGAACATAAATGGCTTGATGGCTCTGCACCTTTTGTGGAAGAAAGAAAGACGCCAGACATTGAAAATATGGACTTGGAACAATATCAGCAGTCCTTAGCGAAGTAAGCATAGTTATTAATTTGTACGGATTCTGGGGGCAGTGTATTTTAATTTTGCAGTTTAAATGTTAGTCATTTTAGGAAGATCAGATAAATAAATAAAAGAGCACCTCGAATAACCAATATATAATTAGAGTAAAATGGATACTGCTTTGACTTGATAAAATCCTGACTAAAGCGTGCAAAATAATACTTTAAAAATCCATAGAAGAAAAATCTTACAAATCTATGCTACTACATATACAATGAACAATGGAGCTAGAATAACATTTTCTTGGTCATTCAATATTTACTGTATTGTACAGTTTTTTAAAACTGCTTCTAGACTAGTCCAAAACATCCGTAATCGACACAAAAATAATGTGTTAGGTACAAAACTGCTATCATGTTCGTATAATTATTTTCCTTTTTGTGTACAAATGAGGTTTCAGCGTAATTAAGAAGGAAGAAAGTGAGTTACACCATTGTTATCAGCCTAAAAAATGCTCAGAAATATGTTGAAATGGCTCAGAAAATGACACAAAGTTAGAGATATGTTGCGCAATCTAATGTGTGCTTCATGAATGTGCATATCTAGGTAGACATTCCAATGATGTATTACGAAGTCGTAAAATTCCTTTTAGGCAGGGCCATTGCCAGTGTGATACACCACAGCTGTTACAAATTAAAACTTACCCGGAAATGTTTAGAAAAGTTTCAACCATTCTGAAATAAACGTTTAAAAAAACTCAAATTAAGGAAATTACCAAATATCAAAAAGGCAAATAAACAAGTATCTAGTTGCGTGTAAGTTAAAAATTGATGGGAACGATTTTTCAGATTTGAGAAATTTGATAAAAAGAATAAGCAAATAAAAAAATGAACTTGATTGCAAAGTAAAAGCAAGTTAAAAATTGTGCAGCATTCTAATGGTGAAAAGTATTTATTAAGTATGTGAAGAGGACGTGTTGTATAGAATGTTTACTCAAACTATTCTAGTGTTTAATTCAGACCTCAAAAATCATCAGAGTCAACATCTTCGTTGTACAATATAATATGTAGGCACCTGTATTCATTTTATCAAGCAGGCAGAAAGGGGGTCGAAGCCTGTGAGAGAGATCTGAATTCCACACTAACAAATGTGTCTGATAGCCTATAGAGCATAATCGTGGGTCGTTAAACAAAAGATTTCATTTCAAAGTAACTGAGTGCAGTAAAATTAGTTTTGCGTCACCCTTAAGTCTGTCTTATTGTAAATTTTATTTTTCATTGTGTAACACTGTACACAATAGGAACGGTACATTGTAAATTTATCAATAATACCGAATTATTAGTTTTAATCTTTGCTGAAAATTTCACCACATGATACTGGACACTTGTCAAGTTATTAAAAGAGAACAGTGCAGTGTACTAATTAAATATAAATATGTATATCTATTCGGTAAATGCTTCCAAAAAGTGTACGTTTTCAATGTGGAATTTTTAAAAAGTGTTATTTAATAAAAACATAACGTTTGTGTGCTATATGAGAAGAGAAATTGCAACATAACCTGGGTATGATTGTAATTCGCTGGCTTATTACTTAAAGCACAACAACATTAAAAGTGTTAATATTTGTGCTGAAGCACTCTTAGTAATAATAGATGAGATGAAGCTATGCTGTTTAAAATCGCAATATCAGTGTTATTACTCTACTGATCACACGTTACACACTCCATCTTAGTTATTGATCAGCCATATACCTCATTGAGATTGCAAGAGTGATTCGCTTGAAACAGCATATAGCCCGTCAAGAATAACTTTATGTCTGAGACGTTAAAACAATTGTAATTCGCATGATAAGTCGTTGTGTTTCAAGCGTAATTCGAATTGTGTTTCATTAGTATCTATTACAACCGCTTACCTGGAACAAATCGTCTCTGTAACTTATTCTGGATTTGACGATTTTAACTTCAAATTCCTGCCAATGATCAAATCATCATATTAAACTGTATGAATATGGTAACCAGCCCTTTACCATCAATCTGTTAAGGGCACAAAAATTGTAAAAGGTACCTGCAATATTATGTGCACTCTTCTTGCTAATCTTTTGTTTAGCATAGGAATAGAAACACACTTTTCATTTATAATAATAATTTTGTGTAAATAACGTAAGGAATGTATTTTTATTTCTGTACAAGACAAAAGTGGCAGAAAAACAATCATAATACTGAAGGTGTATTTCAGATAATGACCTTTTTGTAATTAGAAGATACTACGACACTTCAATAGAATACAATTCAGTAAATACTGAAGGTGTATTCCAGATAATGACCTTTTTGTAATTAGAAGATATTACGACACTTCAATAGAACAGAATTCAGTAAATATATACTTGTAACGTCAATTTTCCTTTTTGTATGCTCACCAAGGATTAATAATAAGAAAAACTAAAAATAGCTTTCCCTTATGAGATTCTAATATTTGAACGCTTCTACTTTGTTTATGAGCGATTTTTTCTCGCTTTGAAGAAAAAAATCTTACTTTCCTTACTTTAGATATGCATGCCCTTTAGTATTTGCGTTGCCACTTTAAATTCACCAAGGGGAAACGATCTATGTCACAACTCATGTTATATTTCCCGTGCTGTCCAAAATAAGGAATACACTGTTGTCAAATATTTGAGCAATTACCTTAGATAAGGGCGCATGTAACACATTTGAAATCTTACCGGAGTTTCAGAAAGAGGTGCATAAGATGGGGAAGGTGACTGATACGAAGGGTTATCATTCCATGATTAAGCAGGGGAAAAGCGGTTAGGTACTTGACTCGTGTGGGATAAATACGAGACGCAATTCTTGAAATATCAGAGTAACTTTTCTGGATTCAAGCGTCGTTCCACTTCGAGTATGGCCGTAAGTGATGTGTTCATGCAACATTAATCGTCAGCAAGAGAGAACTTTCCGAAAATATATTGATAGAAATTGACATTGAAACATACTTGTGTTTGATGTATCCATATTTCATTGTGCATATACTGAACAACGAAAGTTCCATCTCGCATCAGAAAATATTTTTATAGAAGATGTAGAAAAAATTTATTTGGGTGTGCTTTTACAATTATGTTTAGTTTGAGAACAGATGAATGCTGGAAATATTTAATGGAATTAAACTAACTTACTGATTTAATATTCACTACTGAGACTACATAATTAATTCCTCCATGTAGACTCTGGAGTTATTATTTAAATAAATAATATTTTTCTGACCAGAGTATGCACTTCTTTATTAAAAATAAAGTACATCCTGTTTCAAAAAGAATATACGTATTACGAAGAATTATTTTGTCTAAACTATCGATCGCTGCGCCTCGGCTCGGCTATTGGAGAAACAAATACATAGTCTAGTTTATATTAATAATTATATTAATGTCAGTTATCTTCTGTTTTGCTTGGTAACCGTCATATGTTTAAAATGGCTACTCCGCAGCAGAAATCATTTTGTGTTCTCGAGTTTGCGAAGTGCAATTCCGTGATTACAGTGCAAAGACGTTTCAGGTTCAGGTACCAAATTGATCCTCCGAATGGGTGGAACATTCGCAGATGGTATCGACAGTTTGTAGATACAGGATGTCTATGTAATGGAAAGAGTCCTGGCCGCCCTCGTGTCCCTGAAGAAAATGTTGCACGAATTCAAACTGCTTTCCAACGTAGTCCTTCAAAATCAACTCGTCGTGCCACTTAGGAGTTACAAGTGCCAACAACAATTTGGCGTGTTTTGAGACGTCGGTTGGTTATGAAGCTGTACAAGTTATTTCTGTTACACGCTCTGCGTCCTGATGATAGACGCAAACGTGTGGCATTTTGTAACGAGATTCTGGATGCCATTGACAATGATAACACTTTTGCACAACGCATCGTATTCAGTGATGGAGTGACTTTCCGTGTTAGTGGTCAGATGAACAAACAAAATGTTCGAATGTGGGGCCTACAGAACCCATATGCAGTCATTGAACATGTACGAGATTTGCCCAAAGTCAGTGTGTTTTGTGCGATATCCCGATCATCTGTTTACGGCCTATTCTTCTTTAATGAAAATCAGTTAACAGTCAGCATTATCTCACTATGTTACAAAACTGGTTGTTTCCGAGGCTGCACGAAGACAACTTCATTTTTCAACAAGATGGGGCACCCCCTCACTGGAGTCGCCAAGTGCGTGATTATCTATATGAAACTACCGAACCGTTGGATTGGTCGTCAAGGAGCTGGCGACTTAGCATGTCTCAGCTGGCCTCCACGGTTATCGGATTTGACACTCTGTGACTTCTTCCTGTGGGGTTTCGTTAAAGACAACGTTTGTATACCACCACTCCCACAGAACCTGGAAGAGTTGAAGAGCCGGATCCGTACTGCCATAACATCAGTGACGCAGGACATGCTTGCCCGAGTATGGGAGGAATTTGAGTATCGATGTGATATTGTTCGTGTCGCTGATGGAGGATATATTGAACATATGTAATTTGAACTTGAGAGGTTCGTAAATATGTGTGTAAAATTTCATATTCGTATGTCTTAAAGTGTAATAAATATATGCATTCGAAATACTTGTATTCTTTTTGAAACAGGGTGTATTTCGTAACAGTTTCCATAACGTAACGTTATCTTCTTCAGACGTTAATATGTATGTTCATATTTATGTAGGTAATCAAATGAACGTCTGAGGAAGATAATGTTACGCTATGGAAACTGTTACGAAATACTTTGTTTTTAATAAAGAAGTGCATACTCCGGTCAGAATAATATTAGTTATTTACATAATTAAATTGTGCTCTATTAAAGTAGTTTCTTATTAACAAAAAAATATGCTATAAAATAGAACTAATAGTTGTATATGGTTTATGTAGGATGTAAGTTTTTTTTAATAATTTGTCGACTAATATTATATTTGCAAACCACATGTTTTTCGTTTCTTCAGAATGAATACAAATCTTCATGAACTGCAAGCCGATATTCAAAGGCTGGCCAGCCAACAGCAACAGATTCAAACTCTTGTTTCTGGATCGGATAACCAGAGATTGCAAATGCCACAAGTAGCTGCAATTCCATCATCTTTACCTCCTGAACAACAACAGTTCTACCTTCATGAACAAAATCATAGAAGAACGTGGGGTCAGCCTCAGATGCATCATCCGCACATAGAAGATTATAGTCAACATCTCCAGTCTGTCCCAGCGGACAGGAGAGTGCCGTGGGGAGATAGTACTATTGTTGCTAAGTATGTTTAATTTTTTGTAATAATAAATAATTAATTTAATATTTTTGGTCATAAGTAAATACAATTGGAGCTTCTTTTCTTTTTCTTTCTTTCTCTCCCTATTTTTCTTCGTTTCTCTCTCAGAAAGAGGAAGAAGAGAAAAGAGGAAAAGATAGAAATGAAAAGAAGAAAAAAAGAAAGAGGTAAAAGAAAGCAAGAAAAGTTTCTTTTTTAAAAAAGAAGAAAAAGAAAAATATTTTCTTTTATTTTTCTTTTTTATTAAAAAAATAAATTCTGTATTCATTGTTCGATTTATTGGAGAGGTGAGGGGAGGAAATTCTCCTATGTAAAGAAAAAAATATATCGTTGGAATATGTGTTTATGTGGGTGTGTACTGCGAAATATTCTGTGTATGTAGTAATTTTCTTTTAAGTACAACGTATATGTCATCCCCATGTTAAATATCATAATTCACATAAATACTAAAAATTAAAATAACTCGTGAAGGTTTTCTAGAATTCCCAGCAGAAACCAATTTATTGAGGACAAAAATAAAGTCAAATTCAGTTTGCAGCTGTTCCGTATGGTTATTCACCAAGTCAATGAATTACGACAAAGACACTTTATTCTAAAAATATTTTCTGTCTCTTTCATTGTATCACAGACTTATTTTCAAATTGCAGCAAGTACTTTCTGTGCTAAGTACTTACGAAATGAGAATAATTCGTGTCCGTTATGAGGAGGTTATTAAAACGTTGGGAGAGGGATAGGAAAAGTCTGTCCGTGTTCGTTAAAGGGATATTTCTGTTCCGTAACAATACGTATATTTTAGTCGGGACAAAAAGATTTATTTGTCTGTATTATTCAGGCGTCCGACTCGAACGAATGTAAAATTACGTATATTGTAGCATTCATGAAATTGAGATTTTATATTCCGGAAAATTGAGCCCTTTGGAAGGTTGATTATATGGAAGCATTGTTATTTTGTATATTAGCCCAGAAGAAAACTTCAGGAAGTGCTACTTAAATTGTAAATACGAATGGATAGTTAAAGAGATTTATAGGAAAAGAGTTAGCAATCCTCTTCATGCTCTTCCTGTTGCTCTACTGGCTAACTAGCTAGCGCTCGCGCCCTTAATGCACCGATACCCGGATTCGATTCACGGTGAGAAAGCATTTAACGCATTACAATGATTCAAATTCCACCTTAAGGCTTCTTCAGGAAACTCATCTCCACTTTCCTCAATTTTAATGAACAACGTAAAGACAACGAAGAATATTAAAAATGCAGAAAGTAAGCCAGATAATAACCACGATTTTGGTCATAAGTAAATAAAATTGGAACTGTGTATATATATATATATATATATATATATATATATATATATATATATATATATATATATATATATATATATATATATATATATATATATATATATATATATATATATATATATATATATATAATATGCACATACGTATTATTTGTTCGTAAAGGAGAAATGTTCGTCACAGAGAGGTTACACAAATTTAAATTACTTAGAGCTCATACTTTGACTAATAGTTTTTTGTGAAAACCTTTAGTATAGTGTAGAAATTTGGGGGCCGAACAATTGCACACCGAAATTTCTGATCTATGAGAAAACGTTTAGAAAGGGTTATTACTTTATTTAATAGCAATTTGTTGGTACCTGATTTATTTTTTACATTTTTGATATTCTTCATTGTCTTGATTTTTTTATAAAGTGGGGGTGGCCTTAGCGAAGAGACTTGCGGTAGGTCCACATTCCGTATGGCCTCCGTTGCTGAAAAGGAACAATAAACTTCAACACCAGGGCAGTGCTCTTCAACAGGTTCTTACCTAGAAAGCTTCGTAAACTAAAATTAAGTTAGTTGAATATCTAACATTTTACTCTGTGTCGAAAGTGGTAATGTTAATTATGCTTTTCTTGTAATTTTGCACTTAAATCACTGCGAAATTTTCATGAAAACTATGTTATCCTAAACAAGAAGCAGAAGGTTATTCTTTACTAATCCATGTTTTTGATGATATCAGTCTTTAAACTGAAAACAATTAGCATGCAAAATACTTCTAACAATTTGTTTCCTTTGACTTTAAAAGTGGACGTGATAATCTTTTTTGATTATTCTTTCCATTTCGTAAAAATTTTAGCCATTTCGAACAGTATGTCTGTGTACATATGAGCAGAGTCCATAGAAACTAATTTAATTTAATGAAGAAGAAATTTGGGTTTTAAGTCAGTACGATTACTAAAAATGTATATTTGAAGGAAGAAATACTGGAGAATGAATAATTAAATTACACGCGTTTCTGTCAAACAGTGGGTTACAAAAAGGTGTTAGATTTGGATATATGGAGTAAGCCGAAGTCGATCAGTAACCGAAGGCTTAAAACGAAGTGGGAAATATACAATTAAGAAAAAAGTGATTCGATTAGGGATCAGAAGGTTGGATGGTTTCAGGGCCACATTCCTTTCAGCATAGAGGTTCGTGTGGGATATGAACCACATGACTTTCTGCGGGAATCGAACCCAAATCTTTCGCGCCAAATATACGTACAGAAGAAAAAAGTGACATAGTGAAAACAGGTTTCTCATCTTGCTCCGAAAGCCTAGTAAGACGTCCTACTTTCGTTGGATTGGTTGTAAAAATAGATTCATTTGATTTGTTCGTAAAGATCCCATTGCAGAAATTTTTGGGTTAGAGTGTGTGTGATTGAAATTACTGATTTATCGTTTAATATGGATGCGAAACGACCCTTTGTAACGCAACCATAGTCGAGGTCACTCGCGTAATCAGAGGCTGCGGTGCCCAGTCAGTTAGGAGGTAATGTGTCGCTGAACAGGGTCGTGAACATACAATTGAATGTGACTTTCCTTTATGTTAAATTTGACATATTCTGCACATCTAGCCGCGGAAAACACCAACATTGCATTTGGACTAGGTGCCATGAATGAACATACCATATACCGGTGAATTTTAAAATTTCCTGCCGATGACACATCGAAAAATATGCCTTACGGCTACCGAGTAAAACTATGTTCTGATGAAATCCTCAGGAACACCGTAGACATACCCTAGAAAGTATTCGTGTCTTGCAGACGAGGTAAGACATACACCACATCGCTCTCGTTCGGCGGCTGTGCACAATCGTTAAGATGAAAAAATTGGACTTAAGTGTGGTACATGAGTTTACACCAGCCAACAAAGATGGCCGCTATGAATTTCTCTGAGGGTCACTAAAATAACCGGGAAAGTTTGCTATATCAGGTTGTCACTTCTGATGAAAAATGGATCACGACAATTCTAAACAGTCAGGGCAGTGTTTGAGTCGTGATCAACGTCCAGAGTGGTTTCCAAACCCATCCCTTCATCTGCATAAGGTGTTGCTGCTGTAGTGGTTTATGATGGGATAATCTATCATGTCTTTCTCCATCCAGGTGAAATCATCATTGATGGTCTTTACACTGCTGGAGTGCATAACCTCCACCATCCAGCAATAGTCAGTAGATGTGGTGTCCTTACATTGCACGACAATTCGCTCAAAGTATGTTGCAGACTCTTAGTGAGTTACAGTGGGAAACCTTTTCTCATCCACCTTATTATTCTTACGTTTCTCCCATCACCGACCTTTTTTTTTTTTTTTTTTTTTCTATCATCCCGATCACTTCTTAGCAGGAAGGAAGTTCCCTTATAACGGGACCATGCCTCGTGCGATTGAGGACTTCACATCGTATATTCCAGACCTTTCTCGTTAGCTGAGATCCAATCATTGGCTGAGTGCTGGAAAAGTGTCTGGCTGCCGTTAGAGACTGCTGTTATGGCATAACATGAAAATGTTCATTTCGTTTATGAAAATGTTTATGCCGTTTATGAAAATGTTTATGCCGATTTCCCCTACCATCTCTGTTGAATTCTCCAACTACAGTATGACAATAAAGCTGGTCACAGTACTTGTCACAAATGTTTTCGCTATGTGAAAACCATTCCTACCGTTTCATCGTTTGTTGCTTTTAAGGGAAGAAAGACTTAACTGTATCACTAGTTCCCGTTTACGTTCTTGCTTTTGTAGGTGATGAAGTTATGTTCTATCCGTTAAATATTAAGTATAGACCTTCCTCTTTCGTTATGATGTAGTAATTGCCTTCCCCATTTCTGTTTCATTGATGCAGCTGTGCAAGGGTAACATGTTCGGGGTGTTTAATAATGTAAATTTTTTCGATGAAGGTCGTAATTCAGGATATTTGTTGGCTCTATAGATTGAATACTTGTCGCACTCTCGTCCCTGATAAGTTGCATTCAATAAAATATTTCTTTGCTAGAAGTATCATTTCAACATACTCATGACTGATTCACAATTTCTCTTAATATTTCACTCTTTTTCCACAGAACCAGGTTGCAACCGTTGTCAGTTATATTCACATCCCATGAGGGACAGCTCAAGAACATCTCAGTTGTTGACGATACGCGTGATATAACAGAAATACAGCCCGTTCCGTGGTGCCAACTTGCGGGAAAACGACTTTTGCTTACAACAGACAGGGTCATTAGTTATATTACTACAGTAGCTTTTCCCTTAACGCAGAAAATGTTCTGCTCACAAGATCGATTTCATCCTCGTCATGCTGACCTAAATACCAGGACTTTCAAGTTAAATAAATAATCAAATACATTAGCACTCTTTGGATTTCATGTAAAAATATTGTAGAATTAAGGGGATGTAAATGTTACTTCGTTAATTCTGATTTTTCATCTGGGGTTCACAAAACCATTTGCAGTTTTGACTTACTCTACAGAGCTGTCAAACCGAATTTCACAGGTAACAAAACTGTATGCACGCATGTATCAGTCTCAGCAAATCCAGCATATATGCTGTATCATGTATCAGCTTTTGAGTAGGAGAGTAAAAATGGGCAAAATACAGCAGGAAAAGAGAGAGTTTTTGGGAAGGATACGTCATGGCTCTTTCCAAAGGAAACTTTAGCATTTCCCGTATAGTAGAAAAATATCAGAACAATGGCTTAATGATAGAACAGATCGCTCTTAGCAGTATAATCAGGCTTCCGCCACAACCTCTTCAAAAATAGTTTTAAGTCACATGGCTTAACATCTGTGGCCTTCTACCCGCATGTCAGCTTCAACTGGTATTCATGCTATTCTGTTGTAGGATATTCCTGTTAAAAACAATCCATATGCTATTCCAGTGGATTACTGAGTTTTTGAACTTCTCAAACAGGGCCTTTTACTACGTCAGATTTGCAGGGTAAAGTGTCTCTGGAAAGTCTGCAAGTAGAAGTGAGACAGTTCCCCTGATACAGCTGCAGTGGAAACTGCAATATCGTACAGTGGTTTATTCTTGTGACCATCATATCGAGCATCACTGATAACGACAGGATGGAATATCTTAGATAAGCAACAACTTCAGTTTGTTCGAATGAAAACGTAGGAGCTTTCTAGGTGAGGTTCTGTTAGTGTTTTACTCGGTATTAGGTAATGTTCTTTCTTGAGAATGGTAATGTTCTTTCTTGAGAATTGCTAGATGAGAGCCTGACAACTTTATAAAGGTTATTGACAGATCCGAATACCATGCGTAAAATTAAATCTAAGAGCAAGTCTTAATTAAGTTCAGTGTGAAGTTTAATCTAAGAGCAAGTTCAGTGGATCAGTTACAGTATTTCCTTCTCTTTTTTCCATGATTCACTTCTGTATCTTACTTTTCATTTTTCTGAACAAAGCCGCAGATGAGGACCGATAGTTCGGAGAAAGAGAAGTACAAGAAGGAATCATTTAAGTACTGCACTTGACCCTATTGTAGTTAATACGGAGTATAACATTGTGCTCGAATATGCGTAGCACCATATCAACTCTAAGCTCATTTCTGGAATAATGTAACTTTTCTTACTGCTTGTAAGTTTGTATAAAGGATAAATTTAATACCATAATTGAGTTCATATGATGTAAAATTAAGTCTGTTGAGAATTAGGTTTGCGGATTCAGATAATGTTAGGAGAAAATATAAGGAAGAAGAATCACAAAAATATTTTTAATAGTTCTTAAAATCACTAGCATATGATATCCAGTATCCTCACTTCCTTTTTGTATTCGTCTTAGAAACCATCTTTTGTTGCTTATCAAGTCATCAAAATCAAAACATACCGACAGTTCCTTTCTTCAGATGAGTTATTTCGGTCTCGAGAAGATTAGTTTCTCGTAGAACGTACTCCAAATAAAACTACTGCTATCATAAGAGAATACAAACAGAAAATCTGCACAGATTTGAGGAGACTCGTGTTCATTAAAGGAGACAGTAAATTTCTATATCTTTGTAACAAGTTATATTGTTTGTTCATGCGGTGAACCAACTGTCCATTTACTCATCTTTAAGCACTTACGATAGAATGAATTGATTTGATATTATTTTCGTACAAAAATATAAATAAAAATAAAAACTAATTCAGCATTGTGAAAAATATATTGACGAAATGTTCAAGAATAGCTAATTTAGTAAATATCAATGCATTTCAACTTCGATAACGTTTGAAAATTAGACTTTGGAGTTCTCTTGAATAACATAGCAGTAGTTATTTTCCCATTTTCTTCTTTTAGTACTACATTCATTATTATTATTATTATTATTATTATTATTATTATTATTATTATTATTATTATTATTATTATTATTATTATTATTATTACTAATAATAATATTTCTTCATCATCAGTGACAGAAAGCAAGCTTTCACCTTCTACGATTCTTCGCTGATTTTTTCGTTTAGATAATAATTACTACTCTTACCATTTGCCAAGTGAAAACTTCATCCCTTTCCTATGTTGTTTTCTACGGTATCCCTAGTAAGACAGTTTGGTATTAAATGTCTGTAGACGTTTCTTTTTTCCTTTTTTAAAACTATTTTCTGTCTGTTCTTCTTAACAGTTTCTTATTGCTTTTCCATCCATATAATTTTGTTCGTTCTTTGTTTTTGCCGGCACAGTATAGTATTTGATACGAAATACTTGCTGAAGTATTTCTGCTTGTATGTCCATCAAGGTATCGTAAAAATTAAATCTTTTTCCTAACTTAATGTTATTATTAATAAAATCTCGTTTCTTTGCAGTCGCAATCAATCAATAAATCAGAAATTTCCTCAACACATCTATACTAGCCAGCAAGGTGGATTTGTGCTGCATCCTCAGTCCGACAAGTCAATTGGTTATTCACCACACGTACAAGTTGCAGATATGAGACATCAGAATGGTGATCAAGGGACTCAGCATCATAGCATGGGAATGGAGAGTGCCTTGTTCCAACAAGAATACGCACCAGCACCTAATCAAATGGTGAACAATATTGGATATTCTGGTCCTAGTGTACAGCATATGCCATTTCAGCTCCAACCTGGGAGTACACATTCTCCGCCAATGTACCCACAAACTTCTACATCAACTCCTCCTTCAATGTTGAATGTATCCGCGTCTCCACAACATAAAAATATACACAGAATAAATCAGTTGATGGTTGAAGCCGAAAATTCAGGACATTCAGTTCAGTATCCAGTGCAGAGTAGTGAAAGGACTGTGCCTACACAGTGCAAAGGAACAAATCAACAAACCGCATCCAGACAGTCTTCTGGTATTGGTGTAATGCACGCTCCAATTCCGACGCCTCCAGTTGACGATATGGAACCTCAAAGTATTTCCTTCATTGATATGCCGAATCAAAAAAAGGATGAGGAAGCGCTTTTGCAAGGTATACAAAGGCTGCAAATTACTTCCGGTAGTAGAACGTATAGAATACCTTCCCCTACAAGACCCGGAATAAACAGGACATTCCAAGTGTCTTCCGAACAGTCAAGTATAAAAAATGTAGCAGAAGTTCCTTCCGACAAAACAGACTTAAAAACAGAACAATTGAAAGATGGCATCAATGCTGATAAGGGATTTTATATATCTTTTGATGATGATGTAGCACCAAAGAGGCCCAAACCGCAATTGAGAGTGAGGAAATCTTCTCCAAAGAAGGTACAGTATAATTAATTTCAAATAATTTGACTAATGTTGCCGGTCTTTATTTCCAAAGAAAATTAATAGCTTATAACAAATAAGTGTAATCAATATATTTTAAAATAGAACATGTAGTGTTAATTGATAATTTTTAACATTTCAACATGACCTATCGCATAATCGAATTATTTATAAATAGTTATTATAATTGGCAATTGTATAGTAAGAAATTACTGCAGAACATTTAATATGGTAATATAGTTCGTTTCTCTATAGTTAATTGAATCTTCAAACTAAATACAGATACCAACTTACATGAAATGTATCATTATGGAAGAAAAATTCACTGGAAGCTGTTTTGTTTATTCTTTCATGTTTTTTTCATATTTGAGAATAATCTTACTGTTGTTTTCTTCGTTTCCTTTTTATTTTTCGCACAGATGCCTCCATTTAAAGTTCATTATGAATTTGCACTCCTAAAGAAGGGGGGGGGGGGGAGAGAAGAAAACATCACTATATGCGTTACGAATACTTACTCTTCTTTAGTACTATAATAGACATTTTCAAGATGATAGTAATTGAGACTGGTACAAGAAAATGGATTATAGTTAGGGGGAATCAGAGAAATAGGATAAAATCTGTACAAGAAGCAAATCTTACAAAGACAAGACGTGTAGGAACTCTGTAGAACGTAGCAAGTAATCAAGACAATGGTTTTGTGCCTGTTTGGGACTATAGGAAAGTTCGACCAACTTCAGCCCGCAATACAACTTGCGATCATAGCGAAATTGAGACAAATAACTGACGAATTTGTTCTTGAATGGTGGACCATTTTTATCATTGCGACATTCTATTGAGCGGTGGAAATTGCGTAGAACTTGCTGCTGTAAATCTGACAATAAATGTTCAGTAATGTTCGGATCAAGGGAGTTGGCTGGGCCAGCTAAAGTGCTGAAATTAATCCTGATATTTACTAAACCACACCTGAACATTTCACGTGTATTCGTGTATTGTAATTGTGGAAGACTGTTGTTTTATGGGAACGCATTTGTATTATAGAATCATGGGAAGTGTTCATATAATCACTGACAGTAGTTTGTTCTTTGAGAGTAGTAATAGAACCAACAGAGTATCATAAAATTGCGGCCCACATCCTCGCAAAGACACCACTAGTTTAATAATGATAGGATGTAGGTAATCTGGAGAATATTCTCTTTTGGACGTCCGCCACACACGAATCCAATCTGTTGATGAAAATAAGGGCGAGGATGACATCAGACTATGTTAGTCTCTTCCAGTCATCGACGGTTCGGTACTTTCTTTTTTCATGCTACCGTAATCAGAAGTTTCGTAATCGCAAACTGACTGAAGATATTGAGGTTATACAGCTCTTAACAGACTAATTTTAGAGAAACTGTTCTAAATGCTGATTAATTTCTGCAGTGAGTTATGCAGCGTTAGCTCTGCCGTTCTTTTTAACAATCCTCGTTAACATGCAGCCGTATCTGCGTTACATTCGACTGCTTGATAGATAAGGAGGAGGATTATTTTATTAAAGTTGTATATATTGATAGTTAAAAACAGCTAAAGAGTTGTCTCGACATGCACATAAAGAAATAGAAGGGGACAATTATATAAGGAACTCAGGAATTGCAATAATGGTTAGACAGTAGAAACATATATTCCAGGCATCTAACTCTGTGGTTTCTTATTCTTTGATCTACGAATGATTGTACAATGCGCAGCAAAAAACCTACAACATGAGCAAGTAAGTTTGTGAAACTACGCCTAACAGCGCAGGAAATCAACATAACTTCTAAGTGGCACGAATCACGCCAGGAGAAATACACCATCCTCCTCTGCACACTTATTTTGGAGCAAAAGACTTCGTCGTTTCACAAACTTACATACTTATGTTGCAGGTTTTTTGCTGCGGACTGTACAAGATAAGAAATCTATCCATCATTGAGAATTGTGACGCGGAAACAGACAACGAACTCCGAACATAATAATTGCAATGCAGCAAAAATATAGTAGTAGAACAATCTAAGGTATAATGAATTATGAACTTCCACCGCCTATTAGTCGTCTAAATAAGGTAAATATAGTTTGAAATAAAGAAGTTTATTAAGGGAAAGGAGAAATACTGTGTGGTACAGTAGTACGTTCGACCTCCTACTGCATAAAATACCACGTTCAGCATCCTGTAGCAGACTGCCATTGCTTTGAATACAAGGCAATTCAAATAAAATAAACAAGTTACAAAAATAATTGAACATCACAGAAGAGAAAACAAAATATGTACTTCCGGAAGCTATAGGATACATATAAATGAATAAAATTGTGCTGACCTACGTATCCAGTTTGAATTCGAAATTTAAATTATTTCGATAGTCACTGGTACGTTTCTCAATAATACATCGCCTACTTACATGAGCCTTTTTGAAAAATTCTAAATTGAGTACGAGCAGTTCTCATTATTTATTAAAGTGTCTTGTTCCAGAAAAAAAAAGTAATAAAAATTCTAGTAGTGTTTTGATGATAAACACAATCTGTTCTTTCTCTTTTCCATTTCCATGTTGATAAAAATATTTTTTGAAACTTTTATCTAATTTGAAGAGAAATTCTCGGTCACATTTTAAAAGGTGCTTCTCGTCTTGCTAATGCCTACGTCGCGGAGAGGTCGAGGAATATCATTCGTGCGTGGAATGGAGGTGGGATTTATGAGAAAACTATTCCTTCAATTTTCTTATTGCTGATTGTGTCACCTTGTTGATTAGCCTTACAGGTTGACCTTCTCTCCTATTCAATTGTTAAATCTTTTTCTCTTGTTTCCTCAAGGTTCTCCCGTCCCCTCCCAAGGCTTCCGGTTAATTTCTTGCTTGTAATCAGAGACTTCTTTCTTCCATTCTTCAGTGTTTTTTTTTTGGGGGGGGGAGGGGGTCCTCGAAGTTCCTCCGCTTTCTCTCTCATTGGGAGGAAGGCTTCTCTAAAGAGAGAGATTTTTCTCACCTCTTCTCTACGAAGGGAAGTAAAAAGGCAGGCAGAAAAATGTCTGCCTCGGGGACTACCCTCCCAGACCAGAAGTAACTCTCCCTCCTGCTCCCTCGCTTTACTAAAAAAGTGAAGGAAAGAATAATAATAGGAAATAGGAAATGGATAGTAAGATAGAAGAGATATTGGAGGAAGATGTAATCGGTTGGTTTTCTCTCTCTCTTTCTCTCTCTCTTCCCTTGCTTCCCCTGTGACAGGCCTTTACAAAAAAACAAACAAAAAAAAAAAAAAGTGTACAACCCTCTTGCATGGATGACTTCTCTCTCCCAGCTGAAATATACAAGATAGTTTCTGTGCTTTTTCCAACTTTCAGACGTGCTAGAGGATATCGTTGCAGGAAAGAGAGGGAGGATGCGAACTCGTGTCCACCCTCTTCTCTCCACGTTTCAAAACAGGATAGGTGGTAATTTGTGGGAAGAAATGTATCGATGAAAAGGAGAGAAACAAAACTGAAACCTTCTGCCTTCTGGCCAGGTACCAAGAAAAGAAAGAGACTCTAGCTAACAAAGATTGTAGTCTTCTCTCCTCTTCCCTCATTTCAACCCCTTCTTCCGCATTGAAAAGGCCTTTCGAACGATTTCTTTCGCTGTTGAACTGAAAGAGGCTATTTAATAGGGGTAGGGAGAAAGAGGCATGGAAGGAGTCCAACTCGCGTTTTTTGGAAAGGGAAAAAGGGAATTCTCGTAGTGCAAGAATGGGAAAAGAGGCGTCAGAATCTTAGACCCTGATAGGCCTTTCCACTGTTCTGTCCCTCTTCCTTTTCTCCTTCGGCTTGGTGGAACGTTTTGAAGCTTCTCTTTCCTCTCTTTTCCTCCCATTTTCTTCATTCTACCATTCCTATATCGTCATCGTCTCCCTTAATTCAGGAAAGGGAAAAGGAAGAATGGGATGGAAGTTGTCTTCCCCTATTCTCCTTTCTTTGTAAGTTCCTCCCTTTCTCCTCACAGTTTTCATTCGAAGAAAATGGGCAGAAGAAGAATGGGCAGAAGAATTTCGATAAGAGATTGGCATTCATCTCCCTTTTTCGTGTATACACTTCGAGGGGCCCCCTATGAAGTGAACACAGAGTGAGTGAGTTTGAGAGAAGACAATAGAAGAACAGGATGAATGCCCATCTCTTCTCCCCGGAATAGTTGCATGAAGTTATGAGGGGAGAAGAAGGAAATTTCTATATTTTCTCCTTCCTTTTCGAATATACGAAGGAAAAGGAGTGAGTATGAGGGAGTTGATTGAATTGTCGGAGACTCACCCTCGTGAATAAACTATCCCTTTTACATTTTGTAAAAAGAAAAAAGGCATTTTTTTTTTTTTTTTTTTTTTTCAATTTTAACATAAAGAAGTACTTCCAAACACAATATACTGACATTTCACAATTTGAAAATTCTCTGATTTTACAAGCGAAACACTTAAAGGAAAGAACACTGCTTAAGTGCGAGAAGTAAAAAGTGATTATTAAATCTTCTGAAAAGTATTTGTACATACTTCAACTCGAGTTGTTTTTCTGATTATTCGTGTGTCATAAATCTTACTCCCTACCCCATTATAGGAAGATCTTGCAAGTATTCTAATGTAAGTGGGTAATGTATTGAGTAAATATACCAGTGAGTATCGAGATTCAAATTCCGATTTAAATTTCAAATTCAAACTGGAAATAAAGGTTACTATATTTCAATATTTCTTACAATTTGTATTTGCTAATTTTGTCATGGAAATTAGTATTGTCCAAACTCCCTATGATTTATAATGAGGAATAATGAATGTTTAAAATGTTAAGATTGTCTCAATATATTTTTGTGTTAATGTTTTTCATCTTAACCCCTTTTCGTATTTACAGCTTATGTTGTTTCTTCATGTTTATTGCAGAAGTATTTACGGGGTTGGTTAATATTCTTCACTCATCTTGTTACAGATCTTTCACATATCTATTGTACGTTAAAATGATATAGCATTTAGCATTGTGTTTAAACTATAATATTCTTGTATTCGTACTATTTTAATCAATATCATTTTTGTCTCGTATTATAACCACGAACTTCTTTATTAAGAGTGAATTAGGGGCGTTTTAAGTAATTTGCTCCTCTAGGTAAAGTACAGATTTAACGCTCCCTTTGAAAAGGATGTTTTGTTCGTAGCCGAGTAGATTTTAATCTAAGCATTTGTTTCACAGTAACATTTTTCATTGTTCTACGTATAAATACCAGATTATAATTAATTTTCCTATAATTATAGTATAGTAGCCTAAGGAAAAAAAAAAATCTCAGTTTTAAATGTAAAAGACATATTTAATTAACATACTTAGAGTTTAATCATCACATTTCAAATCTCAATCTCAAAGTTGAAATAGCAACTTGCGTCTTACCTTCTTTCTAAATAAATAAACAAATAAATAAATCAAAACCAATGTAATTTCGTTTTGAATGCACAAATTTGCTAGGTCGTTCAAATAGTCTTCTGTTTATGTCGATCTTAAATAATGTTTCACTCTTAAAACTGAGAAAAACTGTTTACCAGATACGTTTGAAGCAGCCATGCACAGGATCACCGAAAAGCAATGCCATTCTTCTCTTACATCAGTTTTGATAGTTCGAGAGCGATTTTCTTCATTTTGATTGATTAATGAAACTCCACTTCCACCACTTGTGGATTCAGATGAAGCATAGTTTCCTTATTGGGTTTTCGTACTTTTTCTGTTCTCCTAGTGACAGTATTTGCACTCCCAGCCTGATTTACATTCAGGGAGTTCAGATGAGGTTGGAAATGGACACATTTATCCACAAAAAATTCTTCTAAGTGTTTTGGGTAGTATTTTAAGAGTATTTATGTCTGAAATCTCACTGTAGCTGTAAGGAGAGCCAGAAGAGGAAAATAACGAAACCACCACAACTCGTACATTTACATTCTTGACCAAGAAATAAGAAGTTAGTAGTTTATCTTACACACACGCAAATTTTCAACTATGAACAAAAACAAACCATTGGGATGAATTTAAACTTTATATATACAGGGTGACCGCGTGACTATGTTGCAAAATGTAAGGTATGATTCCTGACACGGAAACAAGAAAAAAAGTTCAAATAAACTTTTGTCCAATGTACATAATTTCGGAGCTACAAAGTGCCGAAAGCGTGGGAAAATGACATTCAAAGCTCTATAGCTCGACTATGGTGAATGATAGAGCTAATGCGGCATGGTCACGTAAAAGACACCGAAGCTGCTGTATTCAAAAATGCTTAGGTCGAGATCGTGCAATTCGTGCACAAGGGATTCCCCAAAGGAGCGTAGGGATTCCCGGATAATCTGTCAAGAAAGATGGGTCGAAAAAGATACGGGAATAGCTGTCCCAACTGCTAGCAATAATGCGTCTGTACTAAGTCGATATCTCGCACAAGCACAAAATGGCGAACAGTTTTAAACGTGTCATGTGTGGTTGCATAACGCGCACTAAATAAGAGTGGGAAACATGAAAGGAAAATGTGAATAATTTGATACAAATGGTAAATACATGATATTACGCTGTCCTATCATTGAACAGATGCTTTTAAGAAAAAGTAAGTCATGAAACGCACTAAAATGTTGTAAAAGGATCATACTATTAAAGTCTTTCTTCCATGTAGTTTTGTCATTGAAAGCAAGTAAAACTAAGGGGAAAAACCGGGGGATATGGGTGCTTTCTTCCAGGCAGAAATCTTATTTTATTTGATGATACGAGCCGAGGATACTTTTTACGAGAGGGGGTCTTTCCGCCATCCCATGTTAATTTGACCACAGCCAGAAAACAACAGTAAAATATCCGTTTCTTATCATTAGCCGTAATGTGCGTTACCGGAACATTGAAAAAGAACAGGGAAAAACAATTTATCAGGACGTTTGTTTTAGTCGCTGCTTCCGCTGTTTTGCAGGACTGATTCCGAGATTTTGTCTAGAATGCCTAACATGTTGCCATATTGTTATCGTTTTGAAGATATTTTGTTTTCACAGACGGTGTTATCACCTGAAGTACGCCACAGTTTGCAGGTTCGATCACAAGCATTTGTTCTTCCTTCTGTCGGAGAAAACAATCGAAGGTAAGGAAAGTATAAGACAACCCTACTAGAAGGCGTTGTGGAAGGTGGAAGGTCATTCTTCATGTGGTTTGTTCGTAGCGTACGAGTTCCTTAGTGCAGTTTGTGCTTTGCTTGTTCGAATGTGAGATCAAATGGAGTATTCGATAGCAGAACTTGCGGACATGATATTTGTATACGGTCAAGCAAATGGCAACAGTCGAGAAGCTGATAGGTTATATCGACTGAAGTATCCACAAAGAAGACATCCAGTCCATACTATGTTTGCCAGACTTTTTCAACGCTTACGAGACACGGGTAATTTACAACCTCAATACTACGACCAAGGAAGACGAAAAACCACAAGGACTCCGGACTTTGAAGAACAAGTGCTTGATCGTTTCGCCCAAGACCCAACAGTAAGTACCCGGAAAGTAGCACGTGAAAGGGGAGTAGCACAAGATACAGTTTGGAAAGTAGTACACGAGCAACAGTTACACCCCTGTCATCCGCAGAGGGTTCAGGCCTTACGTCCAACTGACTTTCAACCTCTCGTTCGGTTTTGTGAGTGGTTTCTCCAACGCTCTGTAATTGATCCGTAGTTTGCTTCCTACGTGCTTTTCACCGACGAAGCTTGTTTTACGAAAGACGGGATATTTAATAGTCACAATAGTCATGTATGGGCAGACGAAAATCCTTATGCAATTGTGGAAAGGGGCCATAAAGACTGATTCGCCATAAATATGTGGGCGGGTATTATCAGTGATCAGATAATAGGTCCATATTTACTACCACCACGATTAACTGCACCAGTGTATACGAGATTCCTGCGAGACATACTTCCAGAGTTATTAGAGGATGTCCTTTTCGGTGTTCGTCAACGGATGTGGTTTCAACATGATGGCGCCCCAGCCCACTTTTGAGCTAGTGCTCGAGAGTATTTGAATCAAACGTTTCGTGACAGATGGATTGGAAGAGGCGGTCCTTGTAATTGGCCTGCACGTTCCCCAGATTTGCTTCCACTTGATATTTTCTTGTGGGGTCATGTCAAAACACTTGTCTATGGAACGCCTATAGACAACGCAGAAGAACTATTAGCACGAATACTCGCTGCCTGTGATACTATAAGAACAGATCCTGGGTTGTTACAGCGGATGCGTCAGAACTTACTGCGACGCTGTAACGCCTGTGTTGAAGTAGAGGGACGCCATGTCCATCACCTATTGTAGGATAATTGGGAGATTTGTCTCGTTTACAGGTAATTGATGATGTTCTTGGCTGCATTCAATCCTTAAAATGTTGATTGAAGACATTATTCCCATTCTTGTGACTTTTGTTTTTAGGAAACAACCTCTTTTGCATTATGATTGTTTCGCTCAGTTTTGTTTATTTGTTTTCAATGACAACAATACATGGAAGAAAGACTTTAATAGTGTGATCCTTTTACAACATTTTAGTACGTTTCATGACTATTACCTTTTCTTAAAAGCGTCTGTCCAACGATAGGACAGCGTAATATCATGTATTTACCATTTGTACCCAATTATTCACATTTTCCTTTCATGTTTCCCACTCTTATTTAGTGCGCGTTATGCAACCACACATGGTACGTATAAAACTGTTCGCCATTTTGTGCTTGTTCGAGATATCGACTTAGTACAGACGCATTATTGCTAGCAGTTGGGACAGCTATTCCCGTATCCTTTTCGACTCATCTTTCTTGACAGATTATCCGGGAATCCCTACGCTCCTTTGGGGAATCCCTTGTGCACAAATTGCACGATCTCGACCTAAGCATTTTTAAATACAGCAGCTTCAGTGTCTTTTACGTGACCATGCCGCATTAGCTCTATCATTCACCATAGTCGAGCTATAGAGCTTTGAATGTCATTTTCTCATGCTTTCGGCACCTTGTAGCTCCGAAATTATGTACGTTGGACAAGAGTATTTGAACTTTTTTTTCTTGTTTCCGTGTCAGGAATCATCCCTTACATTTTGTAACATAGTCACGCGGTCACCCTGTATATATACTGTATATATATATATATATATATATATATATATATATATATATATGTATATATCGGTTACTTGGCATCCTAGAGCCTAGTCAGATGCCTATCGTCGCCTTGTGGTAAAAACGACACTGTACACATCTTACGTGTTAGCATATTGTGAACATACACGCAAGAATGAAATTTTAGTAGTAGTGTATACTTTTTTTATACAAAGAACATACAGATGGTGATCAGCAAATTGGAAACACCTGAACGAAATTGCAACTTACCAGATTAATATGGTGTCGGGCCACCTTTCGCCTTCAAAACAGCCTTGATGCGACGTGGGATGGAGGCATAGAGGTCGTGAATGGTAGCAAGTGGAATTTTACACCATTCCTCGTGCAGGGCATCGGCCAGTTCTGTGAGAGAGGATGGAGGTGGAAATCGTCGCCGGAGTCGTGTTTCCAAGACGGACCACAGATGTTCAATTATGTTGAGATCTGGGGATTGGGCGGGCCAGGGGAGGTGTTGAACTTTTTCCCGATGTTCCTCAAACCACGCTGCAACAACGCCAGCTGTGTGAATGGGTGCATTATCATCCTGTAAGATGGCGTCATTGTCCGGGAACAACATCCGGACCATAGGATGCAAGTGGTCTCCTAAAATTGCGACATAATCGTTGGCAGTGATTCGTCCGCTAAGTGTGACCACAGGACCCAATGAAAACCATGATATGGCGGTCCACAGCATCACCGAGCCGCCGCCATGTTTCACAGTTGGGCGGAGACACTGCAGATCATAAGCTTGTTTGGGCGTTCTCCACACATAAACACGGCCCGTGGTTGGGAATAGGGTGAAGGATGACTCATCCGACCATATCACACGTTTCCAGTCCTCAACGGTCCAAGTTGCATGGTCGCGGCACCATTTGCGGCGTGCAAAAGCGTTATGGTCCCTGATGAGCGGTTTGGCCCGTGCAACACGACCCCGTAAGTTCATGTCATCATTGTCATGTAATTCGCGGCGGACTGTGATTATCGAAACAGGGTGGGGGAGGTGCTGATTGAGTTCCTCCGTCACTTGCTCCACAGTGGCACGACAGTTCTGCGTGACAATGCGCTTTAATACCCGGCGTGACCTGTCACTCATGATTTTCTTCCGCCCGTGTTGTGTAGGCCGTCATCACCTTCGACACTGTCCCACGCGACACACCTAACACAGTAGCCACTGCCGTCACCCTCACTCCACATAACCGCGCACTAACAATTTGCCCTCTGAAAATCTGAGAGGTCTCCCATTTTACACTACCTCCGTCTGCTGCAGCCACTGGACACTGCTGTTCCACTGCGCCTGACGTAGTATGGAGACTGACCTAACACACCACCACCAGCGGTCCGGCGCTGCGGGCGCCACGACACCACTTCCAACCCATACATCTGATGTGTTGCCAACTACAGGTGTTTCCATTTTTCTGATCACCATGTGTATGTTTTTTACATAACGAATATAGAATCGTAGAATGGGGTTTAGCGTCTAAGTATGAGGTTTTACTGATATTAGTGTTTTACTTGGTTATGGCAAGTTTTTGTTTGTTTGTTAAGAGGACGATTCAACAACGGAAAGTTGCGTTATCCTCTACAATAAATAGAATTCATTTTTCGACATGAGGAGGCCATGAAATATGTAAATTCTGTATATGTTGGAGATCGATTCGGATGACTTCATTTCCATCAGGACGGGGCACCACCACACTGGAGGTTGGAAGTTCGAACATTTTTGAACAATCACACTGCGCAGTTTTTTCTCGTGGGGTTTTATAAAAGACTACGCTTATGTATCTCCCTGTCCAACTGCAGTAATTGAACTGCAACAACGGATAACAGCAGCCATTTAAGCACTGGATCCACAAATGGAAATGTTCGCTAAAGTTTGGGTTGAATTTGACTATCGTATAGACATATGCCGTGCGTCCAAAAAGGATTATATTGAGCACTTATGCTTTGGTGTGTAAAAATCTTCATGATTAGCTTTATATTATAAAATTAATCTGAAGTGTCTTGAATTCTATACTGTGAATATTATTTTGGTAACGTACCATTTTTCTCGAAACGCCTGTGTAACTTTTAAACTAACGGAAAACACGGAAATTTTGCAAAATGTAAATCTCACAGTGGGACATAGACATACTCTGCAATGCCACCAGATTAAAAATGTTGCCAACTCAGCATAAGCTTTTTTCTTTCTTTCAAATGGCGTTAGGTTAGGTTATTATATATTTCAAATTACATGTTAAACGCAATGTTACTAAGAACAGTACAGATTCAGAAACATTCAAATTTTGGAGACTTATGAAACTATTAATAACGCGGGTGAGTGGGTGGAGCAATTCACATCGGAAGTATCGTAGTGTCAAGTGCTACTTTTATGATATTACTTGTTTCGAGTAAATAGGAAGGAAGTTAGGGGAATTGAATGTTAGAATTTTTTCAAAAGACTAATGCTTCCCAACTGCAAAATGGGTTGTGTGTAATCTGAAGAGAGATTTAGATAGCCCCTCGGAAGGTGTAATGTATTCCAAAGTTTTAGCTGCTAATGCGCATAAATAATGAAGTTACGGCGCAATAAATATTTGGTAGAAGTTAACACAGGCAATGGTAAAATTGTAAGAAATTCAAATAATTTCAAATGTATTCAAGAAATCAATAAGAAATGTTGGTAACATACTCACTATAGAGACTATTCAAAGGCATTACCATCAATGCTGAAGGTAATGCAGTGTTGCCAACTCTATGTGCACTATATTATGACATTACGTCATGAAATTAAGTATATGAGTGCATAATGGTGAACAAAATATGTCTAATACATAGCAATGTCGCAAACTTGAAGAGTTATAAGATTGACTCATAAATTGCAAATACCCGAGAATAAGTAAGGGTTTATAACACCAACTATTTTTACATTTGGTTTTCCATTCGAGAAAATCACTGGAGAACAGCAGAAAACTTCATACATATTCACTTATTCACATCAAAATATTGTCATTATACAAATAGTGTCTTTGCTACCTTGTTATATAAGTAACTGTTTTGCTGGAGTTTTATTACTGCAATCTTGATACATGTATTAGAAAAATTGGTAGTTTCCGATTAAAATAGTTCTCCAGAGGACCATCGTAACTTCAAGTGCAAAAATATGTCGACTGATAAAATAGTGCTATCAGAATATAAAATTACATCACAGTAATTTTGTAAAGGATTCCAATCAAGAATAAAGGCTGGGGCAATATCTCGCTTCAAATTACTCTTAAAGCTTGGAACTCTCTAACGTATTACACACACATTCTTATTCACCGTTATATAGTCACTCTTCTTGTATATGTAAAGAAACCAACTTGACATATCCTAACAAAGGAAATAAATAATTAAAGGCTCTGTTTCAGAACATAAATTTTGTTCGTATCACATCCGGAAAAATATCCAACTCATTGATTAGTATTAGAATTAAGGGATGCTTTTTCCCATTCCTGAATCAAGGGAAAGCTTAAATTTTTTCCTTCTTCTTGACTCATGGACTGGGCAGTGGAATGAAAACATTTGCTAACAACACCTACCAAAATATGTCACTGTACAAAAATTGAAACTTCCTTAGTATTCCTTTGCTATCACACAATGATTAGATATGGGTTTTAATGCGATATCGAATATATCTTGAAACTCATCACCAACTACAATACTTTTTAAATAAATTAAGTATAAAGTGTATAAACGTAATGCAAACTTGTTACTTTGGTTTATAACGAATTTTCTGCTTGTCAGTCACTTACCTTTATGCATTCAGACTTCACATTGGTGAATTACTTCATAGTTTGAAGTCATTTGAACACACTAATGCGTTTTTCTTACTGTGGGAAAGTATTTTGTTTTGTACCTTGTTCGAAACTTACACGTGAAGTTGTTACTTTATTTTAACCGTATTTGTTTGATATTAGTATTTGACAATGTCTCGAAGTGTGTGACGTTCCTTATTGTTCTCCAATGCTTTTCTTTGAATGGAAAATAATAATAATAACAATATAGATTGGGTAAGATTCGAACCTGATTTGCCGCATGACAATTCGATACGCTAACCACAAGACACGGCGAGAATTGGTAAGCGATATTCATTTTAGTGAGCTTCACATCACTTTCTCTTCCTGGCCTGATTCTTTGATGATTATTTTGTTTAATATGCTGTAATGCTCTACGGTTTTTATGCTTAAAATATTTTAATATGAGAAGTGTGTTATATTCGTTTGAAAACGATTCCGTTCGAAATATTCGTTATAAAACTGCTATTTTTTTTTATTCTGTTAACACTATTGAGATAGTGTACATATTTTTTGTATTTTATTATTAGAGTAGTCCATTTTAGAGATACTTTCGTCATAAACCATTACTTGTGCTCTGGTATTATGCGATCTATGAATTGTAGCTGTAATAATCACCCTTCTAAAATAACTCTTAAAGTTTGCAACACTGCTTCGTATTAGAGGTATGTTTGATTAGTGAGAGGATCGAGCCGGTCATATGTGAGGTTTCATCCGCATTATTTTCCTTAGTACAAACATATTCAACTTCATAGTTGTACAATTGAAAAATATTTGCAGCAGGTAACAGGTAACAGACGCTACAGATGAGTCTTCGAAAACAATGAACTACAGCTTAATTATCACAATATATCAACACTATGAGAATATACAAGTACAAAATCAAAAGGCACAGCTAAAAATTCCATGGCAGAAATAGGTCACTGTCCAACGTTAATCCATTGAAACAAAATATTTTGATCATTTGTCACTGCCGCTAACGAAATGAGTGTAGATTGTCATGATTGTCAAATGAGCGCCAAATAGGCTGTGGAATAGACACAACATGATATAAACAATGTAGAACATACGAAAGTATTTTACAGTGCACTACAGCAAATGCTATAGAAAAGAAAGAAAAGTAACAAGTGTGGCTCATACCACATATCCTGCGAGTACCTGTCAGGCGCGTTTAGATTCTGAAAGAAGTTGCAAGCTGATTTTTGGAATAAAATGTTTTGAAAGAAGTCAGTATCTCAATCCCTTGTAACTTCGTTTCTATTTCCTATAGATTTTTAATATTTTTTTCACAGTATTCAGCAATAATATCTCTATTTGCACTGCTATGTCGATTATACCTGAGTTATTATTATTCTAGTGTCCTCCAAAATTTAGAAATAAGTTTGGTATTGTAAGTTTTCGTTTAATATGTAAGTTCGAAATATGTAATAATCTGATGTAATGCCATTGGGAAAGTAACAATTTTATGTTGTGTTGGCGACACTGTTAGTCTGATGGTACTACGGAGTATGTCTAATAACGTCCTCCTGCTGATATTTCCACCTGCAAAATTTTAGCGTTTTGTGCCTTGGTTTAAAAGTTACAAGGTCGTTTCAAGATAAATGGTCCACTCTGAATATATTGTGCCATTGTAATACTTTCTTCACTTCTGTTTGCTTACCTGTGATGCGTAGGGTCCCTGGTTCCGTATCAGCTCGCACCGAGTGAGTTTCGTGGTGAATGAATACCATATGTGTGGGTTTTCTTGCGGTTCTCCTGTTTCCTTCCACGTTCTTCGTTCCACTATTTTATTTATCATCACTGTTTCTCCCAGTCTCGGCACATAAACGTGGGGCATAACTATATTTCATTTCATTTCTATTGTTACTCGAAATTAAGTATTTTACTGGTAGTTTATATATACAGCCGGCAGTGTGTTTGAAAAAGACCTCCCTAGTTTCAATGTGTCCTAGAATCTGTACAAAGTGGCATACACTATTCTAGTTTGTGGTGTTTGATTCATCAACTCTCCAAGTTTGGCTCCCCTGCAGTTGGCAGGTCTGCTTGATCTTGAGACGGCACCAGTGCGGTTTTTTCTTCTGTTTCCTCAGTTCAGTCCAGGCAGGCGTGCAGTGCAGAGCAACTCAGCAACAATGTGTACTCCGCAACAGAAAGCGCAGTGTTATTTGGCTTGTGAAAACTGAGTCAGTTACAACAGTGAAACGTAATTTTAGACGTTAGTATGGTGGTGAACCACGTACAGCAAAAATTATCCGTCATTGGCTAAAGTCTTTCAAGGAAACCGGTAGTGTTTTAAAAGCAAAATCACCAGGTAGACCGAGAACTTCTGAAGATCTTGTTGAACAGACCCGTGTGTCTTGTATTCGGAGCCCGAAGGAGTCATTGGCCAGACGTAGTCTACAATTAGGAGTCCCTAAAGCTATTGTGTATGATGTTGTGCGTAAAAGACGTAAGTTGTGCATCTACAAATTGCAACTGTTACATGAAATTAAACCTACTGATAAAATCGAAAGGTATGAGTTTGTGACTGACTTTCTACACAGAATTGATGATGTCAATTTTTTAAAAAGGATTCTCTTTTCTGATGAGGGTACATTTCATGTCAGTAGAACAGTTAATCGTCATTTACGGGAAAGAATCGTCGCGGTGGTTGGAACAGTTACACCTGAAATGTTGGTGAATACGTGGCGAGAAGTGGAATATCATCTCGACGTGTGCAGGGCCTCAAATGGATCCCATGTTGAAGTCTACGAACATTAAACAAAATTTGAAGGAATTCTCTTTCATGATATGTACTCATTGATGTAAGTTTTCATTCATTTCCCAATTAAATTTATACTTAAAACTAGGGAGTACTTTTCAAACACCCTATATATATATATATATATATATATATATATATATATATATATATATATATATATATATATATATATATATATATATATATATATATATATATATATATATATATATAAGACTGTTCCATAATTCGTGTAATTTTCTACAGCACTGGGAGAAGATGAAGACTATTAATGTAAAATTTGGCACTCTTATTGAGAAATATCGGAATTTTTTAAATTTCTAAAGGAAATAGGAGAAAATTGTTGTGTAGCCCCTCTTTTGGGGATGTAAACACAAAAAAGTTTATTTTCCTTATGTGAGATCCAATGTTAAATTTTAAAAGCAGTTTTCTCTAAGAATTATTCGTAAATACTTTGGGGCAAATCAGTTGTATTTGTTACAGAATTCAAAAACGCTTATTCACAAAGCTAGTAAAGTCGTCTCACATGTCACAGAATTAATATTCTAATGCTTCTTGCATGTACCAGTGACTTATATCGGGCTATAACCCCCTTTCAAAAATAAAAATCACCATAAATATCCTGATTAGGGACATACGAGAAGAAGGTATTTTGTCAATTAACGTGAAATTTGGCGTCGTTGTAGCAAAAAGGTATGCGTTTTTCACATCTGGAATGTTATATTGTAACCATCGCCTTAGGGAGGAACAGGGAGCGAAGCATCAGATGATGGATCTTTATAAAAATTCCAAATTTTGTTCCGGAAATGCCACAGTGGGCATCAGATTATTCTCAGATGTCACAGAATTAATATTCCAGTGCTCCTTGCATGGTCAGTGACTTCAGTAGTAAGGGGGACTCCTGATCTAACTTTGGACTTTGACCCCGACCTTTGTGACGTCATAGGTCAAAGGTCAATGACCTTGGCCCGGGGTCAATGACCTAAGGGTACTTAGGACCACCCCCTAAATTTTGGCAGGGGTACCTAGGACCACCCTCCTTGAATTTTGGAAATTGCCAAATCTAAAAATTTGGTATGGTAGCCTAGGACCATAGTATGTACCTCTGTTAGTATTGGGGGTCCACCTCGTTCCCTTTCAAGGGTAAAAAATTGCCAAAAATTCAAATTTCGGAGGTTTTCGACCAAATTTATTCCCTTTGATGAGGTCTTATTACCCTATATAGTTATATGAGCGTATACAGGGGTCCATTAGCTTTCATAAGACATGGGTACATTAATGCACCCCTTTAAAATTTTGGGAGGGGTACCTTGGCCCACCCCTTAAATTTTGGAAATTGCCAAATCTAAAAATTGGGTGTGGTAGCTTAGGATCGTAGTATGTACTTCTATTAGTATAGGGTCCATCTCGTTCCCTTTCATGGGTAAAAAATTGCCAAAATATAAACTGAAGCGATACGTTGTACCACGTGTTTGGTTTTGACCTAAGTTATCCCGTTGGATGAGGTCCTATTATCTTATATTGTTATATGGGCGTATACAGGTGTCCATTCCCTATCGTAAGACATAGGTACATTTGTGGACCCCTTTAAATTTTTGGGAGTGGTACCTTGGCCCACCCCTTTAATTTTGGAAACTGCCCAATTTAAACATTTGGTATAATAGTGCAGGACCCTAATATAGATCACTATAAATTTGGGTGGTCCACTTTGTTCCCTTTTAGGGGTACAAAATTGCCAAATTTTAGTACAACCACGTGTTAAGTTTTTGGCTCATTTTATCCCCTTGGATGAGATCCTATTACCTTATATAGTTATATGGCGTATACGAGGGTCACTACGAAAGTTTTGAGATGTGAAATAACTTACATACTTATAATCAATTTAACACTTACATTTTCTCAAAGTATTCACCATTACACTGTACACACTTTTGCATCCTCGAAAACCACTTTTGGAAGCAGTGTTGCCAGTATTTTTCTTCAAATGTTGAAAGTTCATTCTCGTAAGCCACTACAGCTTCTTCAGGGTTGCAATATCTCTTCCCACGCATGCGATCTTTGATCCTGGGGAACAAAAAAATCACACGGGGCCAGGTCAGGGCTATACGGCGGATGAGTCATAAGTTTGACCTCCGTAGATTCTAAAAACAATTGTGATGTTGGCCGTGTGTGCGAACGCGTTGTCATGATGAAGCAGGATTCCACGCAATGCAGTTCTTGGACGCCGTTCCCGAAGCTTCTGGAACACTTTTGTTAGGCAAACAGTGGTGTACCACTGAGCAGTAACAGTCCTTTGTTCTTCAAGTGGAAAAGTTGCAACATGGCCAGATTTGGAGAAGAAAGTTGCCACCATCTTCTTCCCCACACTTCGCGGTCGCTTCACTTTCGTGGGTGGATTTTCGTCTGGAAAGATCCAATCTGTAGACTGGCGTTTATTTTCAGGGTCAAATTGATAGATCCAAGTCTTATCACCAGTAATAATGTCAGAGACGCGTCGAGAATTGTCTCAATCAACTCTTGCAAGCATTTCTTCACACCATTCCACACGCATGCGCTTCCGCTGTTCATTCAAAGTGTGAGCACCCAACGAGATGAAACCTTCCTGAGCCGAAGATGATCATGAAGAATTTTTGTTACTGCTGGTGATCCAATGTTCAATATAGATTCAATGTCCTTGAAAGTTGTTCGAGGATTTTCTCGAATCATTTGTTCCACAGGGGCAGTGTTTTCATCTGACACAGCTGTTGCCGGACATCCAGCTCTCTCTTCATCTTTAAGCGATGTCCGGCCTCTTCTAAATCCACCAAACCACCGAAAATTGTAGCACAGGAAGGAGCAAGGTCCCGAAATGCCCTCTGCAAATGGTCAAGGCTTTGTGTCTCGTTCAAATCACTTTTGAAATCGTAAAGGATCATTGCCCGAAAATGTTCCCTTTCGAGCTCCATTCTAGACAGCCGAATACTGCTCACATCAACAAACAAGTGAAGGCGATACGGCCACGCCGATAAGCGAGGCGAGTTGAAATTTGCTTCGCTTCTTCGCTCTGGATACCACTGCCGAACGCAATTGTTGGAATTCAAATACTGTGCCACAACAATGCGTATCACAAAACTTTCGTAGTGACCCTCGTACACGTGTCCATTCGCTATCGTAAGACATAGGTACATTTATGCATCCCTTTAAATTTTTGTTAGGGGTACCTTCGTCCACCCCTTTAATTTTGGAAATTGCCCAATTTAAAAATTTGGTATTATAGTATAGGACCCTCACTATAAATTTGGGTGATCCACCTCGTTCCCTTTAGGGGTACAAAATTGCCAAAATATAAACTTAAACAATACGTTGTACCATGTGTTTTGTTTTGGCCCAATTTATCCCCTTTGATGAGGTCCTATTACCTTATATGGTTATATGATCATGTATAGGGGTCCATTTCCTATCATAAAACATAGGTACATCGATGCACTCCTTTAAATTTTTGGGAGGGTACCTTTGGCTTATGTATCATGATAAATTTGAGTGGTCCACCTTGTTCCCTTTCATGGGTAAAAAATTGCCAAAATATAAACATAAGCAATATGTTGTACCACGTGTTTGGTTTTTGGCCCAATTTATCCCCTTTGATGATGTCTTATTGCCTTATATGGTCATGTATAGGGGTTCATTTCCTATCATAAGACATGGGTACATTGATGCACCCCTTTAAACATGTGGGAGGGGAGTCTTAGCTCATCCACTCAGTTTTAGAAATTGTTTAATATAAGCGTTTGGTATCATAGTACAGGACTTCAATATGTACCACTATAAATTTGGATGGTCCACATCGTTCCCTTTCATGTGTAGAGAACTACCAAAAATCAAATTTCGGAGGTTATTGACCACCCTTTGATAAGGATTTAGCACGTTATATGGGTATGTACAGAGGTTTGTTACCTTTATATGTTTATGTTCCCTTTTAAATTTGGGAATTATCAAATAACAAAATTCGGTAAACGTTTTCTAGGATCCACTGTAAATGTTGGTGTCCCTCTTATGGCCAAATATTCAAATTTTAAAGGTTATTGACCTATTTTATCTTTTTTGATACGGCTTTATTATTGAATGAGATCAGGATTTATTACTTTTTCATAAGACACAGGTGTATTTGTGTACCAATCTTAAATTTTGGGAGGGGTACATTTCTTATTGTTAAATTAATAATTGTTCTTAGAATTGGGTGGTATCTCATTCTTTGGGTAAATCATTGTCAAATGTGAGTATGGTCACGTGATTGTTATTTTACCTATGATGAGATTAGGAGTCCAGGACATTGGTACATGTAAACTTTGTAGGATAATTTGAGAATTGTCAAAATGAAATTACGTCATTGGTTTTGATTATTCCTGCCTATGAGCCAAATATAAACGTAAGCAACACGATGTACCATGTGATTGAATAGTGTACGGGGATTCATTTCCTTTTCAAAATTCGTGGAAGTTATCAAATAACACGCTTCTAGACCACAGTTGGTTCTACTAAGATAAACGATTGACCTAATTGAGACCTAACTACAACATGTAATTATATGATTAATTCTAAGACTTAAGTATATCGAGAGAGATAGGTAGGACCATTCTTTAAATTTGGGAATGGTGATAAACAAAATTTTAGTATGAGGCGCGAAATTTGAAACAATACTTTGAACTTTAGTTAAGCTCACTAGCTGAACCTGCGCTCTCTACACAGCGCATCATTCGCATATGAGCATAAAGATCCTTCTCATTTCTCACATCTGTACATGTCCCTTTACAGACACAAGTGATAAAAGTCTTGATTTAAAAAAAGAAAATCGGCAAGGCGTATCATAAAGGGGACCTCAATATTTCGCACCTTTTGCGAGATTTGAGCCTACTTGCGGTTGAAGTTTCTAATTCATGCATGACCAGTGTTTTCTTTCTTCTTGCACGCAGTATGTAATAAGCAAATACATTACATACGCAATTAATTATAATCGCAGTTATATATGGTGTTCATTGGGCAAATCACTCCAAAAACAAAGATTCATCTTACTGGTTAAACTGGGGAAATGGTTATCGTTCCTTTTTCATTATTATTTGGCCATGAAATAAACGCCTGAGACATATGCAACCCCTATATACAACAGTGTGGTGTTGGAATGTATAACGCGTAGGATATGGTGCTTTAGTTTTTTTTTTTTTTTTTAATTTCAACGCTTCCATGCATACCCTAAAAATGTAATAAAGAAATAGCGGCCATGTTTTTAAAATATTCAATTAGAACTGGACGATCTGCGCACGCAAAATTTCCAATCGATCAGTGAAAACGTCATCTTTCTAGAGCCTGTAGTTTCCGAGATCTCATTGTCGAAAGGATTGACCACAAACATATAAATTTCCACAACATATAGTTTAAAAGAACTCGGAAGATGGAAGAACAATTTATGTGCATTGATTTTGGAGAAGACTTATTAAAATACAGGGCTTTAAACAACAATTTTAATCATAAACTTTATGAAAAAGATCTAGTTAACTGATTTATTTAAAGTGCTCGTACTTAAAATGTTCGTTAAACGTGAAATCACACATAACCGTAAATGAAAGATTTGAAAGCCATAGTTATACGTTGGAGCTCGGGCTCTTTTAATTGCTATTGTAGCATTTTAATAGATAGATAGTCTAAGATAATCGGTGATGGTTGAATTAACCTTGAGTTTTCAGAAATCTGATAGGTACCTTCTTGAGTCTTATGAGTTATAGACGAAAGGCACTACATGCTACAACACTTTGAAATTTAATCACAAGGTGATGTAATCTGACACTGGCAAAGTTATTGTTAATGCAATTTGATTGGCTGATCACTATCTTTCATGCAATCTGATTGGTTGATCACTATCTTTCGTGCAATCTGATTGGCTGATGATTTTCAAATCTTTGCTCCATTCGGTTTTAAGTTTTGTTTAACATTTAAAAATCTTGGTTTGAACGCTTTTGTTCAACATTGTTTACTCACTGATAAATATGATCAAAACCGTTTATTTGTTAATCGAATAGTTAAAAACCCGATGTTTGACCGTTAACCGTGAAACGTGAAATTATTTTAGTTGAGTGAAATTATTTTAGTTGAAATTTTTGGTTTGAAATTTGTTTTCGTTTGAAACTTTTTTGAAAATTTTTGTTTCAAATTTTTGTTTAAATTTTTTGTTTCAAAATTTTGTTTGAAATTTTTTTTGACAATTTTTTCAAAATTTTGAAACGAAAAATTTACAATGAAATATTTCAAACGAAAAATTTTCAAACAAAAATTTCAAACAAAAATTTTGTAAAAAAAAAAATTAAAAATTTTGAAAAAAATGTCAAAAAATTTCAAACAGAAATTTTCAAACAAAGTTTCAAACGAAAAAATTTTCAAACCAAAAATTTCAACTAAAATAATTTCACGTTTCACGGTTAACCGTCAAACATTCGGTTTTTAACTATTCGATTAACAAATAAACGGTTTTGATCATATTTATCAGTGAGAACACAATGTTGAACAAAAGTGTTCAAACCAAGATTTTTAAATGTTAAACAGAACTTAAAACCGAATGCAGCAAAGATTTGAAAATCATCAGCCAATTAGATTGCACGAAAGATAGTGATCAACCAATCAGATTGCATGAAAGATAGTGATCAGCCAATCAACTTGCACCAACAATAACTTTGCCAGTGTCAGAATACATCACCTTGTGATTAAATTTCAAAGTGTTGTAGCATGTATTGCCTTTCATCTATGAGGCATAAGATTCAAGAAGGTACCTATCAGATTTCGGAAAACTCAAGGTTAATTCAACCACCACCAATGATCTTAGATTATGAACTTAACTAAAGATCAAAGTATTGTTTCAAATTTTGCACCTCATACTAAAATTTTGTTTATCAGAATTCCCAAATTTAAAGAATACCTCTCTCGATATACCTAAGTCTTAGAATTAATCATATAATTACATGTTGTAGTTAGGTCTCAATTAGGTCAATTGTTTATCTTAGCAGAACCAATTGTGGTCTAGAAACGTGTTATTTGATAACTTCCACGAATTTTGAAAAGGAAATGAATCCCTGTACACTATTCAATCACATGGTACATCGTGTTGCTTACGTTTATATTTGGCCCATAGGCGGGAATAATCAAAACCAATGACGTAATTTCATTTTGACAATTCTCAAATTATCCTACAAAGTTTAAATGTACCAATGTCCTGGACTCATAATCTCATCATAGGTCAATAACAGATCACGTGACCATACTCACATTTGACAATGATTTACCCAAAGAATGAGATACCACCCAATTCTAAGAACAATTATTAATTTAACAATAAGAAATGTACCCCTCCCAAAATTTAAGATTGGTACACAAATACACCTGTGTCTTATGAAAAAGTAATAAATCCTGATCTCATTCAATAATAAAGCCGTATCAAAAAAGATAAAATAGGTCAATAACCTTTAAAATTTGAATATTTGGCCATAAAAGGGACACCAATATTTACAGTGGATCTTAGAAAACGTTTACCGAATTTTGTTATTTGATAATTCCCAAATTTAAAAGGGAACATAAACATATAAAGATAACAAACCTCTGTACATATCCATATAACGTGCTAAATCCTTATCAAAGGGGGTGAATAACCTCCGAAATTTGATTTTTGGTAGTTCTCTACACATGAAAGGGAACGATGTGGACCATCCAAATTTATAGTGGTACATATTGAAGTCCTGTACTATGATACCAAATGCTTATATTAAACAATTTCTAAAACTGAGTGGATGAGCTAAGACTCCCCTCCCACATGTTTAAAGGGGTGCATCAATGCACCCATGTCTTATGATAGGAAATGAAACCCTATACATGACCATATAAGGCAATAAAACATCATCAAAGGGGATAAATTGGGCCAAAAACCAAACACGTGGTACAACATATTGCTTATGTTTATATTTTGGCAATTTTTTACCCATGAAAGGGAACAAGGTGGACCACCCAAATTTATCATGATACATAAGCCAAGGTACCCTCCCAAAAATTTAAAGGGTTGCATCAATGTACCTATGTTTTATGATAGGAAATGGACCCCTATACATGATCATATAACCATATAAGGTAATAGGACCTCATCAAAGGGGATAAATTGGGCCAAAACAAAATACATGGTACAACGTATTGCTTAAGTTTATATTTTGGCAATTTTGTACCCCTAAAGGGAACGAGGTGGACCACCCAAATTTATAGTGAGGGTCCTATACTATAATACCAAATTTTTAAATTGGACAATTTCCAAAATTAAAGGGGTGGGCGAAGGTATCCCTCCCAAAAATTTATAGGGGTGCACAAATGTACCTATGTCTTACGATAGGGAATGGACACCTGTATAAGCCCATATAACCATATAAGGTAATAGGACCTCATCAAACGGGATAACTTAGGTCAAAACCAAACACGTAGTACAACGTATTGTTTACGTTTATATTTTGGCAATTTTTTACCCGTGAAAGGGAACGAGGTGGACCCCCAATACTAATAGAGGTACACACTAATGGTCCTAGGCTACCATACCAAATTTTTAGATTTGGCAATTTCGTAAATTTAAGGAGGGTTGGTCCTAGGTACCCCTGCCAAAATTTAGGGGGTGGTCCTGAGTATCCCTAGGTCACTGAGCCCGGGCCAAGGTCATTTACCTTTGACCTATGACGTCACAAAGTCGTGGTCAAAGTCGAAAGTTAGATCAGGTGTCCCCCTTACTACTACTACTATGGGGCTACACCTTTGGCGTGGGAGGCCAGGGTTCTATTCCCGGCGGGAGCTCATGTGGTTCGGTTTCCTCGTTAATCAGTAGGTTTCGTCGCCTATAGTCTCGTTGCTGGAAGGGACGTTAAACTCAGAATCATCTCAACTTGTGTGGGGCTACAGCCCCCTTCCAAAAAATAGAAAAAGAAATCACTATAAATATCCTTATTAGGGACATACGAGAAGAAGGTATTTTTTGTTAGTTTAATGTGAAATTTGGCGACATTTTAGCAAAAAAGTATGCGTTTATGAAATTTGCAATGTTATTTTGATAACACACCGCCTTAGGGGGGCACAGGAGGCGAAGCGTATTTTAACGGATCTTTATGAAAATTTCGAAATTTATTTTAGAAATTCCAGGGAGCGTTAGATTAATCACAAATGATACAAAATTAATATTCCGATGTTCCTTGCATGTGCCAGTGACTGATATTGGGCTACAGCCACCCTTCCAAAAATCATATAATTTACGATAAATATCCTTAGCAGGGACGTACGGGAAGAAGGTAAATATGCTTTACAATTAATGTGCAGTTTGTCATTATTGTGGAAGAATGTTTTGATTTTTAGTGTACGAGATTGAGGATATAGCTTCGTTGTTTTGGCATCACTGAAATATAATCAAAGAATTTTTGGTTTTTAAAAACCAAATTAGACCCTTCTTATAGCATAAAATCACACATACAAGTCACCAGCATATTTTCTGCACACTTAAGCAAACCAGCTCGAAATAGAACAAAAAATGACAATGGAAAATGCCGCAGGTACGACGAACGAAAAAATCTTTATGAAAAGTAATATTTTAAAAATTGGAAGTCTAATAGGTGACCTTTAAGTTTCAATATTGTTTTCTTTATTCATAAAAAAGCGTATCTTTTCCCTACTACTAACGCAATAACTGTATGATCCCACTTTCCACGCAGTAGCTTACTCGTATACTGCACATGTAAGCACGTCAGGAAATCGTATACTATGGACACATGGTTGTAGTAAAAACAAATGTCTCGCGAGGAATAAGGGTCAGTTTGAGTAAGGCTATACCATAAACCCAAGAAAACATTCCTTTTTAAAAACAACACATTTTTTGGCTCAGTTGTCATTAACTAAATTGTTTAAGGATCTCATTAATCTAAATGTAAGACAGATAAAATGAACTTACTTTTATTCAGCATGCTCTCGTGAACGATCAAGACATGAATTAATGCGATTTACTAAAGCCACTGTGAACACCTTCTCCAGCATATTCAGAGTGATCATCTCTACGCTCTGAACAATTCTTTGTTTTAAGTCATCTACATTGTTACATGATATTTGATAGAATTTGTTTTAGGAATCTCCACAAGTAAAAAATCGCATGGAGCAAGATCTGGACTACTTGGTGACCATTCGACACTTCACTCTTTGAAATAAGTTATTCCCCAAACTTCAGATTTATAGTCATATTTGAGCGATGTATTGGTGCTCCATCTTGTATGAACAATAATTCATCATTTTGACCTAAATTTAAGCGATCTTGCTCGACAAATATCTTCTCCGTAAGTAGTTTTTTGTATGTTGTCTTTGTTACATTTTCATGAAAGAAGAAAGGTCCTATCACCTCAGTAGCAGTTATGCCACACCAAAGAATGATTCCTCGTTTGTGCATTGATACTTCTGATCTCACATTAGACAGCACTGATGACCAATATCTTGCATGTGATGAGGACACTGAAGCATTTAAAAAGAATTTGGCTTCGTCAGAAAACATCATTTAAAACAAGAGCATAAGGTTTTCATTTAATTTCTCAATGAACCAGTTACTGAAATAAACTCGATTACCATAATCACTTGCACAGAACTCAGAAATCATTCGGTCTTTCTATGGTTTTATCTTCAAGTTTCTTCAAGTTCTTTATAGCGTAGTGTCTTAATATTTAAGTCTAAATTTCGATGAACAAGGGATTTCGACGGTGAACTGGTAACAGATAACTACACCTATCTTTTTGTTTCTTCTGTAAATACGCTTGGAGATCTCTCTGCACTTTTTCTAAATGCAAGATGGACACTGGGAAAACAATTACGCGGAACTGTTTGTACAAACGGTGAATTTGCAAATCGCGCACTATTAGTCCGAGTTCTTACACTATACGAGATTTTGTTGCTTCCGCCGATTTTTCTGGTAAAATGTAATGCTAATAATATTAGCATGCTGATCCCCAGTTAAAGACTGCGTGATGGAAGAACACTACAGTGTGAAAGTACTCTAAAAATGTAGTGGAAACGACAAGCATTCCACAAGCGATTAAGCCAGTCTACTCACCAGATTCACGTGTTATGTAATGTGCATTTCCGAAGAGGTCGATCGGGTGTTGAGTACAAACACAAACTCCTATTGAACCGTCAACGTAGGTCGTAAATCATTGGTGTATTGCGATAAGAAAAGGTCTGTAACTGTTGTCAGTTCAGATAAACAAGAAGTTGAGTCAACAATTATAAGGTGGTTTACGAAACAAAGGACTGTTGACATTGCTTGAAATCAATTTACACTGGAGCGCCAAAGTATGTTTCGGACAATGAAGTTGAATGTTCCAATCCTCCTTAAAAACACGTCTCTTAGCCTGCATTCCGAATGGGCCAAAAGAAGCATAAAAGAAAATATAAGATGATGGTGTGGATATTTATTGTGGTTTTCAAAGTGATTTTGGGACCGCGAAGGGGAAATTGTAGCTCCACAATGACTACTGGCACATGGAAGTAGCTTCTGAGCGTTCATTCTGTGATATTAGTGATTATTTTTACGCTCGCGCCAATAACACAAATAACGAAAAGTGAATTTTTCTTGGAGCTATTGTTGCCCAATAAGAAGCAATGGCCGTAATAAAATTCCAGGCGCATGCACCATCATAGGTAAAGCGAAAGAGTGTTATTGTGTTTTTTAACTATAAAAATGCAAATTTACGGCAAAATTCGTACAAATAATTAGAGAAAACTGTTTTCAACATTTCACATTGACACTTCCATTAGGCAAAAGAAATTCTCAGTCCACGTCCCTAAAAGAAATAAACACATGGGTATTATCTTATTGTCACTTCAGAATTTTCTCTAAACAAACATTTTTTTTTTCTAAAATAATGCCAAATTTCACATTAATTATTAAAAAAATGCTTCTCCGTTTGAACAATCATATTGAATTTATGATGCTTTTCAAAGAGAGCTGTAGTCCCATATTAGTCACTGGTACATAAACGTATTGTGGAGCATTAATTCAGTGCATCTTGCAACTAATTTGACACTCATGAGCACTCCCAAAATAAAATTTGGAATTTCTATCAGTCCTCTCCCTATGACTCCCAAAGGGTTACTCTCCGTGCCCTGTGCCTCCTTTACCAAAATAATAATCCAGATTTTTACTATCATAACGCTAAATTTCACATTAATTGACAAAATATAGTTTCTTCAGTATGTTCCTGCTAAGGATATTTTTCGTGAATTTTTAACGTGATTTTTGGAAGGGGGCTGTAGCTCAATATCAGTCACTGGCACATGTAAGGAGCATTAGAATATTAATTTTGTATTATTTGTGATCAATCTGACACAAACTGGCATTCCCAAAATAAAATTTGGAATTTTTATAAAGATCCATAAACTTATGCTTTACCCCTGTGCCTCGTAAGGCGGTACATTACCAAAATAATATTCCAGACTTGATAAACGCATACCTTTTTGCTCCAACGACGCCAAATTTCACATTAATTGACAAAAAATACTTTCTTCCCGTATGTCCCTAATAAGGATATTTATGGTAATTTTTTCATATCACCCACCACCTTCCCAAATTAATTTTTTAGACGCCTTTACTAGCTTTGTGAATGAGTGTTTTTGTATTTTGTAACAAATACAACTGATTTGCCCCAAAATCTTAACGAATAATTCTTAGAGAAAACTGCTTTTAAAATTTAACATTGGACCTCCCATAAGGAAAATGAACTTTTTGTGTTTACACTCCCAAAAGGGGGGCTACACAGCAATTTTCTCTTATTTCCTTTAGAAATTTGAAAATTCAGATATTTCTCAATAAGAGTGCCAAATTTTACATTAATAGTGTGAAAACTTGATGTAGTAAATTACACGAATTATGGAACAGTCTATCTATCTATCTATCTATCTATCTATATATATATATATATATATAGAGAGAGAGAGAGACTGAGACTTGATTGTGTGTCCTCGTCAGCCATTTTGAGTCTTACGGCGGAGTTTACTTTAGTTTCTTATCAGTATCCAAAATCCGTTATTCCTAACATATTTTTCCTCCCCAAATAGATGTTCCCATTCTTCCCCAACTCTTATTTCCCATTCTATAAGTCGGTTTGAACGATATATAACCTAACTGTATTGTTCGTTCTCCTATCTCTTTTTCGTCCTTTTCGTGTTCAAGTAATAACAATACTAATCGTCACAATACTTCCTCCACGCCAACTTTTTTCCTCCACCAACCATAAATAAACCCTCATATTGCGTTTGGTGACATCTTCCACTATCCACTGTGTGTCGGTATCGGACAACATCTGTACATGAGGATAGAGAAAGAAGTATAACATCTCTAGACATCCTTTACCTCTTATTTCTTTCCTTCCAGTCTGATAAGACTTCAGCGATTTTAAAATTTTGTTCTATGTTTCTTGTTTTTTTTTTGTATACAATTAGTTTATAATTATTTTTCTACAGTTTAAAATGTTCGATTAATGGCGAGAAATGCATGTGCCTCCTCGTATGAATCAAAAGTAAAAAGTTATTAGAGCACAATTCGGTTTGTCGTATTGTAGGATATGAAAGTTGTTTAAAAAAAATACAAAAAAGAACTCACTGGAAAAGCAGTATTCTGAAATACAACGTACTGTTGACAATTACCAATATGCTATTGCCTGTAATGTTATGTCTCACATTGGCATGGTAAAATGTAATATTAAAATCAGGATCAATGAACACTTTAGAAACGCTGGAAGAACAACGCATGGCAATATTTCAGGTCTTTCTAAACATAAGTCACAAATAATTGTTTATCTAACGCGAATCAGAATTCTATATTCTTCCAAAAAAATAAAAATAATAATAATAACAATTAAACGGGTTGAATTTGTTACTGACAGACTTTCTTTTATTACTCTTAAGGGACGGTGGTGTGATATTATTGTTTTAAATGTACATGCCCCAACTGAAGATAAGAATGATGATATAAAAGACAGTTTTTACGAAGAAGTGAAACGGATATTTGACCAACTCCCGCGATACCATATGAAAGTTCTATTAAGGGATTTCAATGCGAAGGTAGGACGTGAGGATATTTTCAAACCGATTATAGGGAATGAAAGTCTGCGTAAGGAAAGTAATGACAACGGTGTTAGACTCGTGAATTTTGCAACATCCAAAAACCTAATCGTGAAGAGTACAAAATTCCCACATCGCGACGTTCATAAATACACTTGGACATCACCAGACGGAAAAAACACTTAATCAAATTGATCACGTTTTAGTAGATAGAAGAAGGCAATCTAGCATAATTGATGTCCGGTCGTTTAGAGGGGCTGAATGTGACACTGATCACTACCTGGTAGCAGCGATAATACAAGAGAGATTATCATTGAATAAAGGTAATATTCAATGTTCGAAAACGGAGAGATTCGATTTAAAGAAATTAGAAGAGAGCCAGGTAAGAGAGGAATACCAGATTGAAGTTTCGAATAGATTCTCGGCTTTAAAAGATTCGGAGTGCACTGGATACCTGGATTGAAATTAGAGCTAGCATTAAAATTTCAGCAAAAGAAAGATTGGGACACGCGGAAATACGTAGGAACAAACCATGGTTCGACCAGGAATGCATTAAACTAGCAGAGGAGAGAAAACAGGCAAAATTACGCTGGCTACAAAATCCGAATGAAATAACTACACAAAATTTCGCAGATATCAGGCGGGAAACTTCCAAAACTTCTAGAACAAAGGAACGCGATTTTTTAAAAGCTAAAATTAAGGAATTTGAAGATGATAGTAAAAGTAAAAACATCCGGGACATGTATAAGGGGATCAGTGAATTTAAGAAAGGCTATCAACCTCGTGCTTATATATTAAAGAAATCTGACGGTACAGTTCTCACTGATACGGATAGTATCTTAAATAGATGGAAAGATTTTGACGATTTGCTTAACACACAACCAAAAACTAGTGTGCGTGGAGGAAAGGAGATACACACCGCAGAACCGTATATTCCAGAACCCAACCTAATAGAAGTAGAAACCGCTATAAAGAAATTAAAGGAACACAAATCCCCGGGTGTAGATGAAATTCCGGCTGAGTTAATTTTGGCTGGAGGCGAAAAATTGTGGAACAAGATACACAAACTCATTCTCCTTATCTGGAACAAGGAAAAATTGCCACAAGAGTGGAAAGAATCAATCATTGTTCCAATTCATAAGAAAGGCGGCGAAACTGACTAATAATTATCGAGACATTTCTCTTCTGTCAACATCCTACAAAATCCTTTCAAATATTGTTAGCAAGATTGACCCCATACGCAGATGAATTTATTGGAGATTATCAGTGCGGATTTAGACGAAATCGATCAATTATCGACCAAATATTTATCATTCGCCAAATACTCAAAACAAAAGTGGGAATACAATACCCCGGTACATCAACTATTTATTGACTTTAGAAAGGCGTACGACTCGGTTAGGAGAGAAACATTATACAACGTTCTTACAGAACTTGGAATACCGAGAAAGCTAATTAGATTAATTAAGATATATTTAAATGAATCCCAAAGTAAAGTCCGGGTAGGAAAATTTTGGTCCACGAGCTTTCACGTCGAAAATAGCCTGAAACAAGGAGATGCGTTGTCGCCATCATTATTTAACTTTGTTCTGGAATACGCTATAAGGAAAATCAAAGATAGCAACCAGGGCCTAGAGTTGAACGGTATTCACCAGGTTATGGCATATGCTGATGAAATAAATTTAATAGGGGATGATAGAACAATAGAAAAAAATGCAGAGATCTTATTAAACGCTTGCAGAGACATGGGTTTAGAAGTAAATGCAGAGAAAACTAAATACATGGAAGTGCGTCGGGACCGTAATACAGCAAATTATAGTTGCGTTAAAATATTAAATAATACTTTTGATAAAGTGGATAGTTTCAAATATTTAGGATCAATATTAACAGACGAAAATCATATTCACGAAGAAATTAAATGTCGACTAAAAGCAGGGAATTCGTGTTACTATTCGGTTCAAAATCTCTTGTTGTCGCGAATTCTGTCGAGGAATTTGAAGCTTAAAATATACAAATCTATAATCATGTCTGTTGTTCTGTATGGTTGCGAAACATGGTCGCTTACTCTGCGGGAAGAACATAGACTAAAACTATGTGAGAACAAGATCCTAGAACGAATATTCGGAACTAAGAGGAACGGGAATGGGGAATATCGGATACTTCATAATGAGGAACTACATAATTTATATGGTTTACTCAACATTGTTAGGATCGTCAAATCTAGGAGGCTTAGGTGGACGGGTCATGTAGCTAGAATGGAAGAAAGTAGAAACGCCTTCAAAGTCTTGAATGGAAGACCAATCGGAAAACGACCATTAGGAAGACCTAGGCGTAGATGGGAGGACAATATTAAGATGGATCTCGCAGAGATTGGAATACAAAGTAGAAACTGGATGCAGTTAGCTAAGGATAGAAGTCAGTGGAGAGCTTTTGTGAACGCGGCATTGAATCTCCGTTTTCCATATGCCATAGAGTTAGTTAGTTAAAATGTTACATGTGCGTTATTTACTCTCAAACGATCTATCTTACTTCATATTGAATGTTGTCGGTTTTCAGCTGAAATATTAAAGAAACTACAGGTTCTCATAGGCAGAGGATGAAGTGAGATAAGATTTTTTTTTTAAACACAAACAATTTGCTGAGCAAAACAATATATTCACATTAAAAACTGTATATATATATATATATATATATATATATATATATATATATATATATATATACGCGCGTATGTAGTTTTTTAATGTGAATATATTGATTTGCTCAGCAAATTGTTTGTGTTTAATTAAATACAAAGCAAAACTTCTACTTATGAAAAAGATTTTTTAACTATATTTTTATGTTCTCAAAGAATTTTATATTGGAATTAGCAATGTGGCCCTTCAGTCCATGTGCCTTACAGGCAAGAGAGTGTAATGACAGTTTTGCTTGCTGGATTATGCACTCCGAGAGAAGTGAGGTCATAGGAAGGTGGAAAGAGTATGTTGAGGACTTATATGATAGTAGGGATAGACCGTCTAGCCTAAACGTTGAAGTAGAAAATTGAGTAGGCTAGGATGATAAGGGGTTTAGGATTCTGCGGGATAAGTGAAAAGGCTATATCGAGATTCGGAATGGAAAAGCAACCGGGATAGATAATATACTAATCGAATTCATTAAAAATATGTGAGATAAGGACAAGAAAGAATTATTCCAACTCTGCAATGAAATATATGAAACAGAAGAGTGACAGAAAGACTTCTTGAAGGCGATCATGATACCAATGGCTAAGAAATCGAACCCAAAGAGATGTAACGATTATAGAACTATCAGTCTCATATCTCATGCAGCTAAAATGCTGCTCCGAATACTGAGCAGAAGGTTGTATGGAAGAACAAACGAAAAAGTTGAGGAGGAGGAACAGTTTGGGTTCAGGAAAGATAAGGCCACAAGAGATGCGATTGGATTGCGAGTGATTGGTGAAAGGTTTATAGAAAAAGGAGATGTGTGTTGTATTTATTGATCTAGAAAAGGCTTTTGACCACATGAATTGGTAATAATTGTTGGGAGTTCTAAAGAAGATTGGGTTGGAACTGACAGAGGAAAGTGCATTTGGAAGGGAGCTCGACAAGGATGCTGTCTCTCGCCAACATTATTTAATATCTATTTAGAAAAGATAGTGAAAAAGAGCCTACATGATGAAGACTGTTTTTCGGAAGTGTTAGAATGATTAGATATATAAGATTCGCAGACGATATGGCGCTCGTTGCAGAATTTAAAAAGAAAATGAGTAGGATGTTAGAAAACTTGAGGAAGAGCTATGAAGAATATAGGATGACAATAAATGTTAGAAAGACAAAGGCCATGGTGAGTGGAACGAAGCGGTCTGTGTCAAATACAAAAGTGGGAGGCTAGAAAATAGAACAAGTGAATAGTTTTCTATATCTGAGTAATATTCTTAGTAATGACATGAAGTGCGAACGTGAAATAAAAAAAAAAGGATAGGAATGGCGAAAGAAGCCTTTAGGAGGAAGAAAAGTATGTTTTGTGGGACCTTGAGTAAAGAGATGAGAAAAAGACATAAAATACTTCGTGTGAAGTGTTGTACTGTACGGGGCGGAAACATGGACTTAACGTAAAAGTGATGAAAAACGACTGGAAGCCTTCGAAATGTGGGTGTGGAGATGAATGGAAAGAATTAGTTGGGTCGAGCGGAAATCGAATGAGAGGGTATTAGAAATGGGGAGAAAAGAACACTTTTAGATACTGTTGAAAAGAGGAAGAGAAATTTGTTGGGAAATTGCCTGAAAAGAAATTGTATCATGAGGGATGTGATAAGAGGGTATGGTGGTAGGAAAGAGAGGACGAAGGAGGCTACAATTAATGGACGATATGAAAACAGAGTGATCATACGCTACGATGAAGAGGTTAACGGAAAACCGTAGAGCATGGAAGCTTCTCAGCCGCGGCGAGTGACCTGCCAATAAGGGTAGAATACATGTGAGGATGAAGTGTCACCAGATTCAGATTCTAGGTGACTCAAATTCTCCGTATTTTTGGATCGTGTTCTGTATAACCTCAATGTTGCATTGAATATGAAGCAAAATTAATCAGTCAATATAAGCAATATGTCTATTATGGTTCCGTACTTTCAGCGCTACTAGTGATCGGTGCCTAGACGAAATAGTCTGAATCTTATTTTGTGTAGCTTGGATGTATCTTTGCGCCAAATACGTTATGTAAAGATACGTATGAAAATAATAATATCGTGAGTTGGAAATGGTCAGGCAGCGACCGCAGTGCAAATCTGTTAGCGCAAACTCTGTATTATATGAGGTCAGTAGAATGGCTGTGTCCAATAACTGAGCACAATGTGATAGTGTAAAATTGGCAACCTCTCGGATTTCCAAAGAGGCAAATTGTTGATGCTACGTTATGTGATGCTAGTGTGACGAAAGTGGCAAGTACGTTGGATGTATCGCGAAGGACAGTTTCCAAGGTGGTGACGGTCGACAAAACTCACAGCAAAACCACGTCGGTGAACAGGAACTGGGATGGGAAGAAAACTCTCAGTGACAGGTCCCGCCAAGCATTAAATCGGATATTCACTCAGAACTATCATGCAACTATCACTGCCAGCGTCTATTATCAGTCCACCGCGAGTTACGGGGTCGGGTTGCAGGGCCGAAACCGGTGATATGGAATCATCGCACTTGAGCATGACACAAATAGTGCCGCGAACATGCAACGTGGACCACTGATTACCGGGGCGTATGATATGGTCGAATAAGTCATCATTAACTTTATTTCAAACCACAAGCCATGTTTGTGTGACGGACGGTCAAGGATGTGTATGACCTGCAATGCCTCAGCCCAACCGTAAGACACGGCGGCGGCTCTGTGATACTGTGGGAACAATATCCAGGTTTTCGATAGGTCCTTCGCCAACGCTTACCAATCGCTTCACTCTGTGATTATGTCACCATTTTAGGTGACCTGTACTTCCTCGCAGGATAAAGTTGAAAACCGTCCCTTACTCATTCAATCCCGAATATGAACATTATTGAACATCTGTGGTCCATTTTGGAGACAAGAATCCGTAGCAGATATTCCCTTCCATTTCTTCTAACGCAACTAAGTAATGCGCTGCACGTGGAGTGATGTAACATTCTACTTGCTACCATTCATGACCTCTATGACTCCATTCCACGTTGCATCAGAGCTGTTCTGAGAACGAGAGATAGTCCAACGCCGTATTAATCTGGTAGTTACACTTTTTTCAGATTTTTATATTGTTGTACCGTCTGTGTGTGTAAGAGCAGTTAAATACAATATTGACGTTATCTTGGATCTAGCTAATTTGTCAAGTTGCAATACTGCAGAAATAATTCAAAGGATGAATGAAAGTGCAGCAACTGCAGAAACCATTCTAATAGCAAATAAAGCATACGGGGAGAGAGTACTAATGCGAGTACAATTTTTCAATTTTTCCGTTCATATGCATGATTTCGTGAGAATCGGGAAAATGTGAAGGACAAGGTCCGGGGGAAAAAATCGTTCTTAGAAGGCATTGTTAAGAGCATTGGTAAAAGGAATTTTCCTCCAGAAAACATAAGAATAACTGATAGCCCACAAAGCATTTGAGAGGTGTATCGAGAAATTTGATAACTCTACCACTTGCATACACCTAATGCACTTTTTTCAAAATATTTATTAATCGTAGTAGTTATTAACAATTTAAACATGGAAAGTTATTACAAAGATAAATCCCACCCCAAACAATCAAAGATACATTTAAAAGGGAGATTTAAGCAGGTAGTTAGAAGATGTGATTTTTCACATTAACTTACAACTTCAATCATCTTTATCCAACAATCTGGGTTTTGTAAGTTATCAACTTTTTCAACCAATACCCCTGATTTGTGGACCTACTCTACAGACTAATTCAACGTGTGAGATCTAAGGAAGAACAATCCAATGTTTTCTGTTGCACAATAATGCATCTAGCGTTGAATCAATCGTCATGCAGTGATTTCTTGCGCAAAAGCTATGTGCGGTTGTCAATCTCCCTTTTTGTTCTACAAACAAGGCTGGCGACTACTCCCATTTTGCAAATATGAAAACACATCTCGTGGGACAGCATTTAACATCCATTTCCAAAATTGAGTGTGTTTCATTAAGTAATATTAGACATGTTGGTTATATATTTATTTATTGTATGGCAATATGCATTAAATGATTTTAATAGGGGTTTAATCAACATTCATAAATCCAATTGCCAGTATGTTAAATTATAAATATATAATTTGTTTTATAACATAAAAGGAGTTAACCGAAGTTGTTCATTCTACAATAGATTTTTTTAATAATAAAAAATAATCATGTACATCAGTAAGAAACAGGGTTGTGTACCCAAACGTAATTTCTAGTAAATCTTTAAAGGTTATTTTTTTGGTAAAAATGTCAAAAAAGCCAGCATCTTCCAGACCTCGGTTACGAAATATGTGTCAAATGGCCAGACGAGAATGCGTTAATAATTAGTCGTTTAACGTGGACATATTATCCGTAATAATTGGTTTTCTCATAGACGTTATTAATGTTAGGTACAACTGTTACACATTTCAGGTTATAAGTAAACTAATATAGTATTTTATATTAAAGGAGAAGATACAATCGTTAACACCTGCGAAATCTGACGATCCAAGTGAGCATGAGAGTCAGGCCGTCTCACCTCCCAGCAGTGACAAAGAATATTTTGAGCCAGATCCCAGTATTCCATTGGAAGAAATGGCACCCTTAAGTGCTGCAAAGGATGAAGAAGAAGCTCCAGCGGCAGGAGTAGGTCTCATTATTGGCAGTGAACTAGTTAATCCAGATCCCGTAAGTTCATAATGTTTCCTCATGCATTACATGGTAAAGGGAATAAAGTGGACAGCGATAATACTAATAACAGGGCTCATAGCGAGTCACTTTTTTTTTTTTTTTTTAACTAAAAGTTACTTTGTTTCAAGTTGGCCACTAAAAGTTACTTTAAAATATATATATATATATACTTTATATATGTCACTATATGTCACTAAAAGTTACATTTTTTGGGAGGTAAAGTGACTTTTTCGTGTGATTTATGTTCTGCATTGTCAGCTTTCTAAGAAAAATATTATAAAAATAAGTGGAAAAGGACAGAAACTTGTTACTCATTACTCTTCTGAAAGCTTCAGTACTTGCCACATGTGAAATAGTCAGCTTTATTCTCACTTCAGCTTTTATTCTTTCTAAAGCACAGTGGATGGTTGGTGGATCCTTAAGCTCTCAAGGTGGGGTTGAGAACCCTTCTGTGTCTATTCTCTCTTGTATCATAATAGTCTTTTAGTTTTCTCTCGTAATAGTTAACGCTCCGCTCAACGTTATGTGCTTGTGTGGTTCATCATGTTCGTCTTGTGTTGTGCTTCTTGTATGTTCTTCTTAAAGAGTAGCTGATGAATTTGAATATTTCATGGCTTTGAGAATTCTGAATGCTAAGTTAAATATAATGTCTGGGATGAAGAAATTCGGAAATAGGCCAGAACTGGTTCCACTTAGAAGCTTCTTACATCTGCTAAGTCTGCTTACCGTAACTACAAAGCATACTTAGAAAACCTAAGAAAGGAGGAAGCTCAAAAAGAAGAAGTAAAGATGAAACAAAACAACAAACAGAGAGGTGATGGAGAAATTGGCAAAGGAAAAAAGGGGCATGATGAGATTTTGGTCACTTTTTCGTGTGCTTTTGGTCACTTCTTAACTATTTACAAGAGACTAGACCACTATGAGCCCTGTAATAATAATAAAGTGACGTTGTTGCCAACTTAATACAAGATCTTGTTTAACGTTCTTGTAGTATACTTTAACCCTTTATGTAGATGAAGTAATTATAGACGATTGACTTGTTTTAGACATTTGTATTGTAAAACTAGACAAGATAATTTATATCCTAGATATTAGAGAAAAAAATTGGAATATGAAAGTTTCGGACTTGTTTACTTTTTATTTTATTTTATTTATTTTTTTAGTGGGCTTATTACATTATTAAGATGTGTTTTATATTGGAGGAAATTTGAATTTAAGAAGATTGTAAGATTATTAAAGCAGATATTAGTAAAGCAAATTGCAAGTTGCGAATAAAAAGAAAACAATCCTTGATTCCTCCGTCCCGGATGACTAGCAGATTCTTAGCACATTTATGACGTAGATCTAATGAGCAGTGTTGAACCTGCAACGCTTATATCTACTTTGCACATGGTTAATTTTGGTTAAGAAGTTCATAGTTTCTCTAATTGGCATTAGTATCAGTATGATGCGTGTATAGTCAGTCCTCCTAAAATAGATGGCTGCTCCAATATGTTACCTGAAATTACAGTATGAATATTTGTAAAATTAACGAAGGCGTGTGAAAAATAGAACGGGAAGGAACCTGTGACAAAATACTAACATTTAATATTTCACTAGAGCATCATAGTAAGTTACGTCTACTTCAATGATGCGCTTTTGAAATAATGCCCGTCGCCATTCCTCTCGCCATCATTTAATATCTAGTAGAGATAGTGAAGAAGAGTCTCCATAATGAAGACGGCATTTCGATAGGAAGTAGAATGATTAGGAGTATACGGTTTGCAAATGATATGGAACTGTGGTGGAATCAGAAAAGAAACTCAGTAAGATGTTAGAAAACTTGAGAAAGAAGTGAAAAATATGGAATGAAAACGATTGTTAGAAAGACAAAAATCATGCTAATTGGAGCGAAGCGGTCGATGTCAAAGATAGAAATAGAAGGGAAGAAAATAGAAAAGGGGCCTATTTCTCAAAGCTACTGGTCTTGTAATATGATTTTTACAAGTTGTAAAATATCATGAAGCAGAAACACTAGAATAATAGTAAAAGTCATTTCTAAATACGAATACTCATACCTCTAATTTATCATGATTCTATGGTATATGCAGTTGTAAAATGTTTGATTTAGAGAAGTTTCACACTATTATTACAAGACAAGTAGTTTTGAAAGATAGGTCAAGGGACACAATATAAACACACCACAGCGTTCGAACGGAGCCACATGGCAGCTTCTCGTGTCGCGAAATTAGAAATTGATCTGCATACATAACATGATATATATATATATATATATATATATATATATATATATATATATATATATTAGGGGGTCCTTATTTATATGGGGAAAAATAAATTTAGGAATTTCTCTGGACTCACCCCCCTAAAATGGTTCCATATGGAACCAAATTAAGCCAGGAGAAAAATTAGATCCATTGAATAATTTTAAATGGTGCCCCAAACGACCTAAAATTTTGAATGCGTTTACAATACATAGTATATGGGGAAAAGCTGGAATAAACTCTCGTAATTTAGAAACGGCTCAAGGGAATGAAAAGATATCTTGGATAATGGAACTAGAGGAAGAGACCAACCTAATCTTCTATATGTTATCATGGCGGCCGTCTTGAAGTCCGCCATCTTAAATTCAGGTCAACATTTTTAAATAGGAAGAGGGTCATGTGACATATCTTTTTGAGGTAGCATTTCACCAGATACACAAATCTGGTGTTAAATTTCAAGTTACCTATATTCATGTAAGAGTTATTACGTATGAAAAACAAAATGCTTCATGTAATGTTATTTTATTGCAGTTATGGAACACAGATATGTAAGAATTTTGGAAGTCTTTTACATAAACTGAAACAAACTGCTTGTTTCTCTTTGAACTACAAATAAGTTTTTTTCCATCAAGATGATTCATAGATCATTATGAGGAAAAAGAAAAATTATAACTTGGAAGAAATTGAAATATCCCTTATTTATGTAGTATCTTTTTGGTAAGTTATGAATCTTATTTGCTACATAGTTCACTTTGTCGCATATAGAAGAAGATTGTCATGGGGCCTTTATTATCTGCAAAGAAACTGTTTGTGCTCCTCATTTTTCGTAAGAACGTTGTTGTAATCTATTAGTTACGCTCCCCTTTCTGCACACCATTTGTTACGTGGCTGAATTAAACTATTGTCTTTCCTTAAAAATAGTCATTGTTATTTGGTCATGAAGTCGGATCACAGTCAAGAAACCCTTTGGGTATTTTAAATCTCTAGAGAAAAATTTGTTTGCTGTAACAAAATCACTGATTTCTCTTTTCACAAGAATTTTTATGGCATCATCTCTTGCGTCAAGCCTCTTTGCTGCTTCACAGTTTCCCCTTATAGTTTTAATTCTTTCAACATTTTTTGCTTTTCGATTATGGTAACTCCATTATCAAAAAAACCCAATGCTACGTGTTCCTCCGTCAAGTACCAGAGCCGGCGTGAAAATTTAGAAAGAGCTACTTCAGATAATTCAGCATCTGTTTGTCTTTAACTGTACAAATCTTTCAAAAATTGTAGATCTTGTAATGGTGAACGGGATGTTTGATCACATTTAAGCCAACTGTGAACATATAGTCTGATCAGAAAGTGCATACTCTCCGAAGACCCGTTTCTATTTGCTTCGTTAAACGAAACTGTTGGCGAAAGAGAAATATTTTAAATAGTAGCTTGCTTTTCCCATCCACCTTATATGGTGAATCGCTCCAGGCAAACGAAAGAAAACTCCTCAAGGAGGTATGCCACCCAAGAATATGATGGTCAGTTCTAAAAATTCCCTGTAGTCTTCTCTGCAGTGTCCTGCTTCTACAAGCTTGATAGCAAAATTCAACACTTCATTTCTTACATCGGAAATATTGTTTGTTACATCATCATCATCAATTCCTGGAATAAAGTTAGTGCAATCTATTCTAGACCACTCGTTCTGAAAAACACTTCAATAGGAGAAGTCTGATCCAGATGCAAACGAAACACAACAGTTATCAAATACACATTTTAAAACTACAGTAATTCACAAATGTGGTGTCTACAAGGAAGGTATAGAAGGTTATTTTGGAGCTACTGCTCTAGCAGAATGCAAGCACCGTTGACAAGATCCATGTTGCAAGGAGTAGTGTCACAATAAACTGCCTGCACGAACTTTACCAAGTTCCATTCTTTAAGCGAATGTACTATAGTAGAATCAATATGTTCTTCTCTTGATGACGACAAAATGGGAACACCAATTAACCTCTCATGACCATCTTCTGTAATAATTATTGATAACCTGCCGGCAGTCTCTCTGCCAGTCAAATTCAGCAGTAGTTTTCCGTTCCAATGCACAACTAACGCACTTGATGCACTCTAAAATTGTTTCTTGTAGTTCTGTGCAACTTCACTACAGGTTTTCTCTCAGCATCGGTGAATGGAAGATCCATTTATTGCTAGTTCCTCTACATTATGGCCTAATGCCTCTGCTGTCGCTGTCAGAATATGTATTGCTGCTTTATGAATGATCTTTTATCGATTAAGAGCAACACCAGTCTTTGAGTAATAAAATTAGTTTTTACCCCTTTTACATCTCTTGGACGGTCCGGGCACACACACATTCGTATGTACATTTTCTCTAACATTTTCAATTGGGTTTTTCTCTTCTTGCTCCATGTCTTTTGGCGTATAAAGTTCAAACAAATTATTTTCAGAAGTGCATTTTCTTTCGCGTTCCTCTTTCGTTTGAAGCCGTGCATATCCCTTTCGTTCTTTTCACGCCAAACTCATGTCTTCACTTTTAGTCGTGTAAGAATTATTAATCTGAAAAGGAGAAATCTTTTCGCAGGTAATAATTCTTACACGACTAAAGCTATCTTTAAAATAGTGCCAGATATGTGCTTCTAGTAGAACGATACCTCAAAACGATATGTCACATGACCCTCTTTCTATTTAAAAATTTTGATCTGAATCCAAGATGGCGGATTTCAAGATGGCCGCAATGACAGTACTATACAAAATTAGGTATGTTTCTTCCTCTATTTCCATTATCCAGGGTATCTTCGCATTACCTTTAGCCGTTTCTAAATTACATGAGTTTATTCCAGATTTTTCCCATATACTATGTACTGTAATCGGATTCAAAATTTTAGGTCGTTTGGCGCACCATTTAATATTATTCAATGAAGGTAATTTTTCTCCTGGCTTAATTTGATCCCATATTTAACCATTTTAGGGGGTGAGACCAGCCCGATCTGAAAATTGATATTTATGGACCACCCTAATATATAGTCATCATTTCTCCACATTAATTCCAATATCTTCCCTTCTTTCCTTTTATCGAGGGATTATTCGGTATCGGTATTTTATCCTGTTTCAAGAAGAATATACGTATTACGAAGAATTATTTTATCCAAACTATCGATCGCTGCGCCTCGGCTCGGCTATTGGAGAAACGAATACATAGTCTAGTTTATATTAATAGCAGTCAGTTGTCTTCTGTTTTGCTTGGTAACCATCATATGTTTAAAATGGCTACTCCGCAGCAGAAATCATTTTGTGTTCTCGAGTTTGCGAAGTGCAATTCCGTGATTACAGTGCAAAGACGTTTCAGGTTAAGGTACCAAATTGATCCTCCAAATGGGTGGAACATTCGCAGATGATATCGATAGTTTGTAGATACAGGATGTGTATGTAAAGGAAAGAGTCCTGGCCGCCCTCGTGTTCCTGAAGAAAATGTTGCACGAATTCAAACTGCTTTCCAACGTAGTCTTTCAAAATCAACTCGTCGTGCCAGTCAGGAGTTACAAGTGCCAACAACAATTTTACTTGTTTTGAGATGGCTGGTTATGAAGCCGTACAAGTTACAGCTGTTACAAGCTCTGCGTCCTCATGGAGGACATATTGAACATCTGTAATTTGAACTTGAGAGGTTCGTAAATATGTGTGTAAAATTTCATATTCGTATGTCTTAAAGTTTAATACAGTAAAACCTGTCAACTTTGCCATCTGCTTATCTTGGCCTGGTTCGTCTTGAACCTGCATTTTCCCATAAGACATTCGTTACTTACTACTCTGTAAGTTGGCCACCTGTCTATCTTGGAAGTTGGCGCATTGCAGCAATGTTTATCCTATGTTGATAATGATAAATTTACCTGTGTATCTTGGCCACGCGAATACGTTTTGTTATTTTTCTTAACTCTTTCGTATTCCCGTATGAGAGCCAAATGTTCTGTATTTGTTACTGAAAACAGAGAAGCATAGATTCCCATGATTTGTTCTTGGAGGTCAATGGGCAGAATACTACCCTGACAGAGGGGTGATGATGGAAGATGAAAATAAGAAAAAAGCACGTACAGGAATTCAGGAAATGGTTGTACGTATTTGTTTACCCTGTCTGTTTTGGTAAAACCATTAGCTATATGTGCTCCTTTCATCAGTGGGGAGCTTTACTAATTCCGAAAAATTCTCAAGGTTAAAGCTAACCATCTCGATTGTCATTTATTGGCACGTGACTGCTTGTCGAAAGGTAGCGGAGGTTTTGAGATATGAATTCCCTTAAAATTTTCTCAAAACGTCTTTCGCTCGAAGGGAAACACTAGTAGCTCATTAAGAAGAGATAGTTGCTATAAAATTAGAATGTTCATATGTGTAAAAAAAAGAATAAAAGATATACGTCTACAATGAACCACAATGAATAGATTTGTTATTAAAAATCTGATTTGCTACTTTTGGAGAGGTATCTACAGAAAATATTTGCCACTGCCGAAAAAATCATATAAACTGCATATAAATTATTGAATTTATAATTTTGCTTTTCTTGTTTTCAATCTGAATAACTCAGTTTGCTACAATACCAATTTCAATAAATTACGTACATATGTTTCGATTTTATAGTTGTTTGTGTGATTGTGTTTTCCATCCGAATAATTCAGTGTACCAGACTAGTTTTCAGGAAGAAAATGTCTCATATATTAAATATACTGTAGTACTTTTTTCTAGTACTGTATATTGTTATAATTATTCAATATACATTATTTAAAAGTAGATGTCGTGTATTGCTTATTAAAATTTTACAATCAAATAATACTAGAAATTTTATTCTAAAAGTACACCAATCACACTTATTTTCTCTAAGTTGGACACCTGTCTAAGTTGGCTACTTTTCAATGGAACGGATGGTGGCCTTTATAGACAGGTTTCACTGTAAATATATGTATGCATTCGAAATATGTATATTCTTTTTGACACAAGGTGTATATATATCTATATCTATATATATAGATATACGTCTACAATTTGGAAATTTAAAGTTTTTCTATGTATTAGTGGTTCACAGAAAAAAAATTGTGCCATGTAATATTTGCTATCGCGTGAATGCGTATTGGGTTATTTGTCTTCCCGTGGAGTTAAGAAAGCTATAGGAATTGCGTTTTAATTGCAATTCAAAGTATTAAGAAAGCTATAGGAATTGCGTTTTAATTGCAATTCAAAGTAATTAATATTGCAATTGCGTATTTCTTTGAATATCGTAGCATATGATAGTTGTATTCACTGTCTTCCATTTTCTAAGAGTAATAATGTACATTTAATGTAATGCGTGGAATTAAAAATATAAGTTGTTCATTAATCCCCAGTTCCAATATAACTTCTACAAAGCACCCCTCATTATTCATTACTATGATTAATATTATCCTTCCTATTTATTTCTTTTGCAAATTTGTTACTGAATAATCTGATCACACAATTTTTCAAACAGAAATTTAAGATGCTCATGAGCAAGGAATCAGATTTCTTGTTACACTTTCGTTGTTTAAGAGTAAAAAGGGGTAGTACCTACTTGCGTTTCTCTTGTCAATTTTCTTAATAAAATATGAAATATGGTATTTTAACTGAAAAAGATAGTATCGTATTAGTTATACAATCTTTTGTTAAACAAAGTAGTATCGTATTAGTTATACAATCTTTTGTCAAACAAAGTATTAGAAACAACCAAGAAAACTAACATTGATATAGAAATATTCAGATCATGTCTTGCCCTCTTCCCCCAGTTTTAATGTCCAATCGCCGCCACGGTATATACGTATAATTTCATATAGACTCTGGAACTATTATTTAAATAATTAATACTTTTCTGACCAAAGTATACAACTTCATAACATTAAATTATTATTGTTGTATAATTTTAATTGTTTCATTTTATAATTTTTAATTTTTAATAATATAACAATATGCTCTTTTACGTCATATCTTTCTTGGTACGTTGCCGCCTGGGAGGGAACTGGAGGAAATATTTCTTCTCTAATAGAGTAAAGCAGGGCAAAAGGCCGCACTTAATGTTCAGCATGCTATTGCTGCTATACCAAAAACAATATTGAGATGATCCATAATTATTATGTTTTTCTCGAAAGCCATGTGAAATGAATCTTTTTATAAAGCATATATAAATATGATAAATTAATATATTGTTATGTTTTATGTGAAACTATTTATTCAGTTGCTGGTAATAGTTGATTAAATATTTTAAACAAAAAATGAAAAAAAAAAAGAAATATCTTAAATCAACAATAAGATACAAATTAAATATTTCAATTTTATTCTTATACTGAAATTGAAATAAATATAAAAATATACATAACAATATGTATTGTGATAATTTAATAACATATTTCTGCCATTTAACGTCTGATGAACATAGCTTTAAGTTACTGAAACTGTTACGACTTATTTTAATTTTCATAAATAAGTATTTATACTCTGGTCAGAAAATTATAAATTTTATCTCTCTCTCTGTCTCCTCCCCCCCTCTCTCTCTATAAATAGATAAATAGATAGATAGATATTTCTCCGTTATATATATATATGTTTTAGATTATATACCTAGGTATATTACTTATTTTCCGTTCAGCTATTTTAGTAATTTCTATGTGGTTGAATTTAATTTTTTACATTTCCCACAAAATATTACCATCAATTTTATTTATCGGTGACCCAAAATTGTCAATCCTATAATGGGAAGTATACATTCCCATATAGAGGACTCTCTTAGATTTTTAGTTGTATTTCAAGAATATAGAATATGTTTGAATCCTGCGCTTAAAATGAATCTTTCTCAAGTAGTCAATTTTATCGGTGACAGAACCAGATCATAAATAAATACTCTGTGTATGGTTCAGTGGTACGCAAAGGGGATTTTATGGGCTTTAACCCCCCATTCAACAAGATATTGTAGGATAATAAATATTTACCACAATAATTACTATATTAAGATTGTGCTCAAACTATATGATATTGGGTGCTTTAAACCCCCTTTATTAAATTCTGTATACGCCGCTGGCTCCATGGACAATAGGTTGAAGTTAGTTAAGAAACCGAGCCGTATTTTTAGTAGTTCTTACCAGATTTGTCTTGAGAATTGGGTTTCGTACGTTTGCCTTGCCGCATATGGAAGAAGTGATTCACTGTTAAAGCACAAAATCTCAAACAGAAAAACTAATATGACTAAATCATTGGACAAAATTAAGGTGACGCGCATGTTGATTAATCAGTAGTCAGTTTATTAACATCAATCCGACGAGGAATCCCTTATAGTGTCTAATCTTAATTTATCTAAAGTTACTATATAAGTATATTCTTTTAAATATTATATGCACTTACTTTACAGAATGCTTTGGATGAAATGGAAAAGAAAAAGGAGCGTATAATGCTGCTTTCACTACAAAGGAGACAACAGCAAGAAGAGATGAAGCAACAAAAAGAGCAGGAAGCACAAAGGAGAAAAGAGCTCGAGAAATTAAAGGAAGAGGAGAAGCAGCGGAAAAAGGAAGAAGAGAAATTAAGAAGACAACAAATTTTAGAACAATACAAATTGAAAAAGGCGATGGAAGAGGCTGAAAGGGAGGCAAGTTATTATTTTTTCTTCTTTTACTTTTTCGTCGGATGGTGAGAGAAATGTGTAATTAAAATTGTACTAGGTTGTCAATATTTTTTAAATATTAATAAAGAAATTTCTTTGGTTTGTTAGTGTCTTTCTTACATTTCGAATAGCATAGTAATAATTGCTATCGTATTCTAATCTTATATATAATCAGGAAAAATTCAGACCCACCGTAATTGCATGCTTAATTAGAGTTAAACGGCCTGTACAACAACGAATCACGTGAAACAGAACCAATTTGTTAAGTGGGATCCGAACCCAACAAGAAGGAATTCTTTTTTCAAAGATAAATTTCCGTCGGGGTTTTCTGTTCGAATAGCGATGATTTCGGTTCAGCATTCTGAGATAGTTGCGGGGCTACTTGAATTAAGAGGCATTTAACTTCAGTATTGAAAGTAGACGTATAGAAGTATACTATTTATTTAAAGTATATACACACTTCAAATTCAAGAGAGTGATAATTGCTTGATAAAATGACGCCTCTGCTATTGTACTATTCTTAAAAGCACGGAAGAAATTAATAATCTATGTAATTATAAAACATGAATGTTAAACGTTTGATTTTAGCAATACTTTTGTCCTACTTGATTGGAAGCCATGTATGGTAGAAACAAAAGAGGAAACATTGTATTTTGTCATTGCATGTTATGACGTGGCATCACGAGAAACTGTTCCACCTATTTTTATCCATATTAACGAAGATTGTTCGAATTTAGTTGCTTGGTTTCATGTGTAGGTGTCACTAAGTAGTGTGAATACGAAACCCCAATAGTTATTTTCAGTTGGTAACTTCCTGTTGTAGCTTTTTAAAAGTACTAAAGAGGTTTGAGGAAAGCCTTCGGGTTTCATCCTAAACAGAGATTAGGTGAAGGGAAAATTCCAACTTACACCTCCTCGCAGGAGAAAGCGGGCAACGTCTTTGGTGGCTAAAGTAAGTGGGGACCGACCGACTTCCGGGATAAGAAGTCAACCTCTATATCAAGTGGCAATGGCCTTCTCGGAGGGCGGATGGGCGGGTAGAGGCCAGTGCACCATCTTGTCCTTAGAAGGGGAAACTGTCCTAAAAGGCGGATGGACCACAAGATGGTCAACGGTATGGAGATGTGGAAAGGAAATGGAATACTACCACCCCATCTTTTTCCCAGAAGGGACGAAGGAGGAGAATAAATAAATGTGATGTTTCTTCCTGAAGTAAAACATTCCGGAGGTAAAATAGTCCTCCGTTCGGATCTCCAGGTGGGAACTAATCCGAGAAGAATCATCAAAGTAAAAAAACAATAACTTATATTTCAGCGTGAGTACCTGGAACGTACGAACTCTACGACGTGCAGGCAAACTTTAAAATTTAAAAATGGAAATGGACAAATGTAAAATGGACATAGCGGGCTTGAGTGAAGTGAGATGGCCAGGAAGAAAGGAAATAGTGTCGGGAAATAACAAAATATTCTATTCGGGTGTTGGTAAGGCCGAGAATGGTGTCGCGATAGCAATGAAGAACGAAGTAGCAAGAAGTGTAACCAAGTGGAATGCTGCAGTGACTGCTTGATGTTTGTGAAACTAGGTGCAAAACACAATCTGTGAATATTGTGATGATATAAATGTATATGCCAACAACAGACAATGACAATGAAGTAGAAGTAATATATGATGAGATCAGTGATATTGCATCAGGAAGGAAGAGATAAAGTCAATACCATACTAATGGCAGCCTTCAGCAGCGTAGTAGGAGAAGCTGCAAATAAGATAGTGGGACCATTTGGACTAGGTAAAAGAAATGAACAGGGCCAAATGCTTATCGATTTCTGCGGACGACATGGTGGTGGTGGTGGTGGTGATGAACACGTGGAAAAGTTCAGGAGATAAGAAACGCTACCAAATGGATTACATTCTTGTGAGCAACGTTTCAGGAATAATATACGAGACGTGAAGGCACAACCGGGAGCGGACATTGATTCAGATCACAATCTCCTAGTGAAAAGTCGATCAAGGAAAAATAGGAGGAGAAATCGAAAATGGAACTTAGAGCGACTAAGAAATATCGACAGTGATGTGAAAGAAAAGATCAATGAAAATTTTTGTGCAATGGAGGATATGGTCGGCAATGTAGAAAATAGTTGGGGAAAAGTTAAACAGATACTACTAGACACACTCCACAATAACATTGGCAGGATGGAAAGAGTACCGAGAAAACCATGGATAACTGAAGCGATGCTTAAGAAGATGGAGGAACGCAGAGGGACAAAAAACACGAACATCAAGGAATACAGAAGACTGAGTAATGAATTGAGAAGAGAAAGGGACAAAATCAAAGAAAAGTACATGGAACAGATATGTGAAGAAATAATGGAACTTCGCGCGGCAGATATGATCTGAAGTATCAGAGAGCACAAGAATTAGGAGGGAAAGCTAACAAAAGTATACGAACGTTCGGAATCGAAGATCAACAAGGTCATGTGGTCACTGACCATGAAGAAATCTTTAGGATTTGGGAGGAATACATAAAAGATAAGTAGTACAAGCAATCAAAGTCATGCGAAGGAGAAAGGCCACTGGAGACGACGACATACCAGTAGATTTACTCAAGGGATTAGGAGACAACGCAATGAAAGTACTGACGTCACTTATTAATAAGATTTACCTGGGAGGAGAATGGCCAAACGATTTTCTTGATGTTACAATGATTGCATTGCCCCTCCCCCCCCCCAAAAAAAAAGAAAAGAAATGCAGTGCGCACAGAACCATTAGCCTTATTTCCCACACTGAAAAGATTATTTGCACGCATACTAAACAGGCTACTGGAAAGTAAGATAGAGGAAATGTTAGAAGAAGATAAATTTGAATTCCGGCAAAGAAAAGGCACCAGAGATGCTATTGGGTTGATGAGAATTATACCAGAACGAGTTCTGGATGTAAAGGAAGAGTTGTGCTTGTTCTTTATCAATTGGCAAAAAGCTTTCCACCGGGTCAATTGGACGAAACTTTTGAAATTACTTAAAGAAATCCGAGTCAACTGGAGAGACCGACGACTCTTTCGAAACTTGTATTTAGGACAACGAGTGAAGTTGCGCTTGAATGAAGAAAATTGGAAGAGGAGTCAGACGAGGATGTAGTTTGTCGCCCCATTATTCAACACTTACAATGAATGTTTAATGAAGGAAGCATTAATGAGAAGTAAGGATTTCAAGATTGAAGGCAGATCATTAACAACATCAGGTATGGAGATGATATGGTTATTATGGCTAGAACCGAAGAAGGACTACAGGATATGATTGACAAAAATAGTTGACACTGGTACACTATATGGAATGGAAATCAACATCGAAAAGTTGAAAGTCCTGAGAATATCCCGAGAAAACACGCCCTTACAGGTTCGAGTAGAATAAACAGAACTTTAAGAGGTCAATAATTTCAAGTATCTGGGCAGTATCTGACAAGAGACACCTAGTGCACCAAAGAGATCAAGTCAAGAAATGACATAGCCAAAAAAACATTCAACAAGAAAAGATCACTCTTAACTAGCAGGCTCAATATTAGACAGGAAAAAGCTGGTCAAGTGCTGTATCTGAAACATTGGACTGTATGATCCAGGGACTTGGACATTACGGAAGTTAGAAAAAAAAATATTTAGAGATCTTTTAAATGCATGTTGGAGAAAGATGGAGAAGATAAAATGAACAGAGACAGCAACAAACGAATTTGTTGTAAAACTGATAGGAGAGAAGAAGACACTTCTAGTCAGCATCTTCATAGAAAAGCCAATTGTATTGGACACATTTTGCGAAGAAATTGTCTTCTTCATACCACCTTAGAAGGAAAGGTGGAAGGAAAGCGAGGAATAGGATGAACACAACTAATCGATGATTTGAGAAACAGAAGAAAATATTGGGAGTTAAAAGAAGAAATTGAAGATCGTAAAACGTGAAAGAAACATTTCCAGGCCTAAATCTAAAATTGAAGAAGAATTAAAAGTCATTAGTCCCAGGACTTGCCAAATGGCAGAATACTTAATGATTATAACTTCTTGTTAAATGATAATAATGGATGAAGAGAAGTTGTTAAAGAATGTCGCACAGAGATTATTGCATTAAGCTACTAAAATATAAAATTGGGCAACATATAGGACAAGAACTAGGACTGCCATATAAAGAACACTATTATCATATTAATAAGATTTTTTAAATACTTGTATATCAAAGCACAAAATATATACTATACGTATGATTCATAGACACGAATTTTTAGTCTAAAGAAAAAAGCTTTCTGGTTCGGGGACATGGTGACTGAGTAGTGAAGTCCTCATCTCTAGTGCGTGGAGTTCCTGGTTCAAGACCAGGTCGCTGCAATGAGCTCTGTTGTGAAGAAAACATCGTGTGCGTGGGTTTTGTCAAGACTTTTCCCGTTTTCTCCACTTTCTTTATTCCACCATTTCATCTAATATGAACATTACCGTCTCCCCTAGCGTAGAAGCACAATCGTGGAACGTGAAACTAAAAAATAAAAATAAATAAATAAAAGATAAAATAAAAAGCTTTCAGGCTCATTAAATAGTTTCAAATAGTGACAGTTTAGTATGTTTTAAATTCACATACTATATTGACATATTACAGTACATAAGTAACTTTGACATATTGTCACCTCATAATTCAACTATCTTTCAGAATATTTTTCTTTGAGGGTGTGCGAGAATTGCATTGGGACACTTCGTGATTTTGATATTACGCAATGTAATTTATGTAATCTGGGAAAGCAATTCATCCTGAGTGTGCTTGGAAAAGCCACTGTTTGTAATAATTAAAAAAGAAAAAATAACTTTCTTCTATATGTAATATCCCTAGAAATGTACTTGAAAGCGCACGAAGACAGCCTAACCATCACTTCTGAGGGTTTTTATTATTATTATTTTCATCAATATGTACAAAGTTTGAAAAGAAACAATAAAATACAACAAAATAAGCAAACAACAGTTGTATTTATGATATTTAAATATAATTGCTTCTGTGTTGTTAATCCGTCTTGGCATGATTGTCACTAAAGGAAGCAAAGAAGAAAAGTTGATAGTTGATGGTTGTTTTACAGTTTTTTTTACTCGAAATTAACAAATATATCATTTTCCTACTTCCATCTTAGAGCTAGCTACGTATATATAAATTTTAGAAGAATTGTTTATCTTCATGATTACAAGTGTTTTCGCTGGAATTCATGAAGTGAAAATGAAAAGTTTCAGCTTTACGTCCCATGGTTTTCCATGTAGGCTAAAGGAGATGGTGATGATGAGAATGAATGGAATCGTGAAATGAACAAAATGAGAGGAAATAGAAGACACTCACGTAGAGTAAACTGAAACGAAATAGCTTTTCTTTTTGGATTACATTTACCAAATTTGTTCCTACCTCCGTTCATAAGAACTTTAATCAGTCGTATGCGGTTGTTAACTTTCTTAATTCGCAATTGAAGGGTATTTCGTTCAAATCCCATGGCCAATTACATTGATTGAGATATTTCCAGAGTTTTCTTAAGTTACACTAAGACAGTGTAGGAATTATATTTTTAAGTATAGGCCCTAGAAGACCTTCCTTAACTTACTTTCAAATTATTGTTGTAGGTAAGTGCTAATAATTCCACTGTAAATTAGTATCGTAGGCTATATTTGAAAGTTAATTAATAGGCCTAACAATGATAAGAAGATGCTATAGTGTGCGTGTAGCACGTTGTTTCAAGTTCGATTCCCTGTGGAAAAAGGCAAACCATTTTCAGTGTTTAAACAATATTTAGCTGGCTAGTACTTAATACAGAAAACCAGGTGGTGTTGGCAGTACATAGCCTATTACTGTGTTAATATGAAAAATTATATCAATTAGAGAAAAAACGTGTTATACATCGTAAGGACAGTTGGGGATCTTCTTGAATGAAAGAAATCGAGAAAACTGAATCAGCGTAGAAGAATTGGCGATGCGCTAACCACCTCAACTTAAAATCTTATACTGATCAGCTTAAGCCCTTCGGGGCAGCAAGTTTTGTGTCTCTTTTTAGTTTAAGCAACACCGTGAAGAAATTAGCTATTTAAATTAACAGGAAGCAATATCTGATCTAGAATGACAGAAATAATATTGTTGGGAACCTATACACTATGTCGAATTAGTTCACCAGTAGTTCTTCGTTGGCTCCAAGTTGCGAAATTTTATTTTAATATTATTATTGTTACTATTATATCTCGGTTTAAAATGGTTTTAACTTAATAATTTTTGCTAGTCATGTAAAAATTGAAAATACTTACGTTAAAATAAATTAGGCACTATACTCATATTTTCAGTCGCAATGACGACCAACTCCCGGAATTATTCGATACATATAGGCCCGGGGTAGTGCATGTATGCGTTCACGCACCTCTTCGACATCACATTTATTAGCGTGGTTACGCCACTGTGGTGTACTTCTGTGTTGAAAAAGGGCACTAAATATAAACCAATAACATAGGTTAAGGAACTTTCTGAACAACTTAGTTTCTTAATCTATGCCACAGAATCACAGTTCCTTTTTCTCCCTTTGCGTCATCCATATTAAATTTGCACAAATTAATAATATAATCGTACTATGAATACTACTAAGTAGAATTGTATATATCAAATTTCGTGCTTTTGTACCAAGCGATTCATGCTTGCGATGATAATAAAATTACCGGCTCCGTACTTTGGGCTACGATTTTTAGATGCTTAATGATGCTGCTGCTGATAATAATAATAATAATAATAATAATAATAATAATAATAATAATAATAATAATAATAATAATAATAATAATAATAATACCTATTTGGTCTAGGAATTAATTCGTGCGGGTGGACAAGAGATGGCGCAACGAACGGAGCGTCCCACAGTTCCGTGTATCCACACATGTGTTGCAAAGCCCTGTCATCGCGTATCGTTCGTAGTATAGGGCAGTGGATTAAAGCGTCAACAACACCAGTTTGTAGTTAAGTGAACATGGCGCAATTTGTGCCTGATAAAGTGTTTTTGCGGGGTGTCCTGCTGCATTACTTTAACATGCTGAAAAGTGCGACTGAAAGTCATCGTATTTTGGTGGAAGTGTATGGTGACCATGCTCTAGCTGAGCGAACGTGTCAGAAGTGGTTTGCACGGTTTAGAAGTGGTGATTTCGGCTTGGCAGACCAAGAGCGAGCTGGACAGCCAAAAAAATTTCAAGACGAAGAATTGACAGCATTGCTCGAGCAGGATTCGTGTCAAACGCAGGAACAACTTGCAGCAGCATTAGGCGTTGATCAAACAACAGTCTCCAAACGCTTGAAAGCCATGGGAATGATTCAAAAGATGTCACATTGGGTTCCACATGAATTGAAAGACAGAGACGTTGAAAGACGAAAAACCATTTGCGAATTGCTGCTTCAACGACAGAGCAGAAAGGGGTTTCTGCATCGAATTATTACGGGTGATGAGAAGTGGATCCATTACGAGAACCCTAAACGAAAAAAGGCCTGGGTGAAACCAGGTGAACCAGGTCCATCACAACCAAAACGAGATATTCACTGTGCAAAGGTTATGCTGTGCATATGGTGGGATATGAAAGGTGTGGTGTACTATGAGCTGCTGCAACCGGGTGAAACTATGAATGGAGAACGTTATCGACGACAATTAATGCGTTTGAAGCAAGCTCTGGCCAGAACACGACCAGAATGGGAGAACAGACATGATAAACTTATTGTTCAACATGATAACGCTCGCCCACATGTCGCAAAACCGGTCAAAACCTATTTAGAAAATGTCGGATGGGAAGTTTTACCCCACCCGCCGTATTCACCAGACGTTGCTCCTTCGGACTACTACTTGTTCGATTGCATGAACAACGATTTGATTGGACAGCGATTTACTTCTTCAGAAGATATCGAAACATGGGTCTCTGACTGGATCGCTTCCAAGGATGAGGACTTCTTTCGCCACGGAATCCGTACATTGCCTGACAGATGGGCGAAAGTGGTGGCTAGCGATGGACAATATTTTTCTTAAGGTATTTATGTATTTTGTGTTTGTGTGCGTACCAATGTGTTCAATGTGTGCGTACCAACCGCACGAATTAATTCCTAGACCAAATATTATTCTAGAAATATTCCTTGCCCACAAACTAGCTTGTATGCGCTTATGAAGTTTACATTTTAATATCTGAAAATTCTATTTTTATTTAATAGATTGTATTTCACCTTATCGTAATGTTAATCATAACGAACATGTCACCTTGCTTATAGTGTAAATTTTTGTTTCCGATTATTATGCTGTCTTGAAATCAGTACCGTCATTTCAGATTTAGCTCGGAGGGAAGGGGGCATGATTGTCCACCGACACAAGAGTTTCACGTTTTTGTTAGTATATTAATGCAGATTATTAAGAAAGAAAAAGAGTGTTTCTGAAACTCAAGGGAGGAATTGCCTCCCTACCCTCCCAAAATGATGCCCCTACTTGAAATGACGTTCAAGAAAGAGATTAACGATGGGGGGCGTTCACTTTCATGAGAGGGGAAAACCTGTAACAATTTAAGAAAAGATTGCGTGGCAACCCTGATGCAACCCATGAGAAGTTTATAGAAGTCTGGTGAAGTTTGATATTTTCTAACCAAGATTTTGTCGGTGTGTGTATGCAATGCCCCACTTTTTTTTCACCTGGCAGAGAGTGAGATACAGTATATATTAGAATATTATTCGTTAAAAAAAATCCTAATTAATGAGAGTTTTATATGATACAATTGTTTGCAGGGAAAACAGTTAGACATATCAGATCATGTAAGTGCCAAACCTGTGCCTAAAATGCGTACGAAAACTTCCACATCATCAAGACCTCGTCCGAAAACTATTCATGTTGACAGTGGTAGTGATGTTCAAGAAGGCATGCTTACACCAAGTAGGGGAAAGAAGGGATCAAGTTCAAATCTCACAACAGGTAAGAGTGTCCTGTAACTTCATGGTTATTAATTAATTAGTTTTATATTAAATAAAGTTAGTTATTAATATTTTAAGTAAGATCTGAAGTATTTTATCCTCAGATTGCAGTAAGTCTTTGTTAATATGTTGTAACAATACCTAGAAAATTATTTAAAATCTATAGTGTATATATATATATATATATATAATATGTAGGGTATCTCAAAACAACACCGACAACGTTTGGGAGGTGATTCCTGACACCAAGATAAGACGAAAAGTATAGACCAACCTGGGTTCACAAATGCTCCTTTCGGAGTTATAGGCTGCCGAAAACATGATAAAATTAACTTTAAACGTGCATAGCTTCAAAACTACGGGCCCTACCGTAATCGGCTCAAGACTTCACTTAGGAACTAATATGTGCCCTATCCAAAAATGCGCGTTTTAGAATCCTAAGGTACTCACGCAACAATTTTTATAGAGGGAGTTGGCTACTGGCATATAATTTGAAGTACTCACCAACTATTTCTGTAAAAATCGTTGCGGAAGTACCGCAGGATTGTGAAACATGGATATTTATATACGACACACACAAGTTCCGAAGTGAAGTCGTGACCGGAGTACGGTAGGTCCCACAGTTTTGGAACTATGGATTTTTAAAGTTTATTCTTTCATGTTTTCGGCAGCCTATAACTCCGAAAGGAAGCCTTTACGCACCCAGATTGGCCTATGCTTTTTGTGTTACCTTGGCGTCAGGAATCACCTCCCAAACGTTGTCGGTGTTATTTTGATACACCCTGTATATTAATATGAAAAATGATATCTATTAGAGAAAGCGCGTTACGGCTTTTTCATGTAAAGCATTTATTAGCATCTTTTGTGTGGAAAATTTAAGATAATTTGATCTGCCGAAACAATTTCTAATTTTTTTTCTTTTTTTTTCTTATATGAGGTTATAATTAAAATTTATCAGCAAATAAATATTGAAATAATAAGTTTGTGATTGTAGTTGTGTTTGTGATAATAAAATTGATAAATTTATGCTACGATTCTCGTGTGTCATTTTATTATTATCGTAGTAGCTTGAATGTCTTTGAAGAATACAAAATTTGTTTTAAAATGCAGAAATGTGATGAACATATGTTTTTGAATGAGAAGTGACTGCAGATCTTCAACGAAAATTGTTTGCAGATAAAAATAAAAGAAAAAGAGAAACAAACTCCAAAGTAGTAAATTTTTTTTCGGTTTTTATTTTTGAAAGTCAATTAATTATTGTCAATAAGCAAGTGATTTTTATTATATGTATTATCGTTTAAACGTAACACAATAAACTGTATTCAATTCAACAGTTCTCTTTCAAAGTATATTCGACAACCTCTTTCAAAGTTCTATTATTTTTTAAGCTTGTTTTAATTTTTATTTTTTTATTTTTGTTACTTTTGATTTTCGTTATGAGTCTTAGGCAAACCCCGTTAAACACACTTAATAGAAAGAACGACAAGAAAAAAAAAACTTTGTGTTCACAATATTTTTTTTTCCTCCCAGACACTGTATTCAGTCCTCGTTTGAGACAGGATTATTATCGTGGATCACAGGATAGTTTGGCAGATGGATATAATGATCGTCGTTTGAGTGGCGTGTTTCGAGGTGAGATGCTGAGAAATTATTTATATTCGTCTTGTTTCATTCACAGCTCAATGTCTTTACACTACTCTTAGATGCCCTTTGAACAATTGATGCTGAGTATATCAGCAACACTTAAAATAATAATAATAATAACGTAACAAAAGTAATGATCAAAAAGATGATTATAAGTTTATTTCTGATTTGAAGTCAAAAATATTTACTTCTCAATGTTAATGTAGCTTTGCTGATATATATCTTCAGTTTTATAGTAATACATAACCACACTTCCAAATTCTCATGTTAAAATGTTTTTTCATTAGCTGTAAATTTTCATTATATTTTAAATTTATTTCAGTATTCATTTTGCAGTCCTTTGCATTTAATTTATTATTTCCAAAATTATTTCCCTTTATTTATTATTATTATTATTATCTACTTTTTGGTTCTAGACACAGGAGCACGTAGGTTAGATCAATATATGTTGTTACTTTTGTATGTATGTAATGTTGATTCACATCTGCATGATGTAGCCACTGGATAATGATATAAACTAAACTCTATTGTGATTCACATACAATATTGTATGTAGCTTTTTAAATCCGAAAATATTCACTGAGTTCGTATTTAACATTAGAACAAAAATTGTCAGGGAATTATATTGGTTTCTCACCTTCTTCTTTAATTTTCTTCAGATTTGTATCTGATTGCGGTGGAGTATTATAAAATAGGTAGATAAATAAATTCACTATTTATTACAATAAACATAGATTATGTGTAGGAGGAAATGTTAACACTAGTAACAAGATATGTAATTACTTTAATTTTGGTCTTTCTGCTTTAAAAGTAGGAAAAGAAAAGTGGTTTTTAATTTTCGGCACATTAGTATGTTATTTTGTCATAATTTTATCAACCCTTTGATACAGGTGCAAATTCAAAATAGAAAGTAAATGATACAAATGATTCCCAACCGCATATGAGCGTTGTAGATTTATCAAAACAGTAAGACTTTGGACATATTGACAAACTTAATTAGCATTGCAATGTGAAATACATCACATAGTCTCGTGTTGTAGACTGAAATATCAAAAAGCACTTGCTGACACTGAACTTCACTCATATTCTAGAAAAGGCTCATAACAGGTACGAATTACTTGATAGTAGTGAAATTAAATAGCCTGTAGTAAGTTTGGTGTTTTAAATTCTTAACAATTTTTTAAAAAAAAAATCTAAAATAATAGGTGATAGTGTAAAACGAAAAGTATTTATCAAAATTATATTAAAAATAAAAAATAAATTTGCAAGGTTGGAAATACGTATATGTGAACTGAACTGAACGCAGTGAGATGGGTAATATAGATAATTAAGACCAGGGAGGGGCTTCGCGAGCAAGATAAGTATCTTCGCTTGCTTTTTAGAAGACGTGAAAAAGTCTAGAGAAAGAATTTTGAGAACACTTACTTGGAACATTTACTGTTGTTCTAAGACAGAATGATGGAGAATTTGAGCGCTGCAGGAGTATCGATGATCGTTGATGGGAATCGGAAAAAGAGGTATAGTGCCACCAACATAGAAGAGGCTGAATAATGCATTTAAGGAGTAAGTGAAGTTAGCAGCAACCCAATGATGAAAAGTACATATTTTTGTGGTACGAAGTTGGAAGATCAACCTGATATCGAATATAAGACAAGTTTTAAATTTGCTTGCTTTTTTTTTTTTTGGGGGGGGGGGGATGTGGATGTATGGATGTGTGGAGTGTGACTAAGTTTCCTAATGAGGATGTGAAAGTTCGAGGGGGGGGGGTCTTCAGTATGATTTTGGTGCAGGTCAAGAAAGCCTTTTCGGTTTTCGATGAGGTAGTGAGTATGAGGTATGTAAGATTCATCAGTTATTATTATTATTATTATTATTATTATTATTATTATTATTATTATTATTATTAATGGAAACTGAGGTGGTATTGAGTAAGGGAATTTCGGAATTTTACAGCACTTGTTTTTAATTTTTATTTATTTATTTATTTATTTATTTTTAATTACGATTGAGCTTTGGGGTGGTTAAGTGGGTATTCCCGCTTGTGCGAGTGCTGGCGAGAGGATCTTAAGGTAGTTGTTCACGGACCAAATGATGGAACAGCTATGAAATTTCCGTATAGTGAAAACATAGGATACAAAACGTTTGACTTGGAAGCTCTTGAAGTTGGACGTATGGCATACTTCTATTAGGTTTGTTGTGCACGAGGGACATCGTCAAACGGACTCTCGAGACTCCATTTTTAGGTCGTCGAGGAAGATGACCGGGTGTGTGTGCTAAACTTGTTGTTTAGGAACTTTAGGAATGGTGCGAATTTTAATTTTCTTTGTACTGTGCTGATTGTGGGTCAGTCGAAATATTTTACATCGTTGAGTATCATTTGCATGAGTGGTTGGCGTGAAGAACTTTGGATATCATAGTGGTTAACGCCGGAGTCAGCACAGTAAGCCGGAATCTTCCTTACAATTATAAGTCGTAAAAAATTGTGTAGTTCGGAAATATACTTCTTAATCATAGGTCATGAAAAAATCGCAGAAAGAAACTATTAATTTACGTTAAATGCATATCCACAGCCGAATAGCCAGCAAGATACAGGCACACACATTTCAGAGACATCGTAAAGGTTGGCAAGGAAGTTGCTTATAAATCATCGGTCTGAAATATGAAATAATTGTACTGACTGTGTTAATTATAAACTAGAAAAAACAAATTAGTCCTTGAGTTAGAATTGTTAGCTAAAAATATTATATGGTATCCTAAAACAGGAATTAGTTGACACGTTGGCAGGAATGTTAAATTTCTTATTTACTGTGTTAGGGTACAAGCACATAACCATTAATGGATTGATATAATCTTTCACCACTATTGTACCTACATAGTTTAATGAGTATTAAATCTTGTAAATCTGGTTAAACTGGTTTTCTCTTGCAACTTTGGTGGAGGTTCTGGTGATGAGTTTACTGTAAACGTACATGAAATGAATGTAATATACTAGCGGTAAATGAGTGAGTGACACAGAGCGAGAGAAAGAGTGTGTGAGTGTGGGTGTGTGGATGCGGATGTGGGTGTTGGTGGCGCGCGCAGATTACGAAGTCCAGAAAGTTGGTGAAAGATTTGAACGTGCATAATGAGAGTTACAGATAAGTGTAAGTTACAAGATCAAGTTTCATTTGTTGCGAATGTGCATAATGAAAGTTACAGATAAGTGTAAGTTATAAGGTCAAGTTTCATTTGTTGCCTACCTATCTCCTCGAAAACTCAGTTTAGTCAGGTTGCAAAACACTCTTATCGTCATCATCACGGGTATTTTCCCATTGACAGATCACCTGCCGCAACTGAGAAGCTTTGATGCACCACGATCTTCAGCTAACATCATCTTCCGTGTGATTTCTCTCCTTTTGATACTGTCCATCAACTGTAGCCTCCTTCGCTTTTAGCCACTCTTTCCTTCCACCATACCCTCTTGCGCGTCCCTCACAATACAGTTCCTTCTCAGAACCAATTTCTCTTCCTCTTTTCAGTTACATCTACAATCATTCTTTTTCCCGTACTGTTTCTAACATCTTTTCATCCGTTTTCCGCTGGATCCAACTAATTCTCTCCTTTCTTCTCCGCACCCACATTTCGAAAGTTTCCAATCTTTTTTCATCACATTTTCGTAATGTGCATATTTTGGCAGTGTGTTCATCTCTGATACATGGGGCCCTTGATTCAATCCCAGCTCGCACCAAGTAAAATTAGTAGTGGACAAACATCGTGTGTGTGGGGTTTTTCTCGGTGTTCTCCCGTTTTCTCCCACTTTCTTCATTCTACCATTTTCATTCATTTCTCATCATCACTGTCTCCTTTAGCTTAGCCGGCATAACTGTGGGACGTAAAACTTAGATTTCATTTGTCTATGTTTCTGCCCCATACAGTACAATACTCCACACGAAGTATTTTATGAGTCTTTTTCTCTACACGTTATTCAAGGCACAACAAAATAGACTTTTCTTCCTCCTAAATACTTGTATTCCATTCCTATTCTTGCTTTTGTTTTACGTTCGCACTTTATCATAATTTATAATACTACCCAGGTATCGAAAACTAGTCACCTGTTATGTTTTCTCTCTTTTTACTTCCGATCGCTTCGTTACAGCCACCATGGCTTTTATCTTTCTAACATTCATTTTCATCCCATATTCTCCACAACCTTCCTCAAGTTTCTGACATCGTATTGAGTTTCTTTTCATATTGTTTACACACCGTATATAACATTTTTATAATGTTCCTCTTAAAATATCGTCTTCATTATGTGGGCTCTTTTCGACTATCTTTTGTAGATAGATATTAAATAACGTCGCCGTGAGACAACATTCTTGTCGAATTCCTTCCAATTGCACTCTCCTCTGTCATTTCTTCCCCTAGTTGGTGATATGTAAATTTCTTGAGTCTTCTATCTTTCTATTCCAACTCAACTCTCATTACATTAACAATTCCCAGCTCTGCTGGTTAAAAACCTTTTCTAGATCAGTAAATACAACTTCTTTCCCTTTTTCTATAGACTTTTATTGATTACCCTTATTAAGTTAATCGCATCTCTTGTGCCCCTATCTCTCTTAAGTGCATGGGATCCCTGGTTCGATCCCAGCTCGCACCAAGTGAGCTTTGTGGTGGACAAAGATCGTTTGCGTGGGTTTTCTCGGGTTCTCTCTTTCTTCCCACTTTCTTTACTCCACCATTTCATTCATTTCTCATCATTACCGTCTCCTTTAGCCTAGCCGACATAACGTGCGACGTAAACCTCAAAGATTTCATTTCATTTTTTACCTCTCCTAAATCCGAACTGTTTCTCCTCAGCTTCTTTATGTGTTCTTACATAAAATCTTCCGTTCAGTATTCGACGCATACTTTTTACTGCATGCGATATGAGATTAATAGTTCTATAATTGTCACTTTCTCTGGGTTTATATTTCTGAGTCGGCGGCATTATGATCACTTTCAGGAAAACTTTGGATCACACTCTTGTTTCATATACTTCACTACAGAATCGAAACAATGCTTTCTTGCACTTGTCTCCATATTCTTAGTCAATTAAATTCGTAAATAATCTCTTCCGGTTGCCCTTTTTATTTCTAATCTTTGGTATCGCTTTCTCAAACTTATCCCGAAGAATATTAAACCTTTTATCATCCTCACGTACTTCATTTTCTGCTTCAAGATTTAGATCACGCGATCTATATCTGCTCTCGTATAAGTCCTCAACATATTCTTTCCATCTTCCTAAGACTTCATTCCTCTCGCTGACTACCTTCTCATTCTTACTTTTTACTGCCATCGTAATACCCCTTGTTTCCTCTCCAGTTCAATAGATGTCCCTTCGTAACTGATTTAACTACCTGTGAATCTGCTCTTGTTTCCCTCATTTTCTGTAGCATCTCTTCTGTAATTCATGGTTTCTTAGCCGTTTTGTGTTCGCGGTAATCTACTACTACTTCTGCAACCTGCTGTATGAAAAGTTTAATATGGTCCATTGCTTGTTACTATCTGCATCTAACCTCTCCTCGTTTGAATACTTTTCTTCGAAGTTTTCTACGAGAAGATTTTATCCTCGGTTTTCAATTTTTTAATGTTCAACCTCTTGTTGCCTGCTTTTCTTCTGACTACATTTTTCAGTTGAATATTCACGTAGGGCAGCACAAGGTTATAATCAGAGAAAATGTCGGCCCCGGGAAGGGTCTTTGCTTTCTTCAAGCTATTCCGATACCAGTCCAGAGTCATAACATTGTCTATTTGATATCTTCCGTCGTCTATTGTAGATTTTCAAGTATATCTTCTCATGTGCTGATTGAACATGTGTTCCCAATTATTAGTGAATCCTGACCACGGAAATTGACCAGTTCCTCTTCTTTTACATTTCTTTCGTATAAACCATACTTGCCTATGACGCTACCTTCCTCTCTTTTTCCTACAACTACATTGAAATCTCCCATTGCAAATATGCTTCCAACCTACGTATGTATTAAAAATAGAAGACAATGGAAATTATTAAGGCTTAAGTCAAAATAATTTTCCATCGTGATCAATGAGTATTGGGTAAATCCTTCTATCGCAGTTTTAGATATGTTTTGTAACTGTTAGGCCTAATACCTAAATAAAGTTTACTACCCCATACTAGTGACTCTGTGTATTGTAGAAGCAAGCAGAACTTTATGTATACACATAATATTCGATATTTTGAACACTTACCCTGTACTGATTTCAATGTACCCCACAAAAATAGAATTTTTACAAAATTTTTGGCAGTATATAATTTTAATCGAAGGTTGAGAGGAAGTAGGAATTAAAAGTTGAATTCAGTGTTTCGTCCTCGACTGACTTTAAATCTGGAAGACTCAGAAAAATATATTGAATATTCAACCCACCTCCACTCCACAAAAAAATCTTATTTTTTTACGAAAATGAACGTAATTTTTTTAAAGTAATGGGCGGAAACTTTTTTATTGTTCACTTATTTTAACTCAATGCAGCAAGCATCGTTCAAAAGCCTCAAAGGAAACATCGCCTTACTGCTAAAAATTAATATGAAAGATTTTTTGGTGAAAGTTACTTTTGTTTTGTCTTCATATTACATAAATAAGATAAATTTTCGAAAGTTGAAAAAACTTGCCCTTTTATCCGCTTATCCTTGTCTGGTTTCAGCACAGCGAATCGGGATACCCTAACAAAAATACACGCCATATTTATGAAAATCATGTTTCTTTGAAGTAGTTTATTCCAGAAAATTACATTGGTTGTATTGGAGTTTAGTGGCCCTTTTAGCATCGTGGCTGTGTGAAATGTTGACCTACAGCTTAACATGGGGTCTAAACCACATGAGCTTCCACTAGGAATCGAATCAGTTTTCCCCACATCAAAGAAGTATTACATTAACCGTATAGCTATTAATGAACATGTAAAACATATTTATATATGCATATGCAAATTTGCAATATTGGATAGATGTTACTTCCTTTCATTCCTTATTTTTGATAGAAAACGAAATGAAGATTTTTAGTTCAGCGTCTCACAATTATGTCCTTTAAGCTAAAGAAGACAGGTGAATAACGGAAATAAATAGTTTGAAATGAAATTTTACTTTCCCATAGGGAATCTGACCGCAAAACATGTGTGCATGGCGCGCGCTTTATTTTTGGTGGTTTCAACCGGAAGCAAAGGCTATTTCTACAGGTTGGAAAAAGGTACAGTCTCGTTCAAAAACGCCTTGGCTACTCAATTTGCTTTAGAAGACTACATTCTACGTAGAAAATGCTAATACTTTGGCTCTAGATAAAAGTCTAGATAAAGAAAATCCGCATTTTCTTGATGTGATTCTAATTGTGGATGAGAGTGCAGGCTTTTCAAAGCAAAGTGGGTGACCAGATTTTTTAACAAGATTGCGCAAATCAAGATTCATTAAAACCGGTAAAGTTTTACAAGAGTTATCTTTGGACGGACAGACACGCATGCATGTGTCAGTTGAATTAAATGGTACAAGCGCATTCAAAAATACTTTCAGCCGTCATTGGACCACAGTAATTTTAAATTTTATAATTAATCTAACTATCAAATAAGTAGCTAATCAATAGTGTATCATAGTAATTAAATTTATCTTCATGAATTATCCCATCCAGGTGGCCTCGCGTAGTGTAGTCCTAACGCTCTTGCCATCGGCGCGAGCTGTCCCGTGTTCAATTCACGGTTTGACACTCAGTCGAAAAAGTATAGAAAGTTATTTCAGGCCAGTCATCCTGAATGAGGATTGTTCTGGGTTTGCCTTATTCACACCAGGGAAATGCTGGGATGATACCTAACATACGGTCCTAGGCCGTTCCTTCCTCATTTCCTCGGATATTGTGATCGCCGAAGGGCGTCATCCTTCATACGTGACGGCTAAAATGACCATAGATCTCGAAAGCTCAAAAATATACTTCGTAAATTATCCTATCGTGAGAATTCACGAAAAAAGTAGCTGAAGAACTATTCTGTGTAAACCGTTTCGCATACCCATCTTACCAATGAAATCCACCACTGTTTAGAAACAAAACATTTTTTCCACCTATAACCCAACCATTAATTCCAAGCGATTGCGTAGTCAGCCTCCTCGTCCACTATCATTTTCTCAGATTATTACCTTAGCCACCATTAACTTCTTCGTCCACTTCATCTCCTTCTTGTCGACCTGTTCGTTTGTTTTCAGCTCCATTGATTTCTCAATCAACTTAATTTGATTCTATCAAGTTTCTAGGTGATCATAGCTACACCTTTAGTATAATAATCCAAACTTGATAGGAGTTTGTGATGTTAGATGAGAAGGTACTGGGGAATTGATTAGAGAAGGTTGTACAACGTTTTATTTAGGTAATAAAAATAGAATGTATTGATGACAGAGTAATGATGTTAAGAGTTAAAACGAAAAAAGAATAAGTGAAGAAGGAGAGAAGTATTATAAGAAAATAGAAGAAATTATAGACGGGAAAAGAAGGGTGCCTGCTGAATTGTAATAGAGGATTCAGTGCAGCTATGAGAAAGGACAGGAAGGTAGTATCGTAGGCGAAAGAAATGAAACAGTAGAGGGACTGGTCAATTTCTGTAGACAGGATTCACTTGAAATTGGAAACACTTGTTTAACCAGCACAAGAAAACAAGATATACTTGGAAATCCTCAATAGACGACCGAAGATATCAATTAGGCTATGTTGTGATTCAGGAAAGGTGTCGGAACAGTTTGAAGAACACAAAGACCCGTCCCAGGGCTGATATTTTTTTTCTCATCATACCTTGTGCTGGGCTAAGTGGATATTCAGTTGAAAGATGTAGCCAGAAGAAAAGTAGGCAACAAGAAGTTGAATGATGTAAAGTTGAAGAAGGAGGGAGAAGAAATCTTTTCGTAGAAAACTTAAGAAAAGTATTCATAGGGGGAAGAGTTACGTGCTGGTAGTAACAGACACTATGACACATTAAACTTTTCATACAGCAGGCTGCAGAAGTAGTAAGAGGTTACCGAGAACACAAAATGCTGAGAAACCATGGGTTACAGAACAAAAGAAAAAAGAGGACGTGGAAATAGATTAATTTAAAAGGGAGTAGAAAAATGTACAAGAAGTTAAACGAGTCACGAAGAAAAAGAGACAGAGCAAGGGAAGAGTTATACGAAACAAAATGTAAAGAAATAGAAGAATTATAAGCAGCCAAGGAAAAATAAAGAAATGTACAAGAGGGTGAACAAATCTATGGAACTGGATGTATTTTGATGGCAGTAGAAAATTAAAATGGGAAGGTAGTCAGTGAGAGGAGTGGAATCTTATAAAGATGAAAAGAATATGTTAAGTACCTGTATGGGAGTAGAGGTAGACCACGTAACCTAGATGTTGATGTAGAAAATGAAGTATACGAGGATGACAATGAGTGTAATATTCTTCCGGATGAGTTTGGAAATGCTATATCCGAGATTAGGAATGAAAAAGCAACCAGCATAAACAATATACCAATTGAATTCATTAAGAATATGGAAAACAAGAGCAAGAAATCATTGTTCCGACTCCGCAATGAAATATATGAAATAGGAGAGCGGTCAAACATTCCCTGAAGACGATCATTGAGTAAGAAATTGAACCAAGATAGATGTGGACATATAGAACTACTAGTCTTATATCGCAAGCAGCAAAAATTATGTATCAAATATTGAATAGAAGTAATGAAAAAGTTGAGAAACGGTACGGGTTGAAGATAGGTAAGGTTACAAGAATTGCACTCACTATAGGCAATCGGTGAAATATTTATAGAAAAAAGAAAGAGGTGTATGTTGTACAGGGAAACCTCCCGTAACGGACACCTCTAACATACGGACAGATTTTTATGTCCTGTCAAAAATATATGTTGTATTACGGAACAAAATCCTCCCTTTTACGGGCACTCTCAGATACGGACGCGGACAGTCCTTTTTTACCCCAAACGTTGCAATAACCTCTTTATAACGGACAAGAATTATTCTTGGTCCTGCGATATATTACAGTAAAATCTTTTCCCCACAAGTGTTACTATCATGTGTCTAGATCTGGTGAACCATCAAACAGAACAGCTTCAAGCTGAACTTGAAATTCTTCCCTTTTTTCTGCCCGCAATAAACTGTTTTTTGGTGGAAATCCTACAAAACCTTCAATAAGCAATAACACTCATGCAAGGTCAGTCGTATGGCCAAGAATCCTATCACTTTCTCTAAGAAGATATTCTTTGTGACTGGGGCTGAGTCAATAAACATATGCACTCCCAATAACTTGCCTTTTCATCCATTCCGCCAACGAAGATACCGTGCTTGTACTCAAACACCCTCACACATACATATTTCTTCCGCAGCCGTACTGAGGATTTTCAGAGGATATTTGTTAATGAGTTTTATTATCCTTGTAGAGGAAGAAGCGTGTCTTTTTCGTTAAACAAAAGAGTTTAGTTGGTTCCTAACACATCTTTTGAGAAATAAATTATTTTCATATTGAATTTTATAAATTATTTTCATATTGAATTTTACGTATTTACGCTCATACATAATGTATTTACTGTATATTACTGCATACAATTACCGTTGTGAGAAATTAAATTTCTGTAAGGTCTCCATAACGGACAAAAATTCATGTCCCATTGATGTCAGTTATTCAGAGGTTTCACTGTATTTAATAATCTAGAAAAGGCTTTTGACCGGCTGAGCTGGAAATTGTTGATGGGAATGGTTGGGTTGGAATGGAAAAATCGAAGACTCATAATAAACTTATGTATAAACCAACATATAAAGTGTTAAAATAGGGGAAGAAATGACAGAGGAGAGTGCAATTTAATTGGAAGAGGAGTTCGACAGGGTCTCTCACGCCGACGTTATTTAATATATGTCTAGAAGAGATAGTCGAAAAGAGCCCAGATAATAAAGACGGCATTTCGGTAGGAAGTAGAGGGGTTAGGTGCATAATGTTTGCATATGCTGAAAATAAAATCAGTAAAATGTTAGAGAACTTGAGGAAGAGCAGTGAAGAATATGGAATGAACATAAATGTTAGCAGGACAAATGTCATGGTCATTAGAACGAAGCGGTCAGTGTCAAATATAGAAGTAGGAGAACAGAAAATGAAACATGTGACTAGCTTTTGATACCTGTATAATGTTATTAGTGATATGAAGTGTGAACGTGAAATAAAAGCAAGGATAGAAATGGCGAAAGAAGCCTTTAGTAGGAATAAAATGCTATTTTGTGGGACCTTGAATAAAAGAGTTGAGAAAAAGGCTCATAAAGTGCTTTGTGTGGAATATTGTTCTGTATGAGACAGAAATATTGACAATACACAAAAGCGTTGAACTCCAGAGAGACTTGCTAAAGGTATGGTGGCAGTAGAGGGAGGGAGCATTGTGGTGCATGGAAGCATCTCATTTTTGGAAAATAATCTGCTAATAACGACAGAATACATGTGATTATGAATAACTCGTATATGCCAGTGGCTTAGCCGCATAAGAATGCCCTTTTCTGTGAGATCTGCGAAGTCAAGCAGTGCAGGGTAAACTCTCAGCTCAATAGAGGAATGATGAGTAACCGTTCATACTCACTAGATGGTGTTGGCATTGCGGCGTCCATCCAACGGCATGAGGACAGCTGGGGAGGTACTTGAAAGAAAGAAGTAGCGAACTTCAGTCTAGAAAGCAGGCATTAACGACGAGGAAGTCAATGTGTTGATTACTCATTATCCTAAAGGCATGAGTTCCACAAGCCGGCTGATAGATTCTAGCCCCTAAGGAGTTTTGAGCCGGAAGGACTGTTTATTACCCCATACTAGAGCTTCCGTCTGTCTCTTTAGAGTTAGCATATGTGCCTTTGGGGTAAAACCAGTTCGATTTCCTGGAAAAGGACATGTGACTCACATTTTAGTTGTAGGTGCACGTCTCATGTAGCCTCGGTGCTAGGAAGGTACGTTAAACTCAGCCAATCAATTCCAGCGCCAACTCCAAAGCGCGCTATTGTTAAGCACCAAAAGGAAATCATTTCAATTATAACAAGTAACTGGTGGTATATAAATAAGCTATTGTAGATTTGTCCAGATCCTATATGAATATTAGATCCAACGCCGACACAACTGTTTTATCAGCTAGTAAATTTAAATCAAGTTATTTCTGTAAGTTACTTCCGTATGTATTTATCTAGAGTATTTAACACTATGTATTTAGATATGTATAACAGTATGTATTTAGCAGGTATTTAACTAGAGTAATTACATTTCACCATTAATCCAAAGGATCAGTTAAGTATGTCTAAACAGTGTTACACCACAGTAATTTAGCTTCAATATTATCTTTTTTGATCTTATTGGAGTTTCTCAAAAACTCGTGCAATGGCATAGCCAAAAATTTTGTGGATATTTTCCGAGATGGATGTATAACACGTTTGCCATCTCAAAAGTAGCTATCTTAAACCGGCGTTAACACTCCTAAATACCAAGATAATCATCTAACGTATCAGAAATTCATTTCTTTTCTTTTTTTTATTAATACTCGTTTCAGAAATATTAATAATACAGTTGCAAGTAAGAATAAGTTATGAATGTTACAAATGTTTTTAAATTAATAAAGATCTGTTGAAAAGATCATCTCTGTTTTGTGATATTTTTCTGTTCCAGATTGATATCAGACAATTTTTTCCTCTCTTTCATGTATGTATTTATTTATTTTATTTTATTTAAAGAAATTAAATCAAGATTCAACATTTCTGTTTCTAAGACAAGTTACTTGTCTTATGTGGCTGGTCATAGAATGGATTGGGTAATGTACAGTCCGCTGCAAAAAATCTGCAACATGAGCATGTAAGTTTATTGTGAAACTCTGCCTAACAGCGCAGGGAATCAACATAACATGTAAGTGGCACGAATCACGCCAGGCGAAGCCTCGGCGTCCTCCCATGCACACTTATTTTGGAGCAGAAGACTTCGTCGTTTCACAATACACTTACATGCTCATGTTGCAGGTTTTTTGCTGTACAAGTTAACTTAGCAATTAGCGGTCCGAAGACCTGAGTTTAGTTTCCGATCCAGTCGTACATTTTTCTCTCAATATGAATTTAATTGTATGTTCACATCTATAGAGATTTTGTTGTGAGAAAGTAATAATTTTCCAGCAACAGATTCACCAGATGATGGTAGAGGATCGTCTCCATGTCGCAGCTTAAGCCAACTCGGTAGAAGAGGATCTTACAGAGCTTCGCGAGGTAAGGAATATGATAAAGTTCAAGAAATTTTAATGATCTAGTTAGTCACTTAAACTTAATTTTTAAGTTTAAGTATACTTGAAGATATTTCTTCGCGTAATGTGTTTTCACGATGACCACTCCACACGTTTGATAGCAGAACAGTGTTCCGTCGCGTTGTAGGAAAAAACATTTGGGCCAACCATGTTCTTTTGTAAGTTTGCCGGACTTCGAGGCAGCTAGGTAAACGTTACGAAGACGAAATACAGCGTCGTGTACCCTTGGACCGAACTCATCGTCTGGCTCCTTCAACACAACAAATCACGGTGACAACGTCCCACACGCGGATATTATAGATTGGATGGTATAACTATATGTTGTAGCACTGACGGATTGTACAACTGTTTTCATGCCTTGTAATGCCAAGGTACGACCGCCGTGCGTTTCGAGCTAAAACTCGCTTTGGTCCTAATTATACACATTACTTCGACCGTCTTACAGTATATGGTGTTCCACAATGTTCACAGAGTCACTAATATTTTTCACGGATTTCTGTTTCCTCTGCTTCATGTCCAGTAGAAATAAATCGTCACTTTCCGCGAGAATGTTGTGTCTCCGTTTAAACTGCCACACTCAGGTATGTGATGCCGAAAATGATGGTATACCTAGTCTCCTACTAGACTGCATAACCCATCTCCGGAGGTCCACATCATGTATGGGAATGTGTGTGTGTGTAAAGTGTCCTTAAACGTGCGCAGAACGACTTGTGACATTTTCGCTACCCTGTTTTCCATGTTCTTCCACCAGCGACCTGTTGGTCCCATCGAGCTCTTGATGAATTTAGATTGTACAGCCCCCATGGATACCTCCACTTACCATTTTTTCAGTACGTGACGTCGTTCCGTTTATACCCAAGGGTGATATCACTATCAGTAGAGGCACGAGTTTTTCGCAATGCGCGATAAAAGGAAATGCGTCAGAATTAAGTAATTTTCAGTTTCTTGACGTTTTATGATATTCTATTTGTATTTTCAATGGTTTCCGTTGCGCGATAAAACACGAAATTAGCAGTTTTGCGCGAAATACGCGAGATAACGCGAAATTTTAAAAATACGTTTTCATTAATTTAAAAACGGTAGTTTTCCACTGACGGAACAGTATAACGTGGTATGAACGATGAATCTGGGTGATTTGGATACGGCTATAGAGAACTTGTTGCGCGTTAGCTATCGCAGCTGGATGGAGAATTCCGAAGTGATAATTGTTTGAAGTTTGTTGTAAATGCAGTTACATGTGTGTGACTTCCAACAAGCAGTGCTAATTCTGAGAGTTTTTTCAAGTATGGACTGCTGATAACTGACAAACGTACCACCATGAACAAACAAATAAATAAATAAATAAATAAAAATAAAAATTTAAAAAAATTAAAAATTGCGCGTATACTACGATTTTTCGCAATTATTTCATTTTCCTTACATTTATGATTAAAATTCAGTTATTAGTAAGTGGAGATAATAGAAAGCAATCCATCTAACAAGATATTTCCAAAAAATATAATAAAAATATAAGCAAAAAACAAAATTATGCTCGGTTTTGTGTATACTGGCAATAATGCTTTCGAGGGAACTTTGCAGTAGCACAGCACGACTGCAGAGGGAATTTCACGATTGGTTGTATCGTAGTATCCAGAAGTTGAATCAAGGAACTAGAAAGTGGAGTAAAATATTGCACTTATTGGTTTAAACCTAGGGTGTAAATTGTCTGCCAAATATAAATTAGCTTCTGAACCAAGATAATGTACGGAAATATAGAAACAAAGAGGAAAACTGTTTTCTTAAGTTTGGAAGTGACATGCTTAGTAGCCATGAGCATTTATTTGTTTTGTTAATAAAAAAGACAGGCAACAAAACGTAGTGTCTGTGGTCAAGTGGGTAGAGTGGTGAACTGTTAGTTCTTATACTGTTTTGACACCAGATTGAATCCCAGCCCATCCCATCCATTTTACTTTTTTTTATTACAAAACATTATAGAAAGTGTATAATTTTTATGTTAATAAGAACCGAAACAATATAATAAGGAAATAACTTCTTGTATCCTCTAATGACGTATTTATTCAGAATTAGTGTACTATTAGTAATAGCGATTGTTTTCAGTTTGATATGGTATGCCTGTTCCTCCCCTCTCCGTTTTTGCACAGCAGAAGAAACTTCAACTCACTTCGAGTGTGTCTGCGAGTTAGGAACAGAAAAAAAAACATGCGCGACCTGTAGCCTTACAATCACAGCGAATGAAGTAGAATAACTCCTTGTCATGAAAAAGAAGCTGATGATAATTAGAGAGAGAGAGAGAGAGAGAGAGAGTAAGTTGAGAGAGAGTGAGTGAGTGAGTGAGTGAGTGAGTGTGTGTGTGTGTGTTTGTGTTTGTTTGTTTGTTTGTTGTTTTTTAGAGTATTGACTCTCTCTATCTCTCCTTTTTTTCATATCCACAAGTGCAAAAAATGCGATCATATGTCTGTGAAAGGAATAAAGATTTTTCTTTAAGCAAAACTAAATTATACAGCTCTATTTGTGAAGAACACGAATGCTTCCAAATTATGCCATGGATATTAACTATAATCATACCGTTCTTCTGAATTATACAGTAGGGTGAAAAACTGATAATAAAATGATGTAACAGGCGTAAGTTTTTTTTTTTCTAGCGTGACAATACATTAAACATAAATTAAATTTTTGGGATTACAAATTATCATTTTATGTGTCGGTGTAGGCCTATTCGTTTTCACATTCGAGCGACGAAAGAAAAAAGTGTGGTGATAGTTATAAAAATCGAATACGAGATTTCAATGAATTCAAGTTACATGGCCCCTACAATATCGAAAAAAATGATTTTTCGATGTCTGCCCATCTATTCGTCTGTCGGTTCGTCACGGTTTTACATGCACTCAAATAGAGGCCATATGTTCAACGTATCTGGACCGAATTCCAGACATAACGGTTTAATAACATACTATCGTTTCGAATTTTATATCCTTCGACACCTAAAAGTAAGGATAGTTTACTGAAGGATGAAAATTTAAAATAATTCAATTTTCTCAACAACAAAAAAAAAAAAAACTTTTTATTTATTTTTTATAAATACATATTTTATTAACAGCACTCCACCGTAGTATCGACCATTTTTCTGAGAGAAAAAAAAAATACATATGGTGTAATTTACTGTATGGTATGCGTTCTTTTTGCACAATTTTCTCAACCACATTTCATTAAAAAAACGTATCATTAACAACCTAACAATATGATAACTCGTTCGTCATGTGAACATTCAGAAGTAGTAATTTACTCTTAGGGTGAGCTTTACCCCGATGATTTTACCATTAACGCCTCAGGCAATTTTGTTCATATTTCGTAAAGAAATGTTTCATTTATTTATTTATTTATTTATTTAATATACAACACAACAGGCTTAATACCCAATTACAGTGTTGTGTACATACAGCAAACGTTACATATATAAATTTCTTAATTATTACTACAGAAAATTTCTTGTTTCACATATGATCTGAATCTGTTTTCTGAAAGACTAATTACATCCACTTTATCAAGCTTATTTACAATATCATTGTATAATTTACACAGCCTCCACATAGGGGATTTATATAATATATTGCTCCTGGCTTTTGCACAATAAAATGTCCCTGTATTTTCTACTCTGGTTTTGCAAGTGGGAATCCGTAATGATATTTTCGAGACCAACTCCATACAGTCAATCTTATTGTTTAATAACTTGTATAAGAATAACAAGTTCAACATCCATCTTCTTTTTTCTAGAGTTTGAAAATTAAAGTTGTTTACTAGATCATTGTAGGAAAAATATTTGGGATAATAATTAGTTTTTTTGTATGTAAGCATTTTCAAGAATTTTGTTTGGATGTTTTCTATTTCTTGAGAGTATTTTTTATTATTGGGGGTCCATATTGTAAAACAATATTCTAATTTTGATCTAACATATGTAAAATAAAGTGTTGTAAACTTTGTCTCACTGGAGAAATCTTGCCCTATTCTGTAAATTAAACCTAAGTTTCTATATGCGCTGTTTGTTATCATATCTATGTGTTGATTGAAATTTAGTTCAGGATCATAAATAACGCCTAAATCTTTGACAGTACTTGGTTTAGACAATTTAGTTTTTTTCAGTGTATAGTCAAAAGTGATAGGATTTCTTTTTCTCGTAAAAGACAGAGATTTACACTTTGATACATTTATTACTAATTTGTTATCATCGCACCATGTTTGAACTCGCTGTAGGTCTTGTTGTAGTTGTATGCAGTCTTCAGTTGAATTAATTCTAGAATATAATTTGAGATCATCAGCGAATAGGAGAATCTCAGAGTTTTCAACAAAAAGTGGAATTTCATTAATAAGTAGGAGAAATAGCAGAGGACCCAGATGAGATCCTTGAGGAACCCCAGACAGAGTAACAAACTTTTCGGTGACATGCCCCTTGTATAGAATAGATTGTTTCCGGTTACATAAATACGATACAATATATTCTATTGCCGACTTTGAAAAGTTTAGGCTTGTTAATTTCGCCATTAGAACATCATGATCCACGACATCGAATGCCTTACTGAAATCGGTATAAATAACGTCTACCTGGCCGCCTTTGTCTAACTCCGTTGCTATAAAATTTGTTACAACTGCTAGGTTTGTTGCAGTAGACCTATTGTGTAAGAAACCATGTTGATGTATAGATATAATTGGCTTTACGTGATTCAGAATTCGTGTATATAAAATACTCTCAAGAATTTTGGCAAAAGTAGATAATATAGCTATAGGTCTGAAGTTTTGTATTTCGCTTTTATTTCCAGACTTTGGTACTGGACACACTAAACTTTCTTTCCATAAGTCCGGAAAAGTGCCTGTTCTTATGGACATATTGAATATAGTATGGAGCGGATGCTTGAATATATCAATACAGCCTTTGACAACATACGGAGGAATACCGTCCGGTCCACATGACGCTTTTGGTTTGAGTGCCTTTATAGCCACTTCAATTTCTCGCAGTTGTATTTCTCCAAGTTGAAAGTTGTCCAACAGGCTAATGCATTCCGTCTTGTTAGATATAAAACTGTCTACGTCATATTTTGCTGAGACATTGTTATAAACAGATTGAAAGTAATGCGCGAAGGCCTGAGCAATCTCACTGTCCTTATTTAGTTCTTTCCCATTGTAAGTAAAGGAGGCTGATGACATATGCTTGGTTTTGCTTTTGACAAAACTCCAAAGTTGGCCCGGATCATTATGAATAGAAAGTTCAGATTCTAGAATGAATGTTTTATACGCAATTGATATATCGGTCTTTATCTGTTTACGTAGCTCATGAAATTTTTCACGATGATATGGGCTTGCAGTTATTCCACTTTTCCATTTTTTATGATGATATGATTTGGATTTTATTTTTCTAATTATACTATAAGTGAACCAGCTCGGATAATTTCCATTAACATGTTTCTTACGGGGAATACACATACTAAATACATTATTAATCATGTTGTAAAAGTTGGATAGCACATTATTGATATCATTCATTTGCGAAAGACAGCCCCAGTTTATTTTGTGCAGTTCCACGTATAATTTTTTGAAATCAGCCTTCTTAAAGTTGAAACCAGATACTTTAGCTTCTCTGTTTTCTTTCTTTGTAACGTTTAATGGGATAGAGACACTTACTGCGGGATGGTGTCTGTCTTCCTTAGTAACAAGAGGACAGTCTCTTTCAACGAGAACCTTATCAATATTTGATAATACCAAATTTAAAGTTCGGCCGTTACTGTTACGAATATTATTAAATGACGCTAAATCATATAAGGACATAAAGTTATATAATTTTTTACAATTTGTTGTTGATGATAAGAAATCAAAAGCACAACCTGTTATTTCAGGAATATTGAAATCCCCTATGCAGAGAATGTTGCTACCTATTGGGCAATTAGTCTCAATAAATTGATAGAATTGTTCATATATTACTAAACTTGATTCAGGAGGAATGTACACTGCACATATGAATAATTTAAAACCGTGAATTACAAGTTTGACAAGAACACATTCAAAATACAAGTCATACGAATTAACAAGATATATATTATGATTATAGTGTGTTGCTATTATTACACCCCCTCCCTTACATTGATTAAACAGTTCGAGATTTCTATCCTGGCGGAAGACTTTGTATCTATTATCAAAGAACTCTGTATCGAAATGATTTTCGGTTAAGAAACTTTCAGTGATTATAATAACATCATAATTATTTGAGAGTACATTTGTATAAAATTCTTGAGCTTTGGAACGCAAACCAAAAGTATTTTCATAAAACACAGAAAACATACATATTTGGTTCAGAGACTTAACTTTCTGAGAGGAGGGTTCATGCATGTTATGTTTACAGAATCCGGATCTCGAATTACACTCAGTATTTCCTGGAATTTCTTTTGGTGGAGGAACGCTACTTTGGTTGCTACAGGTGATCAATTGTTTTGTTCTACTTACATGTTGCAGTTCCTGAGAACACAATACTCACTGGTTTCTGGTCGGTTTACGCTTCACTGACGCAGAGCAGGAGGAGGGTTGGGTTCTGGAATTCTGTTGTTTTCCATGTTGAATGACAGGTGCCTCGGGGGAATTATCAGTACGATTGGGTGTTTCTTGCAGAGCAGTAGGGGGTGCGGTCACATCTGGTATTTCACTTTCAACACGTTGCCTTCCTTCTTTTTCTAACATTTCTGAAAGTGTGTATTTTCTGCCGTCAATGTATAAATAGCGATAACTTATATAGGAAAGTTTTCCTTGATTGCGAGCTTGTGACATAAAATATCGAAGACTTTTCCTCTCATCTCGCACTGCATACGAATAATCTTGTTCTACATAGATATTTGATCCACGCAACTTTTTCTTATTTTGTAGAATTGATTCCTTTTTTTTTATCACTTAAGAACTTGCACACTATTGGACGACACCTGCCTGGAAGTTTTCTGCCTGCACGGTGACATCTCTGAATGTTCTCGTCTGATAAGTCCAGCTGGAAACGATCCCGTAATAAATTACGCACTTTATTTTCAGTGTTGCTCCAATTTTCACTTTCTTCCTCTTCAACGCCATAGAACACTAAATTCTGTCTTCGACTACGATTCTCCAGATCATCCAGTTTACTCTGTAGTAATGAATTGTGCTGTTGAAGATTATTTAGTTCACTTTTCACTAGTACGAGTTCATTTTCCAGTACACATACACGATTCACTAACGTCGTCATGGTTTCCCGTAATTGTCGCACTTCAGACACTAGGAGTTCATTAGAGCTCCGTAGAGAGTTAATCATTTCTTTGATTTCTGTTACATCATTCTTTTGAGAATTAGTTGGTCCCGGATTTTGTTCTACTCCAGAAATGATTAGCAATGTCGCGATTACCAAACCGTAGGCATACAGCACGTTTGAATTTGTGGCTGCATGTAGCACTTTTATTTTTGTCCTTTTTATTGCCGCACTGGCGAACAAACCTATTCTGCATCTCCAGAGGGTTATTGAGATACCCATTCCACGCTTGAATGCACCACGGAGCTAAAGAAAATCACGTCCGACTGCTTCGACGACTCCAAGGATTCCTTAGCGACTTGGTTTTGGACTGCAACTGATTCATAAACTAACATATAGCATAAATCATTTATCCCGATAACATACAGAATGAGACGTTTTCTCAAGGTTTTTTTTACAATTTTCTCAGTAATAACTGAGACAAATTTGTTGTAATTTCAGTAAAAATATTTTCTGTACTAATCTTACAATATGGTATAACTCGCATGTTCCAAAAAGAAAAATCCAAAAGAGAGAGTTTACTTTGACAGTGGAAATTTTTCCCGACGATTTGCTTAAAAATTACTCGATATACTTGGTCCAGATCATAAATAATTTACAATATGGCATAAATCGTTTATCCTCAAAATTACAGATAGAATAGTTTATCTTTGGGGGTAAGTTTTTCCCGATGACCTTCCCAAAAACAACTCAGGAGATGTTTGCTGTTCGTGTCTCATAAATAAATGTTACATAAATAACCTAGCTATATGGTGTAATTCCCTCATCCTAAAAATCTTAGAAGTGATATATTACTTTTGACAGTACCCTGCGATTTTCTCAAGAACGACTTAGGCGATTGTGTTCGTATTTCATAAATAAATGTTTTATGAAAACACTAACATTATAGCATAGCTCGTTTGTCCCGAAAAGATCCACAAGGGATAATTTATTGATGGGGTGACTTTTTTCGTGATTTTCTCAAATTACTCAGAGGCTTTTGCTTATGGTTCACATACAATTATATCCTTAATAATTCTAATATATGGCTTAAGTTATTTCTAATGGAAATATGCTTACTTCTAATGGAAATTCTATATTTCTAATGGAAATATGCAATGGTTACTTTACTTTTGGGCCTAAAGTTTCTTCTAGCAAAGTTTTCCAAAACACTTTATTTTATTCGCAATTTCCCAAATAAATGTTTCAATAATAGCTGCAGCCTAACATGAGTCAATGTAAGAAATTCGAGCGTGAAAGTACAGTGCATTTGCTCCGTACCCTTTCTTAAATATATTTTTAAATGTTACACCTAATCACAATTTTCCGAACAAAATCGAAACTTCTTTTTAAATGTGCCTTGTTGTGGTCAAATGGTACAAGTGCATTGGTTCTAGATTTGATTTCCAGTGAGAGCTAGTGTATTTTCATCCAAGAGATGTGACACGTCGGTGCAAAGAAACAAGTGTTTAAATAAGCCTAACCAAGCTAATCAATAATACAAAGAAATAAAACAACGATACGAAATTATCGAAGAAACGTTGTTAGTATTAAGTAGGTGCGACTGAATGTCCAAACGATGATTGTCAAATCCAAAGATAAAAAAGTAAAAAATACAATGCCAGGTTAATCAGTGGCCTCTAGATAAAGCTATCCTACTAAGAAGTGATTGAGATACCAAAAAATGTTGTAATCGCTGGGAGACATGTTAGGAGAATACAGAGGGTGAGAGAGAGTTTAATACCGCAAATCATGGATAGTCTGCACCTTCGTTTGAGGGCAAGTATTGAAGTCCCTAGGCCTACATAGGTTAACATTGAAATGAACATTAGAACACAATACCTGTTTAATATTGATAGGGTCTTGCGGACAGGTTTGCAGTGCTTTTGACGGGGTTTGATAGTGTAACGATCCTTGCGAACCATTGAGCCTTCCCCACTGTACACTGTAAGTTAAATTCGTGCTTAATTAAAACTATATTTGTTTAAATTTAAAACTGTTAACCGTTATCACCTGTGCATCACGGACAGCAATCCGCCAGTAATTCTTTGTTTCCTCCCGGCGGGAGCTCATGGGGTTCGGATTCCACGTTCATCAGTAGGTCCACGTCTCATATAGCCTCGCTGCTGAAAGGGACTATAAACCCAAAATCACATCACACATCTTTGTTTTCGCCTTTGTTTTAGCCCATAAGTGTCTTTGTTCATGAGCTCCTTCGTGGCTAAGCGGTTAGCGTACGCGCCCTTGGCGTGGGTGACTCGGCGAGAGCTCACGTGGTTCGGAGTCCACGTTAATTAGTAGGTCGAGGTCTCATATAGCTTCGTTGCTGAACGAGATGTTAAACTCAAACTCAATGTCTTTGTTCATAAATTTCTTTGTGTGTGGTTTTGCATATACGTGGCGTGGACATTAAGTTTTGATTTCTACGCCATGTGTATCTAATTACATACACACTTATAGAACGAACACAACAAACTTGGAATATCTATATTGTTTGTGTATGGAAAATCATCACGCGGTGCTGCATGGGAGAGCCGTGTGTATGGAATACCTTGTTGTTGTTAGTTCCTTTGTTGTTAGTCCTAACTTTCTAGACGGATGCAGTTATTTCCGGTAGAATATACAAGCAAATAGACTTTTCTATTACTATTAAAGTGAATAATTATACTCATTCCCTCAATGTGATACTTGTGGTTGCTTGTGGTGTATACAGACAGCTGATCCATGGAAGAATCGTTGATAATAATAATAATAATAATAAATAACAGAAACTCAACAAATATTCTTGCAAATAATGGGAAAAAGTTTGCGTCACACTATTTGCTGGACACACCAGTGTGCCGCGTTATACCGAGAGTAAGTTTAGTCTTCTTACCCTTCGATTTAGAAATAAGGTTCGCGAGAATTTCATTAAAAATAATATACTCAGAATTTTATGTAGTAGTTTGTTTTATTCGAAATTACATTCTTCCTGCAACTGTTTTTTGATTGAAATTATTTGAAATGAAATCTTTAAGTTTTACGTCCCATGTTTATGCCGGCTAGGCTAAAGGAGACAGTGATGAGAAATGAATGAAATAGTCGAATGAAGAAAGTGGGAGAAAACGGGACAACCCCGAGAAAACCCACGCACACGGTGTTTGTCCAGCACAAGGTTCATTTGGCGCGACCAGGAATCGAACCAAGGACTCCATGCACCAGAGGTGAACGCTCTACCACTGAAACACCGCGGCCTCTGAAATTATTTAAAGAAGAAAGGGACTATTTTAACGAACACATTTGTTAAAAAATACCAGCTTTTCGTGAAATATCGCTTATAGACAGGGGCGGATTAAGGCTTTTGGGGACTTGGAGCCGACTGTTTTAAGGGGACCCTATGTTACGAATAGTTCCAGCACATAAATTTTCTTTGCTGCCTGCCACTGCCTCATAGGCTTATGGAACTAGCTAGAACTCTGCTGTAATATTTTAATGTGCTCCAAGTTTACAATAATTAGTTTAGTTACATCCATTATTAACAGTTAAATAATTATATCCATTATTAACAGTTAAATAATTATATCCGTTATTAACAGTTAAATACAGCAGATGGAAAGACTTAAATCTAGCGATACCGCGAGCGTAACGAGCTGAAAGAAATTTAGCATAGGTCTGAAGCCTATAATATAATAAGTTGATTGCTATATTTTAGTATTAAACAGAGGAATTTTAAGGGGCTCCCTGAGCTTGGGGTCCTGGAGCCTGGGCTCCATTGGCTCCGCTCTTAATCCGCTAATGCTTATAGGATCAAGGGGCCGGGTCGGGTCGGGGCTAAAAATTCCGGCCCGTGCAGACCTCTAGCCCCTGCTCTAGCCCCTGTGTATATGCTATCTTTGGAAATACAGTAGAGTTTCGCTTATCCGACATAAAACAGGCAGGCAGAACGCCGGAATTTATGGATGTGTTAAGAAAAGACCTATTAAAAGTCAAATTATGATATAATTTTACATATTACGGATCTAATAATCATGTTTTGTAAGAAATAAATATAATGCATTGAATCAGGAACGTGTCGAGCGTGAGGTCCTGGAAGCTGTCCTCTTCCAAAACTCAAACATTTTTTAATAAACCTTTTTTCCTTTTGATTTTCTTTTATATTAGATTACTTTGTGGCAGTGTCCAAACTGTGGGCAATACGTTGTTATAATTCTGAGAACATAGCGTAATGCCATTGATACCAGGTGGAATTAAAGAACACTTTTAAATGGGATTACAATTTCGATTCCGTTCTGTTTATAACGTTAATGTATTAGAACGATACACTCATTGCCATTTGATATTTTTGTTATGTGATATACGTAGCAGACAGTTTTCCTTACATGTTTCTCAAAAAAATATTTTTTGATTTCGTTTGTGCTACAATGCAGTTTGTTTAAAGTAAACCGGTTCATAAATAAAAAGTAAAAAAAAGTTCAAGAGAAATACAGAACTGTTGCATTATTATAATACAGAACTGTTGCATTATTATTATTATTATTATTATTATTATTATTATTATTATTATTATTACTACTACTACTACTACTACTACTACTACTACTACTACTACTACTACTACTACTACTACTACTACTACTACTACTACTACTACTACTACTACTACTACTACTACTACTACTACTACTACTACTACTACTACTACTACTACTACTACTACTACTACTACTACTACTACTACTACTACTACTACTACTACTACTACTACTACTACTACTACTACTACTACTACTACTACTACTACTACTACTACTACTACTACTACTACTACTACTACTACTACTACTACTACTACTACTACTACTACTACTACTACTACTACTACTACTACTACTACTACTACTACTACTACTACTACTACTTCTTCTTCTTCTTCTTCTTCTTCTAAATGATTACAAGTGTAATATTTGTGTTTTGAAATTGAAAATTGGCCAAGATCGATCTCCTGGGGTGGTCGGTGGTTCAACTTTGGGTAAATCTACTGATGATTTTGTAAATGCGCTAACGAAAGAAAATTGTCTGTGTTCTAAATGTAAAGGATCACTTACTGATCTTGAATCCATATCTAAGTTGTTTGAACAAGGCATAAGAGTAGAATTACAACATGAATTTGACATAATAAAGGAGGAGCTTGATCGTTTGAAAAAAGAGAACTTCGAGTTAAAGAAGGTACTAGTAACTAAACAAGTTGGAAGTGAAACAATTTTACCTAAAACAAATGAAGAATCCGTATTAGACGTAAATGACAAAAATCAATTCCCCGCATTAGCAATAAGTAGTGAAGGTAACAAGGAAGAAGGTCTCCAATCTCCTCAAACTTGGACTCAGTTAATTTCAAGAAATAAGAAACGTATACAAAGTGAATCAACTAAAACAGTACAAGATAAATCAAATTTAAGAAAGGAACAGAGGAAACTAAAAATAGGTAGTGGGTCAAATAATTCCAATTTGGTCACTAATCTAAGAAAGAAAAAAAAGCATTATTTGTAACTAGGTTCAATCCCTCAGTCGACGTAGAAGAAGTTGAGAGTATTGTAAAACAACTTAATGTCACTGAAGTGACTTGTACCAAATTGAAAACAAAATATGATTCTTACTCTTCCTTCCATGTTGAGGTAAAGACTTTCCTATTATAAGTGATCCTGAAGTGTGGCCTAGAGGTCTTTTAATTGGTCCTTTCTTTGGAAAATTACAGAATCAGGATGATCTTCCTGAGAATACTGACTCTCATGCTAAGCATGGAGAGTCTTAAAATTTGGTACCAGAATTTTCGTGGACTGCGTACTAAAAGTAATGAGTTCTTCTCCTCAATTTCTAGTTGTGACTATGGTATTGTGACTGTAACTGAAACTGGGTTATCTGAAATTCATGATGATCGGGATTATTTTCCAGATACTTATACTTGTTTCAAAGTGGACAGGTGCTATGATGTGGAAGGAGATGAAAGAGGAGGTGGTTCTTTAATTGCTGTCAGAAATAATTTTCAGGTGTTTCGAAGATATGATTTGGAAAATGTGAATGAATGTGTTTGGATTGAACTTAAGTGTAAATCAACCAAAAATCTTTTAATTTCTTGTGTATATTTTCATCCAACATTTCGTCTTGAAGTATTTGAGAACTATCTAACTTGTATCTCCAGTAAACTTGACCTGTTAAAAAATGATGTATTAATTTTTGGAGATTTTAATATATCCAAAATAGATTGGTTAAATAAAGAGCCTTTACCAGGAATACACTATTACTCTAAAGTCAGGTTTCAGTTATTGTCAACTTTTTTGGATAATACGAATCTAAGTGTTGAACCAATGGTATCGGATTTGGATTTAGTTTTAACTAACGCATTTATAGTGTCCGAAAGACACAATGAGTATATGGTAGCTCCTGATGTACACCATTATTCAGTTGTAACTAAAGTATTTTTATCCAATGTTTGTAAAGTATACGAGTCCACCGATTTTTTTTTTTATATTCTAAAGGTGACTACTTATCCTTGTATCTTCAAATTGCTAATGCTGATTGGTGTAATATATTGTTAAGTAACGATCTCAATTTAGCAGCTTGCAAACTAGATGAAGTTATTAAATCTGCGATGGAATGTAATATTCCTAAATCTAGGCCTAAAAAATCTAAATTTCCCTTATGGTATTCAAAAAAATTGATCTCTTTATTGAAAATAAAAAATCAGGCTCATAAAAAATACAAAACTTATCAATGTGAAAATGATTATGTAGTCTTTTCTAATTGTAGAAGAGCTTTCAAAACGCAATTAAATGTGGACAGACAAATTCATTTTAGTAAAATTGAAAATGATCTTACAATAGCTCCTGAAAAATTTTGAAAATATGTAAATGGCCCTAAAAATGAGGTAATATCTGGTATAATTGACAACGAAGTTTTGTTGACCGAAGATAGTATGTTGGCTGAAAAGTTTGCCAACTATTTTTCGTCTGTCTTTTGGACTTTCTCGGTTAGTGTTATTAATAATCAATGTTCATTTGAAGAATTTGGTCAAGTTAAACCCCCAGAAATTACTCCTCAACATGTATTGGAAGCTATCAGAACTTTAAAGATTAAATCGTCATGTGGTTAGACGGAATTCCAGCTTTTATTATTAAAGGAATAGGTGAAATAATCGCACCAATATTGTCTTCTTCGTTTAACTGGAGTCTATCCACTTGTAAATATCCTGATGTATGGAAATTGGTTTCTATAACACCCGTACCTAAAACTAGTGGAACGTCTATTAATGGTTTTCGACTAATCTCTGTAATGAAGGTAATTCCGAGAATTTTTGAGAAAATGATGTATAAATATGTTTATAATAAAGTGAAGATTGACATTAATATAAACCAACATGGATTTATGGCTGGTAAATGTGTAATAACTAATTTAGCAAGTCTTACGCATTATACCCTTCCAGTTATTTGGGTGGGTGGTCAAGTTGACGCTATTTTCTTGGACTTTGCAAAGGCATTTGATAAATTACCACACCATTTACTGATAAACAAACTAAAAAGATATAACCTGCCTAAGTGTGTTATTGATTGGTTGACTTCATATTTAAATGGTAGGAAATTTGTCGTAAAATATTAAAAGAAACTGTCTGCTATTCATAGTAATACCTTCGGGGTACCCCAGGGTTCTAATCTTGGTCCACTATTGTTTTTGCTGTATATTAATGACATTTGTGTTGATTTAACTTGTAAATATCTGTTATATGCTGACGATATACATTAAAATTTTCAGTCAAATTAAGTCCAAACAAAATCAAGATACTTTGCAAAAAATATATAGATATTATAGTCAAGTGGTCCGAAGAGAATTCCCTACCCCTGAACTTTAACAAAACGCAAGGAATAACATTTTCGAGGAAAATTAACCCTTCCATCTACAAATACAGGATAGGAAATCAACATATCCAATTCGTTAAGCACGTTAGAGATTTAGCAGTAATATTAGATGAAAAATTGCTTTTTCAGAAATATCTTCAGGTTATCATCTCCAAAGCTAGGAAAAATTTAGCAATGATTAAATGGATATGTCGAAATTTTACAAATATTAACACTACAAAATTCTCTATGTGTGCAATGTCAGGTCTCATCTTGAATATTGTACGGTAATTTGGAACAGTGAAGCAAAATATTTTAGTTCTTCAATTGAATCAGTTCAAAATTCATTCCTAGTCTGGTTAAAATGGAAGTTTAAAGAAAAAGGAGGGGCGAGCTTGTCAGACATAAGAGTGGATCTTAATCTTACCCCTCTGTCTGACAGGCGTCGGCTCTTTCACTTGAAATTTTTTCATGTAATTCTGCATGGGGATTTTGTTCTGGAGAACTTTTTTTCTTTAAAAATTCCTCACAGAAACATTAGGAAATTTGTTCCGTTTATTAGTAAATATCTAACTAGGTCTTCTATATATAAAAGTATAGAAACAGCTAATAACTTTTATCCAGTTCTGGATTTGTTTCATAAGAATTTCAAGAAGGTGCGTGAATTATTTTTTATTTTTTAAAATAAATTATGAAATGTCTTTAACGTCATTAGGCTAGCAACTAATTCTCTTAATTTGGTTTTGTATTCTTCGGAATATTGAATGGACTTGTTCTATATATATATTGTATTTTTTTAAAAGTCAAATTGTATGAATTTTTAATTATGAACAGATACACATGTTTGTTTCTCATTTTTATTATATTTCTGGATGTCACTTAGTAAAGATTGTAAGGTGCCATTTTTAAGATTCTTTTATTTTTTTGTTAGTTTTTTTTCACTCGTCTTCATTTTCCTATCACCTTTTCTTCTATGCATAATTCCTTCTTTACTACGTATACTGCATTAAATAATAGTAATGATGAGAACAATGAGAGGGAAAAAGTAGGTCATGGATTTTTTATTTGTCGTATGATTTTTTATGCTTGTTTTTTCGTCATTATTATTATTAGCCTTGTTAATCTGTGTATTTTACCGAAGCGTTCAACTTAGAAAAAATTATTTTCATATTGTATAAACAGTTACAAAGTGTATTTTTGATTTTTTTTCTCTTTTATTATTTTGTAAACTGTTACAACTACATGGTTAATAATAATCAATTTTTGAATTACACTTTGTATATTAATCCTATATGCTATACCATTTTTATATATGCAAATGAAATGAAATCTTTGAGTTTTACGTCGCACGGTTATGCCGGTTAGACTAAAGGAGACGGTGATGATGAGTAATGAATGAAATGGTGGAATGAACAAAGTGGGAGGAAACGGGAGAACCCCGAGAAAACCCACGCACACGGTGTTTGTCCATCACAAAGTTCGCTTGGCCGGGGCCGGGATCGAACCCGAGATCCCAAACACCAGAGGTGAACGCTCTACCACTGAGCCACCGCGGCCCCTTTTATATATGCATGTTAATCATGCTTCTTTTTCACTATTGTTATTTTTGTATTTCCAGTTTGTAACATACTGCATGTTTTTGTTATTTTTTTTCAACAAATATTTTATCTTTTTCATCCATTTTTGTATAATCAGTTGTATGATGTTATTCTATTTGCATGCGCCCTATGTAAAACTTTTTTTTCCTTGTAAGGGACACTTGTGGCTGTATTGCTGTCTGCTTCTAATAAACATATTTCAAACATTATTATTATTATTATTATTATTATTATTATTATTATTATTATTATTATTATTATTATTGTTATTGTTATTATTGTTATTGTTATTAATATTATTGTTATTGTTATTTAAACCCTTCATGATCAAGTTACGTTACAAGAAAATATTGAATCAGTTGTCAAGTGGTCAGAAAATAATTTTGTGCCTTTGAATATTATCAAAACTAAAGGTATAACTTTCGCAAGGAAAACTGATCTTTTATATAATTACACAGTCGGTAAACAGAGAATCGATTTTGGAACCTATGTCAAGGATTTAGGGATAATTTTAGATAACAAGCTATTATTTTGTAAACATTTACAGATAATAACCTCTAAGGCTAGGAAAAACCCAGCAATCTTAAAATGGCTTTGCCGTAATTTTTCGAATATCAACACTTGTAAAATTTTATACATTTGCAACGTGCGTTCTCATTTGGCGTACGGCACTTATTTGGAATAGTGAAGCTAAGTACTTTATAAATGTTATAGAATCTGTTCAAAAGAATTTTTTTTAACCTGGTTACGATGGAAGTGTAAAAATTTCAAATATATGAGCTTGTCTTGCATATCTAAAGAGCTTAATCTGTTACCTCTAACTGATAGGCGGTTTATTTTTGATTTGAGTTTCTTTCATAATATTCTTCAGGGTGTTTTTTTATTGATGGTCTATGGTCTATAAGAATTCCTTACCATAATGTCACAAATTTGTACCTTTTGTTTCGAGTGTTTCTACCTTGAAATGTTCAATCTATAAAACTATAGATACAGCCAACAAGTATTACTATGTTTTAGATATCTTTCAAAATAGCTTTGCTAAAATCCATTCACAATTAATTAAAATTCTAAAAGATTTATAGTTTTTCTAATTAACTTGTAAGGTGCCATTTGAACGAATTTTTTTGTGTCTTTTAGGTTGTTTTTTTTCTTTCTTATCTTTTATTTTCCTATCATCTTTTCTTCTCTTTTATCCTTGTTCTTTTTTTCTTCGGATACTACACTTCTCTTTTTTTATTATCATCTTGGACATGAGTTTTTATTAATATGTCATATGCAATTCTTTTACTTCTTTGTATACTCACTTTATTTTGTTATTATTATTAGTCTTGAGTGTATTTTACTTGAGGTGTAATTTGAGATGATAAATACGCTTTTATATATATATATATATATATATATATATATATATATATATATATATATATTACTTTAATTGTATTTTCACTTTGTAATAGGTATTGCATGTTTGAACCAATATTTTATTTCATTTTACTAAACTTGTACGATCAGTTGTATGTTATGTCTATCTGCATGCGCCCTATACTTGTATAAACTTTTTTTCTTTTCTTTTTTGGGGCACTTTGTGGCTGTAACGCTGTTTGTTCCCATTAAACATTTCAAACATGATTATTATTATTATTGATATTTTTGAAACATTAGAATTACGTGCTTACGAGGATTCGTGTTGGGCCTTCTCCGAAAAGAAAACCTAGATGCGTGCCTGTACTGAATGATAGGCGTATGAGTCATGGTGTAGACGGGCGTGCTAAGCGATAGAGTTCAGAGCATCGAAAACAGACTAAGACCACAACTTGCAATTCTTCTTGCCGATTGATACTACTTTTTACCTGCAATAATATGTCGGATAATGCGGTATGTGGAATAAACGAAGGTCAGATAAGCGAGACCATGGCGTATTGGTGTTTCATGCACCTAAACCTGTAAAATATTTGTGCAGAAAACCTCTTTCACTCACTAGCTAAATTTGTGGGTATGATCGCACATCTTGCCTTATAAAGTATAGTCTTATAAAGAAATATATATATATATATATATATATATATATATATATTTAGCATGCTGAAAACCAAAAGACCAATTTCAATAATTTTCTATAGCTTTCTTTCTTAATAACGGGAAACGTGTTCATTTCATCACGTTTCATACTAAGATGTCTGTTTCTGTCTATATATATTTTTCACACGTTATTGAAGACGAAATTGTTCTTTTTCGAAGAAAAGAGGATGAGAGAAGAAGCTATACAATAGCATAAACTGAAAACAATCGCTATTACTAATAGTACACTAATTCTGAATAAATACGTCATCAGAGGAAACAAAAAGTTATTTCCTTATTATATTGTTTCGGTTCTTATTAACATAAAAACTATACACTTTCTATAATGTTTTGTAAAAAAAATGGATGGGATGGGATTCGATCTGGTGTCAAAACAGTATAAGAACTAACAGTACGCCACTCTACCCACTTGACCACAGAGACTACGTTTTGTTACTTGTCTTTTTCTTAACAAATAAATGCTCATGGCTATAGAGCATGTCACTTCCAAACTTAAGGAAACAGTTTTCCTCTTTGTATGTTTCCTTATAACATCTTGGTTACAGAAGCTAATTTATATTTGGCAGACAACTTAAACCTTAGATTTAAGCCAATAAATGCAATATTTTACTCCACTTTCCAGTTCCTTGATTTAGCTCTCTCCCTAAAAATCGTGTTATTCCCTCTGCAATCGTGCTCTGCTATTGCAAAATCCCTCGACAATAGTATTGTCAGTATACAGAAAACCGAGCATAATTTTGTTTTTTCCTTATATTTTTATTATCTTATTATCTTTTTTGGAAATATCTTGTTAGATGGATTGTTTTCTATAATCTCCACTTACTAATAACTGAATTTTACCCATAAACGTAAGGAAAATTGAATAATTGTGAAAAATCGTAGGTTACAGTATATGCGCAATTTTTTGCGCATGAGGGTACAACAATGAAGGAGGAAAATGTGGAAACATGTAACTTGCTCATGTTTAATGCTTAAATGTAACTTGTGCCTATATGTTTTCAGAAGACAGCAAAACTTTACTACTGTCTAAGTAAGTTTAGTTATTGATTTTCCTTCAGTTTGATTTTTTTTTAATTCTGTAAGTGAAATTCACAATGTCAAGTGAACTATTCAGTGTACTTTGTTTTTACGTTATTAATGGTTTATTTCTGTAGTGATCTATAAATAAAATGAACAATTGTAAAACACTGTCATGGAATATCTTTTCTACGAGAGCTACAAAATGCGAAACTTTATTTGAAAACTGCGACAAAACGCGAAATATGAAAAACGAAACGCGAAATTTTCAAATTCTTAGTGCGAAAAACTCGTGCCTTTAACTATCAGATGCAGTGCTAAGACCAGTACAATCCTCTACGTCGTCCTCTGGTAAAGAACTTACGTTGTCCAGTTCTCTCTCTCCCTCGTCATTTGCGAAAGCTAATGTTGTAACTTGTTCAGTCTAAAACAGAGCACTTTCTTCCAACCAGTCGTCCAGGCACTGTGTAGGACACTTCATACGTGTCTTACCTGCGGTGTAATTTGTGTCTGGCAGATGTATTACGTTAAATACTAGATGCAATAACGCAATGTAATTTGCGGGATTAATTCCAACCATATTCTCGTCTCTGCAGCTCCTTCCTGTGATTACTGTATTGTTTCCGAGCCATATAAATATTCATGGTGCATCATTCTGTATACATGTTATATGAGTGTTCCGCGTAATCAGCATACACGCGATCTCATGTGTTACTCTTATGTTTTTATTAGCATTACTGTTATATCGTTCAGCATTACTCATGTTTTTCGTGCATTGTGTGTAACATTCCTGCATACCTATCATGTTCATTACCGCACCAGCACTAATGAATGATATGCGCACTTGTAAGCTGTATCACTTCGTTAAACACAAACAGTTAGGGGAAAAAAGTATCTAAGTATTAAATTACTTTCACACTGTGTAGGTGCTTGTACTTGTTTTGACATCACATATTTCCTGTTTCCACATGTCTCAATGTTTCGAGGGGCCTCGGCCCCTTACGTGTTTTTTCGAAATGACTACACCACACATTTTCCTTTCTTTTAAGTGTATTATACATCTGCTCCTGACTACCTTCCGTCCTCTTCATACGTCGGTGATGTGTCAGATGTCATAATTTATCACTGGGCTTTTATCATCAAAAACAGTTTTCCGCCGAATATTCAATTTTTTTTTCTTTTCTTTTACGCATATTGTCTCTCAATGCGATTTCATTACAATCACGTGGGGACACGGTGGCCCATTGGTAGAAGGTTTACCTCTGATGCGTGGAGTCCCTGGTTCGATCCCCGTCCAAGTAAGTTTGTGGTGGATTTAACGGGATACTCTCGTTTCTTCCTAGAAAATTAAAAAAAAAAAAGTTTCTAAACACAGTTTCGTTACAGTCCTGCATGTACTTTAGAGCATCTGAACTACTTTCATTCCTGATTTTGACATCTCTTGGTAATAAGTTTGGAGGGCCCTCTGTTCCCATACGTTTTTCTTGAAGGAAAATATGAAACATGTATTTCCTTATTTTACGTCTAGTATATCTGTGCAATTTCATTCGCTTCGTTCTACTTTTTCCTGCGCTTTTAATATCGAGTAATAAAGTTCTCGGTGGAAGCTTTTGCCGAAAAACACAGGTATTAGTTTATTTCGTGTGTATCAAAATTAGCGTGGATCACTAAGTTGATGTTCCTTGTTAGTAAATCCTAAGTATTGTTGGAAATGTATAGCATAATTTGGAATAAAAATAAATACTAATTTTATACCATATTTTCGAACGGAGAGCTTATTACTTACGGTGTGGAAGTTAAGAAAGTTAAGAAAGAGAAAAAAGGCCGTCTATTGTATGGGATGGTATGGAAAAACTGATAATACAGATAAATATCGATAAAAGTTTTAGTGAAGAAAACGTCAGTCAGCACAGATCTGAAACAGTGTGACTTAGGTTTAGAAAAGAAGGGAACTTGAAGCAGTGTATTGATGCTGATTAAATAATAAATTACTCTTACAGTTTCGCATAGAAATAAAAGCCCCCTTTCGGGTCATATCGTGTATCTAGCCAATTTAGTTAACACTTTATTATCAGTCCCTATAGAATACATCTATACGTTATCATTTGTATGTTCTTTTGCATTATTTTTCCCAACCACTCTCATGTGTGTACTTTGCATGTGTTTCCCATGCTATAGATGCATGGCGCCGTTTTAGATGTCTGGATCTTGTAATTGATATGAGAGCGCCCTCATGGTTGTATGGTTAGCGTATTCCAGGAGGGAGCTCTGTGGTTCAGCCCACGTTAATCTGTAGTTCCGCGTCTCATATGGCCTCAGCGCTGAAAGGGACCAACTCGTGGAAAGACTAAATATTGTCCAGACGTATCGGAACAACAAGCTAGTTCCGTTTTCAGCTGTAAGGTAACGGATAAAAACTGATAAGAGAAGTACGGTATTGGAACAGGGATACATTCCACCAAATGAGAGTAACTTAATGGGTACTAAAAAGAAGTAGCAGAACACAATGGAAGAAAGAAAGAGTTAAGTTTGAAAAAAGCGTGGTGTCTTTGCTACTTCACTGTTGCCAGATCCAAAATACACGTCAAAGGTAGGTACAGATTTTATCAAAGCTGCCACAATCCAGATTTAAAGCTACTTTATATTTCTTCAATAGTATGAAATCTTTCATCATCCAGCGTATTGCTGTGATATTTCTCCTATTGACTACCGCCACTCCCGGTATTTCGATCACTTCGTGGGAGGAAGGACCGTCCCTGATGATCGGGCAGTGCAATGTTCGATTGAAAGACCTTTTTGCACCACAAACTCTTAATTCCTTCGCTACGGAATTCAATTGTTGAGTGAGCGGTGGGAAAAGTTGTATTTTGCAGACTGCGACTATTTTGATTAACCAGATCTTGTAGTTTTCTTCTTCCTCCCCCCCCCCCTTCCCACGCGCGCGTTGGAAATAATACATCTAGGACGGACCTTTCATTCGCGCCAATATATTATAGTAAAACCTTGACTAACTAGGGTTGTTATATATGAACGTAGTAGTATAGTATACTGTCACACAGGATATTAATTGCTTAAATTAGAAACTTACTCATAATTCATGAAGTGCGCATCAGAATGATGCAGATTTTCTGAATAAAAGATGAAACATTGGCTTTTGTATTTTATTACAAAAGGGTGATGATGAGTTAATGAGATAATAGTATGGAGATCCGGAGTATTTAATTGTCAGAATAGTTGACTGAATTTAATAGCCGATCAACTCTTTGATCTGAGGAGTCTCGGTATAGATCAGTAGTCTCATTAGCTGAAGGCTAACAGCTGAGACTTAAAGAAATAAACATGCCAATACAAGACTGTGTATTTAATGGAGATTCAGCTTCCTTTTCCTCAAAAGAACATTTAGAGAACATTAAAAGATGTTTTTGCTTACTCACGTGCGTTTAGCTTGCTGATGTCCACAGGTACAGAAACTGATTACTATTTTACTTTCACTAAATTACTATTTTAACGACGCACTGTTACACTTGAAGAAGCTTGGTGTCGACTGCCGAAGTCCTTGGATCGAATCCGCCGGAGATCATCCCTCTTCTTCTCTGGGGCGCTGGTGTGCAGACTTCACGTTCCGGTCGCTGCTCAGCTTTGGACGCTGAAGTCCTGGAGGTTCGTTCCCGCGGATGGCCGTCTCTATAGTCTCTCCTCATAGGATCTGGGCTCGGAACCCGACGTCTTCCCTGGAGGTCGTCTTGAACTGGACGTCATCTGAGACTGGGACCTTGGCCAACTTAGCTTCGCGGACTTCTGGGCGTCGAACTCTACATCAGTGATGCTTGGCGTCGTAGTCCATCGAGGTTACGCTGCACAGAGTGAGCGGCATACACTCAACAAGAAGGGATTGAGAATTCACAATTGAACTTTCTAACCGCTAGTTTTTATACCGAGTAGTTTCCGTGTTTACTAGGCTGAATGTTCAATTATTACCAAGAGAAAGTATGGTTTTGTAGGACATCCGCGTATCTTGTTGACTTTAGACTTGTGTATCCGGATGTTGTTCTTTTTTCTCTGAAGAAGTGCTACTTTTCTTAATAAAATTATTTTGCATAAACGTATAATTCAGCCCATTCTAGGTGCATGTTTGCTACAGTATTATCATAGTTTTTGAACTTACGTACTGAATAAGAAACCGAAGAAGATGAACACTTAATTATTACCTCATATACGCATACACATAAATAGGCCTATATAATACACAGAATCTTTCCAGTACGATGCTATATCAGTCGCAATCCATACAGAAACATTTGTCACCCTCTATTACCATTTTCGCTCTGTGGAAACCAGTATTAGAACCAGAAGTGGCAGTTTATTTTTTCCGGTACTGCATTCATTAAAAAAATGTTTCTTGCTATCCATTGTTATTTTTCACTATGACAGTCAGTCCTGAAAGCGGATATAATAGATTTATACCATTTCGGATTGCATGGAAGAGAGGTTGAAATGCAAGTTATTCTTGGGACGCTCAGTCCAGATCAAAAAGCAGTTTCTCACATCTCTTAACGTTTTTGCTCTGTGGAGATGAATATTGAATCTTGAAGTGCTATTAAGTTTCATGTTCCGATTCCAGAAAACTTCTTGTCGCCATCTATTACCGGTTTTGTTATTTGACGATAAACGTTGAAACTGGAAATGGTGAAAATTTCAACCACTTCTGGTTTGAACAGATGGTTAACGGATGAAATGGAACCTATTCTCAGGACGCTGAGTCGATTCTAACCACTACTAGATATACTTTTATTATTTTTTGCTCTAATACCTATGAAGAGAGAGGGACATAGCTGCTCTATAAAACTTCCATAACATAGTTTGGAAGTATTAAAAGCAAGAGAGAAGTTAAATATTTATTGTAATATCCAAAGAAAGTTATTAAAAATTTAAAAAAAAAAAAAAAAAAAAAAAAAAACATCTTACAGGGTAAGACGGTTAAAATCCACATTTCAAAAACATACACAGTACATTGCAGTTATTTAGCTGATAAACTGAGTTCAAAGTACGCAGTGGCATTTCGTGTATTGTTCAGCGTAATTATCAAATGTCTGTAATATGGTAAGTACATATCCGCGGGTAATCTTTCACTACTGTTTTTCCACTCCTACCACAATTCACGACTAAGTTCTATTTCCCAAGTTGAAACGCTACCAACAAGTAACTTTCCTACTGGGGCTGCCACAGTATAAGTTTAGCATTATGGCACTCTGCACAAGTTTCAGTGTCAAAAGCTGTTTCCTTAAATATAGATCAATATTTAAATAAAATGTGAAACATAACACGATAAACAGTAAAACTTATCCCTATTTCGTAATGAAATCGTTATACATATAAATAAAAATTTCGTGGAACTTAGCACATGCCTAGCAAGATCCATCAGCATGCGCTATCTTTCGTGCTCTTTTGCTTTATTAGTTATTCTTTGGGGATATACGAATATCCAACCAAAGGCGACAGCACCTTTTATTACCGCTGGCTGAAACGTAACTATTTTATAGTACAATATTTATAATATGTGGCGTTTCAATACACAGTGGTTCAGGCAGTGAACTAATGTCTGTTCTGACTTTCGGGTGGCGATTCACTTTAAATATTTCGTGATATTTATGTTTTAAAAGGGACGGGAGGAAACGACTAGGGGATGCGAAATATCGTAGATTAACGGAGAATTAATTGATTGAAATGTAAAGCCTCTTTTTACCTTTGAAGCTATATGAAACTGAAGTACTGTTTAAAGTGCGATCCTAGCTACTAGGGTTCTATTCGATACATGTATTCGCACCGGAAATCGAACTCTGGACTTCATCAAGTCTTCTTTTTCTTACATGCACACAGAAATGTAAGTGCATTCCTGTGATTCGAGCAACTTAGTCGAACGAATGAATCAATTATAAGGCGTTCCACGTACTTACTGCTTTGGAAAAATGAAAATGAAGAGGCAATTTACGATCAATCTCAAATGGAATCTGAAATTATTTCATACGTTGCCTAAATATCAACGTATATAAAAATTATAGAATAAATTTCAAATAAGGACATAATAGTTCTAAATGTTATTACAATTTAAATGTAGCATACATTTATCACTTCGTTGTTTCAGCCGACTGCCATAAGCGGATCATCTAAGGCACTTGGCTGACAATCGTAATACTCGTATGTGTCGCAGTTTCGAGTGCTGCACAGGGAATGAATATTACATCGTCTTTTCACCATTCATTTCATTATTATCATTCATTTTTAATCGTCTTCTGTACCCTAAATGGCAGAAGAATCCGTGGGACGTAAAATTAGAGAATATAATACAATATTTTCCATCCATTGTGTAATATTTTCATGTTCATATTTATATATATATATTTTTTAAATATATTTCTTAATTATTTGCAGTTCTTTTTAGGAAAATATAAACTACGTAATATAATAAATCATAGCTGCTTCAACTTGTAGTTTCAGATTAAAACATTGATGAGAAATCGAATCTCCGTATAAGAGTAGCATATCGTCCTCCGTAACTTCATGTTATATAAGAATGTAAAGGATGGTTAAGAAAAGCAACAGTAATTGAAAACTGTTCCTTTTAGAGATACATTCTTTACGTTGTATTATTTTATCACATGCAAAATAACAGAAGTCAAAATGTCGTTTTCAATCACACAGAGTCAAATGACTGCATACTGATAGCATGATCCCCGAATAACTGCATATCCTGGCGTATGCTCAAGTTCAAGCTTTTCAAGTCCTTTTTTCTTGTCTTTTTATTGATTTTCGTGTGAAATATTGTCTCCAATATGCATATTAGCACTCTGTATTAATACTGTGCCGACTTAATGACATGTCATATTTTCTGCAGAGAATTATAACTTTGAAGAAATTCTAGTTTCTGTGCTGTCTCAGTGACGTATTGATTACTGCAACCCACTGTTAGCAGCTTCAACAGAAAGTTCTGTTGATTAAGGTTTTTTGCTTGTGAATTTCTATTTCGCTCTATTTTTTTTTTTTTTCTGTGTTTTAAATGATTATTACCTTTTGTTAATTTATTGGAAGAACTGTATGTTCGTAAAATTTGAACATGATTGTCCACGTGGAGTTAATCTGCTACAAGAATGGTAGACAAGATCAGGTAGTAGTGGTACTCTACGGTACTTGTTAAATCTATTTTGGTTCTTTTCTTAAGTATAGAATATTGATCCTTTCCATTCAGTGAAAATTGCCTTTTTGTTACATTTAAAGAGATCAGTCGGAGGGTCTCTTCAATTAAGATACTCCCTCTTATTTTGAGTTATTCGACTGATTTAGAAACAATTCTAGGAGATTCGTGGTACAGCTGATCTTGGATGATTGTTTCTTAAAGATTTTGTGTGTGTGTGTGTTTCTGCTCTTTATTTCGTTTTCTACGTGCATGTTTAGTCATTGATATATTGCTTCCATCTATAAAAAATGTGACTTAGATCTGCAAAAATGCTTCCGTTTACACCCTGAAGTACATTCAGTCTTGGCAGATTACCCTTTCGGAGTTCATATATGCTTTCGTAGAAATACATTATGATTTTGTTTTTGTTAATTTTTTCTATTTCCGCAATCTCTCCGGTCTTCTTGCGTCTAAAACGTTTATATAATGTATTGCATTTCGTTGAATTGTGACTAATATGCTTATTAATGTGGCACATACGTTTTATTACACGTCTGAATACTCTCTAATATCTATAAGCATTAGAGGCGTGGGCGCAATTTTTAGAACATCCGATATATACAGGGTATTTCAAAACAACACCGACAACGTTTGGGAGGTGATTCCTGACATCAAGACAAGACAAAAAGTGTAGACCAACCTGGGTGCACAAATGCTTCCTTTCGGAGTTATAGGCTGCCGAAAACGTGAAAAAATTAACTTTAAAGGTCCATAGCTCCAAAATTACGGGGCCTACCGTAGTCGGGTCAAGACTTTACTAAGGAACTAATATGTGCTCTATCCAAAAATACATGCTTCAGAATCCGGCAGTACTTCCACAACAATTTTTAAAGAGATAGTTAGTGAGTACTTCAGATTACATGCCCGTAACCAAACTGCCTGTACAAAAATTGTTGTGTGAGTACCTTATATCTTTGTGTCTGTGTCTGTCTCTCAGATAGATAGATAGATAGATAGAGAGATCCTTTCTTACTGTTTCTTTATTTTTGTTTTTCTTTCTCTAAATAAGAACATAAATGCATAAATATAATTATGAATATTAGATTATTATTATTATACAGTTCAAATATTACAAAATAATATTTCTGTAAAAGTTCAAATAAATCTGAGTGCGTCGTACCTCCAGGATAAAAAATCCACGACCCCAATAACAATACTATTATATATTGCTAATCTTATGTGCACAGGATATTATAAATTCTAATTATATGAACTAACTATCACACGTATGAATATAAATAATAAGTTACTTTGTACGGGTGTTAGTTGATTTTGTTACGAAAATGAAAGCTGATTATTAATTAATGCTTTCAGGAGTAGTTTCTTCCCTTGACATTTTTAAAGCACTATTATAATTGAATTCTACTCAAGGGAACACAAATTCACTTAAGCACTTAAACATCAATAAATGAATCACAAGTAACTTGAATGAATGAATAATAAGTAATAAATAATCACAATAATAAATGAATCACAATAAACTTTACCTCTAAACTAGGGTAATGTAAATGTGGATCGTTCTTTACTTCATATTTCAGACCCACCAGATACAAGTCATATGAGAAGCCGATCTAAATTTTCTACCTACCAGGCAAATTTTAGGGGAAGAAAATCAAATTCCCTTATGAATTTATGTGGTAAGATACTTCAAAACATTGGGATCTCATCCGTGCATGATGTTAACATGAGGTGACGGGAGCAAAATGTTATTGTCCTTCTGCTTTCATTTGGTGGCTGCAAATGTGTATGGGACATTCATAAAATATTCTCAACAGTTGCATTGTGATTTCAATTGTATAAATTTGTCTAATGTCTGTACATTTCTTTAAAATGAGTTTGCTTTCTTAATGACAATGAACATTTGTGTTTCTGTGATTTTTAAGTTATTTTTATATATAAATGTTTTTAGTCAGTTAGGCAGGTACATATATATATGTGAATTTTTTAATAGATGCATAATTAAGTAGAGATGTAGAATAATGCATAATAAAATGAGGCTAATATTTACTACTTCAAAATGTAAATTTATTTTAGATAATGCTAGTAAAATATAAAACTTCACTTTCGTCCCATCAGAAGTACCGATGTAGTTCTTTGTGCACTGTGTATACAAATAGAAAACTTAGCTATTTAGCGAGAAAGATATATATGCATGCCTAGGTTAATACTTTATTGAAGATGATTTAATAATGCTTATGTTTCAACAAATATGTGTTGTACTTTCGTCACAAAAAAACTCGATGGGCATGCATATTAAGGAGAATATTGTAGTTTTGTTCTTTTAGATTTGGTCTCACAGGTCACTTAAAGTAAGTTCTCCAAAAATATAAAAAATAGACATAAACTTTAGCATGGAGAATATGTTTATAATTTTTTTTTTTTTTTTTTTAAATGCTAAATACCTTTGTGGGCTGTCTGAGAAAGTTAATCGTAGCTTTTGAGTTCTGATTTGTAAATGTGTATATTATTATTAATTTGAATTCGCGAGTACTCTAAGACTCAACTACGAATATTAAATTTAAATTGTAATTCAGTAAAGGAAAGCTTAAGCAGATTTGAGTAAATATCGATGTAGTCTTAATACAGTATATAATAATTCAATTTTCTCAGGCAGTGTAATAGAATGTAAACTTCTGTATACATTAAGTTTATTATTTAATCCTGTCGGTTAAGTATTCTCATTGTGAAATAAATATTGAAATAATACTAAAATAGAGGTTCTTCCATTAAGGCTTTACGTCAGAATTTACGTAGTTTGTTTTTCTCCGAGTTTGTATATGATATAGACAATTTTTAATAGGCTCAAGCAGCGATCAAGACAGCATGGTGTACCGATATACAGATACAGATTCAGGATTGGGCCGAGCAACTCCACCACGCAGAGCGCCATCTCCTGGTATGGGCACTGTTCGGCATTTACCATCACCATCAGGTGAATGACTATTGGTGGATGGGATGCATGAATGAACTACTACCAACCCTAGCACTGATGAACTTCTCTTATTATATAAGCACTAAACACTAGATTTCTGTGTAGTTACTATAAAAAGACATTGTACTTCTGTTACCATTTTGCAGTGCTCAAGCTTAAGTTATTTATATATATATATACTGTATATGAGAGATAAAGTTTGGGATAAAGGACTCCGAAGCGGAAGTAGAAAATGAGTTACCAGAAACTAGTACAAACAATCAAGCACAGTATAAAACAGTATAAAAGAATGCACTATAAACACTTTTCTCTAAAGTTCATTAGATGGAGAGGGGGAGGAAGTATGAGGGAAAGGAAGAGAAATTTAAAAAGCAGTTGTGAAGGATCCATCTTTAAAACAGGGTTACGTGATAATGCATCCAAGTTGAAAATAATGGAATGGGTGGGTCAGTGAGAGTGCAAGAAAGTGAAAAAATAACAAATGAAAAAAATATATGCAAATGATGTAGGGAATAACAAAAGTGAATAAAGTAGTGAAGAAATAAATATGAAAATCACAAGGGAAAAAGTACTTCATTGGTACCCGCATGAATCTCCCACACACCAACGTGTTCATGGGGCGCCAGGAACTAAAGCTACTACGCTTATCAACACTTAAACCTTCCTCTAGCTCCATTCATATGCGACATTCTGGTAACATGACACACGACCAACCAGCATTGGAACTATTCCAACAGTCCCCCAGCAAATGTCTAATTCATCTGGTTCTTCACAGCCTTCTGGCCCATCGCATCATCATCATCAACTACCACAAGAGCCTCTTGTCAACACTCTTCAACTAGAGATAGAGATACGCATTCAACCTCTAAAAAAGAAAACAGTCGCTGTAAAATCCTCTACTTCGAAATTGCGTACTTTGTAACATTTCAACATCTATTCCGTACTGAGACAAATTAATCTTACGCATCTCATACTTACCACTTAATCTAAAATAGAGAAGGCTTTCCTTACGTTCTAAAATAATTTAATGAAGACTTTCAAACGCATTCTTGTTATGAGAACTGATCCCTTAGAACACCCCACTCGTCCATAGAGAAAATGCCAGAAACGCATATGTAAAACTTGTCCTATATTTGACCATCTAACATAGATCGCAATATTAACACGTAGTATTTCCTTTAAATGTACTTCCTCTTCAGCCTTGTATGGTGAAACTAACTTTTCTTTCAATTTCTATCAGTTCTTAATGATACTTCTGAAAGGCTCAAATTCTCTATTTACCTGTTCCGAAACAGATAACGTATCACAAAATACACCTGACCACACGTAATTGTGCAGGTTCAAAATCCATCCCTCAGAATGAGAAATCTCACATTGCCATTCTACTCACGAACCACCACCTGGATTTTAACCATATATAAAGGTCTATTTCATCACATTCCAGTTTCTCGTAACAATTTGTTTTATTTTTAGTATTATGTTTCCTATATACTTTCGTTAAGCATTACAATTTGTTACTATTTTTCTTATTTTTTGTTACTTGTTTTAATTAATCTACCGATTTCTATTTTCCTTCCCCAATATTATACTTGTATTATTTTTTTCTCTTTTTATACCTTCGCTTTCCTGCAGTCTTACTGACCCACTCTTCCCATTACTTACATCCTTGCTGCATTATCATGTGACCATTCCAACATTGTGCTCATCTGGACCTTCACAGCTACTTTTATATTCTTTGACATTTCTTTCTCTCTACTTCGTCCTCTCTTTATCTGATGAAGCAATTAGCGAAACAAAAAATTGCAATGTTTTTTTCCCTATGTATGTGTAATTATGTTTTCACTATTTTCCGGTAATTTATATTTGGAACAACGGAATTCCGAAGTGATTATGGAAAATAAATTTCCATCAAATATTTGCACAACCCATTCGCTAAATGCTTCATACAGTAGGGAGGGAAAATATAAAACTAACGCAAAAGTAGCTGTAAGGCATCTTGTTTAACGCCACATTGAAGTTCGTAGTGTTTTTCTTTCTTTATATAGCTTCTGCAGGAACGTTTTTTGTTTAAAAGGAAGTTAGGTACTGATTGATTCAATAGTATTGGAAGCGGTGGTAAAAGGGCAAAGAGATTCAGATTGCTATTCTGGAGGGGAAGAGCGTGGTCCCAGGTCGCAGTTGTGGAGAAAGAAATTAGGTGATTATAGATAGGTGTTTATGGTAAAGCTATAGTAGGAGATAGGAAGCTTTTAAACATGAAGAAAGTCTACAGACCAAAGTTGAGCCCAGCGTAGTACTTCACAGCTACTTCTTTTCTGATTTTTCTTTTCTTACTACTACTTTCCCCTATCTAGTAAAGTGATTAGAGAATGTCGATTTTTCTTGTGTTTATCGGTACTTCCGCATAAAATATAAAATAATAATAATAATAATTTTTCACCCAAACTATCGTTTCTGTAGAACCATGCTGAAAAATAAGAAATTCTGATCAGTGATAGATTCGAATTTAAATAGAACAAAAGTCGTTCAGACACCTTTTGCAATATTTGGCTATTTGTTGTAGATTTGAAGATAGACGATTGATTTGTCGTAAATTATTCGGGTTTATCAAATCAAAGTAACTTAAATGTTTTTGTGATTAAGAATAGATCTTAACTTGCAAATAAATGATAAAATCTTAAATACGAAATCTCTGTTAAGGTCATATGTAGCTCCTCTCTTTTCTTTCTCTTTTATTTTTTTAGTGCTAGTAATGCGTTATTAAAATACATTTGAGAAAAAATGTTAGAAATCAGGATATTCTAAGTTTCGTGCATCAAGAGTTATCAGTTTTCTTTGTGTTGAATATCTGGTTTCCTAAATTCACATTACTATAAACGAAAATTTGTTTCTGTAAGGTAGTATATCTCGTAAATATATGTATATTCATAAGAAGATAAATTTCAGGTTTACGATAGAAGACTATAACTTATTCTGTTGTTTGCCATATAGTTGGCATCCAAACAGTTCTCCCATTTGTGGACAAAAAAAAAAAAAAATGTCAAGAAAAGCAGAATTCAGTAGCAAGTTCAGTGTGTTCTCTTTCATAAAGACCATACTAATGATCCTTACATTACGTTTGAGAACATGATTTTCAGTAGTTAGTCTCTGCAATAATACAGTGTGTGTCGCAACTTAAATACTCAAACTGACTTTACAGCGATTATTACCATATTTCAGAACTGGAATCTGTTTATAATTCGTTCCTAGCGTATCTTCCTGGTGTGGGTGTCTTTTGTGCATAATATGTAACGTAAAAAGAAAGTAATTGAGGAAATTCGTAATGGCGTAGCAAAGATTTCTTTAAATAATACGTTACATTCATAAGAGCAACATGAAAGTATTCATTAGTTTTCTTGAGCTTGAGCATATATATTTTGTTAAAATTAAATTGGAGTAGTTCAGCTATCAATATCAGAAAGTACATAAATCTTTGCTTAATGAAAAGTTAAAACAGTTTTCACCACTTGAAAAATGGTAACATGTTAATGTGTTGCTGCTTCAATTTTGTTGGTTTGTTTTTCTGTAGTTCCGGTGTGTTAGGTTAGCTATATTAAATTCAAATAATAACACAAATGCACGTTTTGTAACATGTAGTAATTATGATAGTTTTCCAAATAGTGATAGCAAATCATATTTTTTATTGGTAAAAATGTAAATATATTTAAATTTACGTTTAAAACGTTAAACAAAACTTCACGCTTTGATGTAGTTGCTAATTCTAAACGCAAATGTCTAAATTTTCTTCAAAACGTTATTTGTCGTATTAAATCATCATATACACAATTTAACAGTTAAATAATGAGATAGATCCTGTTGTTGTTCAGAATACTTCATTTATTGCGTCGAGCCAGTAGTGGCATGATCTAACAAAAACTGGGACGACTTTTGCAATTTTGCTTGTAGTATGGCCCGAAGACTAGGTATTACAGCCCTTTGGATGTTATCAAAAAAGCGCTCTTTCAATGAAAATGTAAGTTCTGATATTAGCAGGTACATAAATCTAAGAAGTAGAGCGCATGACTCAGCGCATACAGTTGTTTTTGAGAGAAACATTTATATACGACTACTGTCCGGTGAGCGAGTACATTATCGTACAGAAGGGACCAACTGGTAGATGTTGAATGCTCAGGTCGAACTGGGAAAATCCTCTTTCAGAGGCACTCGAGAATATCCTTGGCCTATGAAGTCAAATATTTTTTAGCCGTATGGTGATTTTGACATTGTCGCATTTTCGTATTTAATTATGCTGTAAAACAATGTGTTTTGTCATCTGCAGCAATCTAATTTGAAACTTTCTACTTCTGCGAGCAGTTTGAAGGATATATTTTCGTATTGAACGTGCTCTTTTTTTGGTTATCAAATAAAGAATAAGCCATAATTTAGGAAGAAACTTTTTTTCTTATCTAAGACTTACACTACAACTTGACGAGTCTTCTGTAGTTAACATCAAACCAATCTATCATCATTCTTACAGTCAGACAACCATCTTGCGTCATTTCACTGTCTTACATAATGATTTCAAGTCATTAGACCTGGGCTTATCTTTCGTTTCCACACCAAATCGAGAAGTATACAATTATCCTCATACACTTCTTACTAATTTCTTAGTAGCACTTTCTGAGTTTAAAACAGAATCCAATCGTTTCTCTTTGCTCATGTCTCTTCCGTAACAAAACTATCTGGAATGTCGATGTATTTCTCATCATGCTTAGTAAGCAACGTTGCAGAGTTGCAAGATTATAGGTGAAGGTTGACAGTCTGGACGATAGATTATGTTTCATGGATAGCGCTTTTATCTTGACCGTGATAAAATGCGTCCCATTATTTAATTGTCACATTGTGTATATACTGATCATTCACATTTTGTGCAAGTGCATTTCCTTTCACCACTGGCTTGTTAGTTCTAATCTGCACTATCTTTTCTATCTTGCCTTTAAGTGTTGTTTTCATGATGTACGTATGTTTCTGCTTCTTATTTATGTGTATGTTAAATATAAAAATACAATTGTAGCAATGAACCAGTGTTTATTACTACAAATACAAGTATTAGCTGTAATTTAAGCAATCTATTGTAGTATATTAAGTATAACTTAGAATATTGGTAGTTGTAGAATTCGCATGACCAGGATCTAGCTACAGCCAACACCCTCAAAAATGATGTGAGGGGCAACAATGACTCAGCATTAGAGCACTTAGATTTAATATGAGAGGTTCCTGTTTCAATCTCAGGCCAATCAGTTCGTTATCAACAACATCGTGTCCGTAAATTTCCTCAGGAGGCTCCCGTTTCTTGCTAATTTTCATTCCACTAATTCTTTCATAGTCATTCACTGTCATTAATCGCCCGTCTCTTCAGTGAGGCGTTGAAGGTATCATTTCATTTTTCAGTAATGATAATTGGTAGATAAAATATTCATTTTGAACTCTGAAGGATTATCTCACACGAATATTTAAAAAGTAATATTTTGTTCCATACCAAAGAACTTTACAGAGGAAATCGTGAAAATTTGGAGTATGGTCCTCTTACTCCAGTAATTGGCTGAACTACTGATGAACATATATGGGATTTAGAATAGCCTGTCAGGAAAGTAGATTTTCAAGCTTTTCCGCGCCGGTCATTCAGTTTTAGCTATTTGTTTAATATTTGAAGGATGAAGAAGGGGGAGGGGTTGCGTAACGAAACCTTGCTTATGACTAGGGCAACCAACTTTATGCTCTATACAGCTGTATATTATGATTTATTTTTCCTTACATTGTGCTTTATTATGCTTTTACCTAAATGATGCCTTAATATGCTGTTCTCTGAATTATACTTCATTTTTAAGCATTTCTGTTAAAAATGTATATGAAACTATTAATTTTTCCCACTAAAATTACATCAATAAATACTACATTTTCTGTAGTTTTTCTTAAGCGATGTTTCCAAGAAGAAACATGTAGCTGCACAGTAAGCTTCTCATATTTAATGAATTCAAAACAAAAAGTACAAAGTAGATTACCGCCTTGTACTTTGAAATGGTCAGTTGAGAATTATCTTACTCTCTGACTGAGATTGCAAAAACTCTTGATTTTGGCATCTTGGAATAAGCACAACCAGCCGTGCCTTCTTTTAACACAAAGTGAGAAAAAAAAATCCTTCTGAGCGGAAGGTGCGAAGAGAGGAAGAATTCGAACTTTCCATTATTACGCGTAAAGGCAATTGGTAATTGATATCCATTGTTTGCGGCGTTAATAACAGTCTTTGTTGATCATTTTTTTCTTTGGCACAAAATATATTAACATTTTTTCTTTGATGTACACATATACAGGTTCTGGAATAAAAAGCATTATGCTTTATGCTTTATTTCTGTAAATTATGCTTTATTATGCTTATAAAATTAGCAAATTTGGATATGGAAAGTAGTCAAAATCACTGATATGGTACCAACCATAGGTGAAAAATTCCATTATGCTTTTACTGTTTTTTATGTTTTATGGTTGCCCTACTTATGACTTTAATTTTGAATCCAACCAATAGTCAGTGGTACGAATACAGGTTTGATTCAGTACTCCGGTTCATTTGTTTTGCGGGGAAAATCAAACTAATTAATTGGGAATTGTATAATGTAATTTTTCCATTATATTTTGTTATAAATGCACATTTAGAATTAAAGGAGAAAGAACTCTGTTAAGAGCTCAAATTTCATATCTGCATGGCAACGCAAAGCCTACAATGCACAAGAAGCCTACCAATTCCTTTTATGATGTCACCTATGGTCTGATTTCAAGGAACGGCTTCAAAGGCAAGAACTCTTCATTGTAATGAGATAGTTAAGTAATTGCCATGTAAATGTTGCTGAGTAAAAAAGATTCAAAACTGACTCAAAGGGTTGAAAACGCATAAATTGCGTAGATCGTGCGTTCGCATGGAGTTACTGGCTCTTTGAAGTACTAACGCTGTGTGAAACTCGACATACAGCTTCATTTGCGACCACAAACGCATATGCTTCCACTATTTATTGAATCATTGGTTACCAATAGAGAAAATAGTCCCACTGATCATGTGGCTGTGGCTCTTTGAAAGTCGTAGAACAGCAGTTGACGCTATTGTATATTAACGTAGGGTATAGAATTTTGATTAATACGTAATAATTTCAAATGCGTTCTACGAACCTATCTGCATTTCTAGAGCTTGTTCTGTTTAAAACTATTACAGTTAGCTTAAGATAGAAGTCATAGAGAGTAGGAACGATTCTCGTTGGAACTTGTGTTACTTTTATTTACTGACGTAAATAAATGTTAAATAAAGAAATGTTGATAATAATACATTTATTTTTGTTATTTAATTGTATTATCAAATAACTGTTAAATCTTATATTGCGCTGAAGTGAGTGTAATGAAATATAACGCACTAAAAGTATTCCGAATTCTTCATTTTTAAAGAATTGTCAAGTATACCCATATTTGTTGCTTCATTTTCAATTACTTAAAATATATAGACCTGAGATAGACTTAAACTAGTAATATTAAGAGATTGAAGAGGAACTTCTACAAAATAAGTTCTAAAATCGTGGTGGTGAATTTTGTTAATAATGAGAAATAATGTATAATTAATTAATAATTTTAGGACCAGGTTCTTTGCCTCCTGGATTGACTTCAAAGCGAAGAGGATTTGATGATGGAGCTAGCGATATTAGTTCTACACCTAGCTCAATGTTGGAATACACAGGTAATTTAACTACATCTTCCTTAAATTATTAAATTTCTCACAGAATCGCCTCACAAATCTATCTCATGTTAATTTGTAATAATATGCCATTTCTTCATTTTGTGATCCTTTGGCTATTTTTATTATCTTTTTATTACAATGTGCCTTTTGCCTACCTGTATGTTTCTCATGATCTAAGTGTACATCAAATAAAAGACTAAGCAAATACTGAAGCTCAAATGACCACACTTTCCATCCGTGTACTTCTAGTATTACGCTATTGAGAAAATAGTTACAATATATAGATAAGGCAAGATGATACAAACTGCGTAGTTATATATCTATCTTATCTATCTATCTGTATATATATATTATATATATATATATATATATATATATATATATATATATATAGTGAAACCTCTACTAATGGACACCTCTATAAAGCGGACAACTCCCGTAACGGACATATTTTGAAATCCCCAAACACTGTAATAGGAAAAAACCATATTGGCAAACCTCTCTAATATGGACACTCTCTAGTACGGACATGGACAGTCTTTTCTGTCTTTTATAATATTATTTACCTCCGTATTACGGACACTTTCTCTAGAAACAAGTTGAAAAGTACAGTAAAAATACGTTTTTAGTAATTCATACATTGTGACAACATTTTGCCTCCTTAACTGTCTGTTCAGCAACCCAGACGAAGAGTCTCTGTTCAACAACACTCTTATGTTATTTGCTTGTATTCCACTCCCACTCAACCTGTTTTAGACACAAAACTGATTGATAGTTGTTCGCCATTTCGAATGACACGTTATTCTACTGTCCCGCTGGAATCTCTAACCAAGCAGAACACAAGTTTGGTATTTTTTGCCCGTGGGTACGCATATAGCCTCAAAAAAGACACTAATGGACTGCAATTAAAACACAAATTAAAGTGATATACTGAAAACGTAGTAAATAGTGATAAGTGTAAAGTACAGAGAACTTCTTATTTCCACATTGTGCCTCGAACATAGTGTATTAGATGGCGGAAGATAATGCCAAAACAGTAACAGTTTTGTAATATTCGTAACATGATTCATGCAAAAAAAAAAAAAAATCCTAATTGCATAGTATCTTGTTTACTAATTTACGTAAGTAAATGTTGAAACCTTTCTAAGGCGGACACCTCTCTATAGCGGACAATATATATATATATATATATATATATATATATATATATATATATATATATATATATATATAGAGAGAGAGAGAGAGAGAGAGAGAGAGAGAGATGGTGTTTCAAAACAACACCGACAACGTTTGAGGGGTGATTCCTGACACCAAGATAAGACAAAAAGTATAGACCAACCTGGATACACAAATGGTTCCTTTCGTAGTTATAGGCTGCCGAAAACATGAAAAAATGAAATATAAAGGTCCATAGTTCCAAAACCATGGGACCTACCGCAGTCGGGTCAAGACTTCACTTAGGAACAAATATCTTGAGTTTCAAAATCCTGTGGTACTTCCGCAACAATTTTTGTAGAGGTAGTTGTTAAGTACTTCAAATTACATGCCCGTCGCCAAACTCATTCTACAAAAATTGTTGCGTGAGTACCTTAGAATTCTGAAACAAGTATTTTTGGATAGTGCATGTATTAGTTCCTAAGTGAAGTCTTGACCCGACTACAATAGGTACCATAGTTTTTGAACTCTGGACATTTTAAGTTCATTTTTTCGGCAGCCTATAACTCCGAAAGTAAGCATTTGTTCACCCAGGTTGGTCAATTCGTTTTGTCTTATCTTGGTGTCAGGAATCACTTCCCAAACGTTGTCGGTGTTGTTTTGAAACACCCTGTATATATATCTAGTTCCCTAGTTCCTCTCTAGTTCATCGTTGCTGACATCCCCATTAAACCTCGATCAATCAATCAGTCTTCTATAGTTACTCAAACTACTTGAATTGTCTTATTAAACGTTTTAGATAAGAGCACTTCGAAATAATTGTTCAAATTTTCGGTAACTTATAGTTACGAAAGAAGGTGTTTTTCGCCCCATGTTAATCAGCACTCTTGTCCTTCATTTGATGTAAGAAACATCCTGTATACATGCCCAATATATGAAGGGGAGTCAAATGGACACTATGAGTGTGTGCTGAAATTTAGAAAGAGAATGATTTTCATGAAGATTGCAAAAAATTATAGGGATGGTTTGGGGAGTGACTGACAGGTGGCAGGATCTATTTAGAACGCTTTCAAGGGCGGAGCAGTAGGTTAAAGATGACTATACCAGTGACAACATGCAGCACAGAGGAACAATACTTTGCTATTCGTTTTCGGGGTGAAAACTGATTAAAACCTATCGAAAGCATTGAACAAGAAATAGAGCAGTATGGCGAAGGGTATCTATCACTGCAACCAATGTACTTACGAGCTAGAAATATGTGTACTTGGTTACATCTGTGACAGATAGCAGCCACTAATCGCAACATATTTCAATGAGAAGCAATTTTTACACTATTGTTACACCATACTACTCAGCCTGTCACTGTCAACTGTCGAACACGCTTCAAATGATTGTTGCAAAGTGCCACGATAATCGCACGCTGTTTCTGATTTAAGCGCACTTTCAAGATTTCCGTCGTATCCTCGTACGTTTGGAAATTTTAGTGCCTCGATTGATCTTATGTCAAAAGAACTATAGTTGCACAGATCTTTTATTGTGTTAATTTTTTTCTTTTTTCTTTTTTTTTTATTTTAGTAGCAATAAATTGAAATTTTTGTAAGTTTTCGTCAGAAGTGGTTACCATAGTTTCGATGTTAAAATTTTTATATTACATTTCGAAAATATGCTTTTAAGCATGAAAAGAGTTATTAAACTTCTTATAAGGGAAGAGAGGGAGATTATGTGCATTTCAAAAGTACAATGATTTAAAGTGAAAATATTTGTCCTACGGTCCCCACAGGGTCCAAGACGGGATCCTACTCAAAATTTTCAGATATCAACTGGGGTCAAGTAACATATCATTTGAAAGATGTTGTTAAATAAAAGCAGATGAAAGAAGTCTGGACGCTCTACGATAACGCTGTGCAAATAAATATCACTTACGATAACACTGTACACTTTTGCCAAACGGAAAAATCGCTACGAAATCAGTTTCAGACTATATTCAAACCATTTCTGATGCTATCTGATGATGGATTCGGTGAAAATAGGAAAAATTACAAATAAAAATGCATATTACTCGCATAGTACATGCATTCGGAACAATAATATTATAGTTTATTGATGAGCATAATAGTACTTTCAATTGATGTATAAACCATCTTCCACTTCTATATATTAATCTCGGTCTCTTTTAGTTTTTCTGTTCTTGTCGTTTCTTTTCTTTCTTTTTTTCTTTCGTTCTTTCTTTCTTCATACATTACTGGACCCAAAGAGCAGAATCTCCCAGTTGGAGTATTTCTTTTTTTTTTAAGTTAAGTACATGAATTAAAGTGAAAACAAACTAAAACCCGACTACAGAAAGAAGAACTAAAACGCAAGATGTTTGCACAGTGTTATCATGGAACGTCCAGAATTGTTCCATATGTTTTAATTTAACAACTACTTTCAAACGATATGCTACTTAACCCCCTTGCCATGCGAAAATTGAGTAGAACCCCCCTCTGGGACCCTGCGGGGACCGTGGGACAAATATTTTCATTTTAAATCATTGTACTTTTTTGAAAATGATGAAACGCGTGTTTATCTGTTTTGACATCTGTTTCACCGTTTGCGATTTCTAGGGGTGGCAGATTTCTGGGGGTGGCCATGGACTTTACAATGACATTTTTGCTGACATTTTGACCGGCCGCCATTTTGCATATTGTACTTCTAGAGAGTTGAGACTTGTTCAGTCTTCTTTCATTTCACAACAACTTTCCAACGATATGCTACTTGACCCCTTTACCGTTTGAAATTTTTGAGTTGGGCCCCGCCACGGACCCTGCGAGTGGTCCTGGGACAACAAATTTTGCTTTGATACGTTGTACTTTTCCTCTTTTCCTCTTTTACACTGCTTTCCTCTTTTGGCATCTGTCCCACCGTTTGCGATTTCTAGGGGAGGCAACGGACTTTCTGGACACCCTGTATATTCATATAACTCGGACTATGTGCATTCGGAAAAATGTTATTACAGTTTCTTAATCGGCTTCCTTAGTGCTTTCGATTGGTGTATAAATCATCTTCCACTTCGATATATAATCTCCCTCTCTTCCCTTGTAGACAAACAGACTTAATTATACGAACCTGTCTTGTTCTAAGAGAGCTTAAGATAGATAGAGGAGAACAAATTATGAAGAAAATGAAACCTTGAAACATTTTTGGAAACAAACTGTAATATCTTTACATATATAAATTCTGGTGGTAACAACGTGTTCCATAAATTTGTCATCCCCAGAGTGAAACCATCATTCATTATTAGCACTACGCAGTCTTTGATAACCTCTTTATTGTTTTCACACTTTTTTTTTTCTTCTTCCTGGTCCATACGCCAAAATAGCATTGCAGATATTTACTTTAGTAGAATATTTTACGTGCTGCACTAGGCATTTTTTATTCAAAACTTATGCTGAAGTTCATCTTACAAATTGCCATCTTTTTTTCGCTGTATAAATGATAGTTCAATCAGTAAACTTTATCTAAGAAAAGATACGAGATATTTGTTTTGTGTATTTGTGAAACAAAATATAAGTAAAGCAGTACCTAAAATTCCCATTTCCAATTAGTTACTTTTTATTTTTACTTCTAAAATTAATGCACTGTATATGTTTCCCTTTCTCCATTATTTGAATGGTCTGGTCTTGGTATAACTTTAACCCAGTAAAGACCTTCCTGTGTCGTAGCGGAGATAAATTTTTGTCCGTTACGGAACGCCATGCCTTCAAATCAACTTCAGATATATTCCTCCACACACGTCTTGACAAAAATTTTTGCATGACACTAGGTTAATTCTTCGTTCTGAAGTGCTTTCTTTAGCGAATTTCAATCAGAGATCTCTAATGTGGCTCGCTTTAGTTCAAATTTTTCTCATCCGCCATGCTTAGATGTTCTTTGATGCTTCAGTTCTTTCGCAAAACGATAACTAATGTCACTTTACTACGTTTGAAGTTTTGCTTATTCCAATTTGGATTTTATTTTTGGACGTCAGTAACATATTAGCATTTGTCCATTTCGAAGAAAAAATAGTCTTCATCTTGGCAATTGTTCAATTATAGAAGCCACTACTACCTGCTTCCATACCTTTTCACCTCTTAATTTCGATAACAGCCCATTCCCAATCCTCCTTTAAGTGATCTTCACCTTGGACAACCGTTCTCCGATTATCATTGTTGTCTACAATGTCCTTAGTGTAAAAGAAGACAAAACAGGGAAGTACATAATTCCTAATATGAAATATTTTTAGTAAAGGATGCGCTTATTACATAACAGTGTAAATGTTCAAAGTGACCTGTCATTTGCTTCACGAGCATTAAAAACATATGTGAAATTTTCATAAAGTATAAATGAAACTCAGTAGAGGCATCACAGAGACTACAGCCATTCTACATGGGACTAATATCTCACCTTGTCCGGAAAAGGTCAATGTTCCTAACAATTTCTGCGCGTTTGTGTATATATATATATATATATATATATATGATATAGTAATGTTTTCCTTGTATACTTTTTAGGACCCAGGCTATACAAACAACCAACAACTAAGTCAAATCGGGGTATTATGCTCAACGCTGTGGAATATTGTGTATTTCCTGGTGCTGTGAACAAAGAGGCCAAAAGACGAGTGCTCGAAGAAATAGCGCGATCGGAAAGTAAACATTTCCTTATCCTCTTTCGAGATGCAGGATGCCAGTTTCGGGCTTTGTATTCCTATAATCCGGAAAGAGAAGAAGTGGTTAAATTGTATGGAACGGGACCCAAACAAGTTAATGACAGAATGTTCGACAAGTTCTTCAAGTAAGTAAATTTATTTTCTTTAGAAATGCTGTGTTAGGTACACGTTTGTAAAATTTCGTATAGAGTGGACTATTTGAAACGCCCGTATAACTTTGAAACTGATAGATAGAAGAGACTTAAATTTTGTATGATGCAAATATCGATTGGAGGATCTGTTTGACATATTGGGCACTTCCTCCGGATTAACAGTGTTGCCAACCCCACATAATATTGTATTTTTTTCAAATGATATTAGTCAGATTATTTTTCAAATGTACATGCTAAGAGAAAAGTCACACTATCACACTTATTATTTAGTGTTGCGAAGTAAAGATGCTACCATATCACAATCAACGAAATTTGGGAGACCATTCAACAGTAATAACACAAGTCAGATGGACGGGTCAGTGAACATCCGAAGTTCCTTACTGTCGAATAGTGTGATCATGATATGTCATATTCAAATAAAATAGAACAAAGTTACAAGGAATTGAAAAGTGAACTTTTTCTAAAAGATTTATTTCGAAGAATTGCTTAAATAAATATCACATCCAATCACATAAATGGTTTCCGAAAGACATAAAAAATTATAATACCGTTTTCAATATTCTGTTATCTCAAACGTTCCAGAGATACGGAAAACATATGTATACTGCTTAAAATGACTTATTTGTGAGACAGTTTTATTATTGTTGTATAACTTTTGTAAGTAATGTTTCTGGCAAAAGGCAAGCAGTAAGAGAGATGTTAAGTTGCCTTGAGCGGGAGAATATTGATTTTGGGGATTTTTCTTTACTACTAATGTAAACCATCGTAAATTATTAAGAAAATGTGTACCAGTTGTCTTGAACGAGGTTCGAACCATGAACCTGTTGGTAGATGTGACTCAAAGGTAGAGCATGTATAGTTAACAAAGTTGAAAAATAAAACAGTAATGCAGTTTTGATTGAAAATTTCAGCAAACAAGGAAGGGTTACAGAAGAATAATAGCTATAAAAGTTTACGTAAGTTAATTCCAGACTGGTTATAAGTATAGTACCTTAGTCCAGTAAGACTTAGGCCCATATTTATAAACACTCCTTGAACTGTTCCTTGACCTGACTTCAAGGCTTCCTCGGATAAGTGTTCTTTGAAGTTCAAGGACTACTTGAAAAAAAGTCATATTTATGAACCTTCCTCGACTGTTCCTTATCGAAGGTTGATTTCAAGGTAGACTCAAGGAAAGACGTCATAGAAGTGATGAGATCATAGCCAACAGCCAATGAGCACTCATAAAACAAAAGAAGTACGAAATTCGCATTTTTTAATTAATCCTTTCAAACTATTATGTTTCCTCGATGATTTGTTGCTTGCAGCCTTCCATTCTTGTTTAATATTTTAATCTATTATGTCAGTGCTTGCACTAGTAATCAATATGATACACCCAAATGAAAAAGCAAAAAGTTATCAACAATGTGTGAATCTACAATTGGAGTCTGGCAGCCCAACCTAATATTTAAATAACTTAAGTAGAAGCCTAGTAAAGTGAACACTGTTACATATTTAAAAAGATTTTTCCCGACAAAATCAAACTACCGCAAATTTTGCAGTTTTTCGTAAATACCTCAAAAATAAGTAACATGTTAATAATATAGTTGAAACTGGTTTGGTTGTTCAGAGGTTCGTTCTCTTTTTTTTTTTTCTTTTTTTTTTCTTTCTTCATCATTCTAAGGTTTTTAACGACCATATGCAATATGTTTTCCCGTGTTTTCAGTTGTATGTAATATGGTATTACAACTATCAAATTTCTTGTGTGTGCTGGAGTAAATAGTTAAACAGGAACTTCCCATGTTCTGTTAGGCTTACTAGATAGGCCTAACTGCACATGAACATCCTCACACATAAATAAGTTATATATCCGCACTGCAAACAAATCATCATCAAAATATACAGGGTGGACATAGGTTCCCTCACCCCTGAAAATAAGTGGTTGAGTTGATTTTGAGTTTAACGCCCCTTTGAGCAGCGAGGCTGTATGAGACATGAACCTACTGATTAAGGTGGAATCCGAACCACATGAGCTCCCGCCGGGAATCGAACCCGGGTCTCCCACGCCAACTGAAAATAAGTAACATAAACTACTAAACCTACGTAAATAACTACACGAAAAGAACTGAATGACATGAACAACAATACTTTCGAGAAGTTTTACTGAGATAGGAAACATGTCAAAGGATCAGTCTCTCGACCGTCATTCTCATGACAAAGGATAATAAGCCGCTAGGTTCTGTGAGACATTTTGAGGAGCATTTCAGGTGTAACTTGAGTGAAAACTTCTTTCACTGCTTCTGTCAGTTCGGCAGTGGTATCCCAACGTTTTTGTGCAACGATGCCCATAATGAACTCCTATAGCGCACTATCACAGATGGTGAGTTCTGGGTCTCTCTCATGTACCCAACAACTTCCAATAACACGTTCTTTAATACTGTAACTGGAAGTATCAGCCATCGTTCACACAATCTGAAACAATGGAAAATCTTACATTTGTATTTATAAAGGAGTAATGGGAAAATTTACATGAGCATTTATCAAGGGATAACGGGAAAACTTACATCAGTATTTATCAAGAAGTAACGGGACTTTCTGGCCACCCTGTACTACTAGACACATACTTTAATACCAAATACGATTACCAAGAAAATTACGTCAACATAAACACATACAAAAAATTTAGACAATATAAACGAATACTTACTATAATCCTGCAAGTGTCATAAAAATGAACATGAACATCATCATCATCATCACAGGTATTCTGCCATTATTGGCAAGTCACTTGCTGTAATTAAGAAGCTTCCATGCTCCACGGTCTTCCGCTAATCTCTCTATCGTCACGTACGATTTCTCTGCTTTGTTATCACTCCTTCATTTTAGTCTTATTCGCCCTCTCCCTCTCTATCCTTCCACCATACCCTCTAGCACGTCCCTCATGATACAGATCCTTCTTACCTAATGTCCAAAACAGTTTCTGTTTCTCTTAATAATATATAAAATTGTTCTTTTCTCTCCTACCATTTCTAACACCCTTTCATTCGTTTTCCGTTCGATCCAACTAATTCTCTCTATTCTTTTCCACAACCACTTCTCGAAAACTTCTAGTAGTTTTTCATCATTTTTGCGTAAGTCCATGTTTTTGCCCATACAGCACAATACTCCACACGAAGCATTGTATGAATCTTTTTCTCAACTCTTTATTCATGGTTCCACAAAATAGTATTTTCTTCCTCCTAAATGCTTCTTTCGCCATTCCTATCCTCACTTTTATTTCATGTTCACATTTCACATCATTATTAATAATGCTACCTAGGTATCGAAAACTAATCACTTGTTCTATTTTCTCACCTTCTACTTCTATATTTGACACCAATCCCTTCATTCCAATCACCATGGCTTTTGTCTTTCGAACATTTATTTTCATCCCATATTCTTCACAGCCCTTCCTCAAGTTTTCTAACATCTTATTGTTTTCCCCTTCAGATTCTTCTACAAACGCCATATCATCTGCAAACCATATACATCTAATCATTCTATCTCCTACCGAAATGCCGTCTTCATTTTGTAAGCTCTTTTCACTATTTCTTTTAGATAGATATTAAATAATGTAGGCGAGAGACAGCATCCCTATCGAACTCCCCTTCCAATTGGACTCTCCGTTGTCATTTTCTCCCCTATTCTAAAACTACTTGTTGGTTCATATATAAGTTTATTATGAGTCTTCTATCTCTATTTTCCAACCTAACTTTCTTTAGAATTTCCAACAACAATATTTCCAATTCACACGGTAATAAACCTTTTCTAGATCAATAAATACCACATACACCTCTTTCCCTTTTTCTATAAATCTTTCACCGATCACCCTTAATAATCAAACTGCATCTCTTGTGCCCTTACCTCTCCTGAACATAATAATGCACATTAAACACAGTTCTTTTTTCTTTTAATCTAAATTTTTATATTGAATTGCGCCGGTACCTACCAATGCAATTGGTACATCTTCCTTTTTTTTAAATCTTGGACGGGAAGAACCATGAGGAACGAACTTCTGAAGAACCTAGAAAAGACAAACTTGAACACCACAATCACTGTTGCTTGTTTCACGTGTGCAGGATCTTTCGGGCGAGTTCAAATGTACCGTCTACCTAAAAGCTACAGTATCTATTTCCGCATCTCTTGAGGCACAACTTCCAGTGCAAACCTCTCAACCGAAATAATAATAAAAAAAAGTTAACAAAAATATCACAATTACCCTGACGAAGTGATAGCAAACATCTTACACATGGTGCCTTCCAGTTTCCTAAGTTCAAGCAGCCAGAGATCTTGGCAGATCAAATGCCAAAAGTAATAGCCATTATTATTTGAATATATAAAAGGGTGATTCTATAGGGTTTACAAATTCAATCAGTTATATAATTCTTGATTGGAACCACATACAGACATGGTTTATATGTCATTATACAGACTGCAAAACACTTCGGGCCTTATACAGAGTCGCTCTGAAGCATGATTAGAATCATACTAAAGAGTTCGACTAACATGTGTTTCCTGCAGTAATCAGGCTTTTTGTAAGACGCTACTCAAACGTCAAAACAACTCTGCATAAGGCAGTTCAAGTTTAACTCACGTATTGAGTAATTGCGGAGGTGACCACATGCGGCGCCACCGATCAGTCGTTGAAAATGGAGACTTTCGCTGGTGAGCTAAATACGTATTTTGGTTTGAAGGAACGAAGTCAGCAACGAGTGTACAGCGTAAGTTTCGCATACAATACAGCAAGGAACCACCCAGCAGACCAACAGTGTACAAATAGCACCAGACATTTGTTGAAACAGGTTGTTCTGTGCGACACACAAAGGCTCAAGGGCGCTCACCCGTCACTGACGATGTGGTGGAAGCAGTTTTGTCCAGTCCTCGAAAATCTACACGATGTGCATTACAAGAAACTGGTATCCCTCAGACCACTGTTTGGCTCGTATTGCGTAGCTGTTTGTCCATGAAGTCATACACACTGTCCTTTGTTCAAGCACTGAGTGAAGGGAATGAACATACCCGACATGAATTCTGTGTTACCATGTTGGATCGCATTAATGGTGATAATTCATTCTTGAACAATGTGGTATTCAGTGATGAATCAACTTTTCACCTTTCCGGCCGAGTCAACACACACAATTGTCGTATTTGGGCCACGAAAAATCCACATGCGCACATGGAGCTGGTTCGTGTTTGAGCGCCAAAGTGAACGTGTTTTGCGCTGTCTAGAACAAAGGTGTATGGATCATTCTTCTTTGCTGAGAGCACCATCACCGGCATCGCCTATCTTGATGTGCTCCAGAACTTCGTTGTCCCACAGTTAGATGAAGAGTGACCACGATGGCCACTTATGGTGGCAACAAGATGGCGCCCCGCCGCACTACCTGATAGACGTAAGGGAATTTCTTGATCAGCGTTTCCCAGATCAGTGTATAGGTCGTAGTGGATTAATTGCCTGGCCGCCACGGTCTATAGATTACACGCCACTTGACTGCTTTCTGTGGGGGTTTGTGAATGATAAAATGTACACCCTTCCCCTACCTGATAATGTTAATGAACTGAAACATCGCATCACAACAGCCATCGCGGACGTTGCTCCCGAAATGCTGGCTACTGTTTGGCAGGAAAGCGACTTTGGTTGGGATGTGCCCAGGATGACCGCAGGTGCACACATTGAGCCAAAATGGATTTGTCAAAAACTTGAAGTGTTTTTCAGTATAATATATAAACTAAGTTGTATGTGGTTCCAATACAGAATTATAACTGATTGAAGTTTTAAACCCTATAAAGTATTACCTTGTATAACAAGTAGTCCTGAGCTACAGATTGACTAATCAACGCCCAGGCCAAACCGCTTAATCTCGAAACTTCCAATTTTGAGAGTGCATAGAAATGACAGTGAAATGAAATCTTTCAATTTAACGTTCCACGATTATACCCTTTAGGCTAAGGGAGAGGGATAATTAAGGCAAATGAATGATGATAGAAGAATTGGTGGAATGAGAATATAGGAGGAAACGGGAGCACCGTGAGAAAACCCACTAAAACTATGTTTTTCTTTACAATCTTAATTGGCAGGGAGTCGAAACAGGAACCACACGCACCAGAGTTAAGCGAGTGCTCTACCCCTGAGCCACCGTGCCCCGTGTATAGACATGTGACATAAGGTACCGATACGAGAATTTTTTTGAAAATTCGATGAAAAGAGGGAGAAATAGAGTAAAAAAATGATACTAAAACATCTTGCAATATCTGAAGGTTAGAGACATAAAATTTGCTATGTGAACTTCTCATTTAAAATAATTAGTCACGTGTTTCAGATTTGTTTGATATTTTATTTAGAAGGAAAATAAAGTGCTGAGAACGAAAAAGATTTAGGAATTACAATTATTGAAATAAGATCCCATATCAAGAAATCTCTGAAGTTTAGTGACATGAAATTTGTCATACGAACTTTTCATTGAAAATAATTACTCACATGTTTAAGCGTTTTTTCGATACTTGGCCTAGAAGGGAAGTAAATGGTTGAGAAGGAAAAACTATGAGAATTACAATTATTTTAACAGCTTATCCCATAAATAATGTCGTGTTTTCGATGACTGCTATAATAACTTCATCTGACGACAGACTAGTGAAGTATACGGCATGTGGCTAGTGAAGTAGACGGCACGTGAAGTGACGGCAAGCATCCAGAAGAAGAACGATTTGTTGCCTGTGTTTGATTATGGCAGCGTCGGAGAACCGGATCACATACGGCATATTATGTTGAATGAATTACACTAGAGATATCAGTCGGCGTAGCGACACGAAACATCAATTTCGTATATAGTTAGGATAGTTGGATATGCGGAAGTACCAGATTAGTCTGGGGATATCTGTGCAACTGAGCAAGAACCCTTGCGAACAACAGTGAAGGCAAATTCAATATATACTGTTCTAGAACTGGGCAGGGAACTCCAGGCTACCTATTTCGACCGTTCATCGCCATCTGCAGGAGCTTTACGTGTGAAAACTCGGTAAATGAGTATCCCATGCACTAACGCCTCAACAGAAGCAGCAGTTAGTGACATTTACAGTTCCTTTTCATCTGTCAAAGACATGAGCCATTTCTGGACAGAATTGTTACAGGGAATAAAAAGTTAGGCCTCTACCTTAACATCACACGTAAACGTCAGTGAGTACCTAAAGAGGGGATGGCCACGGGAACTGGGCCAAAACAGGACCTCCATCCCTGTGAAGTAATATTGAATGTTTGGTGGGATATCCATGGTATAATCCATTTTGAGTTATTACCACGTAATAAGATCCAATCAATGCAGGTGACTACTGTCAGCAACTTGAACCCATACGGACTGCATTGTTGAAGAAACGTCTTACTCCGGTTCTTGGCAAGATGTGCTCTTCCACGCCCACTCACGGCAAGGAAGACCTGTGATAAGATCGAGAAATGTGTTTGGAAGAAAATCCACATGCGGCGTTTTTACCACACCTTGCACCAACAGACAACTATCTTTTTTGCAGCCTATAAAACCATCTTTCAGGTGAACATTGCTAGATAAGGATGGCCTGCGACGAACTGTGACCCAGTTATTTGCCTCCAGGATTAGTGATTTCTTTCAGCGATGGATTCAACAACCGGTTGACAGGTGGCAGAGTGTTGTGGAGTCCGATGGAGACTATTTTCCTAACTAACGGTAGTGTTATCGTTGTTTTCCTCACGGTGCAAATATATGACATTGCTTATGGGATGACGCAGTAATAATATGCCCATATCTCAGAATCTCTTAAGATTAGAGGCCTGAAATTTTGTATTTGGACTTCTCATTTTAAATAACTAGATACGCGTTTCAGCGTTTTCTTTTTTCCATATTTGATTTTAAAAAGTAGAAAATAGGTTGGGAATAAAAAGGGACGGGGATTATAATTATTATAAGGAATCCATAACTCGAATCTATTAAGGTTAGGGACATAAAACTTAGTATTTGCACTTCTCACGTAAAATAATAAGTCGTGTACTTTAGCGTTTTTCTTTTAATATTTCACCTAGAAAGGAAGAAAATGAAGTGAACAAGAAACAAAACCTGTGGGATTACAATTACTATCATAAAAGTTCCATATTATGATAAGATGGTCATATCTCGGAGTCCCTTAACGTTAAAGGCATAAAGTTTGGTATTTGGACTTTTTATTTAAAATAATTTATTACATGTTTCAGCGCTTTTTCGTATTTGTCCTAGGAGGAAAAAAAAAAGAAAAGAAAAAGATGGGAAACATATATCGGATTTCTTTAATGGTATAGACATGAAATTGAGTATATGGACCCATCATTCAAAATAACTAAATAGGTGTTTCGTTTTTTCATATTTGTCGTAGAAGAGAAGAGAAGAAAAGAAGGGAGAAGAGAAAGGAGTGGGGCTTTTTAATTTCTTATACTCAGATGTTCACATTTCGGAATCCTTTAAGGTTAATGATATGAAATTTCAACAATTATAACTCCTCACAGAATTGAGATAGAAATCTCATTCTGATCAAACTATAATGAATGGCAAAAGTATCTTTGGTTAGTACAAATCTTATATAGTGTCGCCATCTTTAAACATGGTGTCATTATACTTGCTTTGTGACAGATAACTTAAAATATTAGATATAAGGTAAAAACCCCTAGAAGTAAACGTTATTGAGTAGAATCTCACTCTTCTAACTAAATTATAATAATAATATTTCCCTGACTTTAAAAGTCAGGGAACTAGTTCATTTTATGTACAGTATGCGGCAAAATAAACAGTACTGAAATTCGTGTACGGGTGGCGCTCAGATGCAATGTGGTATGAGCTGTGTGTGCCACATGTATGCTCTGTTGTGTGTGGACTAGTGTAGTTTGCAGTTGGTGCAAAGATAATGTTGCTCACAACAGAGAAGAAGATACTTAGTTTCGAGAAATATATCCGCTCACAAGGTGTGGGGCAGCGTCTCACTGCAAGAGATTAGCATGGACGTCTACTGTATTGCTCTGGAGTGTTAGCTATGGCATATGAAGATGAAGATTTCATAAGTAACATATGGTTCAGTGATGAAGAGCCATGTGTACTTTGGTCGTCACATCAATCGACAGTTGATTATTGACCCTGTCTTGCATGATTTGTGCCGCTTTTACCACATGAAACATCTATCTTTAACAACAATGGATGCAACAAGACGAAGCATTGCCCACACTGCAAGTGAGTCACTTACCCTTCTGCTCACAAGCGTTTGGACATCGCTTGATTTCCTGTGGAACGGATTTTCCATATCCTTCCCACTCCCCTCACCTCATGACTCGAGATGCGTGCATACGGGGTATGCTGAAGGATTCAATTTTCCTAACAGATAACAACTTACCACATACCGCCGTGTTCACCAACATGTTCTTCGATCTACAGGACCGCTATAAAAAATATGTGCGACATAATGTTCAACATTTTGAACACACGATGTACAAAAATGCTTCCTTGTAAATTTACAATAAGTGTTGAGTAACATTTAGTTGACATCCATTTGACAACCTTTCTTATGTTTCATTATGTTGTACAAAAAATAAATAAATGTCAACGATGTGATTTCAGTACCGTTTGTTTTGCTGCATACAGTAGAACAAGATGTTAAAGTTTGTGACGTTGGGTTACAATGAAGCCTACTTTGCATTTTTTTAAAGAATAGATTTTACAATTGATTGAAATGAAAACAATATTGAAAAGGTATTGAACATATATATTACCGTCCTATGAAAACGTCTGATAATCATTTAAAAAAATAAATAAATAAATAAACCCGATATAGGCACCGAGTAGCCAAGCATGGACATTGTGAGTAGCAATGGTTTGTACGACAATGTTTGCTGTGCATGAAGTTATAAAAAATAAAATTTCGAACAACAAATAGTTACAAATATACTGAGAGAAGTTTATTTACTGTGGTAAATTTCTTAAGAATATGGTAATCAATAACCGATATTAAAACTTCACATTGTTTGTCACAGAATATTTGGTGCTGCAATATCACAGATATTTGCTCTATGCTTACTTTCAAAATAGTTATCATAGTATGAATACACAGGGATAAAGATGGAATAAGGACTACAATCAAATTAGTAATACAAACTGATTAGTCATTAGAAGAATCATTGTCACGAGGTGGATCCGGTGACAGAACGTTCCTGATTTTTACATAATACGCACGCACAAACATCAGTATATTGAAGCCTTTGTATGACACATACACATGGACACTCCTCCGTTCTAAACGTTTTGGTCTCTGTGCAAGAACAACTAACCGTTTCCAATATTTCTTCTTAAGTAATATTTTCTGTTGTCCATTTTATTTGGGCCACTCACCACTTGTACATTAACACTAAAGGTACATTTCTTGATTCTAAATGTTTCAGTGGTTTTCCTGCGGGGATTTCTTTTTGGAATATATTTACAGTTAATATATCCTATAACTATAGGAAAACTAGCCATTTGATGAAATTGAACTTGAACTGTCCTCAAACAATCAGGAATGGGGAATTAATCACGTATATCAGGCGACGAGCAAAGACTAACGATACTTTCCTCACAATCTGGCAAATTGTTGGGTGGTTCATGAAATTGATTATCTTCAATGTGTATCTGTAAAACAAGCACAGAAATACGTTACATTAAAAAAAAATCAGGAATATTCTTTTTGGAATCTTTTTTGCTAATTTATCAACTTCAAAATTTATAAAGATGGTAAAACTGAAAATTATTCAAATGCACCTTTTCCGTGTGAAACAACGCTACCTATAATTATGGAAAGTCACATTTGTGTTTACTTTTGATTGTAGGAATGAGTAGATGAAAAATGGTAAAAGTTTAGCTAATTTTTAATAAAATCCCTTTTGGAGCAGCCTCACTGGCGTTAAGTTTAACAACACTAATTTACAGTTGTTTTTGTTTATTATCTGTAAAATAAATTAATCAGAAAATGAAAATTATAACTAAGTTTCTTAGATTATGTTATTTTGCATCAAATGCTGTAGCTAAGACTCACCTACATAATTTTATCAATTATCAATTATGAAGATGCAGTGGAAGAGTAAACTAGTTTTATTATTCTCGAAATAGAGTTTGCTAAAATCCGAACAAGAACCCGAAGGTATAATCTTGACATCATTTCGCGGATTGTTGATAGGAAGAAATACCTACGTGTATATTCTTTTCTTTAGCAACTTGTATAGTTCTTTATCTTGTTGAAAATCATGGAACCATGAATAAATTGATTTATTCTGTTGTTGATAGGAAGAAATACCTACGTGTATATTCTTTTCTTTAGCAACTTGTATAGTTCTTTATCTTGTTGAAAATCATGGAACCATGAATAAATTGATTTATTCTGTTGTTATTTTTGTTCTGAGCTATTTTCTAAAAGTATGATATAAATTAATTACGAAAGTGACTTTCATATTAACAAAGGGTATTGCGAATTATGCGATTAATTCATCAGAGATAAACTTTGATATCTACCACTGAATCGCGGTTTTCAGCTGCAAAACTTTCAAGAAAAGAATAGAGCAATTATGGAAAAGATTGAAATGTTGATTGTTAGGAAAGATAATCACATTAAAATATAATCACATAATCGCTGGTACCTACTGTTTATGTGACAAATAAAATTTGCTGTGAAATGTTCAACACCATTAAATAATCGAAATTGTATCGTGTGTTTGGTGATGTAACATTTTATTGGGGACTACATAGTTCTATATTTTCTATTATACGAAGTGTAACAGTATATAATAGTATGGTCTGAAAATAATGAAAGAGAAACATGATTTTACTACTGGTAATTTTGAGCAATAAAATATTAAACTAGTTTTTGAAGAAAACATAGTGAAAATGGCAGACTACATTTTTTTAATTCATATGTTATGTGCTTCAAAGAAAATAGCGCCTACCTGATAGTTCCCATTCACATAGAATCTTAAAACCGTGAGTACTTTCAGAATTGCTGGTAGTGAACGTTCCCGCAATATTTTCTAAATCGTCTCCTAGTAATGGAAAAATTTATCTCAGAAATATTACTTTCGAAAACCTGGAACGAGAAAAGAATAGAGCTTAAAACGAAAACCTGAAACGAGAAATGAATACAGTTTGAAACTAAAACCAAAATCGACACACTTTGTGTAATAAACCTATTATCAACAGAAATAAAACCTAACCTAAACATTTCCAGTTAATACTTGAAAATCAAATGAGCGTGTTCGCGGACTTTAAAGGTGGAAGACAGGCCATGACCAGTATGGAGCACGAAAGTAAGTGTGGCGTTAGTAGCTAGGTTAGGTTACTGTCATTTTATTTCATACTTCAAAATGAAATTCTGCTTCTGCGTAGAAGTCATGCTACAGAAATGACCTGGGCGAATATATGAACAATGGAAGCGAGACCGGTTTTTGAGTACATGAACCTTTGTACAATACACATGTGCAGGAGATATGTTACGGAAATAACCAGGCGCAGAGATATGGACAACCGAATAGGCCTTTATTTCCGCCCCTCATAATTTCCCTAGCATTACTCCTACACAGGTGTATTCTGTGAAGGTCCCTGTATCTCTGCTGAAAATCTCATGAAAAATGAGGAATATCACAATGGTAAATGACATTCAAGACGAGCAGCGTATATTTGACGTACAAGAGTATGGAGCAAACCAAAGCTTCAAAAACTACCAACCGTCACTGACGCGCCTGCTCCCTTCGGACGTAGCCCCGTGTTACAGAGCGGGGCCATTAGTTTCGCCCTGCCCTGACTCGTTTAGATAGCATTCGTGCTTTTTAAAGGCTATCTAGCACAAATCGATTTTTGATTTTTGAACTGTCGTTTTTACAGCATGTTTGCACAGGGTATGTCATATAATGTTTAAGTCCCCCTAAAATTAATCTACACATATGAATGCAATTCCCTCCATAAGAAACAATTTACAAGAACCATTTCCTGAGCAAAAGAAGTCATAATTAATGAATTCAAACATGGATACTTAATCTGGAATAATACAAAATTGTGAAAATTTTACATTGTGTACAATTAATGCCTACCTAACCTAATCTTGTGTCTACTTCGGTAGCAAATCGTAAACATTTTACATTTTATGTAATTAGTGTCTGCTTCCCTTCTATAACACAATTGCATTATACTTCTTGGCTAAAGACAACAAAACACTACATTCTTAATCTAATGATACGAACATGTCGATATATTGAGATACAAGTTGAACACGTAAATAATTTCCTTCTGCCAATTTAATTTTACACAAACACAAACCAGTATCAAGTATAACATTTGTTTACACAAATAATGAATTTTGGTAATAGGCTATATATAAGGTCCTACTTCCCTTTCTCTTCATGTTCCTTGGTTCCTGAGTTGCATGATTTTTTGTCTTAACCTTGTGCAGCACCCATGCGTATGGTTCTTATGTTATTGTATTTTGCACTAGATGTATTACAAGGATCTGCTGTGAAAATTAATAAATTAAGTTATCCTAACCTATTTTGTTATTGCAGTTAATTTTTAAAATAATATGTAGGTATTGTGTTAAGAAGTTTGCTGTAAACTTGAAACTATAAATTATATTTGGAATTTTTTTACACATAGGCTAAATTAAAATTATGATTAAAACAATTTAAACATGGAATACAACTCCATGAAGTGAATGTTTCTTGGTTCAAAAATGTAACGAAATAGTTAAAACGAAAGGTCCGAAGAGAGAAGTACAAAACGAGAATAGGATCTACGATCCATAGAGAATGCAACTGTAAAAAATGCCAGAAAAGTAAAGGAAAATGAGTGAAACTACTCATACTTTGTGTGTACAATGAATATTTGTTATTTTTTATCACTATGTTACTGTTATTAAAATTAGCATAGAAGTTAAAGTCAAGATGCATAGTTGACTTACCTGTATCTCTCAAAGAATTGATTATCGTTATACAGTTCCAGTGGACTTTCCATGTGCCTCGTATGTCCTGACGCATCATTAGTCATCGCAAAGTAATATTTTTTTATATTTGTTCTTCCACATACATGACACATTCAACAAAATCCATGCCAGAAAATGAATGACTATATTGTTAAAGAACTCAAGGAAGGCTTAAGGTTGGTCGATAGCTACCTTGAGTCAAGGAGAGATTTTCATTAAGGCTTCCTTGAACTCAAGGATTCCTTGATAACAAGGAAGGGATATAAATACCGATTTCAGTCAAGGGAGGCTTCTCAAGGAATCTTTGAGTTAAGGTCGCCGTAAGAAGTGTTTTTAAATATAGGTCTTAGTAGTACTCCGAAGTTCCATCCTGGAGCGGAACTCATCGATCATCGATGTAATCTCTTGAGAGTACTTCTTCGCAGCCAGAAGCGAGGAAACTCCAACAGGTGGTTTTGTAAATTCGGTTGGACCTCGAGGTTCTTTCTACGGGTTCCTCTAAAACCAAATATGGTCATTGATCGAGATCTTCTCCAGGGACATTATAATGACGTCAGAGTAACGTCTGGGAAGACGGATATTGTCTTTTCTTCCAGATCGAAAAACTAATCTCCCGGGCAGATGCTTAGTCCTCACTTCAAAACCAGGAAGGCTTCTCGAGAATTTCCATCTTCAGTGTAACGGTGAAAATAATTCATTCCGAAGCAGAAAAGATCTCGCTGACATTGTAGCAGTTTGGTTTCAGGTGTTCTTGGTTATTGACGAAGTGGTTATTGTCACGCTAAAGTCGCAATCTCTTCCTTGGAGCTAGCAAAAACAGTGGCAGTGGACGCAGACACCAGAGAATGTTCGTGATGATTGGTAGATTAGGATTAAGAATTAAGTTTCTGAACTCTCGGCATCTATGGCCATGTTAGCCCGTCACATATGAGGAATGACGTCCCTCGGCGATCATACTGCGCGGGGAATTGAGGTGGAAGGAAAGAATGGGGAAGGAAGGGAGCACCCTGAGACCTTTTTCTTTCATATCATCCCGGCATTTGCTTGGTGTGAATAAGGAAAATCCAAGAAAATCTTACTCAGGATGACTGGCCTGAAAAAGCTGTTACACCTTTCCGACCGAGTGTCCCCACCAGGAATCGAACCCGAAACTGCTCGCACCAAAGCGAAAGCGTTAGCGACAACGCTACGCTGGGCCACTGCTGACGGATAGAAAATTAAGTTTAATTGACACACTGTAACTTGATTGAAAAGGAAATTTAATAGAAGTTGAAAGGTAAGCAAAAAGTTAAGAAGACGAGAAGTATATGGGTTAGACTAGACGTAGCTGGAAACTAGAATTTGCCGAATGCACTTGATTTAATAAATAAAGGAAGTAATTACAAAATACTTACAAAATCTTTATGTGACAGTGACTTTGCAATAATAATAATAATAATAATAATAATAATAATAATAATAATAATAATAATAATAATAATAATAATAATAATAATAATAATAATAATAATAATAATAATAAAATAATAATAATAATAATAATAATAATAATAATAATAATAATAATAATAATAATAATAATAATAATAGGTGGATGTTCCGTGACGAACAATAACTGGCAGCTTGAAACATGAGAGTGCCTGGGATCGAATCTGGGACCATCGGTTGATCGTCTACAAAATCATATTATTATTCTTGCTTTTCTTTGTTTGTATAACATTTAGCAAATCTTGGGTAGTTCTAATTATGTTTCCCCAGTTGTACAACTTTATGCATAGTTGCAAACTTTATCAGTATTTTTCATTTCTTCGTAACAGCTTAATATGCCGGATTCCCACAGACTTGGATAATCAGATATGTCAGGGAAATTATTCTTTAATGTCAGGGAAACATAGTAATCGTTCTCGATAGTGAAGGCTACTTTGAAGTAGTAAGGTTATTTGCAATTTAGAGATCATGAAACACAACAATAGAAATAATAGTTTACAGATGCATTAAGGTATATCAAGGTGTGTTGTTCCATTATTTGTGGTTAGATTCTTAATTTTGAAATCAGTTGAGCTACATAATCATCTTGAATCCTTTAATGTAGGCAGAGTGTGGTATTTCTGGTCTTCTGAGCTGAGATGCATAGTCTTCTTAACTGATTTTTTTTAAAAAAAATGGAGGGGATTCTCAATTCGACTCGTTTATACACCGTCCGACAATTAAGTAATGAGACTGATTTTATTGTGGCGAAAGAGTGAATGCAATCCGTAAACAAATATATGCGTTTGAAAGAGTAACTCCTCTACAATCTGGCAGCACCACATTGTCGCACGCGAAACACGACGTTATTACCAGCAGTCACTGAGATGCCCTTGACATGCTAGTAGCGTAAAGCAGAAAGCGAATATCAAATTCTGCGGTAAACTAGGTAAAAGCGCCCCAGAGAATGTTGATTCCATGTGGAGAGTGTATGAAGTTGTGGGGATACGGAGAAACTTCTATGACAGTAAGGGCATCATTCATCATGAATTTTTACGAGAAGGTCACACAGTCAATAACCAGTTTTACGAGTGTTTTATGAAGAGAATTCGTCGTGTTCGGCCTAAATACTCAGCCCCAAGTAGTTGGTTCCTTATCCATGACAAGGCACCTGCTCACCGGGTAGTACTTACTTAGGAATATTTGACAAAAAAAAACAAGTGTGTATGTGTGTGCTGGAGCACCTCCCTCCTGTTCTCCAGTATGTCTCCCTGTGACTGTTTTATGTTCCTAAACTGAAGTTGCCATTAAAAGAACGACTTTTTGACAATGTTAAAGACATCCAAGCAGCTGCGACAACGGCATTAATAAAACATGCCACAACTGGGTTGCAGAGGTCCTTCTACTTCTTGCGTGATAGTGCCACTCGCTGTATTGATGCAGGAGGGGTGTACTTCGAATAATAAACAGGTATTATTACATTATCTGTGTTTGTTTGGTCACAATACAATTAGTCTCATTATTTAATTGTCGGACGGTGTATATATTTATTGTTTATGTTCACGCATAACTTCGACACAGGTTCTCTGATTTTAATGATTTTTCTTTTCTGCTTGAAAGGACATAACTTCCCGGTGTTCCCATATGAATTTTGGTAGCATTTAACAATAATTTTTCGGAGTTAAACCATGAAACTCCTGAACGGCTGACAGTAATACCGTTAATACCGTAATTGAAGAGTTTGAGGGAAAACAGTGGTAACCCTCATTTGAAAGAGGAGTGAGTGAGTTGCAGAAAGACAATGATACCAATCATATGAGCTGAATTGTAAAAACAATTCAAGTTGGAAACAACAGCATTTGAATATTCTATTGTTGTTTGAAACTTGAACTCTCTCTACATTATACCCCACATGAGTGTTATCATAGTTTTTTTCTGAAACCAACTCAGTCCATTTTAAAACGAGAGATACCATCATTTTCACTTATGCCCTTCAGTTGTGTTTATGATCACGCATAATTTCGACATAGGTCCTCCAATTTTGTTGCTATACTTTTTGTTTGAAAAAGAATGTTCTCGCGGTGATTTTGCATAAATTTCATTAGAATCTAATGATAGTCAACGGAGTTAGACCATTAAACTCCTCAACGGTTGATAGTGTTAACATTACGATTAACCTATTTTATCGTGTGCATGCTCACGTATAACTTCAGTGCAGACGTACCGATTTTGATTATTCTGTTTTAGTTTCAACGAGTATACTTTCTCGCAGGTTCTATAAAATTTTATCAGAATCTAATGACAAGTCTTTGGACTTAGACAATAAAACTCCTCAACAGCTGATAATCTTACCATGTTTACCGTGTGTATGTTCACGTATAATTCCGTATCAAGTAGATAGAGTAAGATATATCAAATATTGTCACGCATGTTTCATTTTATGGAAAATTATTATCCTATATTTAGTGTAGGTATCCAATCAAACTACTAGGGATACAAAGAAGAATAATTAAACTTTTGTCAGAGAGATAAATAAACCTTTGTCAGAAAAAATCAGAGAAAGTCAGAGAAAACAGTTTACGAAAATCTATGGGAACCCTGAGATGTCAAATTACTGTAAACGGCATTGTAATCTTCAGGTCTATTAAAAATCATCCACATGATTGGATGCAATACTTACCTAAACACATTTCCGAAATAAAATATAACATTAAAAAAAACCCTGCCCCCTCCCCCCCCCAAAAAAAAAGTTAATCCTCAGTAACTTTCTTGCTATTTATTCGAAATAAGTCATACCATCGCTTTGGATATGTATTCACTGTCCGTCTTACTTGTGTAATTACTGTTGTAGAGGCTTCCAAAATGCGGATGTTTGTGATACGCTAGCATTTTTAGTGTGTAACCCTGGATAATAAATGTGGTGGCACTTCAAGTTTTCGTTTAATATGTAGATTTGATTTGCATAATAATCTGACGCAGTGCTGTAGTGTATTTTGGAGGAGGAAAAAAAAAAAGAAAGAAAATTTCAACACTATTAAATACCATCATGTGGTGTATGTATAACAACTCATATTTGTATCGTACAAAATTTGTTTTTAGTTTCTTAGGTTAAAAGTTACAAGGGCATTTTATGTAAATGTTCCACACTGTGTGTATATGTGTGTTATCAGAATAATGGAGGCACCTAAAAAAATTCAACTTACAAGATGGTGTTGGACAACCTTTCGCCCTCAGAACAGCTCTGATGCGACATTGAATGGAGTCGTAGAGGTCATGAATTGTAGCAGGTTGAATATTACACTATTGCACGTACAGTAGGTCACTCAGTTCCGTAAGAGAAGATGAAGGCGGAAATCTGCGTTGGATTCTTGTCTCTAAGACAGACCACAGATCGGCGGTTCGCCAGGTAAGAAGTAGTGTTAACTTCATCCCGATGTTCCTCAAACCACATCGCAACAGCTCCAGCTGTATGAATGAGCATTATCATCCTGGAATATGTCATTGCCCGGAAACATCTGGACTATAGGATGTACATGACGACATAATCACGGGCAGGTTGACATGACCTGTAAACGTCAGCACAGGACCCACTAAAAACCAGAATATTACTGTCTACGGCATCACAGAGGCTTCACCACACACAAACATGGGGTCGTAGTTTGATATAAAGTGATCGATGACTCACCCGACCATATCACACGTTTCCAGTCATCAACAATCCATGTTGTATGTTCACTGTATCATTTGCGTCCTGCTAAAGCATAATAGTCTCTTATCAGCGGTTTAGCCCGTGCAACCTAACCTTGTATGTCCAGGTCATGAATACTACGATTGACGACACAGTCTGTGAAAGGTGATGCTTCAGTTCCTCCGTCACTTGCACTGCAGTCGCACGACAACTCTGACAAGGTACATTCGTGAAGTGTCCCCTCGAGATTGATGGAAAGGACCTTTCACTGAAGGTTTTCTTCCAACCACTGTTCCTCTTCGCCAATGTGGTTTTGCGAGAGAATTTTAGGGCTTCATTAGCTTGAACATTGTCCCTTGCGAAACACCCAATACCCAATGAGTAGGAAATGCACTGCCTTTGTAATCGGATGTTGGAAGGTCAAACTGACGTTGAGTGTAGGAATTTTACATCTGAATTTCTGACTATTTTTTAGTGAATGTGTAAGGCATTGTAAATGATCAGTTTTGTAATGAGCGTGTAAAGGTTCAGGCCTTCCATAGACTATGTGGTTAGTTTTTGTTTCAGGTGAATTAAAGTTTTACTTCTTTAGTGTTTCATATATATACAGTATATATATAATAGTTTTCTATTTACCTCGTCTTTATTAATTTTAGAAAGAACTTTAGTGTAAGCTAATTAATTACTGGGAACCACATTTGAAGGGTAAGGGAAAAAAAGAAGGAATGTCAGAAAATTGCATTTTCGAGAAAACGGCGTTTTAATATTGAAAACAGCGTATAAAGAATAGGGTTAGTCAAATTTTTTGCCCCTTTTTACATGGATATTTCTACATCTAGGAATGCATGGCATATACAGTCAAATAGTACCAAGAGTCACCAACAGATAGGACAAAGCACCCACATGGACATTCCTTGTTTTTTCCCCTTACCCTTCATTTGTTCATTTCATCAAATGGTATTTTATTTTTTAACTTATTGTAATGTATTGCGTTCGTATCTTCTAAATATTATATTCGTTTGTTCTTTTAGGTACAATTCAGGTGGAAAATGTTTCTCCCAGGTCCATACGAAGCACCTTACTGTTACCATCGATGCCTTTACGATCCACAATAGTTTGTGGCAAGGAAAAAAGGTGAACCTCCCTAATAAGAAAGATATGGCCCTTGTTATTTAGCAATATAGGATAAACGTAAACGAAATTTCACATCATATTCGTAAGTCTGATGCAGAAATACTTGCATGCTGTTGTGAAATGCTGAAACAAAACGCTGAAACTACCATTGATAATAAACCGTATAGAGAGAGGTAGCGGTACCGAGTAAGCATTCTTCATGGAAGTTGGCCTCTTTAAATCAATTCTGTATTCGAGAAAAGAGACTGTATGTTCTTCGAAAGTGCTTTAAAATAATCAAGTAAGAAAGAATTAGCGAACAGCTCTAATGTGCCAGTTTTACTAAAGCTATAATTTTTACAAAACATAAAATGTAGCTTTGAGCTTAGAAAACTTTTTTTTGAGACAAAGAAAAGTTCTGAATTATTTCTCAAAAATCTTCAACTAGTTATAGCTACAACTACAGTGCGTAATATACCAGTAAAGAAAAGAAAAGAATTTCCTTTGTGTTGTTATTATTATTATTCAGAATGCAGTTAGTATAGAAACTAAATTTAATTTCAATCTCCGTGTAAGTCTCGTACTTAATTAATAATAAAAAGAATTATGGGTATGTTTTCTTATTCTACTGTAAGTAATAAGAATATAGTTTTCTGTTTGATAAATTGTATTTTCAGTAAAATTTTTCTTCTGTCTTTTGGAAGGATTTAAATGTGAGTGTATGTGTGTGCTTGTGTATCCGTGAAGAAGATCGTTATGTATGTAGATTAATGTACACATGCGAAGATGAATGTGAAAATGTTGAGTTCTCTTTGTTAAATGTTTAATATGGTCGTTGACTATTTGCGAACATAAAGCAAGGTTTCTGCTTCTTTAGTCAGGTATAGATTGTTTTATCAGATTTTTTTAAAGTAAATTATTGCGAAATTCAGTCAGTCGTGAAAATTTGTTGTCTGGGTCTTCTTACGCGCAAGGACTGTTTTGTATAAATTTTGGGTTGCAGATAACATTGTCAGATAGAAAGATTGCTAATTGTCTTTGTTTATGTATAATGTGGCAATTTTTACTATTGATCAAAAGACAAACTACTACTTATTACTGAAGAGCTGAAAATAACAGATTTATTTTACAATAGTGTTTTCTGCTTTTGTAGTACTCTTTTCTTTGTAATTCGTAATACTTTTCGTTTTTATAATTCTAACTCTAGTCATGATCCTTAATATTAGCGCAATGTTACATAAGATACATAGTTTATTTAGTAGATAACTTCAATCTTACTTGTCTGTATGACTATAAAATTGTAAAATAAGAAGTCCATGTTGATATAAGGATGCATGTTATTTCAACCCCCAGAAGACCATAAACAAACTAAGTTGTTACCAATATATATGAGTTGCCCTAATAATCCTATATAAGGGTTTAAAAAAATGCGTAATACAACAAAATAAAATTCCTTCTGTTGATTTCCATCATACAGTGTTGCTTTTGTTAAAAACGCATTTGGATGTAAATACACTAGCTCATATATTGGCAATGTACGTACGTATAAAATTTAGTTTTCTTTTGAATTCTAAGGTGTCTAATGAACAGTTAATATATATATATAAAAAAAAAAAAAACTTATGTATTCAAATGGTAAATGTCAATGAACAATTGGAATTAAGCATATTATTTTCTATTATTTATGTTTTCAGTTTTCTTTTGTAAAGATTTTTTTTTTTTTATTTTTAAAAATACACCACATGGCCAGATTGTAATATTAGTTTTAGTATATTCGATGTAAAACTTATTTATTCTTTAAAATGGGTATTATTGTGTCAGTTAATAGGATTCCTGTAAAGTGTAGTGGCGCGTATACTTCTTTTTTTTCTAAATTATTTTGTAAACAATTGAGAAGTAATTAAAATAACATTATATGCTAATATCTGCAAACATGATTTTGTTCTTAATGTTTTTAAGATTTTTTTCTTAAAATTGATATTGCCTTTCAATGTGAGGAAAAATGAGAACGAGACAAAAGCTAGAACGGAAATTAAACCACCTTCGAAATAGGCATATAGATATTCCTCAAGCGCATAGAACTCTCAAACATAGAGAAGAACAAGCGTATAGCAACCCTCAATCATATATGAAGACCACACTGCATTCACGAAATAAAGTATAGGCAATTGTTGACTGTAT